>NC_091083.1:44809318-45420681 GCF_032405125.1 Capricornis sumatraensis
ATCCCTGATTGGTTGACTCTGCAGATGCAGAACCTGTAGAGATGGAGGGCCAACTGTAGTTTATACTCACTCCCAACTTCTGAATCGGTACTGTTGGTTCTATTTCCTAAATATTGTACCAGTCCATCTCTACTTCTCAATCACCACAGCTTTTGCCAAGGTGAATCCCTCACTGCTGCGGCTAAGTCGCTTCAGTCATGTCCAACTCTGTGAGACCCCATAGACAGCAGCCTACCAGGCTCCCCCGTCCCTGGGATTCTCCAGGCAAGAACACTGAGTGGGTTGCCATTTCCTTCTATCTTTCTTTAATATTGCTATATTGGGTCATAATTCAAAGATCTTGAGTTTTTCCACCAACTCATGCTTCACTACATGGACACGGGGTAGTTCACCTAAATCCCAAGCCAATCAAGCCACTTTGTTCTTAAAAACATTTGGTGGCTCCCTATTGCCTGTAAGAATAAGGTTAACAATGAAACCCCATGGCTAGGCCCTAAATTGCTCGTGGTCCTCTTAATATACTTTCTCTTTTGCTGTTTTCTCAATACAACTTAGACTCCGTCCTCACCCAGCTGTTCAACAGTCTTCTAAAACTTCCTGTCTGTATCTCCATGCCTCTTCCTGGAATCCACATTGTTTAGGGAAAACTTACTACCTTCTAAGAGCCTGCTACTCAAAGAGTGGTCTGCTGACCAGATGCATCACAGCATCTGGAAGGTTGTTAGCAATACAGGGTCTTGAGCTCTCCTCCTGACCCTTGACTCAGAAGCTGCATTTTCACAGCATCCCCACAGGATCCTCAGACATGCTGAGGATGGAGACACAATGCACTAAGCCATCTCCATCATCACCTTCCCTGACATACCCTTCATCCTTGTCAGGGACCCAGCTCCCCGAGCTCTACCGACTTTGATGTTGCATAGGACATGGAACAACTGACTGGTTCCAAATAGGAAAAGGAGTACGTCAAGGCTGTATATTGTCACCCTGCTTATTTAACTTATATGCAAAGCACATCATGAGAAACGCTGGGCTGGAAGAAGCACAAGCTGGAATCAAGATTGCTGGGAGAAATATCAGTAACCTCAGATATGCAGATGACCACCCTTATGGCAGAAAGTGAAGAGGAACTAAAGAGCCTCTTGATGAAAGTGAAAGAGGAGAGTGAAAAAGTTGGCTTAAATCTCAACATTCAGAAAATGAAGATCATGGCATCTGGTCCCATCACTTCATGGCAAATAGATGGGGAAACAGTGTCAGACTTTATTTTGGGAGGCTCCAAAATCACTGCAGATGGTGATTGCAGCCATGAAATTAAAAAACGCTTACTCCTCGGAAGAAAAGTTATGACCAACCTAGATAGCATATTGAAAAACAGAGACATTACTTTGCCAACAGTGGTCCGTCTAGTCAAGGCTATGGTTTTTCCAGTAGTCATGTATAGATGTGAGAGTTGGACTGTGAAGACAGCTGAGCACTGAAGAACTGATGCTTTTGAAGTGTGGTGTTGGAGAAGATTCTTGAGAGTCCCTTGGACTGCAAGGAGGTCCAACCAGTCCATTCTAAAGGAGATCAGCCCCGGGATTTCTTTGGAAGGAATGATGCTAAAGCTGAAACTCCAGTACTTTGGCCACCTCATGCAAAGAGTTGACTCATTGGAAAAGACTCTGCTGCTGGGAGGGATTGGGGGCAGGAGGAGAAGGGGACTACAGAGGATGAGATGGCTGGATGGCATCACCGACTCAATGGACATGGGTTTGGGTAGACTCTGGGAATTGGTGATGGACAGCGAGGCCTGGCGTGCTGCAATTCATGGGGTCACAAAGAGTCAGACACAATTGAGTGACTGAACTGAGCTGCGGAGTCATCTGAGCTCTTGAGGGACAAAGGAATGTTGCCTGTTCATCTTTATATCCTCAGAGCCAAACACTGAGCTCAGTGTCTTTCATCCCACAAACAGCTATCAAGCACCTGCGAAGGGCCAGTCACAGTGCGAGGTGGTAATGATGCTAATGGTGAAGAGATGGCACAGCCCCTGTTCACAGGCATGAGAACGATATTCATCAGAGACAAACAGACTTTCGATAACAGTCTTGCCAAGAGGGCTGAGCCCAGAGTGTTGGAATTTAGAGGAGCAGAGAAATATGTGCTGACTCTGAGTGTGTCCCAGGGTTCATAGGGACATGATTGTATGTATTTAAGCTCATTGTTCACACGTGTAAATACAAGAGAAAACAAAGGGGTGGAGTTGGTGATTACATTGTCCATCACAAAGCACAATGTACCCAGAAAATTTTGCTCTTGGAAAACTTACTGTTATAGCTATCAAGCTGCTGGGTCTTTTTTCAAGATCCCTGCCTCTGAATTTTCATTCTTTAAATACTGCTGCAGTCAGAGGTGGAGAAGGCAATGGCACCCCACTCCAGTATTCTTGCCTGGAAAATCCCATGGATGGAGGAGCCTGCTGGGCTGCTGTCTATGGGGTCGCACAGAGTTGGACATGACTGAAGCGACTTAGCAGCAACAGCAGCAGCAGCAGTCAGAGAACTCTGTACACCCACAAGCAATTCCTTGCATCTTCAATTACCTGTAGTAACCAACTTCTTCCTCAGATTGAGTTAATAAGTCTACCAACATCTACCCTTAACCTCCTGAATGGTCTTGGATAAGTCATGTTCATCCTACTCACTGCTTCCCAGCTGGGATATCTTATAAATATGAGTAGCTATGAAGGATGCTTCATCAAGAAGCTAGTGTTGAAGGCAAGTGATGTTTCATCCTATTTGGAACCCCTGGAGGACATGCCACAGAGCCGGTCCCCCTGAGTGGCTAGGAAGTTGAGGTATACACAGAAATCCATCTATTATCCTCAAAGGCTGTTTTTAGTGGGTGCATTGATTCTTGGGTGCTTCTGGCCTTTCATAAGGCAAAGTGAGCATGTGTCAGTCAGAACAAGTGCAGAGCAGAGTCTTCACCTCTAGAGATTGAGTCCTGAGAGGGTAGGAGCAGGGCTCCAGCAGCACCAGCAGCAGGAGAGATGGGAGAGGGACACTCAGGTGTGCTTGTTCAAATAAAGACCTTGGCCTCTGGAAAGCAGAAACAGAGTTAAAAAGTTGATTTTATAGTATTTCTTTCAAGGAAAGATAGTAAGTATTCTGTAATCTAAAAAAATTAGGGTAGAGAGTAGACTTTTTCAGCAGCTGTTGCCAACACAGCTCTAGCTTTCTCTATGGATGCTTTTTTGGAATAGCACCACTCAGCCTAGGTCACTCGAGCGGCAGAGCCAGAGAATCTGGAGGGATGAAGCCCCTCACCTTTTCTCTTCTTAAGGGGGTGCTCCATGCCACCACCACCAGATGCTCAGCCCCCAGGTCACGCCAGATGTCTGAAGTGAGGTTGATCACAGAAACTGGGGCAGCTTGGAATGCCATGGAACCCATCAGTCAAGAGCCACCTGCACCAGCTCTTGGTCCCAGCACCTCGAGAGAGCTGCCTCCACCCTCTGAGCACCCCAGGTCTCCCTCAAAGTGTTGCCTTGAGGATAAATGCAACGTAGACACAGAGCCCAGCTCTTTTCCATTCAGAAATACAGAAACTTCCAGGAACACAGAGGCCCTTATGAAGGTCATAGCAGTGGGGGCCCTAAACTCCGCAGAGCAGGGAGGCCTTCCCTGTTACCTTTAGGTAAGATCTGTTAGGGGTAAGCCCACTGGTTTGCCTCCATTAGGCAGGTAGCTGGTTGGTCTCTCCAAACACCCAGATCGGGACCTCAATTTTAGTCATGGAGGGCCAGGAGAAGTGGGGACAACAGCTGAAAAAGGCAGACATTCTGCTAATTAACTATGAGTTGGAGATAGGATGGAGTAGTGAGAAAATTAGAGGAAGTGGTGATTTTGACTGAGAAGTTACACTGGATTAAATTTAAACTTTTAATAGGGGGTAAAAAAATCTATAAATGTTGGATGACTATATAAGGAAGTATTCAGTTCTGGGTTGTTTTCAGATACATTCTTAATTCAGGACCCTGTAATAAACTTTGAAAAAAGCAGAGTGGCATGTCTTTGCTGAAACCAGTAAAATCAGTCTAGCCATGATAGCATTTTCCCAGTCGGCGCAACCATGAATCACTACTTTCTCAAAGGACTTAATTAACGTCAAGGCAAAAGCCTCTAATTTCCCCCCTATTTATCATTTGGCAACAAAACCTGTTTACTTACCACAGATGCCAGAGAATAGATTAAGCTGATAAAGAAAAGTATAAGATTAACAAGTGCAATTTACTTGTCAGATGGAGGTATTTCATCGTTTCACCGAGTTGTTCTCTCTAGAGGGTAACTTGTGTATTGATACTTTGCAACAGAGACAAAGCCAGGGCCAGTTCAGAGGTCAGTGTCAGGGAGGTGAAGACCGATCATCTCTGTGGACCAGCGAATGCCCTTCCCACACCCCTCCCATCGCTGGAGAAGAAAGATAAGAAAGCATCTTTCTTACATGCTCTAAGTTAAACAAAGTTTTAAGTGTGCTTGCTTCAGCAGCACATGTGCTAAAACTGGAAGCCGACAGAGATGAGCATGGCCCCTGAACAAGGATGGTGTGTGAATCCGTTAAACACTCCATTATTAAAAAAAAAGAATTTTAAATATATTGCTGTAGTAAAGGGAACCACACACACACACAATGAAACAATATTACAGTGGCAAAAGGGAAAAATGGGGAGGCAGGGGTAGTTAGGGAGTTTGGGATGGACATGTGCACCCTGCTGTATTTAAAATGGAAAACCAACAAAGACCTACTGTATAGCACAAGGAACTCTGTTCAATGTTACGTGGCAGCCTGGATGGGAGAGGAGTTTGCAGGGGGAAGATGGATACATCTATGTGTATGGCTGAGTCCCTTCGCTATTCACCTGAAAACTATCACAACATTGGTAATCAGCTATACCTTAATACAGAATAATAAGTTTAAGAAAAAGAAGCAAATAATTACAATATTATAGGTGGCAAAATAGGAAAGTGGAGTCTATAGATGCTATCTATACTTCTTAAATTAAGACATAAATGTTCTTATTATTCATAAGTGTGACACGTGAATAATAATGATGAAAACCTGACAAGCTAAAAATATACTGTAAATCCTCCAGAGTACCGGAAGTCAAACACACATATCCCACAAATATCAAAAAGAAGAGAATGGGGAAAGCAAAGCAAAGAAAGGGAAAGAAATCCCTAGAGCAAATGATTTAGGAAATACAGAGTATATTGAAAACAAATCTCCGAGGTGAAGCTAGTGACAAGTGACACATAAACCACCATGTTCAAGTCACACATTTGGATGAAATGAAGCTAACAAATGCACATGGGTTCAGCACATCTACTGGGAAAGAGTCTTGCAGAATGAGGTATGTGTGAAAGAAACTACTAAAATCAGAATGGGCAAAGACTGACGAGGCAAACTCTAACAGAGATAAAGCTAGGAGTAATAATATCAGGCAAGGATAAAGCTAAAGCAAAAAGTGAAAAACCTAGCGTGAAAGGGGTAATGAACATTAACACATGGCATCACCCGCAACGATAATGCAACTGTCTTTTATGCACTAAATGGGGAAAAAGAAAAAGTCTTTGGGGAATAACTCCAAAGACTTCCCTGGTGTCTTGGGCTTCCCTGGCGGCTCAGACAGTAAAGAATCTGCCTACAATTCAGGGGACCAGGGTTCAATCCCTGGGTCAGGAAGATCCCCTGGAGAAGAGAATGGCAACCCACTCCAGTATTCTTGCCTGGAGAATCCCATGGACAAAGGAGCCTGGCAGGCTATAGTCCACAGGGTCACAAGAGTCGGACACAACTTGGTGATTAAATCACCCAGAGGCTTCTAGAAAAATTTTTTAAAAACCCAGAAGTAGTATGAGATCAGCTCATTCTTATGATATCGTGCTTGATCAAGTGGATAAAATTTCTCAATTAATTAAGGCGGTAGAGGTTCTGAAGTCAGTCAGCCTCAGCCCAGATGGGTTTGCTCAAACACAAATCACTGGGTTCCACCCCAGGGTTCTGCTTCAGTTGGTCTGGGTGGGCGCTTGAATCCTGTGCAGATGGACATTCAGTAGAGAAAACTATCTGAGGAGAGATGGTGCCCTTTTGAAAGGTGAGGGATTACAAAGACAAGGACAATTCAAGAACTGGTATCAGAAGTCTCCAGGAACTTGCAAGACTTAGGCGGTGGGGCCACCAGCCCAGGGGAATCACAGCTGAGCCTTGAGGTGACTGCAGGCCTGGCAGGAAAGCCACCAGCCCTGGGGTTCAGAGGAGAGGCCTGAGGACAGAGGGGGAGTTTTGCCCCCAGTCTCTGTTTCTAGGGCTTCCCTGGTGGCCCCGATGGTAGAGAATTTGCCTGCAATGCAGCAGACATGAGTTCAATCCCTGGGTCGGGAAGATTCTCTGGAGCAGGGCATGGCAACCCACTCCAGTATTCTTGCCTGGAGAATCCCATGGACAGAGGAGTCTGGTGGGCCACACTCCATGTAATCACAGAGTCGGACATGAGTGAGTGACTAACACTTTCACTTTCATTCTGTTTCAAAAATGCAGGCACCTTTTGCTACCCATGGGAGCGATGGGGGCAGAATTCCTCATTCTGTATGAGTCTGTCTATCTTAGCCTTACCTCTCCTCAGCTCTCTCAGGTGCTAAAGTTTTCCTCACAGCCTGCCTTCTATTTCTGCTCCCATTAAAAAAATATATATATCTGTTTGGCCACGTGTTGAGTCCTTTACACACATTCCGTGACTGTGTCCCTGTGAGGGCCATGACCCCTATGTTACGGGTCAGGGATCTGAGGTCAGTGAAATCACCTACCTGAACACAGCGCGTGCAGTGAAGGGGCTTGAATCCCCATCCACCTTGACCCAATGCAAGAGTCACACAACACTCCTCACTGTGCTTCTTGTCTGCTGCTGCTGCTGCTGCTGCTGCTGCTGCTGCTGCTGCTGCTGCTGCTGCTGCTGCTAAGTCGCTTCAGTTGTGTCCGACTCTGTGTGACCCCATAGACGGCAGCCCACCAGGCTCCCTCGTCCCTGGGATTCTCCAGGCAAGAACACTGGAGTGGGTTGCCATTTCCTTCTCCAATGTGTGAAAGTGAAAGGTGAAAGTGAAGTCGCTCAGTCGTGTCCGACTCTTAGTGACCCCATGGACTGCAGCCCACCAGGCTCCTCTGTCCATGGGATTTTCCAGGCAAGAGTACTGGAGTAGGGTGCCATTGCCTTCTCCTCTTGTCTGCTAATCCTCTCTTTTCTTTGCACTCGTCTCTTTCTCCCAGCTAGGAAGGGTAGGTTTAGTGTTTTGTTTTTTTTTTTGCTTAGTGGGGGTTTTTTTTCCTTTTTTTCTCTCTCTTTTTCTCCTGGTTCTTTCCCAGGAAGTAGTCAAGTTTATATGAGTCTCCTTCAAGCCACCTCCCATGGCCACATTCCTCAGTCTGCTGAAACCACTCCTTCCTCTTGACATTTCGATCTGGATGGAAGGCAGAGGCTGTCATCAGAGAACAGCCAGCTGCTGGTAGCACCAGCCTCCCACATGCCTGTCTGTCCTCACACGGCCTGCCAAGCCCCTGGGGCCTGAGTCTTGGCTTTGAAAGTCTCCAAAAATGGCAGCATCCTCAGCCAGAGACCAGGTTCACCAGTTCTTCCTAATTCTGTAGCTTAGAAATCATTTGCCTTTAAGGTGTCTTTGAACTTTCACGTTGGCTTAATAACTTACAGAGTTTTGAAGATGCCTTGCTCTCATCTCTGTCTGCCTTTCCTGTTGATCAGAAGTCAACTACAGGGGGGCGTGCATCAGACCAAGAAATCTGACCAGACCCTGATTTCAGCACCGTGGGAGCGGACCAGTGGGGGTGGGTGGTCTCCAGGAGTCCTCCCTTGCTAGACATTCTGATTGTTCACCAATGCCCTCTGGGAATGCAATGCTGGATTCCACCCTGAAGTCTGGAAAACTCTGGACTTGAAGGAGATGATCACGTTCCAAAAACTGAGATAGCAAAACAAACAGGATGGAAGAGTCTGAAGGCACTCCCTTGATTTCCAGCTGTTTCCAAAATGTGTTCAGTTCAGCGAAACCCCAAACACATGGTGGAAAGCTTATTTCCCTCTAAAAATGTTAAATCCACACATCAAGCTAAAAGAAACCATCTCTGTATGAATTGGATTCATTCACACTTAACTAATGCAAAGCTTGGCAAGGAGCAAATGGAATATAAAGAGACTCCTTTTGGTGGCCTTAAGACATCTCCCCTTGCTCCACGTTGCCTACTAAGAAGGGGAAAGAGGAACGAGAAAGCTGGACTTCTTGTCTGACTCAACACCTTCCACTGGCAAGACTTCATCAGCGCTAAAGCACAGATAAGAGCAGAAAACACTGTCTGTGAAGAGGATATGCACTGGATTTAGAAAAATGGTCCTGACAAACCTATTTGCGGGGCAAGAATGGACATGCAGGTATCAAGAGTGGACTTATAGACACAGTGGAGAAAGGAGTGGGGCAGCAAATGGAGAGAGAAGCCTTGAAACATATGCGTTACACAGGGACCTCAGCTCGGCGCTCTGAGATGACCTGGAGGGGAGGAATGGAGCGTGGGTCGGGGGAAGGCTCAGGAGGGAAGGGATATATGTATATATACAGCTGAATACCGATGTTGCACAGCAGAAACTAAGACAATATTGTAAAGGAATTACATTCCAGTATAAATAAGTAAATAAGAAAAGCCTCTGGCACGTCCATCACAGCCTTACAAAGAGGCTTTCAGTCCTTCCTTGCGTTGCCTCCAACCGTGATTCTGGTTGAGGGGCACTCTGTTTTCTCCCTGGATTATTTGAGCATGCAACTCCCTGGTCTTCCCGAGTTCACTTTTGCCCTCTTTAACCTGCTCTGTCCCCAGGATCCTTGAGTTTCTGAATGATGTTGTTAATCATGTAACTGCTCTGTGACTGACTTTTGGCCTCACTCTCACCTGGAAGTCTTACAAACTCTTAGTTACTTTGCATTAAATACCTCCCCTACCCCAGACCCTCCCTTGCAAAACAGCCAGCAATTCTGGGCTTTTTAGAAACCTGCCCTTTCATTTCTCTTACTGGTCTCTTCTTCCTTCACTCTGTTTAAAATCCTATTCTTTTTTAAAAGTTTATTTATTTTAATTGGAGGCTAATTACAATATTGTAGTGGTTTTTATTTTATTTTTATTTGTTTAGTAAAATGAGGTAAAGTTTACTATTCAATGTATAATGAACATAGTGATTTATACTTTCATTTTTATGCTGCTGCTGCCACTGCTACTGCTGCTAAGTCGCTTCAGTCGTGTCCGAATCTGTGTGACCTCAGAGATGGCAGCCCACCAGGGTCCGCCATCCCTAGGATTCTCCAGGCAAGAACACTGGAGTGGGTTGCCATTTCCTTCTCCAATGCGTGAAAGTGAAAAGTGAAAGTGAAGTCGCTCAGTCACGTCTGACTCTTAGCGACCCCATGGACTGCAGCCCACCAGGCTCCTCTGTCCATGGGATTTCCCAGGCAAGAGTACTGGAATGGGTTGCCATTGCCTTTTTTTCCTAGTGGAGCAGGACTTTTTTTAAAATATAAATTTAATTATTTTAATTGGAGGCTAATTACTTTACAATATTGTATTGGTTTTGTCATACATCTACACGAATCAGCCATGGGTGTACATGTGTTCCCCATCCTGAACCCCCCCTCTCACCTCCCTCCCCATCCCATCCCTCTGGGTCATCCCAGTGCACCAGCCCCGAGCATCCTGTATCATGCCTTGAACCTGGACTGGCAATTCGTTTCACATATGATAATATATATGTTTCAATGCCATTCTCCCAAACCATCCCACCCTCACCCTCTCCCACAGAGTCCAAAACACTGCTCTTTACGTCTGTGTCTCTTTTGCTGTCTCGCATACAGGGTTATTGTTATTATCTTTCTAAATTCTATATATATGTGTTAGTATACTGTATTGGTGTTTTTCTTTCTGGCTTACTTCACTCTGTATAATAGGCTCCAGTTTCATCCACCTCATTAGAACTGATTCAAATGTATTCTTTTTAAGGGCTGAGTAATACTCCATTGTGTATATGTACCACACCTTTCTTATCCATTCATCTGCTGATGGACATCTAGGTTGCTTCCATGTCCTGGCTATTATAAACAGTGCTGTGATGAACACTGGGGTACATGTGTCTCAATTCTGGTTTCCTCGGTGTGTATGCCCAGCAGTGGGATTGCTGGGTCATATGGCAGTTCTATTTCCAGTTTTTTAAGGAATCTCCACACTGTTCTCCATAGTGGCTGTACTAGTTTGCATTCCCACCAACAGTGTAAGTGGGTTCCCTTTTCTCCACACCCTCTCCAGCATTTATTGCTTGTAGACTTTTGGATAGCAGCCATTCTGACTGACGTGAAATGGTAACTCATTGTGGTTTTGATTTGCATTTCTCTGATAATGAGTGATGTTGAGCATCTTTTCATGTGTTTGTTAGCCATTTGTATGTTTTCTTTGGAGAAATGTCTGTTTAGTTCTTTGGTCCATTTTTTGATTGGGTCATTAATTTTTCTGGAATTGAGCTGCAGGAGTTGCTTGTATATTTTTGAGATTAGTTGTTTGTCAGTTGTTTCGGTTACTATTATTTTCTCCCATTCTGATGGCTGTCTTTTCACCTTGTTTATAGTTTCCTTTGTTGTGCAGAAGCTTTTGATTTTAATTAGGTCCCATTTGTTTATTTTTGCTTTTATTTCCAATATTCTGGGAGGTGGGTCATAGAGGATCCTGCTGTGATTTATGTCTGAGAGTGTTTTGCCTATGTTCTCCTCTAGGAGTTTTATAGTTTCTGGTTTTACATTTAGATCTTTAATCCATTTTGAGTTTATTTTTGTGTATGGTGTTAGAAAGTGTTCTAGTTTCACTCTTTTACAAGTGGTTGACCAGTTTTCCCAGCACCACTTGTTAAAGAGATTGTCTTTTCTCCATTGTATATTCTTGCCTCCCTCTGTCAAAGATAAGGTGTCCATAGGTGTGTGGATTTATCTCTGGGCTTTCTATTTTGTTATATTGATCAATATTTCTGTCTTTGTGCCAGTACCATACTGTCTTGATGACTGTGGCTTTGTAGTGGTTTTTAAAGAACCACTTTAGGGACCTCTGAGGGTTTAGTTGTTAAGACTTCACCCTCTAATGCATCGGGTGTAGGTTTGATCCCTGGTGGGAGAACTAAGGTCCCACATTCCTTGGAGCCAAAAACCAAAACATGAAACAGAAGCAGTATTGTAACAACTTCAATAAACACTTTAAAAATGGTCCAGATTTTAAAAAATCTTTAAAATAAATAAATGTCCACTTATACAATACTTCCTCTATTCAGTTTTTAACTTGCTTTTTTTAAATAAGTTTAGATTTTTACAGGAAAATATAAAAATAGGACAATAAGCCCCTGAACTATGACCCCAGCCTCCACTGTTGCCAAGTCTTACATAACCATCCTGCAAGTATCAAAAGCAAGAAATTCACATTGGTTCAGTTCAGTTCAGTCACTCAGTTGTGTCCGACTCTTTGTGACCCCATGGACTGCAGCACGCTAGGCCTCCCTGTCCATCACCAACTCCCAGAGCTTGCTCAAACTCATGTCTATTGAGTCGGTAACCATCTCATCCTCTGTTGTCCCCTTCTCCTCCTGCCTTCAATCTTTCCCAGCATCACGTTTTTTTCCAGTGAGTCAGTTCTTTATATCAGGTGGCCAAAGTATTGGAGTTTTCAGCTTCAGCATCAGTCCTTCCAATGAATACTCAGGACTGATTTCCTTTAGGATGGACTGGTTGGATCTTTTTGCAGCCCAAGGGACTCTCAAGAGTCTTCCCCAACACCACAGTTCAAAAGCATCAATTCTTCAGTGCTCAGCTTTCTTTATAGTCCAACTCTCACATCCATACATGAGTAGTGGAAAAACCATAGCTTTGACTAGACGGACCTTTATCTCTGCTTTTTAATATGCACACAGATTTCTCAGGAGGCAGGTCAGGTGGTATGGTATTCCCGTCTTTTTAAGAATTTTCTAGTTTGTTGTGATCCACATAGTCAAAGGCTTGACATGGCCAATAAAGCAGAAGTAGATGTTTTTCTGGAACCCTCTTGCTTTTTTGATGATCCAGCTGATGTTGGCAATTTGATCTCTGGTTCCTCTGCCTTTTCTAAATCCAGCTTAAACATCTGGAAGTTCATGGTTCACGTATTGTTGAGCCCCGGCTTGGAGAATTTTGAGCATTACTTTGCTAGCATGTGAAATGAGTGCAATTGTGTGGTAGTTTGAACATTCTTTGGCATTGCCCTTCTTTAGGATTGGAATGAAAACTGACCTTTTCCAGTCCTGTGGCCACCGCTGAGTTTTCCAAATTTGCTGGCATATTGAGTGCAACACTTTAACAACATTATCTTTTAGGATAATAGGTTCACATTGGTTCAATACCATCAAAAAAAAAAAAGAAAAAAGACTAAGAGAAATGGCAACCCAGTCCAGTTTCTTGCCTGGAGAATCCCAGGGATGGTGGAGCCTGACGGGTTGCTCTCTATGGGGTCGCACAGAGTCGGACACAACTGAAGTGACTTAGCAGCAGCAGCAGCAGCAGCAAGGCCTAATTTGACTTTCACTAGTCTTTCCACAAATGTCCCTTTTTTTTGTCCTAGGATCCAACTCAGGATCCCTTAGGGCCCCTAGTTTCACCCCTTGTGGTTCTAGACTTGCTTTCACACAGAAAGATGAGACACGGTATTCTGTCAAACCACTTTTTCTCAGAAAAAGCCTCTGAGCTGGGATCTCAGCTGAGTGCTGACCGCACCTGACAAGCAACAGGCTGGCACCACACAGACAGAAAGCACAGGACGCTGGAGTGGTTCCCGTCAACTCCAAATATACAAATGCCACACACTGCAGACCACGACAGACGCTCTCTCAGTGTTGTCATCTTTATTGTTTTTTTTTTATTTTTCAGGCAAGAACTTATGTAAGAAGATGATGAAAAGGAACAGGTCACTCAATGACCTATTGGATGGAATGTGAGCTATTTATTCAATAAATATTTTCTGAGTGTCTACATGGGCAAGATGGTTGTGGAAAGGACACAGAGGCACCCGGGAATTAGGGACAAGATGTGTTTCTGTAATACTTGTTTATTTAGGAAAATGGGATTTGTAATTCCCAGAAAACTTTGATCCTCAGCCCCAAACTTCCGCTGCTGCACACAGCTAGCCTCTCTGTCTTTCTCTCACACGCACACACACCCCCTCTTCCTGCTCCTGAGCCTTTGCCCTTTGAGTGATGCCAGCTCAGGAGACAGTACCTAGGAGCCTCCAGGAGAGGAAGAACCATAGCATCAGAAGATAGGAGGAACTCTCAGGGGCCCAAAGTGATGGAAGTTTTGCTTTACACTCACTAATATCAAAACCAAGCTGAAAAAGAGACGACAAAGGAATATACATGCTTATAAACCAAGAAATGTCCACTTTGTCTAAACTGAGGGCACTAAAAGGCTTTGGTTCCTGAAGTCACGAAACTTCCAAAGGTCCTGTTCTTTCAAAACTGGTCTTCCACCTTGAGGTTATCATACCGAGTGAGGTAAGTGAGAGAAGGAGAAATATGTGACATCCCTTATACGTGGAAACTAAAAAGAAATGATGCTGTTGTTTAGTCACTAAGTCCTGTCTGACTCTTTGCAAGGCCAGGCCCCTCTGTCCATGGGATTTCCCAGGCAAGAATACTGGGGTTGCCATTTCCTTCTCCAGGCCATCTTCCTGACTCAGGGATCAAGTCCAATGTCTCCTGCATTAGCAGGCAGATTCTTTACTGCTGTGCCAGCTGGGAAGCCCATTTATTTATATATAATATTCAAACATTATAATGTATTTATAAGAACTGTATTGCATAAGTATTTCAGTGTATTTGTGTAGCTCTATCCACTCCAGTGTTCTTGCCTGGAAAATCCCAGGGACGGGGGAGCCTGGTGGGCTGCCGTCTATGGGGTCGCACAGAGTCGTACACGACTGAAGCGACTTAGCAGCAGCAGCAGTAAGACATGTCATGTTGAACAAGTGTGGGATTTCAGAGAATGTGCCCACAGCCCTGGCAATGCTTGGAATGTCCCGCCACTTTGTCGGTGATTATGGTGTAGTTGTGGCTTCAATATCTGTGATCAGACTGAGGGTGTTTTAGGTAAAACTTTTCTATAAAACCATCAGAACGTGAAGCCTTTAGAAAAGACAGATTTAACAGTCTTTCTGGTTTCTGTTATGGTGGTTAGTCTAGTCACTGTTTAACCTCTTGTTGACAAACGCTGTTAATTTATGGAAACATCAAATGCACCTAGATTTTTTTAGTTTTGGATTTAATTTACGCAGAATGTGCTCTTAAGGAAAAGCTGTTTTATCAGTCTGCTCATTTCTTTTCTCCTTCACAGTGCATCAGGTTGTAGCTCTTTGTGTTTTTCTTGAAGAGATGCCTGAGATTGATTTACTTACTGGCCTTTTCCTGGAAGCAGCATTGGTTTTATTTATGAATTCTACACATTGCTTATCTGGGCACTTTTGTTTGATTTCAAATTCATTAGTGACTACTTTGGTGTTTATAACTGCTTTTTTCTAACTTCCTTTGGTTGTACATTCTTTACGTCTTGAGTAATTTCTAGTGAATGTATTTCCAAATATTTTTTTGTTAATTAAAACATTTATGACTACGGGTTTCCTTCTGCTATAATTTTGGACCAATATACAGTACTATCCTTGTCTTGAACTTCTAAAAAGTTTATAATTTTGGTTTTTTTTTTTTTCCAGTTTGATCTAAGGACTTCTTGAATTACTATTTTTAATTTCAGTTGGTTAGATTGATAGCAGTGGAAAGGGACAGGGGAAATGTTATTTTTAATTTCCAGTTTTTTTAAGGTTCTGTTGTTCTGGTTTCTATTTATTGGTTTTGTTTCTCTGCTATTTTGCTTCTCTGGTTATCCTCCAGTAAACAATAGGAGATATAATGTGATTTATACACGATATATTATAAAGAATTGGCTCACAGGAGACTGGGAAGTCTCATGATCTTCAGACAAGGAAAATGTGTGAAGGTGTGTTAGTCATTCAGTCATGTCCAACTCTTTGCAATCCCAACGACTGTAGCCCACCAGGCTCCGCTGTCCATGGAATTTTCCAGGCAGAATACTGGAGTGGGTAGCCATTCCCTTCTCCAGAAGATTGTCCCAGTCCAGGGATCAAACCTGGGTCTCCTGCATTGCAGGCATTTTCTTTACCATCTGAGTCACTTGGGTGTCTGCACCAGGAAAGCACGTGTTAAAATTCTAGCCTGAGTCCCTCTGAAAGGTGTTTGTTAAACACCATGCCTTGATTGTGTTTTTATGAGATTCTCCTTATATTTCTAACAGTCATTGCCACAGATGTTCACTAATATTCTTACATACATATGTACATAAACATTCATGAGCATTCCACTTTCTTGGTAGAGATTAACCTTTGACTTTAGGAGATGTTTCATGGAGTTTCAGTATTGATATTGTTGTCTTCTTTTTGTGGTGTATTCTTATTCCATCCCTTATTTTCTTTATTAAATGTCCAATCTTTTCTTTTAAAAACAGTACAGCATTTATAAGTGTGGTTTCCAAAGGCCACTCTTTCAATTCCCTGTCTCTGCCCTGGCCAGTTATTTATCTGACTATCTGTCTGTCTCCCTGTTGAGATGTAGTATATGTTAAAGGGTTTGAAAGTGCCCAGTGTGTAAGAACCCAACAAATATTTACCTATGGACCTTTTTTATGACAATCATTTTATTTTATGTTAGAAAATCATTTATCTTATAAATAAGCAAAGCATTTATCTTATAAATAAGGAAGCATTAGAATTTAGTTTCTTAAATCCAGTTTGAGAGCTATATATTTTAATAGGGTGAATTAGTGAAGTGAAGTGAAAGTCGCTCAGTTGTGTCCGACTCTTTGCGACTCCATGGACTATACAGTCCATGGAATTCTCCAGGCCAGAATACTAGAGTGGGTAACCGTTTCCTTCTCCAGGGGATCTTTCCAACCCAGGGATCTAATCCAGGTCTCGCACATATATTTTAATAGGGTGAGTTAAAATCCATCCAAGTTGATTTCCACCATCATTAGTGGGGGTTTTATTTTTATACCTATTCTTCCTTTTACATTTTTTATTCACTCGGATTTTATTATTTTAGCTGGATTATTTTAGCTGGGGAAGATGGATGATTCTAGAAATTTATCCATTTCAACTGTGTTATCCTATTTTGTAGCAGATTAGTCTTCATAGTGTTATACTTCTTTTTATTTCTGTAAAGCCTTTCATTTCTGACTTTTGTCATTTGTTTTTTTTCTCTTTTTTTCTTAATCTGCTAAACAGTTTGTCAGTTTTGCTGATCCTTTCAGAGAATCAATTCCGGCTTTCATTGATTTTTCCAGTCTCTATTTCTCTTTTTCTCTGTTATAATAGTTTTTATTGGTCTCCTTTTGCAATTTTGGGGTTGTTTGCTCCTCCTTTTATAGTTTCTCAGGGTATAAAGTTTTGCTATTTGTTTGGATGTGTCTTCTTTTTTAACATAATTGAACACATATGTTCAATTAATATATAATTATAGTTATAAATTTTCCTCTTAGGTCTGCTTTTGCCATGTCCTATACATTTTGGTATGTTGTGTTTTCATATTTGTTATCTTATTATTTTGAGAAATTTCTCATTGATTTCTCTTTGAACTATTGGTCATTTAAGATTGTGTTGTTTAATTTTCATGCTTGTGGGTTTTTCTGTTCTCTAGTTCCATTCTATTGTGATCAGAAAAGATATGTTATATGATTTCAGCCTTTTGAAGTTTATTAAGTCTTTGTCCTCTGCTCAGTAAATGCTCTGTGGCCTGACATATGGTCTACCGTGTAGAATGCTCCATGTGCACTTGAGGAAAATGTACATGTTTGATATAGTTGAGGCACTGTTTTTATAAGTCTGTTAGGTCCAATTTACTTAGAGTGTTGTTCAAGTTCTCTATAGGCCAACTCAGAAAAATTGCAGGTTCAATTTCAGACCACCACAATGAAGTGAATATTACTATAAAGGGAGTCACAGGAATTTTTTGGCTTCCCAATGCCTATTACAGTTATATTTATACTACACTGAAACTTATTAAGTGTGCAATAGCACTATGTCTAAAAACCAATGTACATGATTTAATTTTAAAATACTTTATTTCTACAAAAATTGATAACCATCATCTGATGATGGAGAGTTGCCACAAACCTAAAAGGACCTGAAGTAGTCTGATCCTGCTACTATCAATCTGAGATCATCATTTCTTGTGTAACATCTACATTTCATAAGTTACTCAATTATTTTTATCAAGTATATTTGAGTCCTGATATATAAAATTTTAAGCAGAAGAAACTCTTTCCAAACATTGCAACACAAAGATTTCTAAGCTGGATAGAACCCTGCTTCCCTGCCACAGTCAAGATTCTGAGGCCCCCAAGGATAAATCAAGATCCTCAAGAACAATGATTTTTATCAAGGCAATGTGTAGGAGCTATCTGTTCAAATACATAATTGATGAAGATATTTCTCTTAGATCTTAAATAAGTGTTTTGTTGAGCTGGGCAGGCTTCTCAGCAGACAGAGTGCTCTCAATTCTCCTGGGTACTTTAAAATTTCCAGTGATTTTTGTTTCTCAGAAAACTTCTTGCTTTCAGCAGTTTCTCAAAGAATGTCAACAGAAATCTGTTTCAGTGTTACAATGAGTCCATTTTATGCTTTACATCCCTCTTACTTCTGGAAGACATCTCTTTTAGAGGTTTTCTCTCTCCCTTTGCTCTTGTATATTATAGAATTTTGTAGGAGATCCAATTTATTAGATCACCCAGAAAAAGCCAGGCATATCCTAGTCAGACTGCCTGAGAGTGACCGGCTTTGTCCTCTGCTCAGGAAATGTTTCATAGCTCTCTCCCTTCTGCAGCTCCTTCTGCATTTGCAATGAGAATTCAAAATGGAGTGAGTATCTCTCCACCTGCTTATCTCTCTGTCTCATAAAACACTGATGGAGGCCTTAGCACTAACTGGAGGTTTGTCCACTGTCTTTAAGCGGTTCCCTCAGAAGTTATCGCTGAGAGAAGGACTCAAGTGCAAGCAGTTAATTTATGGAGCGACTCCAGGAAACACCGGTGGGGGAGTGGAAAATTGAACTGGGGAGGGACTTCAACAAAAGGCACCTTATTGAGCAGAATTGCTGTGGACAGCAGCTGGAGCTCAGTCTCTGAATAGCTGGGAGAGCAGGGAGGATGCATCCCAGAGTTGTCCTAACCAGGAAACAAGGGAGAAGTTGTACTGGTCCACTGGCTTCTCTCGGTCACTGCCCGAGGGCTTCTCCTAGAGATATTAACTCTCTAGCATTTCTGGCCCCTCCTGTTGGGGGAGAGCAGGCTTAGACAACTAGAAATGGCCCACTGGCCAAGATTCTCAAGCAGCAGCAGCTGGTGTTCTCAGCATCCTGTCTGCACATTGTAGGAGATGAGGATGGGAGGACATGGATGGGTACCAGCCACATCTGCCACGCACTCCTTCAGTGCTTCCTCCTCCTCACTGGAGAGGATGGAGAGATTCCAACCTTCCCTGCAATCCTCCAGATATATGCTCTAAGAAGTCCTAGGAAAAAAAGGGAAATCATGATTCTGGCAACTAAACCTTCCAGTATGTGAAGTTTTCTGTAAGCCAAAAGCATTTCCAAGAGAATAGATTGCTAGTCACAGAGGAAGGTCCATTTTCTCCTGTCTTTAAAGTGTGGCTCTGTAAACAGATGGGCTTCCAGGATAGCTCAGTTGGTAAAGAATTTGCCTGCAATGCAAGAGACCCTGGGTTGATTCCTGGGTCTGGAAGATCACTGGAGAGGGGGTGGGCTAACCACTCCAGTATTCTTGGGCTTCCCTTGTGGCTCAGCTAGTAAAGAATCCGCCTGCCATGCAGGAGACCTGGGTTTGATCCCTGCATTGGGAAGATCCCCTGGAGAAAGGAAAGGCTACCCACTCCAGTATTCTGGCCTGGAGAATTCCATAGACTGTATAATCGATGGGGTCACAAAGAGTCAGACACGACTGAGCGACTTTCACTTTCACTTTACTATATACAAATGTGCTAATTCACTTTTAGTGTAAAGAAAAGTCTCAGAATATTAGCATTCTTTATGATATGATTGGCATAAACTAAGCATGCCAATATTGCTGAAGCAGCAACAACCAGAGGAAGGATCTTTCTATTTTAAATATGTAATTTATTTTCTGCCAACTGCTTTTTGAAAGTGAATGTATAATATATATATTTTAGATATATACATTTGAGAAACCCCCTTGAGATGAACTCAGCTGCCTACCTTTAGTACATCCGCATGGAGAAAAATTTTTTACAAAGCATGACATTCACTCAGGGTACATTAATCAGGGACCTAAAGTGTGCCAGATACTGTGCCTGACACAATAAATAAGTGATGAACTTCTGCAAGCCTGGTCCCAAGGATCCCACACTGTAGGAGGGAAGAACAAGGCAGGGAGAAGAGCCAGATCAGCAGAGGAAGGTCACAGAGAGGAGTGGTCGTGAGTGTGGACCCCAGAGTCAGAATGGCGTTCTTAGCATCTCTGCTCAAATCCTGCTTCTGACACTCACTCATCACTTGTCTTGAGCCAATTGTGAAAGTGGCTCAGTTGCATCCAACTCTTTTCAGCCCCATGGACTATTCAGTCCGTGGAATTCTCCAGGCCAGAATACTGGAGTGGGCAACTGTTCCCTTCTCCAGGGGTTGTTCCTAAACCAGGGATCAAACTCAGGTCTCCCACACTGTAGGCAGATTCTTTACCAGCTAAGCTGTGAGGGAAGCCGAATTACAGAGCCGCTGATCTTCAGTTGTGCTCACCTATGATGTGCTAATAACACTATCTGCTGGGGACAGAGCAGAAAGACTAGAGGGGTTGAGCATCACGTCAATGGCTCAGTGAATAGTAAATGTCAGCTATTATTAGTGCAAAGAACTGGATTAGTAACTGCTTATTGCAGAACAAATCACCACACATTTAGCACCTTAAAGCAAGACATATTTCTTACCTTTCGGCATCCATGGGTCAGAAGTCCAGGCACAGCTTAACTGAGTCCTGTGCTTCAAGCTCTCTCCTAGGCTCCAATCAAGGTGTCAACCAGACTTGGGTTTCCATCCAAAGACTCATATGGAGAAGGGCTGCTCCCAAGCTCCTGGGTTCTTCTTGAAGGGTTGGACTGAGTCCTCACCTCCTTTCAGGCTGTGGCTGGAGGCACCCTCATCACTTGCCACGTGGTCTCCCCAGCACGGTGGCTCTTCTTTAAAAGGGAAATAAGGAAGTTCTGCCAGCAAGTGATGAGCCACAGTCCCGTGAGATCTGTTCACAGAAGGACTTCTGTCACTGTTGTTGCATTTCATTGGTTGGAAGCATGTCACGGGCCTCACCCAGAGTCAACAGGAGGAGATCCCTCAAGGATCTTAACACTGGGAGGTGGAGAGAATGAGGGGCCATGTTAGGGTCTCCTGCTTCAAGCATGTTTTAAATATGTAGTAAGTCCCCTACATATGAACTGATTCCATTCCGAGAGTGGTATTCAAAAGTCCAACACAGTTAGCCTAGATACCCAACTAACACAATCAGCTATATAGTACTAACACTGTAATAGGTTTATAATACATTTCACATAAATAATACATAACAAACAAACACAAAAAAACAAAGAAAACATTTTTAATCTTACAAAACAGTACCTTGAAAAGTTCAGTAGTACAGTTTGACAACTGGCAGACAGGGACATGTTTGTATCTTTGAAAGTTCACAATTTGAAGGTTTGTGTGTAGGGGACTTACTATAATATGGTGTAAGTGGTCTGCTCAAGGAGGTGAGATTAATTAGTAAAGGATATTGAGGAGAGTCTTCAGGGAGTATCTGCTAAATTGAGATGGGAAATGTAGGGATTTCCCAGGAAGGCCAAGAACCCGGGAAGAGCAGCATCCTGTACAAGGGCAGGCGGTGATAAGCCGTGTGTTATCATCCTGGGGGCCACATGGGGCAATGGAGAAGTAGGCAAGGAAGAGCATTATACTTCATTAAAATACCCTTCACCTCCCCCTCTGCATCCATGCCATCCCCTGCTCTGTGCCCTGGGAGGCTGACTATCACAGCCGGCTCCAGCTGGGTTCAAACAACGCTGAACATTCCAGGAGGTGAGAGGGCAGAAAGAGAGAGCGACTGGGATGACTCTGCTTTCTGGACCACTCCTGGGGGTTTGCCTCGATCTGGTGGGATCCTTGGACCAAGATTAAGACCCTCACAGCCAGCTGTGTTTCTAGATTCCATGACCACCTTCACCTCTTCAGGTCTGGGTGCGATGATAGTGTCATTTGTTTCTCGATTGTGTGCATGCATGCTAAATCTATTCAGTCGTGTCTGACTCTTTGCGACCCCATGGACTGTAGTCCGCCAGGCTCCTTCATCCATGGGAGTCTCCAGGCAAGAATACCGGAGTGGGTTGCCATGTCCTCCTCCAGGGAATCTTCGCGACCCAGGGATCAAACCTGCACCTCACGTTTCTCTTGCATTGCAGGCAGATTCGTTACTACTGAGCCAGCAGGGAAGCTCCTATTTCTAGATTGGGGGCACTTTTGGGGGGCTTTCTTACCCATTGCCTGCAATTCTGCAAATGGCCCCTTTATTAAAATGTCTTCAGATTACCCAGTGTGGGTGTGGCCTCTCTTTTCTGTTGGGGTTAGGCTCACCCTAGACTTGCTGTGGTCCTGACAAGGGAAGCTGAAGCACATCTGTGAGGCCAGGGGACAGTGAGGAGATGGGGCAGCGGGTATAAGCATGTGTGAAGTTTTGTCCCAAGGACCTAACATCTTACAGGAAGAGAAGAGAATTCAGCTGGCTTCCTGGTCTGTGCTTGGTTTTCCGAGAAAGGCTGCGTATGTCACCCAGGGGAAAATTCAGAGGAAGACTGAGTTTAAAAAATGAATGATGAAGGTTTGGCTCAGACACGCAGAACTGCAGGACCATGTGGAACAGAGAGCAATGCCCATGAGACATGGGATGTAGACATCTGTAGCCCAGAGGGTGTTCTGAGAAGAGACATGAGGCATGAGGCATTAGTTTGAAATTTGTGTTTAAAAACATTGCGGAGAAAAAGGTGGTCTAAGGAAAGGATCTGGAGAGAGAGGAACAAGACATTTTAGAGATAATTAAGAGACAATGAAGACCTAATAGACACAAAGGAACCCCTAAATATTTTGCCATTTTCATAATACAAGTGTTTCCCCCTTTTGATTTATCCCACAAATATTTTTGACCAACTGTCACTGGTCTAGATGAGTCTGGTCCATCAGCGATCAAGAAAGGCATCAGCGACTTGCCTCAAGGGACTGTGTTTTGGCAGGGGAGGTAGCAAGTAAAAATGAGATCTAGGGAGCCAGTGTTACAGTAATTTAGAAGGTGATAAGGAGACAAAGGAAAAGTGTGGTAGAGGGTAGGGCTCAGAGAAGAACTGTCAAGGGAGAGGATGAGGCTCCCAGGATGGAAGGCGCTCCAGGCAGAGGGAACAGCAGGGGCCCTAAGAGAAGAGCAAGCCTGGCCAAGTGCCAGCGAGAAGGTCAAAGTGGAGAGTGAGCTGGACAGAGGAGGGAAGATGATATCAGAGGCAAACAGGAGACAGAAGTCATGAAGAGTCATCAAGGACAGTGAAGAGCCCTGAGGGGGGGGGCCTTATGCAGAGCGGGGAGCCACTGTGAGCTGTGAAGACCAGGGACTGCCTGATGGTTTGGACAAGGGTGCAATGTGAGCTGACTCTCACTTTACCAAGGCCACGTTGCCCCTGGTAGGGAGTCTGGAGGGGCAGGGGTGAAAGCAGGGGGATTCCAAAGAAGGCCTTGCACAAGGGATATGGTGGTGACTGCGACCACATGGTAACAGCAAGAGGGTGAGAGTGGATGTGTTATGTGCACATTTTGAAGATGGAGTCAACAGGGGAAAAACCAGATATTTCCTAGGAGTCACTGATTCAGAGGAGGGTCATCAGTGGGTTCTAAAATCCATGGTGTAACTTGAAGACAAACAGGATACTTATAAAGCCTTCAGGTATCTTCTCACAAGATATTTATTAATTGCAAAAATTGGGAAAACCCAGCAGATGTCACATTCACCAAGGGATTTGTGTTGACATCACCCATCATGAGACAGATGGACATCTTGTGCTGGACGATTCGAAGCACCAAGGAGGATGCAAAGTATTTCAACTGGAAGCTTGCTCACAGTGTTCAGTTCAGTTCAGTTCAGTCTCTCAGTCGTGTCTGACTCTTTGCGACCCCACAGACTGCAGCACGCCAGGCCTCCCTGTCCATCACCAACTCCCAGAGTTCACTCAAATTCATGTCCATTGAGTTGGTGATGCCATCCAACCATCTTATCCTCTGTCATCCCCTTCTCCTCCTGCCCTCAATCTTTCCCAGCATCAGGGTCTTTTCCAATGAGTCAGCTCTTCACATCAGGTGGCCAAAGTATTGGAGTTTCAGCTTCAACATCAGTCCTTCCAATGAACTCCCAGGATTGATTTCCTTTAGGATGGACTGGTTGGATCTCCTTACAGTCCAAGGGACTCTCAAGAATCTTCTCCAACACCACAGTTCAAAAGCATCAATTCTTCTGCGCTCAGCTTTCTTTATAGTCCAACTCTCACATCCATACATGACCACAGGAAAAACCATAGCTTTGACTAGACAGAAGTTTGGTGGCAAAGTAATGCCTCTGCTTTTTAATATACTGTCCAGATTGGTCATAATTTTTCTTCCAAGGAGCAAGCGTCTTTTCATGGCTGCAGTCACCATCTGCAGTGATTTTGGAGCCCCCAAAAATAAAGTTTCTCACTGTTTCCACTGTTTCACCATCTATTTGCCATGAAGTGATGGGAACAGATGCCATGTTCTTAGTTTTAAGCCAACTTTTTCCACTCTCCTCTTTCACTTTCATCAAGAGGCTCTTAGTTCTTCTTCACTTTCTGCCATAAGGGTGGTGTCATCTGCATATCTGAGGTTATTGATATTTCTCCCAGCAATCTTGATTCCAGCTTATGCTTCATCCAGCCCAGTGTTTCTCATGATGTACTTTGCATATAAGTTAAATAAGCAGGGTGACAATATACAGCCTTGACATACTCCTTTCCCTATTTGGAACCAGTCAGTTGTTCCATGTCCAGTTCTAACTGTTGCTTCCTGACCTGCATACAGATTTCTCAAGAGGCAGGTCAGGTGGTCTGGTATTCCCATCTCTTTAAGAGTGTCAATCAGTCAGTTCAGTCACTCAGTTGTGTCCGACTTTTTGCGACCCCATGGATTACAGCACATCAGGCCTCCCTGTCCATCACCAACTCCTGGAGTTCACTCAAACTCATGTCCGTCGAGTCGGTGATGCCATCCAGCCATCTCATCCTCTGCTGTCCCCTTCTCCCCCTGCCCCCAATCCCTCCCAGCATCAGGGTCTTTTCCAATGAATCAACTCTTCGCATGAGGTGGCCAAAGTGTAACACCAGACAAACCCCAGATTCAAGGGTGCTCTGCCAAATATCTGGCCCATACTCAAGAAAGAAAAAAGTAAACACAACAATTGAGAAGTTGTTTCTGATTTTAAAGGCTAAAGTTTATTGATAAGATCGTGAATGCCTCCCCCCACCCTTTTTCTAATAAAGGCCATTATTAGGTCAACTGACAAAATCTGTATTAGGTCTTTAGATTAGAAACAATATAGTGTACATGCATGCTCAAGTCGCTTCAGTCATGTCTGACTGTAGCCCATCAGGCTCCTCTTGTCAATTTTGTGATTTTAATACCAGTCCTGAGTTAAGTAAGAGAATGTACTTGTTTTCAGGAAATGTGCTCTGAAGTATTTAACAATAAAAAGAAAGAGTTAGATGTCATATCTGCAACTTACTCCCAAATGACCAGAATAAGCACTAAAATACATACCATGATAATGCAAATGTGGGAAAATGTGAACTTCGGGGGAATCTGAGTGAAAGATACACAGGAAGTCCTCATATTATCCTTTCAACTTTTCCATAAGTCTAAAATTATTTTAAATTATAAAAGGTTATTTTATTTACAAAAAGTCTTTCCGGAATTTTGGGAATTTCCAGAGTTCCTCAATTCTCTAATCAATTCCAGCTTATGATTAAATACTAATACACATTATATTAAAGACATATTTAAATCCCTAAAATAAGTTAACCAGAAGGGGAGATCCATTACTTAGTATATGTTTCCCTGAGAATTTATAAATCTTTCCATTCATGTTAAGTTCATCAGGTGGCAGTTTCTTTTTTTTCCTCGCTCTGTCTTTGGGTAGAAGGACTACACAACTTGTTGTCATATAAAATTTAGCCCAGCCTGTGCCCCACAGCTACCAGGTCCCCTTCCTCTTCTATTCAAGGAAAACTCTGACTTCTTGGTGTGTTCTCAGTGTTCCTGGGAACCCAGCCCAAAAAGTTTTCCACCAGAGAATCTGGGGTGAAAATGCTTCTGAGAAGGAAATGCTCCTGTCTCCGTTACCCCCGAAAGCAACATGCATTTCGTACCTTGATTTGACTTAAATCAAACTCTTTACCACTACTTTTGACTATAGAACTCTTGGGATCCAGGATTCTCAGCTGTGGGATAACCTTTAGACCATCTTTAAATTTTGATACTCAACACATTAGGAGGAGTTGTTCTAAAAAATGCACACACAAGAGAAAACCCATATTTCAGACCATATGGAAACAATAAAAAGATGTGTCAGCGGTTCTAGGAAGATGTCAGCAAATTATGAAATTTAAAGGGAGCGAGGCAGCTTATCTGAGCCTGGAGACACAGCTGGTGCCTGGGGGTTTGGCCAGTTCCTCGCCCACAGCTCACTAAGTCATTGTCTCTGACTTCAGGCGGTAAAGGTGGGAGAGATGGCAACAGGATTCAGACATCCCTGCTGGAGAAGAGCCCCCTTTGGGCCTCTGCTCAGTCCCCATGTCCTTGGCATTGTTTCTCGT
The DNA here is from genome assembly GCF_032405125.1 of Capricornis sumatraensis. Classification (NCBI taxonomy): domain Eukaryota; kingdom Metazoa; phylum Chordata; class Mammalia; order Artiodactyla; family Bovidae; genus Capricornis; species Capricornis sumatraensis. The sequence continues at coordinate 44,835,470 of NC_091083.1, forward strand.
CTGCATAGTGCATTGATCAGACCGGATGCTTTTGCTTCACTTTAGGATTCTTGCAGTTCCAGGCATGGGTGACCAACTCCACTGTCTTGAACAAGGAGGGTTCTGGGCAAACATCATTGGTGGTGCCCTAGTCCTCAAATCTCTCCCCACTCCTTCATTAAAACTGGCAAGGAAGACCCCTGGTAGTCGCATGCTTAAGCAGATGAAGACACACAGCCCAAAGGTACAAGTCCTGGATGCTATGAGCTTGGGATAGGGGTAGGGTACAGAAAAGGAAGCAATAGGGTGTCTGATGGCAGAACCCCAGACTCCACAACAGGGCCCCCACAGTGGGAAGGTGTGTCACCGACAATGGGTAGGATGTTGTACACGGTGCCGTTGAAGAATGGCTGACTTTTACTCACTGATATTATCTCGTTCATATTCCCTGTGGACAATGTACCCTTGGCCCCATCCTCACAGTGATGGTAACTAACATCACAAGAAAAGACAACCAGACATCACAGCCTCCTGATGGACAGTAACCACGTGACCTAGAGTCCTGCCAGAGACATGGAGCCCGACTTCAATACAACTTATGGGAGATGCTCAGGGGCAGGTTGAAAGGTGCAGGAGTGTCTGCAATACAACCCACGCTGCAGACCAAACAGCAAGGCTCTGCTTGTTTTATGACAAATTATAAGGAAAAGAAAGGACTGAGGGCCAATCTATAGCCTGGAAGAGACTAAAATAACAAAGCAAAATTAAAACTAGGACGGTAAGAAGGAGAAATATCATATGACATCCCTTATATGTGGAATGTAAAAAGAAGCAATACAAATGAACTTACAAAACAAAGAGACTCATAGACTTAGAAGACGAACTTACGATTGCTGGGGGAAAGGGATGGTTAGGGACTCTGGGAAGGTTATGTACACACTGCTCTATTGGCGAAGCGCATGGAACTCTGCTCCATGTTATGTGCCATCCTGGATGGGAGGGGTTTTGCAGGAGAATGGGCATGTGTGGCTGAGTCCCTTCCCTCTTCATCTGAAACTATCACAGCATTGTTCATTGGCTGTACCTCAATACAAAGTGTTTTGGTGCTAGAAAATAAAATAAAATTTAATAAATAAAACTATGAGCAGTATTAAACTACATTATCCAGGGATTCACATTTTATTTTAACATTACGGAGGGACTTCCTTGGTGGTCCAGTGGCTAAAACTCCATGTTCCCAATGCAGGGGTCCTGGGTTCAATCCTTGGGCAGGGAACTAGATCCCGCCTGCCACAACTAAGACTAGGTACAGCCAAATAAATAAACAAATGTATTTTTTTTAATTACAAAGAAACACAGGAGATGATGACTATAAAATTTGGGATAGTGGTCACATTTGGAGCTGAGAACGTGATTAGATTCCAGGGATAAGTAACAATATCCCATTTCCTGGCCTGGGTGTTCACATCAGCCTTGGCTTTGGAGTCCTGATTAAGCAGTGCCTTGTGTCTCCTTTCAGAATAAATTGTTTTATTCATGGCTTGAACAATAGAGGGAATAGGTGGATAGTTAGATGCCATTGATGGGAAGCCCAGTGCAGGCAGCTGGGAGATGTGGCATCCAGCCCCAAAACTGGGTCTGTCTGAGGATGAATCACATACTCCAAACTACTACACTTTCCATGGAAACCCGCCAGATGGGCACTACCTCACCTTTGGGAAACTGAGCGATGGAGTCTGGGGGTTCTTGATTGAGGAGGGAGGTTAAGGAGCACAGTGGACATGAGCCTGTTGTTTATCAGCAGATACCAAGTGAGGATCCACTCTGATCTCCTATCTCTCCCCATTGAGTGAATTCCACCCACAGGAGGAGCTTACCCAGCACCTGGGACATCCAGGAGCCCAGGCTGACCTCTGGCTCAGCCCCTGGGTCTGCTTTGTGCCAAGGACTCTCTGGCAGTCTAGGTAAGCCAGCAGATCCCTTCATGTGTGCTGTGCTTAGTTGCTTAGTCATGTCCAACTCTGCGACCTGATGGACTATAGCCCGCCAGGCTCCTCTGTCCATGGGGATTCCCCAGGTAAGAACACTGGAGTGGGTTGCCATGCCCTCCTGCAGGGGATCTTCCCAACCCAGGGATCGAACCCAGGTCTCCCACATTGCAGGTGGATTCTTCACCATCTGAGCCACCAGACCTCTTCACAGACTGAGGCTTTCCAGTATGCAAAACACACAAGATTACAAGGGAATGCACCAATCAAAAAATACATATGTATCTATATTAAAATGTGTTATATGATTAAAATGTTCTTGCTTAACAAACTGAAAAAATAAAGATCTAGCTGTGGTTCTCATACTGACCATGATTTCAAAGGACGTAAAGATGTGAAGGATGAACATCTGTGACAAATGGAAAATGATATAAAAATGTGGTTTTTAGGGTGACAGAAAGCACAGGTTTCATTAACACTGCTGTGATTTGCTGTCTGCATTCATAACAGAAGGACCTGTGAAGCCTCTAAGAAAAGAGAAGCAAGACATAGGTTTGGGGCTTCCCTGGTGGCTCAGACAGTGAAGCATCTGCCTGCAATACAGGAGACTCCGGTGCAATCCCTGGGTTGGGAAGATCCCCTGGAGAAGGGAATGGCTACCCACTCTCGTATTCTTGTCTAGAGAATCCCATGGACAGAGGGGCCTGGTGAACTACAGTCCATGGGGTCACAAAGAGTCAGACATGACCAAGTGACTAACAATTTGCCCTCCATCCAAGGTCATGGATTCCCCACTGTTAGGGACGCTGCCCTAGAGAGGGTTTCCACAGTCAGAGTATTCTTTGCAGATCCACGTAGTGTGATGTAGGCTAGATTTATAAGGAAACCTTTCTGCGTAAAATGTATTTTAAAAAAGAGATACAGCGCCTCAAGGAAGGGCTAATGTCCTTTACAACAAATAGTATATTTCTTCACTTTTCATCTTGAATGAAACGAAAGAGAGAAGGCAGGTCACAAGCCACATGTTTATGTGTCTGTCAGCTGGAATGCCCACATGGAGTTCTCAAGAAGGGAGGGATATTTTTGTTGGTTTAAGCAGAGGATAGAAATCAAATAGTGTGTTTACATTCAGACCACACTAAAAAAAAAAAAAAAGCAACCCAGAAAGATTATATGAGGGCTTTGCATTCAAATACATATGTGTGACCAAAGGAAGTGGTTTTTCAGAGAACACATTTTTCCAATTCAAGCCTGCGTTTCTCTGATGCACTGAATTTGAAAATGAAATGAGCGTTTCTGGTGTCTTGCACTTTTTCTTAGGTACAGGGCAACAAACTTTGTGTTAAAACTGAAACAGCACAGCCTGGTGACATCTTCCAGGTTGGAACAGGATACAGTAAGAACCCTACATGCATGCATTGGTCGTTTCAGTTGTGTCCAACTCTTTTGGACCCTATGAACTGTAGCCCACCAGGCTCCTCTGTCCGTGGGATTCTCCAGGCAAGAATACTGGAGTGGATCGATGTGCCCTCTTCCAGTCGAAGTCCCCTACATAGGAACCTTAAAAAATGTGAACGTGTGTTCCATCAATTTCAGGCATGAGCGACACTGCAACTTGCCCCCGTAGTCTCCTATTGCTGAGGATTGTTCAGCTCTACCATCTCCCACCTCCTCCCCTTCTCCAGTCACTAACTCTTCTTGTCTATGGGATTTTAACTCCCTGACCAGGGATCGAAACTGTGTTCCCTGCATAGAAAAGTGGATTCTTAACCACTGGCCTTCTAGGGAAGTCCCAATAAAGACACATTTGATGCCACAAAGTAGCTATGCTATCATCTGCCTATGAGTAAATATTTGCCTAAAAGGCAAGGTTCTAAGTGTATGCTGCTGCTACTGCTGCTGCTAAGTCGCTTCAGTCGTGTCTGACTCTGTGCGACCCCATAGACGGCAGCCCACCAGGCTCCCCTGTCGCTGGGATTCTCCAGGCAAGAGTACTGGAGTGGATTGCCATTTCCTTCTCCAATGCATGAAAGTGAAAAGTGAAAGTGAAGTCGCTCAGTCGTGTCAGACTCTTAGTGACCCCATGGACTGCAGCCCACCAGGCTCCCCTGGCCCTGGGACTCTCCAGGCAAGAGCACCAGAGTGGGATGCCATTGCCTAAGTGTATGGAGCCTGTCAAAGCCCAGGAGACAAACCCCTTTCTCAAGAAGCTCATAACCCAGGGAGGAAGAAATATCATCCCATGGAAAAGCCACCCCCTCCTGGCAAGAACATCTGTACTTCTGGGCTAGAGAGAACCCTGCTGCTGCTGCTAAGTTGCTTCAGTCGTGTCCAACTCTGTGCAATCCCGTAGACGGCAGCCCACCAGGCTCCTCCATCCCTGGGATTCTCCAGGCAAGAGTACTGGAGTGGGGTGCCATTGCCTTCTCCGAGAGGGAACCCTAGATACCTGGAAATCTCACCTGGCCCTGATTCCAAGCTAACCTCTGCTGGGGATGTTCTGATAGCCCTTAGTCCATGGATTTTCACAACTGCTTTGTGAGTGAAGTTTATTACTGTCCCTCATGGAGAGGAAATTAAGGTTTTGTGAAGAAAAGAAACTTGGAGTGTGATCTAAACTCTCACGAGAAAATGTTCTGCAGAGAATTTACTGATCTTGCAGGCTTTCACTCAGTGATTCAGAAATCAGGCAGCATCCAAACCAACAGATAGAGATGGGCTCCAAAGTGTTGTGCAAGGTGGCAGATTTTTATAGAACAAGATGAGAGGGAACAAGGGGTTTACCCTGGGTCTTGGGTAAGAGACTTTACCCTTTCATATCAGGCAGCATGGGGCCACCCGTGCTTGACCCTGGATGATGGTCTGGTGTCCTGGGGGTACTTGCTTTTCCATCAGAAATCTGAGTGCAGAGTTTACTTGTCAGCACTGTCTTACACCTGGGAACAGGACATTTTTTGTTTAATTTCTTCAACCAAGAAGACACTGAGTAATGGTAGCAGAGCCTCAGGGAGCGTGCCCTCAGCCCATGCCACCAAAGGCCTTGAAATAGTATCTCTCGGGGTGGGGCTCAAGAGACCGCATGGCTCAAGCCGTATGTGACGCCGTGGACCACACCGGGATGCTCTGTGAGGGATGGAGATCCAGGGAACCAGCGTCTCCTTGTCCTCTTTGTGCAGGAAGAGCTACATCATCTCAGCTGAAAAACAATGCTCACCTGAAATGAGTTGAATGTTCAGCTGAAATGAGCTGAAAAACGAGTTCAGCCCATTGCCCTTCTGTTCTATTCAGTAGATGAAATTTAGCGATTAGGCCATAAAGCTGAAAAAGACAAGACCCCAAGAATAATGCAGGATTGAATGACATAGGGATGGGAGAAAGATGAGTTTAAAATAACAGATGCATGGAAACACTCAACTTAATAAACCAGACAAATCTAGCCACGTCTTTGAGGACAAAGTGCTTTAAATACTGGGGCTTCAGAGTTGTTGAAGAGAGATTTCTGTGGTCATGAGAAATCTCCGGACTCACACTGTCCAATACAGTGGCTACAGTACTGCAATCCTACAACGTTCTTCTTTTCCCATCAGAAAAGCATACAGTATAGCTAATTAAGGGAGCAGGCTGGGGAAGTCAGACTGGAAAGTTGAGGCTTTAAGAAGTCTTGAGAGGATGGTGGGGAAAGGAACAGAGGCCATGAACAGGGGGGCTGCTGGGTGATGTTCTAAGGTCCCAGAGGAGGGAGGCAGCCCAGAGAAAGCAGGGAGAATGGGCCCCAGCCTTCCTCTCATCAATTCCAACCATTGTAATCAATTCCAAAGTAGTCATTCTTTGGTCGAATTCACCACTGTTGCCAAAATCTTGGCTCCCTGTCCACCCATGCCTAATAGAAATATCAAGACTGAGTTTAGAGGGAATAAAAATGACTAGCTTTATTAACTTCTCCAGGCAAAAGGTTAGCTCCTCAAGAGCTGTGCTCCCTTTCTCGGGAATAGGGAGAGGTTTTAAATCCTCTTGAAGGTCTTGCTGTTTTCTCTCTTTTGCAAAGTTTCAAAACGGCTGCAGCTGGCATTAGGCAACTCGGCAGCTGGGTCCGGTGTCCCTGAAGTTATCAGCCCAGGACCTTCTTTCTGAAACGCAGAATGCTACAAGAGAGTGTAGGGGGGACAAGAATGCCATGTATAGAGTATAATCGATACAGAGTCAGAGAGTAATTAGCTTTGTGAAGGACAAGTTCAGCTACAAATGTTGGGTTTTTTTAAATTATTATTTTATTTACTTTTATCTGTGCTGGGTCTTTGCTGCTATACCAGCTTTTCTCTAGTTGCAGTGGGTGGGGATGACTCTCTAGTTGCAGTGCACGAGGTTCTCATTGGTGTGGCTTCGCTCATTACAGAGCACAGGATCTAGGGCTTGGGGTCTTCAGTAGTTGTGGGTCACCAGCTTAGTTGCCCTGCAATAGGTGGGATCTTCACAGACCAGGGATCAAACCCATGTCTCCTGCATTGGCAGGTAGATTCTTTACTTCTAAGCCAGCATTCTGAAGGAGATCATCCCTGGGATTTCTTTGGAAGGAGTGATGCTAAAGCTGAAACTCCAGTACTTTGGCCACCTCATGCGAAGAGTTGACTCATTGGAAAAGACTTTGATGCTGGGAGGGATTGGGGGCAGGAGAAGAAGGGGACGACCCAGGATGAGATGGCTAGATGGCATCACTGACTGGATGAACGTGAGTCTGAGTGAACTCTGGGAGTTGGTGATGGACAGGGAGGCCTGGCGTGCTGCGATTCATGGGATCACAAAGAGTCGGACACGGCTGAGCAACTGAACTGAACTGAACTGAACTGAACTGAACTGAAGCCAGCAGGGGGCTGCCAGCTACAAATGTTTCTTAGTAGTAATAGCTAAAGAATACCCAAGATAGTTTAACTCTTGTAGGCTTGTTTGGCTGGTATGTGCCAAAGGCTGTTCACTCATTTCTGTTTTTGCTGCAACACTATCAGATTTTGAGCTAGGCCCTCCGAGTGTGCCTCCTGATTTTGAATTCAAACCGTTCCCAGTTGTTCTTCATCATTTTGGGAGAGAAGGCAGGAAGGGAATTTAAATTGTTCATCCAAGACGTGAGTTAGACAAAGGGGAGGTGTTTCTAACTGCAGAAGGCCTGAGGCTGTGGCAACCTGACCCTGCAGACAACTGCCAAGGCTGCCCACTGTCGCTTACAGAGGTGGGGGTGGGGGGACAGGTGGCTCCAGGGGAGGCAACTCTTCCTCGTGGGCCCCGTTGTCTCTCTGCAAAATTGAAATGAGGCAAATCTACCACAAAACCCAGTCCAATCTACACTGTCTAGAGCAGTGGGGGAGCCTGTCTCTCAACAGGGGACATTTGACAAAGCTTGGAGACTTTTCTGGATTTCACAAAGGCAGGGACTTGGGGGGTGGGGTTGCCACTGGCGTCTCAACAGTGGAGCCCAGGGATGCTGCTAAACATCCCATAAGGAGAGGATAACCCCTTCCTCAGAGAATCATCTGGCCCCAAATGTTAGTGGGATCCAGGCTAAGAACTGTCCCCTGCATCCTTTCAGGTGAATGCAATTTAAATTCCTATGATGTGTTCTCTGCTCTGAGGATATGGACAGCAAGACTTCCTCTACCAAGGACACCCGTGCCTTTGTTAAAAGGGTCCATCAGGGACCCCTTCAGGGAGTGGGTCGGGGGAAGCGGGTTGGGGTTGGGGTTGTAATATGGAGGAAGCATTCCAGGGTGGGTTTCAGGCAAGGCTAAAACTAGGGGCTTCCACTGACCGCATGAGGGCCCCTGGAGGGTGGGTGATACCTCAAAGGGTTCCAATCTGAGGTTTCACAGCCCTGCACCCACAGTCAGGGTCAAGGTCACCCTAAGAGAAAGAATCACATGTCTGTGGGCATTGAGGGGCCCAGGACCCCAAAGGCAGGTGGCTGGTAAGCCACATATGCGGCAGTTCAGGACACACTTATGTGAAGGAGGGGTGCATGGAAGGAGCTGGGGGTCAGGCAATACCGACTCCAGCCCCTGGGGGCGGGGGCCAGGGGTGGGGTGGAAGTCAGGGGGTAGTGTCGGTCACTGTGTCCCCCCTCCTGTAGGACATCATGGATGGTGGTGTCAAGGGACAAGGGCTGCGGAGATGCAGCCACGGCCCTGACGGGAATTCCAGGGTAAGTGCCCCCAAAGGCAGGGAGACCGGGGCCGGTAGGCTCCTCATGACTGAACTCTTCCATGTCCTCTCTGGGCTTCCACAGAAGCTTTGAAGAGAAGTGAGGCACATGTGATGGGAGGGGACAGGGGTGTCTTTTCTTTTCTCCTCTCCTGGCTTTTCCAGTTCCTCTTTCCTCTAAGCACTGACCACCCCTGCCTCCATCATTACTTGACACTTAACAGGGGCCCTGGTACAGAGCATAGGGAGACAGGAGACCGCAGGTAGATGGAGAGAGCCTCACCTGAGCGGACACCATTGCCTGGGGCCCTGGGTACCCTACCCCCACGAACCAGGGGAGTCCCGGCCCGCGGCCAAGCTCCTCCCCGACAGGGTCTTCCCTGCCTCTCCTTCCAGTGTCTCAAGTCACCAGAAACCTTTGAATCCAGGCTTCCAGGAGCAAAAAGAAAACCATCTCAATCCATCTCACTGATCAGCACTTCTCCTTTGTGGTTTCTTTCATAAACCAAAGACCTGCCTGCGGGTTCCTCAAGCAGTTCCTCCCCCTCGGGGAAGGAGTCTGCTGTTACAAGCAGAGGTCTTTACCTCAGGGTCCCTGGAGAGATTCAACACAAGACTCTGGGTGGGAAGAAATGACAAGTTAATTTCCACCACCCTGTAACTGAAATCTAGCAATTCTGAACAACAGGTGCATAGTTAATTTGTACACATCCAGAAATGCTGAGTTCTCCAGCCCTCACCTCATGTGTTTGAAAGCCTGGGGTGGCTTTCCTGGGATCCACCCTGTGTAAAAAAGCAAGGCACACCAGGAGACACGTGCTGCCCCCAAGCCACTGACCCCGCACCTGGGAGGTGGCACATGCCCTTGGCTGGCCATCCCCTGTCCCAGAGTGACACATAGCAGGCACAGCTCCCCAGCCTCCCACCGCCTCCTGACTTCAGGGCAGAGTGTGTCAGGCACTTTAATGCCCTATACCACGGTCACTGCCATTTCCTTGCCCAGTTCCTTTTCAGCCTCTGGTGGGTCCTGCCAGCCCCTTTTTACAATTTGTCCCCATTGCCTTAAGGACATTTTAAATTGCACTATTAGCAACAAACAAAAAAAAGTCTGGATTACCAAGGTTTGTTTGTAGATTGCTTTAAGAACTCAAAACACATTTCCCCAGAAACAAAGGAGATAAGTGAAAAAGGCAGCGTGGGTCCCTCACAGGCCTCCACCCAGAGAGAAGGCTTAGCCTGTGATGCTCAAAAAGCATAGTGTTATTTTGCCAGTAAATTGCTCTTAAAACAATGCATTCTGAGTTCAGACTCACATGCCTAGTACCTTCCTAGGAAGGCATGATGGTTTTAAAGTGTGACCCCCAAATTCTTCATACTTCTTCCACTGGGGTGAGTCTATGGCCTCTCCCCAGGAATCTGGGCTCTGTGACTACTTGACCAAAACAACATGGCAGGAAGGATCCTGTATCAGTTTCATTTTATAAAGATAGTATTATCCTGATACCAAACAAAGACAGTACAAAAAATAAAAACCAAAAACCAGTACCCCTCATAAATATAGATGCAATGATCCTTAGCAAGATGTTAGAAAATAGAATTCTGCAAAATGTATCAAAATAATCACACACCATATCCAAGTGGACGTTTCTCCAAGGATGCAAGGCTGATTTTTTAAAATTTTCAAATATCTGAAAATGAATTAATGTAATCTACCATACGTGTACCTGTTAGTCCCTCAGTCATGTCTGACTGTTTGCGACCTTCAGATCGTAGCCCACTGAGTTTCTCTGTCCATGGGATTCTTCAGGCAAGAATACTTGAGTGGGTTGTCATTCCCTTCTCCAGAGGCTCTTCCAGACCCAGGGATCAAACCCTGGTCTCCTGCATTGCCCAGGTAAAGTGAATTCTTTACTGTCTGAGCCACTGGGGAAGCCCAATCAACCATATTAACAGACTAAAGAAGGAAAACCATCTGATTATATGAACTGATGAGAGGGAAAATGCATTTGACAAAACTCAATACCCATTCACAATAAAAAACCCTCTGGAATACAGGAGAACTTCCTCAACTTAATGAAAACCATTTACGAACAGACTGGTTTCTCTACATGGTCACTCTAGACAGCATGTGTATTGTTGGTGTTCAGTTGCTCAGTCTTGTCTGACTCTTTGAGTCTCATGGACTACAGCACATGAGGATTCCCTGTCCTTCACTCTCTCCCGGGGTCTGCTTAAACTCATGTCCATTGTGTCAGTGATGTTATCAAACCATCTCATTCTTTGTCGTTCCCATCTCCTCTTGCCTTCAATCTTTCCCAGCATCTGGGTCTTTTCCAATGAGTCAGTTCTTTGCATCAGGTGGCCAACGTATTGGAGCTTTAGCTTCAGCATCAGTCCGTCCAATGAATACTTAGAACTGATTTCCTTTAGGATTGACTGGCATGTATATGGGGACTTTCTAGCAAGATGAAAGTCTTGGCTCCCTGGTTGCCTACTCCAACATCACCTGTTGTTGGAGGTGGGGCTGCCCAGTGGGGGCCGAAGCCCTAATGCCCTCTTGGCCATGGTTGGCATGGGCAAGGGTGGGGACATATGCTTTTCTGTGGTTTGGGGCTGGAGAACATCAGTTCTTATGAAAAAGTGCTTTGTCTTTCCAGGCTGCTCTTTTCCTAGCCCTCTGGCTGGAGAGAGCGGGGTTTTTAGTGCCGTGTGTGTCTGTGTCTTTGGCATTTCTGGGTTGTTGGCTTCTCCAGCTCCAATGCTGGGGTATTTGAGTCAAGAAGAACCCCATGCTCACACGATGTTTTCCTTGGGTCTGAGGTTGGTCTCCAGCCAGGCTTCTTTCCACCTTCCCCAGTCTTCTGTCATTCTTCACATGTAATGGCTTGGATTTTAGTTGTCCTTAGCAGGAGGAATGGGGAAAATCACCTATTCCGTCTTTCTAGAATATTAGGCATAAGTCCTGACAGTTTTGAAATATCTTCGTTGTCCCTTACTGTTTATTATTTAGATGTGAAGAAAGCTGAGCACTGAATAATTGATGCTTTTGAACTGTGGTGTTGGAGAAGACTCTTGAGAGTCCCTTGGACTGCAAGGAGATCCAACCAGTTCATTCTGAAGGAGATCAACCCCGGGATTTCTTTGGAAGGAATGATGCTAAAGTTGAAACTCCAGTACTTTGGCCACCTCATGCGAAGAGTTCACTCATTGGAAAAGACTGTGATGCTGGGAGGGATTGGGGGCAGGAGAAGAAGGGGACGACCCAGGATGAGATGGCTGGATGGCATCACTGACTCAATGGACATGAGTCTGAGTGAACTCTGGGAGATGGTGATGGACAGGGAGGCCAGGCATGCTGCGATTCATGGGATCACAAAGAGTCAGACACGACTGAGTGACTGAACTGAACGGAATAGAATTTTAGGCGGTGTCTCAGAATTTGAAGGTTTTGCTGCACTAATGTTTACTCTTCCAACAGTGCCTTCTGCCTTTGTTCCCTTTAAATGGGGTCCCTCTCTCTCTCTCTCTCTCTCTCTCTCTCTCTCTCTCTCTCTCTCTCTCTCTCAATATTGCTTTGTCTCTAAAACTCTGAAACCTTGGGAAGATGAGCCTTGGCGTGTATGTTTCGATCTCTTTTGCTGGGTAAGCTTGAGTCTGCAGACTCGCGGCCTCAGGATGGGGAATAGTCCTTCCACCACTTACCTGATGGATGCATCCCCTTTGCTGTTTTCATTATTTCCAACTTTCTGAAGAGTCAGATGTCATGTCTTCTTGAGTGATTTTCGAAGTTCTTTTCTCACCTGCATGCCCCCTTCTTCATTTTCTTTGTGCTCATAGGTTTATCAGACCTTGTTTTCTTTCTTCACCATCACTGGGGTAATTCTGGGTGGGAGGAAGGAGGAAGGCTGAGAGCAGCCCGCGACGCTAACCGGATGCTCACCCTGACTTTTGAGGTCTATCCCTCAGCTACTAGCCTCCAGCCTGTGTAACACATATAACCTGGTAAAGAGTCTTCCAGGATTAGATATTTCTGTGTATATTTTTTAACCTAATGTGACTGCTTTTGCCCTAGAGAATTGCACCATTTTATTACTAACTTCTGTCAAAACCCTCTCATCTGAGACCTGGAAAGAACTCAAGAACTTTAAGTTAAGATGAAATTCTGGAAAACCACTTTGCAATCACTGGCCTTATATACTGCCTGTGTCAAGACTACTTTCCTTTTATTCTTATCTGTATTTAAGTAAACTTTTTTTTCTTTGCAAGTAGTTATAGATAGAAAAGTTGTAAGGATAAGTCCCATCTGTTTCTCTGGTGGTCATCATCTTCTATTACTGGGCACATTTGTCACCACTAGGGAACTGACATCACTTCCTCTAAGGGCACACTTTATTTGGCTTCCACTGGTTTTTTTCCTCGTGTCCTTTTGCTGTTCCAGAATCACATCCAGGAGACGAGATTACATTTAGTCATCCTATCTCTCCAGCCTCCTTGGGTGTGTAACCATATCTCGGACTTTGCTTGTTTTTGATGGCCTTGAAGAACACAGGGTGGGCTGTGTGTAGAATGTCCCAGCAACTGGGCCTGTCTGGTGTTCTTCTCTTAGTTGGGGTCATGGGGTTTGGAGCCCGAAAGCAGCAGACAGAGCGTGAGTGTCCTTCTCAACACGTCCCTTTGGGGGACACGTCTGCAGGGCCAGCGGTGGTGACCGTCGGCAGCAGCAGGTCTAAAGCTGCCCCGCCTCTCTTCATGTCTGCTCTCCGGAAGCAAGTCACTAAGTTCAGCCCCTCCTGAGGGGAGCGGGGAGACCAGTACCTCCTGGAGGTCTCTCCTGACCTGCTTTTGATTTTTACAAAGCCAGGAATGATTTCAGAGCTCCAACTGGCTGAAGCCTCTCCGTTGAGGAGCAGGCGTAGTCCTCTGTGTGTATGGGAGCATCCCTGATGCTGGGCAAGGCCGAGTGTCCTCTGAGGCCCCCAACATCCTTCCTTCCAAGATAAAACAATTGTCTCTTCTCAGAAACAAAGTCCATGACGTCAGGGCAATGGGTTTTCTGTAGAAACCAGGCCCATGTTAGGAGGCCTCCTGGGGTTCAGAAGAGCCAAATTTATACTTAGGTGTGGGTTTCAGAAAGTGGTTAGATGTTTGTGTGGGGTGTTTTTTTGAAGGAAACTGTACATTTGGTGTTAAAAGCCTGAGGACCGTGAGCCGGGAACCTGGGGCCATGTGCAGGTGGGTGGGGTGGGTTTGGGGTGGGGGGAGGTTTGGGGGGGTGCAAGCGGGTCTTCTCCCTCGCTGCTCCCATTTCCTCTGTACCCAGCAGCCTGTGCCTTCCGTGGTGGGGGACATGGACCATCTCTCTCAGCATGTCCTCATCTCTCCAGGCTCTTCTGGGGCTAAGGAAATAAGTGTCTGGAAAGTTCTCTGTGCTCCCTGGACAGAAGACGAATGCCAGGCTGCATGGATGTTGCCCGTGTATTGCTGACAGCTTCACCGTGGGCAGCACTGGCCAAGCTCCGACCTCTCTGGATTGATGGGCAGGAAACGGTGAACATTTCCTGCAGTGCCAACCAGTGAGGGTATAAAAGCCCGCAGAAAAAAACATGACCCTGTGCGTCACTCACTCAGCACCTCCATAGACACCTCCCCCAGGGCCGCACCCCCAGGACACTGAACCATCTCCAGCCTCACGGCTTCAGGTCCCTTTTTTCCAGTCCCTGCAAGTTGCGGGAGCAAGCCACTGTGTGCAAACATCTTGAGGTGAGGTCCCTCAGCTATGTGGCTTGCTGGCCACGGCTCCACGTACCCAGAGTTCATCCCAGGGCAGGGCAAGTGAAATCATTCTCAACTCATTCTCAGAATTACAGGCCAAAAAACGCAGAATTTAAAATGCCCTGGACTTGGAGGAGCCGGCTGTCGGGAGTGGAACAATCCCTGACTATAAGGCTGCAGCTCATGGTGAGATTTATAGATAGCAAACACGTTGGAAGAAGCTGGGGTCCTCGCTCATTGACTCACTCATTCCCGGGCTCACTGATCAAAGATGCAGCTGGCCTGCCCACCACCCTGCTCCCCTGAGGCCCACGGACCAAGGAATAGGGCGACTAGAGCCGTGGAGCCCTGTTTGACAGGAGGCCAAGCGGGGGGTGCACACAGATGGTGAACCCACCCGGCTCCTCACACTCTTTCCAGGAACACACCCAGGAAAAGGTGAGGCCCACTCGCTGCACGGATGATCTGGCCCAGTTACAGAAAGACACGGGGTTATTTTTATAAAGAAAGGAAAGAAGCAATCCTTTCCAAACAAATCCCAGCTGGGCCGAGACCCCTTTCTGTAAAATAAACACGCCCAGAACTTAGGAAGTGCAAAGGGAAATGTTTACAGGGAGATCTGAGAGCCGCCTGCTGGGGCCGAGGGCCTGGAACCTGGGCTGTCTGAAGTCTGCCTGTTTTGTGAGAATGGCCATTGAGGCCTTAGGAACTTAGCCCGGATGCCAGGGTTCTCCACACAGTGACACCAGTTTCTCTCAGAGACAGTCACCTGTGAGGTATGAAATTCACCAGTGTTTAATTAAACCAATTATTTTTAAAATCTGTATTAAGCTGGGCTGTGCTGTGCTTAGCTGCTCAGTCGTGTCCGACTCTTTGTGACCTCATGGACTGTAGCCTGCCAGGCTCCTCTGTCCATGGGGATTCTCCAGGCAAGAATACTGGAGTGGGTTGCCATGCTCTCTTCCAGGGGATCTTCCCAACCCATGGATAGGACATAGGTCTCCTGTGTTAATCTACTGCCATGCAATTTGCCTTTTATTGGTACCTATTTATAATAAGCAAGTAAACTGAACATATGACTTGAAGAAAATAAGCAGGGTGTGTGTGAGTAGGTGTGAGCACAGAGGGGCACGGCTGAGTGGATGGATGAATGAGTGTGTGAATGTTAGGGCAGGCAGATTTAGCAAATAAAAATGTGGAACATCTGGTAAAATCTGAATTTCTGATGAAAAACAAATACTTTTTGAAGGTAAGTCCATCCCAAATACTGCATGGCTCTATTGCAAATATGCATTGAACTTGCTTACACTGAAAATTTTTCCTTGTTTATCTGAAATGCAGTGTAACTGCACACCCTGTGTTGTATTCAGCAATCCTAGTAAATGAGAGTGTATAGGGTTGGGCTAGCATGTGTGTCGTGAGTGTGAGTGTGTTGGAGAGAGTGTGTGTATGTGTGTGAATGTGTGTTACAGAGTTGTGTATGTCTGAGTGCATTATACATGCATGTGTTTAAGTATGAATCCTGTGAATGTGTGCACACACGAGCAGGCTAGAGTCAGGAGAGGAAGGAGATCTGGTGAGGAACGAGGTGAAAGTGTCACTGGCAGCTGAGGGCTCCTCCCAGCCATTCTTCCCCCTCCAGAGAGAAGCAGTGCCAAGCAGAAATGCCAAACTGCCAGTCTTAATAATCTCCAAAAGATTTCATGCAAAGAAAAAATATAAATTTGAAGAACTTTTGTGACTTTGATCAAAAACTTTCACATCTGAAAACATCTGGTCCAGTGAATCTCTGGCTTAGGGACCGACTCTGAGGATTTTTTCCCGAGCCCCAGGTACCCCACGTCACTCCCTTGCTTATCGTGTACATGAATAGCTTTGAACTATGCCTTCACTTCATCACTCCACACCTGGGGAAATCATCCCAAGAAAAGAGTCTGCAATGCACTAGCTGCAGCTGTAAGCTCAGTATTTATGAAATAGAAAACACCTGCATATACCTAAAGGTTATTGGAAAGGATGCCCACGTCAGTGTGGGTCCATTTCCACAGCAAAGCAATGTGCAATCAGTAAAGCAACATTCATGAATGTTTTATTTTATGTACACTCAAGGCAAAGTGGAAAACAGGAGTCAAAGCACACATGCAAAAGGGTCCTTCAGCACAAATACTCTATGAAACCCACAATGTATGAAGGGACTGGTAGCAAAAGTACAAAAAAAAAATGCACAAATTTTCATCAAATTGGAAAGACACAAATGAAAGGAAATGCTCTAATTTATTGGTGGAACTTTTCTTTTTGTGATGGGTTTTTTAAAAATGGTGAATTTTTTTTTCTACTTTTCCTGCTTTTTGTAATGAAAACATGTTGCTTTCAAACTGGTAATAAAATTTACTTTGGAAGCAGAATGAACGTACACAAAGTGTGTTGTTGGTGGCGATGTAGACAGGTGTGCTGGGTGTCTGAGATGGGGTGGAGCTGAGAGCGGCCTGGGAGCCCGGGATTCTTGTGAAGGGTAGATGCCCAGCTGGCTCATGGCTGACCCTGATTCCGGGGCCTTGGGGCTGCAGCCAGGGGACTCTGCCTAGAGGGGGGTGGGTAGGTATTCAAGGTCAAGAGGAGGTTTCAGTGAGGGGGAAGGTCATGACTTTTTGCCAAGAATGGCTACCGGGTGGCTGGCCTTGGAGCAACAATAAAAATGCAAGTCTACTGCCTCAGGGAAGGACCTTGAGTCAGACCAGCTCCCGCAACATGTGAGCCAAGTGTTTCCTCTCCCTGGGCTCTCCCACCTGCTGTTCTCATGGCCCCGTGCCCACCAGGTCCCCTCTGTTCTTCACAGCTTCCCACGATTCTAAC
Source organism: Capricornis sumatraensis (assembly GCF_032405125.1). Classification (NCBI taxonomy): domain Eukaryota; kingdom Metazoa; phylum Chordata; class Mammalia; order Artiodactyla; family Bovidae; genus Capricornis; species Capricornis sumatraensis. The sequence goes on from NC_091083.1 coordinate 44,852,248, forward strand.
GTCTGTCTGTGAGTCCCACCTTCCTTTACTGTCCTTGTGTATTTTCTCAAGAGGACCCTTGAAATCTCTGACCTGGGGATGGCCGGGGCATGGAGCAGAGGCCAGGGGATGGGACTGCATGGGCCCAAGGAGAAGGCTGAGGCAGAGTTGATATATTGGCCCTTCTGAGTGGGTGATTCCAAAGTGACATTGTGAGAACGGAACTCAGAGCCTTGCACTGTGTTGAACTCTGCTCCAGAGCATGGCCCCAGCTGGGGCACAGATCTGTATACAGCCCCTGGAGGAGCGCTCTTCGCCCCCAGTCTGCACCCCACCCTCCTCTGTCTGAGGGCAGCTGTGGGTTGGGATCTCACTGTCTCAGCCAGTGGGCAGATGTCTGCCTCTCCTGCCAGGGGATCCCTGTGAGTGCTTGTCCAAGAACGGACACGTTACTCAGTCTGAGACATGTTCAATGGGATGTGAGGGTAGGGCCCATTGGGGTGTGTGAACACAAACCTCTGAGCACTGAAATAACACTGTGAAGGAAGTCAGGGCCCTATAGGAAGCTGGCAGGGCAAAATGTAGAGGGCAGGAAGGACCACCTCATTGAAACAGCTGTTTTCTAGGTATGGGGTCAACAGATGCCTTTTATTGTCCAAACCTGTTTGCCTGAGATGTTCTGCCATTTACACAGAAAACCTCTGAGCTCGTTCCTGTATGTTTTCATTCAACAATGAGGATAATGAATGTGTCAGAAAAATAAAGACAAAGACTTGGGTTTCTTGGAAAATCCAGGATCTACAGTTTCACATAAACCAAAAGTAACACTATTTCCCTCAAACAACATGACTTGGGGACACATTTAAAATCATAACTGACAAAAGGTGTGACATGAGACGATGGTCAGGTCCAGAACAGCCCCAGGCCTAGCCCCACCTCAGTCCACTTTTCTCCCATCCTGCACCTCTGTTTCCACGGTCTACAACCGGGGGCCCACTGGCAGATCGGCTGTAGCCTGGACAGACTTTTGTTTCTTCACTTACTAGGGGGACAACTTGGGCAACATTTAGAGACGCCTCCGGCAAATTTGCCTCATGTCAACTGGCTCCCAGTGGGGCCAGGTTAGTCCCTGAGCCATCCTTCTGGGAGAGGAACTCCAAGGGATGGGTACTCACTGACTCGGTCACTGGGGCAGAGGGCGTGGGTCCTTCACCCTCATTGATTCAGACCAGCCTTGACAAGAGGCCCGGTGACGATGCACTGGAGGGCTAGTCGTTGCTACGCTGGCGTCCTGCTCACCAGGCAGTCCATTGCATTCTTACCCTGCCTGACGTTGACTCATTCCCCATCATTTAACATCACTGATAAATGTTAAAATGCGTTAATACTGACATTCAGTATTACTGAATGTGTACTCAGGGGAGGCTGTGGCCCCCCTCCTGACAATTTTCTTTGGTGCTGAAGACTGAAATCTTGGGGATTTCCCTGGTGGTCTAGTGGCTGGTACTTCACATTCCCAATGCAGGGGGCCTGGGTTCGATTCCTGGTCAAGGAACTAGATCCCACGTGCTGCAACTAAGACTTTGCATGCCACAGTGAAGACCTTACATGCTACAACTAAAAGATTCCTCATGCAGCAACTAAGACCTGGTCCAGCCAAATACATAAATATGTAAAAAAAACAAAAAGACTGGAATCATGCTGGGTGGGGGGGTGTGTCTCACTTTCCTTTAGGAAAGAATGTCAGTGGAGACAGAGGAATGAAAACAACCTGCCCATCCCAACCCACCACTTTATGAATTGCAACCCCGAGCACCCATGGCCTCCTGACCCCAAGAGACTGTCTACACACCCCGTGATACGAAGCACCACTGACACGGTCAAGTTTAAATAGGAGACAAAGTGAGCACTCTTCCCAACGCTGCCATGGCCAGTCTCTAAACAAAAGCAAAGCTAAACAAAATTTGGAGCTTGTGGTTTAACAATGAGACCAAAGACTTGAAAACTGGGTTGGTTACAGAAAGTTCAGACTCTGGGATTGCATTTCCTCATTCCCACGGCGCTGATGACCCTGCACTCCCGTGAAATAGGGTTGATGAGATGAGAGCAACAGGAAAACATTTGGAGGGAAAAGAAATCCATTCTTCATGCAGACACAGTGGTCACAGTGAGCAGAAGAATGAAATGAAGCGCATTTCTTTAATGACAGTTGATGTTTAGGAACAATCAAGTCCCTGAGTTAAATGCAGAGTGTTTTTGGCAGGGAGAGAGAATGACCATGTCAAACATCTCAACAAAGCCTATAGCACCACAGACCTCAACGACAACAAGTCATCCAGGCACCGGTAGGACATACCAAGACATATTTTGTACTGCTTTTTGCACTTCACACTTTAAAGAACAGGAAGAGAAAAGTAAGATATAAGTTGTAATGAATCACAGTTCCTGTTGAAGAACCAATTAAACAAACACAAATTTGAGCCACCTCGGGAAAACCTGACTTAACTATCTTTCAATCTAGGAAAACGCACAGCTTAGCTGGAACTGTGAATAACACAACAGGCCTGCTTAAAAGTGGTTCAACACAGAGCTCATATCATGTATTAACACAAATATGTGGGATCTAGAAACATGGTATAGATGACCTTATCTGCAAAGCAGAAATAGAGACACAGATGTAGAAAACAAATATATGGATACCAAGAGGGAAGGTGGGTGGCGGTGGAGGGAGGTGGTGGAATTGAGAGACTGGGACTGATGTATATACACTATAGATACTGTGTGTAAAATAACTGATGGGGACATACTCTATAGCACTTGTGTGTGCTACGTTGCTGCAGTTGAGTCCGACTCTTTGTGCCCCATGGACTGTAGCCCACTAGGTTTTTCTGTCCATGGGATTCTCCAGACAAGAATACTGGAGTGGGTTGCTATGTCCTCCTTGAGGGGTTCTTCCCAACCCAGGATTGAACCCAAGTCTCCTGCACTGGGAGATGAGTTCTTCACTACTAGCAGCACCTGGGAAATCCCACTGTATAGCACAGGGAACTCTAATTAATGCACCGTAATGACCTAAATGAATAGGAAGGAAGTCAAAGGGAGGGGATATGCATAGCAAAGATGGGCACAATAAAGGACAGAAATGGTATGGACCTAACAGAAGCAGAAGGTATTAAGAAGAGGTAGCAAGAATACACAGAAGAACTATACAAAAAAGATCTTCATGACCCAGATAATCATGATGGTGTCATCACTCACCTAGAGCCAGACATCCTGGAATGAGAAGTCAAGCAGGCCTTAGGAAGCATCACTATGAACAAAGCTAGTGGAGGTGATTGAATTCCAGTTGAGCTATTTCAAATCCTGAAAGATGATGCTGTCAAAGTGCTGCACTCAATATGCCAGCAAATTTGGAAAACTCAGCAGTGGCCACAGGACTGGAAAAGGTCAGTTTTCATTTCAATCCCAAAGAAAGGCAATGCCAAAGAATGCTCAAACTATCACACAATTGTACCCATCTCACACGCTAGCAAAGCGATGCTCAAAATTCTCCAAGGCAGGCTTCAACAGTACGAGAACCATGAACTTTCAGATATTCAAGCTGGATTTAGAAAAGGCAGAGGAACCAGAAATCAAATTGTCAACATCCATTAGATCATCAAAAAAGCAAGAGAGTTCCAGAAAAACATATTTTTCTGCTTTATTGACTAAGCCAAAGCCTTTGACTGTGTGGATCACAACAAAATGTAGAAAATTCTTCAAGAGATGGGAATACCAGACCACCTGATCTGCCTCTTGAGAAACCTATATGCTGGTCAGGAAGCAACAGTTAGAACTGGACATGGAACAACAGACTGGTTCCAAATAGGAAAAGGAGTACGTCAAGGCTATATATTGTCACCCTGCTTATTTAACTTACATGCAGAGTACATCATGAGAAATCCTGAACTGGGTGAAGCACAAGCTGGAATCAAGATTGCTGGGAGAAATATCAATAACCTCAGATAATCAGATGACACCACCCTTATGGCAGAAAGTGAAGAAGAACTAAAGAGCCTCTTGATGAAAGTGAAAGAGGGGAGTGAAAGAGTTGGCTTAAAACTCAACATTCAGAAAACTTAAGATCATGGAATCTGGCCCCATCATTCATGGCAAATAGATGGGAAAACAGTGGAAACAGTGACAGACTTTATTTTGGGGGGCTCCAAAATGCAGATGGTGACTGCAGCCATGAAATTAAAAGACGCTTGCTCCTAGGAAAAAAGTTATGACCAACCTAGACAGCATATTAAAAGGCAGAGACAATACTTTGCCAACAAACGTCTGTCTAGTCAAAGCTACGGTTTTTCCAGTAGTCTTGTATGGATGAGAGTTGGACTATAAAGAAACCTGAGCACCAAAGAATTGATGCTTTTGAACTGTGGTGTTAGAGAAGACTCTTGAGAGTCCCTTGGACCGTAAGGAGATCCAACCAGTTCATCCTAAAGGAAATCAGGCCTGAATATTCATTGCAAGGACTGATACTGAAGCTGAAACTCTAATACTTTGGCCACCTGATGTGAAGAAGTGACTCATTGGAAAAGACCCTGATGATTGGAAAGATTGAAGGCAGGAGAAGAAGGGGACTACAGCAGATGAGATGGTTGGATGGCATCACCAACTCAATGGACATGAGTTTGAGTAAACTCTGGGAGTTAGTGATGGACAGGGAAGCCTGGTGTGCTACAGTCCTTGAGGTTGCAAAGAGTTGGACATGACTGAGCAACTGAACTGATAGTTGGTTCATTTTACTCTACCATAGAAACTAACACAATATTGTAAGGTAACTATACTCCAAAAAAAATTAATTTAAAAATATATTGGAAATTAAATATATATCTTGCTACGTTAAAAAATAAAAAAATGTGCATGAAAGTGAACAGAGACAAAATACTCTTTTCCTGAAATCTCAAATTTTCAAAGATTTCTTACAGCAACTAAGGCAGAGCTCTAACTGGTTGACTCAATAGCTGTCCAGGCACCAAGGAACCATATGCTCTTTTTCCCTCTGTGGGCTGAGTTGTGCCAGACTGGCTGCCCTGTGGTAGTAAGATGGCTGGAGGAGTTCTTACAGCTGGGGTCCAGGGATGAATGGGTCAGCCCTTCATGTATCTCCCTCTTAAGAATGAGGAAAACTTCTCCAGGAGCCTAGCAGTCACCTCCCTGGGATCTGCTGGTCACCCCTGGGCCAGTGCTCAGCCACGACTCAGTCATGGCGAGGGCACCAGGCTGCCATCAACAGCCTGTATCAGCCATGCATTCTGCTGGGGAGGGTGGGGTCATCACCTCGGAATCACATAGGAAAGGAGATACCTGAATGGAATCAGAGCGTGATGAGGAATTTATTCTAGTCACGTTGTCCAAGTTCAGCTGTTTCTAAAAGCACAAAAGTTCAATTTTGGCTTGAATCGACTGGCCAAGAATTTAAAACACATTTATTTCAGAAAATAATATCAGGGTCAGCAATTAGGGTGACTTTTTCCTCCAGATTTTTGCTTTAGTTCTAATCTTCTATTTCAAATGCATGGTAATTTACCTTATAAACATTCTACACACACAATACTTGAGGGCGTGTATATTGTATGGAATATGGCTCACTTATGTTTGCATTGGAATGAATTCTGTTCAGGGAAAATACTGCAGAAGTGCTCCAATGGTAGTCCCAGGCTGTGCTTTGGAAAGTTGAATTTCTGTTGTTTCTTAAAGTATTAAAATGTCATTTTAAATATTCTTTTCTTTGACCTATATATAATATTAAAATTTCCATAAAGAAATGCTAATTGAATTTTATATGTAACTGAAGAATACAATGCAATTTAATACAATTCCAAAAATGCAGAAATTTAATTTGATTGTTATTGAATATGAAAGAAAGAAATGTTGAGCTGTTGTGTCTGAATATATTTGGGGAGAAATCTGCCAAAAAAAGAAATCTTTTGCTTCTCCAAAAAGGCCTATTTTAAACTAATTTGAGGACTATGGATTTACATGACAATGCCATGATGTTTATCCAAAGGTAGGAGAAAATGTGGTCAGTTTTAGCCAACTCCCAAATAGCTGCTGCTGCTGCTGCTGCTGCTGCTGCTAAGTCACTTCAGTCGTGTCCGACTCTGTGCGACCCCATAGACGGCAGTTCCCCAGGCTCCCCCGTCCCTGGGATTCTCCAGGCAAGAACACTGGAGTGGGTTGCCATTTCCTTCTCCAGTGCATGAAAGTGAAAAGTGAAAGTGAAGTTGCTCAGTCGTGTCCGACTCTCAGCGACCCCATGGACTGCAGCCTACCAGGCTCCTCCGTCCCTGGGGTTTTCCAGGTGAGAGCACTGAAGTGGGCTGCCATTGCCTTTTCCGTCCCAAATAGCAATTAATCCAAATAGCATTTTTGCCCATCTCCAAAACTGTAAAGCCCAGATCCATCTTCCTGTGTCTGCACTTGATGACCACGATGGCAGAGACAGGCCACCCACTTTCTTTCTGTGCCATTTTGGTTATGCAACGTGTTATTTGATCCAATGTTTCTAGAAACACAAAGCCGAGAGTTAAAGTCCCTAAAGGCCCACCACTCACCTTCATTGCTTCCCAAGGTCTGTCTTTCCTTCCTTCTGTTTGTCTGTTTTGGGGGAAGGGGTCACATAAAGAGGTTGGTGCCTCACTCCCGGGCTGACCCTACAGTATCAGGGAAGAGGATTCGCTGCCACACCTGAGGAAACATAAAAATTGTGTTCAAGTTAACCTGCTGTTGGCACTCCAATTTTCCACATCTGGGAAGCTCTCAGGAAAGAGCCCCTCTGCACCAACTCCTTGGCCTGGAGGGGCAGGCCTGGCTGAGGCCCTGGGGGTCACGGTAGGTGGGGCTGCCCCTGTGGGCCTTGAGTGTGGCGCCAGGACCGTGGATCAGCGTCCCCTGGGAACACCAGTCCTCGGGAGGCCCAGACCTACCCCAGGAACGGGGAGGTGCCCGGGGACTGCGTGCCGCCAAGCCTCTGGGGGTTCTAATGATGCTTCAGTTTGAGGACTCTGGTCTGGATCATTGCTCTCCCATTCATTGCTTGCAAAAACGAGTCTGCATTAACCAGTTATGTCTGCGAGTTACTGAAGGTTTGGAGGGAAAGCTGAATTCCCCCACCTAAGCCTACATTGTACATTGTACCACAGCGTCCTGGGGGCAGCCAAGGTGGCACTGCAGGTTCCAGGTCTGGTAGACCCTTCTGGGAGCGGAAGCCTGGACCCAGGGACAGACAGCTTCTCCTGCTCATGAATAACTCACGGTGGGCACCCCCGGACTGAGAGCCAGCCCCAGGTCCCCACAGATCGGCCTCTGCCTGAAACTGGCAGGATGTGCACGCAATTTGAGTTAATGGAGCTTTGTTCATTAACGTTTACCATTAATCCATGTGTCCTGTCTGGGGATTTGCCCTATGGGACATGGAGAGTAGCAACCACCCCCACACTCCCCAACCATGTGGCCAGAGGACGCCCGATGGTGTGCTGTCACTGGGCTGGAGCAGAGGGGTCCTCCCAGGACAGGAGTTCACTAAGACCGAGTGCTCTGATCCCAGCTCATCCCGCTGTGAGAAGCTTCCAGAACGCAGAGTGGATGTGGGTGTAGAGAGAGATGAAGGTCAAGGGGGATGACGTTCCACATCTCAGGCAGGCACTTGTGCCCTGCATTCTGTGTGGGCTGGGAGTTAAGGGTCAATGGCATCCTCCACCAGGTGCCCAGGGGAGGTAGAGTAGAGGACTTGACTCTGGGATCTTCACCCACACAAATGAAGGGAATTCACACACAAATGGGCTTTCCTGGTGGCTCCGATGGTAAAGCATCTGCCTGCAATGCGGGAGACCTGGGTTCGATCCCTGGGTCGGTAAGACTCCCTGGAGAAGGAAATGGCAACCCACTCCAGTACTCTTGCCTGGAAAATTCCATGGATGGAGGAGTCTGGTAGGCTACAGTCCATGGGGTTTCAAAGAGTCAGACACAACTGAGCGACTTCACTTCACATACAAATACTCTAGCTCGGGACAGAGGGATTTAGGCAAAGGTTTAAGTAGCTGTGCTGTGCTGTGCTTATTCTCTCGGTTGTGTCTGACTCTTTGAGACCCCATGGGCTGTAGCCCGCCAGGCTCCTCCATCCATGGGATTCTCCAGGCAAGAATACTGGAGTGGGTTGCCGTGCCCTCCTCCAGAGGATATTCCCAACCCAGAGATCAAACTCAGGTCTCTTGCAGGCAGAGTCCTTACCAGCTGAGCCATCAGGGAAGCCCATGAATACTGGAGTAGGTAGTCTATCCCGTCTCCAGGGCATCTTCCCTATCCAGGAATGGAACCAGGGTCTCTTGCATTGCAGGCAGATTCTTTACCAGCTGAGTTACCAGAGAAGCCCTTTAAGTAGCTAAATGGCCCTAGAGCGAGGTGCTGGGATCTGACCCGGACCTGTAGCTTGTGCCTGCCCTGCAGTCCTGGGTGGTTTACCTGTGTGTTTGTATAGCATCGGCCTACACGTTCCAGCTGCTTCTCTCGACAAGTGAGGCTGAGGGTGTGAAAGTGCTCAACGGTGTGGAATAACTGGATCTACTTTTACCTGCTTTCCACCAGGTTTTCCTAAGATATCCTCCAGAACTGATTTTTAAAACATCCTAAATATCCAGCAGCAGAAACCAAGAGTGGAAGCAGTGCTCTGCGTGCATACCTTTCCAGGAAGTGCTGGAGTCACGGGGGTACCGAAACCACCAAAAGGCCCCCCAGGAGTCTTCTGGCTTGTTCTCGTTTCTTGCTCTGGAGACAGTACTAGTGCCTGGCAACTCTCCCTCCTGAGAGCTTTCATGTTTCTTCTCCACTCACCCTTCCTCTCGCTGCTGTTCTGGAGGGGCTCCGGGTCTGGATGACGGTGGGGGTGGAAGTGGGGGCTGCCACTGGCTGAGTAAGGCCAGGGTCTGCAGTATACAATCAGCCAGGTCTGCTAGGAAGCCCACCTCCCATCTGCAGAGTAGAAGCACCTCAAGCCCACCTGCACTGGGCTGAGCGCCAGATACTCACTTGGGCAGACCTTGGAGATGCCCTCTCTGCCCTCAGGTGTCCACACCTTGGGCAGGATCACTGAGCTGTGTTTGGCAGGGGTTGGGCAGAGACAGGGCCATCGGGCTGGGGAAGCCACTGGGAGGAACCATTTTTGCCACATGAACAAATTAATAAGCGGGAAAACCCCACACAAATCCTAAAGTGCATCTGATCGGCTTTCCGGTGGACCCACTGCTGCCCATCAGCTTCTCTGCTGATGCCAGCCCACGATCTTCCTGTGCTGGAAAGATTCAGCATGAGCCCCAGCCCTGCCCAGCCGCTGTCCAGACACTTTCTGGGGACCAAGGACCATCATGAGATGGTTTGGGCCCTGTTTCTTCTTCTGGGCCAGTGGGTGGGTCCTGCCCTGACCTGCTTTTGCCTCTTCTCTGAAATATGGGAATAAAGGATCTTACACTCTCACCTGTGAAGAGGGCCAAGTGGGGAAGGTATGGGAAGGCCTGGGAACCACGTGGTTCATGTGGAAGGAGTTATGGGTCTTCTCCTTCTTCTCCATGAGGCCACAGAGCCCAGAGCTGGGTGGGCATCGGAGGTACTGTATGTGGCCTCCCCTACATGAACCCTAGGTCACTCAGAGCTGTTCTGGTAACAGCACCAGGGATGAATGATCTACCCTCCATCCCTCCCACAGATCCAGTCCGGGTGCTTCTGTTTTAAGTGTGGCCTGGTGGAACTTCTAAGTTCAAGGCTGATTGGCAGGTGTGCACATGTCCTGCTGACAGAGGGGACGCTCCTTAGAGATTCAGCCGTGAAACGCTGGCTGTCACTTCATGTGTGGGTCCAGAGTCTGCACTGCTCCCAGACTCTCTCCACATACGTGTTTATTCGATAAGCCATTTATAAGAAACTGGACTGTGTTTGAAATGAGAGACCGCCTTTGAGTCGCTGTCGACAAGCTGTAATTCTGAGAAACTGCACCGTTTCTGAATCCAGCATCTGCTCTGCGGTGTAGCACCTTGGCATTTAGAGTTTCTAGGAGAATGGAACGTGTCCACCTGGGTTTGCTTTGAGCCGGCTCTGAGAGGGGTGAGAAGGAGGGAGCTGATGCTGTCGGGCCCTGTCCATACCCCTCGGCCTTGCCACTGGGGTCACGGGAACAGCGTCACATACCTTCCCTCCCCCAGGGCCTCATTTCTGCTGGGGGAGCCAGTGTCCCTGAGAGCCGCCCCTGGGCCATGACGAATGGCACTCTGCGGCTGGTCCCAGACACCCCAGTCCTGGCAGACACCCTGGCCACTTCAGCCCCGGGAGGGGGTCCTCATCACCTCCTGGAGCTCCCTGTGGGTCTGAGGCCCGATGCCCACGTGGAGATCTGCTCCTAGAAAACCCTGCTCTTCCCTTCCCCAGCTCACTTCTCCTCTGCCCTGAGGATGCACCTGGGTTCACCTTCCAGGAAAACTATACAAAAGGCAGAAAGGAAGGAGACTCGCGCGTGGCCTCCCTCAGGGTCCTTGGCAGGGACAGGCCCCCGCCATCCTCAGGGAAGATGCAGGTGTTGGATGATGCTCTGCGTTTTGTTCCCATGAAAGGAACATCAACAGTGGAGTAGAGCCTCGGATCAGTTACAAACGGAGAGGAACTTACTCATAACTTCCCTTTTTAATTTTTTTAATGCTTACTCTAATGGAGGGTTAGGTTTTTTGATTTTTACTTTTTTAAACTCAGCTGTTTCCTACTTCTGCTTTATAAAATCAGAATTGAGGAGATCTCGGTGTCTTACAGAGAATAGCGCCTACTGGAATCCCATCCCCTGCCCCTAAGGATCAGCAGCTCTGAGGCCCTGCTGGGAGCCCGGGGACTGGGAGCCGGATGGTCAGGTGAGAGCCGCCCTTGTCAGAACAAAGCCACGAAGGGATGCCCTGACCTCATGCTCTGTCTAGTCCAGAGATGATGGAGAACCACAGTCCTTCATTATAATTCAATCCCCAGGCACTCTGAAGAAGTCGAGCCTGTGACAGGGTTTCTGTCTGGACTGTTAAGCACCATCACTGATACACACGGTTCATCAGAGATAAGGGACTGTCACCCTCCTGCCACAGGACCAGATGTGCCAACTGTTGCAGACATTCAGGAACAGCTGGATAATATCCACTAAAATCTAAAATATCCATACATTTTCACTCAGATATTTAGCCTTGAGACTTCTATAGATACCTAATCTCTACATCTCAGAAATTTAGTCTAGAACTACTTCAAGATATACAAGGGGGTGGTAACCATGACTTTGTAAATAATACCAAAAATTAAAAAAAAAAAAAAAGAATCAACAGGGAACTAGTTAAATGTGTGTGTGTTCAGTCCTTCAGTCATGTCTGACTCTTTGTGACCCCATGAACTGTAGCCCACCAGGATCTTCTGTTCATGAAATTTTCCAGGCAAGAATACAGGAGTGGTGTGCCATTTCCTTCTTCAGGGCATCTTCCCGACCCAGGGATCTAACCCGGATCTCCTGCATTGGCAGGTGGATTATTTACCATTGAGCCATCTGGGACACCCTGAATAGTTAAATAGATGATGGAATACGGACTATTCTCTAGAATATGGTGCAGCCATTTAGAAGAATGAGGTAAGCCAATGTTCACCACATGGACAAAATTAAGATTAATTACATGAAAAAAGTAAGTGCAGAATGATAGATTTGCTAGCCACTCAAGCCAAATCAACCAATGGATCAACCCAGGAGCTCCTGCAGCCTTGGGTGGCATGCGGTGTGTGTGTGAGGACATTTCACCCAGGGCATGTGGGGGAGGCCGGCCAATCCACACAGTCACCTCCCTGGGGTGCTGGCCTGGGTATCCTCGGGCAGCAGGGCACCACCCATGTAAACATGGCTGCAGGTGGAAGAGTGGTCTCCCTCCTGCTGTGTGGTTAGCAGAGAAGTGAGACTACGGAGCACCAGAAAGGAAATGGAGAGACTAAGACCCAAGGAGGGGGGCTGGGGCCATCCACATGAGATCCCACAACTCTGTCCTATTCCAGCGTCAGGGGATATGCCCACCCTTGGGAGACACAGCTCTACCCTCCCTCCCTGCCCCCAGAACTGAGGGACAAGCTCCTTTCTATGTGAAAGTGAAAGTGAAGTCGCTCAGTCGTGCCCGACTATTTGCGACCCCATAGTAGCCTGCGCCAAGCTCCTCTGTCCATGGGATTTTCAAGGCAAGAGTACTGGAGTGGGTTGCCATTTCCTTCTCCAGGGAATCTTCCCAACCCAGGGATCGAACCCAGGTCTCCCGCATTGTGGGCAGATTCTTTACTGTCTGAGCCACCAGGGAAGTCCTTTCCATGTGGGAGATGCTTAATTCAACTTCAGTCCTTTCTCTTACTTGCCACCCCCTGAGCACTTTCAAACACATGTCAGTTCTGGAGATCAGAAGCTATTTCTGTTCGTAAACCTCTTGCAGATTTCTTGACTCGCTGGTTGCTTGGCAGACTACTCCCTTCTCCTGACCTTGACCTCTGTTTCATGTTTTCTGTCCGTAGTGTGTAACGTAGTCCTGGCTGCTTAGCTGGCATTTCATAAATGCTTTTGGTGCATGAACCAGTAGACTTACCTTCAAATGACACAGCGACTGACAAGGAGGGCCAGTGGGTTTGCTGTATGAAAACACTCCCTGTTCAACAGAACTGTCCTTCATTGCTGATGTTCAATGATTTTTACTGCAAAATAGTTTCATGTGTGATGACACAGCACCATTTATAAGGCTTTTTCACATCTGTGATCACTTGTTTGTGGGAACAGGCTCTGGGGAAGGGGACTCCTCCTAACTCACAGTGCGTGTGTGTGCATGCTAAGTCGCTTCAGTCGTGTCCAGCTCTGTGTGACACTATGGACTGCAGCCTGCCAGGCTCCATGGGATTCTCCAGGCAAGAATGTTGGAGTGGATTACCATGCCCTCCTCCAGGGGATCTTCCTGACCCAAGGATCGAACTTGCGTCTCTTAATGTTTTCTGCACTGGCAGGCGAGTTCTTTTACTGCAGCGCCACCTGGAACCCCATCCCAACCCGTGGAGTAGGGGTCAATTCAGGATTTGAATCCACTACCACCGGTGCCCCTGGTACCTGTGTCTGAGAAGAAATGCAGGGCAGCCTGTGCTCTGCTACAGCTCAGCCCAGTGTCCCAGCAGCCACACCTGCCACACTCCCTGTGACTCAGGACACACTTGAGTGCTGAAATTGGCTCAGTTCGCCAAAGCCCAGAAAATTCAGTTGCCCAAGTCCCCGGGGACTCATATTCAAACCTGAAGAGGAAGAAGGAGGTGCCTCCACTTAGAGTGAGAGAGAACTTACTTCTCAGGGTCATAAGATTCAGTTTCAAGATCTTGCCAGAAACGTGGTTCATATAAACCTAGTATCTTGTGATCAAAGCCAAGTTTTCGTGTTAAACTGAATAAAAACGTCACGTCACAAGAGCAGGCAGCTTTTAGCTCTGAACTGGGATGATCTGAGAAATTATTTCAATAGTTCCACTTAATGTTTGGATTCCCCCAGCTGACCAGTAAACCCAAACTCTCTCGCATCTTTCCTTTCCACTCACCTGCATTTATGACCTTCTTTTTCTGGCCATTGATGGAGTATGTGTAGCCAAACAAGTGCCATGCCCAGCTTAGACACAATCACCACATTCCTGGTATGTATGTCCTTTGACAAAAGACAGTAAGTGTCTTTAGCTAACGGTTGCCATGACAATACCAAAACTGAAAGAATAGTGTTTCTTGCACACCAAGGATACTTACAATGTAGGCTTCACGTGAGTCATCATCTCTAAAACTTTTGTTAAGATTTAGAGTTGACTATCAGCCAATTGCCCCTTGACATCCATCCATTTTCCCAGTTTTATTTGGCTTGCTGTCACCTATTCTATCCAGAAGAGTCAAGCTCCAGTTTTCTGAAAGCCTTGTACATTTGGCTGCTGTATACCAGACTCAGAGGTCACTCCAGGTGGACCCTTCCCAGTTGGTAACAGAAACAAAACCTGTCACACCCCCAGGAGGCTATCACTTCCCTTCCCGGATCGTTTATAGTTTCACTGCCTTTGGCCAAGCTTCTGTTTGCATTTCTGTAATTATTCAGCCCTTGAAATTTCAAAATCCTTGGACATTTGCCTCTCTGTCTGGTCACATACCACTAACAAGAGAAGTGAAAAAACATAGGTGAACCTGATAAAGATCAGTAAGTAAGTATACACACATACAACCATACATACGTGTAGTAAGTTTTGTGGTCTGAGAATGGTGCATTGCAGGCACTCAATAAATGCATATTAAATTAATGATTACAAGCACAGAATTAGACTTGAACACTGTACAACTCATCAGCCCATTTTGACTTGGCTGCCTCTAGCATGAATTCTTTGTAGATCCTGGATATGTGTTTGGAGGGGGTTGACTGGATAGAAAAGGAGAGAAGAGAATTAGGAACCAGATCCACCTGATTTATGATGAAAGGATCCCCAAAAGGCAGCCATCTTTTCAACAAAGTGCTGTGTCGACTGGTCCTCCAGATGGAAACATTGAACTTTGACCCCTACTTCATTCACAGCATTCATAGAAACCAGTACCAGATAGATAATAGACTGAAACGTGAAGGGCAAAATGATAGACTTTGAGGAAAACGGGACAACATTTGTATGACCTTCAGTGAAAGTCCACTCCTATGTGCTCCTTTGACATTTGGTGAAATTGGGAGGATCTCAAATGGCTTAATCACAAATCACTTCCCCACTCAGCTCCCACGAATAAGTTCCCTAACAGAACACCCCTCCTCACTGAGGGAACCCGTGCAGCTCCTGCTTCTTCCTGAGTACTGGGTTTCAGTTCCCTGCAACACACAGAGCCATTTAAATAAAACAGTCGCCTTCTGTTGGAACCAAGGAACTCCTCCCCACCCTCTTGATACGGACCACACGGCCAGTTTCCCACAGGCTCTGCTGGTTCAGTCTGATCACAAGTGCAACCCCTGTGTGGCTCTGCATGGAATGTGAGGTCTCCCCAGGCTGTGAGCATGTGATTAACAAACTGATGGCAATCTCATCTTTCACTATTGGGTGCCATGTGTTTCGCCATCCCCATAACCCTAGGGTGGGAATTCCTTTCTCATCCGCAGAGCAAACAGTAGGCCATTAAAACATCTGGCCATCCATCCACCCATCCATCCATCTATACATCTATCCATCCTCTGTCCAGTTCAGTTCACTTCAGTTCAGTCGCTCAGTCATGTCCAAATCTTTGTGACCCCATGGAATGCAGCATGCCAGGCCTCCTTGTCCTTCACCAACTGCTGGAGTTTACTCAGACTCGTGTCCATTGAGACCGTGATGCCATCCAACCATCTCATCCTCTGTCGTCCCCTTCTCCTCCTGCCTTCAATCTTTCCAATCATCAGGGTCTTTTCCAATGAGTTAGCTCTTCGTATCAGGTGGCCAAAGTATTGGGGCTTCAGCTTCAGCATCAGTTTTTCCAATGAATATTCAGGGTTGATTTCCTTTAGGATGGACTGGTTGGATCTCCTTGCAGTCCAAGGGACTTTCAAGAGTCTTATTCCAACACCACAGTTCAAAAGCATCAATTTTTCAGCCCTTAGCTTTCTTTATGGTCCAAGTCTTACATCCATACATGACTACTGGAAAAACCATAGCTTTGACTAGACGTACTTTTGGTGGCAAAGTAATTTCTCTGCTTTTTAATATGCTGTCTAGGTTGGTCACAGCTTTTCTTCCAAGGAGCCAGCATCTTTTAATTTCATGGCTACAGTCACCATCTGCAATTATTTGGAGCCCCCCAAAATAAAGTCTGTCACTGTTCCCACTGTTTCCCCATCTATTTCCCATGAAGTGATGGGACCAGATGCCATGATCTTAGTTTTCTGAACGCTGAGTTTTAAGCCAATTTTTTCACTTTGCTCTTTCATTTTCATCAAGAGGCTCTGTAGTTCTTCTTCACTTTCTGCCATAAGGGTGGTGTCATCTGCTTATCTGAGGTTATTGATATTTCTCCCAGCAATCTTGATTCCAACTTGTGCTTCATCCAGCCCAGCGTTTCTCATGATGTACTCTGAATATGTTAAATAAGCAGGGTGACAATATACAGCCTTGACGTACTCCTTTCCCAATTTGGAAGCAGTCTGTTGTTCCATGTCCAGTTCTAACTGTTGCTTCCTGACCTGCATACAGATTTCTCAAGAGGCAGGTCAGATCCACCTATATATTTTACAATACCTGTAGTTTTTCTTGTATTTTGAAATGATGTTTTTATAGATGCACTAAGAAAATATCACCCCTACACCTGTTCAAGCGTTCCAGTAAGAGCGCCTTCAGGATTCTTGAAAGCTTAATTTCCAGAAATGTAAGGCTGCTGACACACCCAGTGATGCAAAGGTGGCATGACTGTGGAGCAAAGGTACACCTAACATTCCAGCAAAGAAACAATGAAGACCTGAGAAAGGTCAGCCAGACTCCTACCATCAACTAGAAGAGGTTTCTAAAGTGCTAAGTATCCTGCAGAAAGGACATCACAGGGCGCCCACACACAAGGAGCTGTGAATGATGCTCTGGTTGAAGAAATGCTCTCATCCAGTCTCTCAGCATGTTCCATTTATTTATTGGTTTCTTTTTTACTAAATTATTTTTTCCAGTTTTATTGAGAAATAATTGACATACTTTACTGTATAAATTTAAATCATACAGCATGATGGTTTGATTTACATGTATTGTGAAATATTTACCGTAACAGGTTCAGCTAATATCCGTCTTCTCAAATAGATGCAATGAAAAGAAAATAAAAAAGGAAACAATTATTTCTGAGGTCCCAAGACAAGGGAGCTCTAAATCTGGGATACCCATGGAGGCTTTGAGATTCAGAAACACACCTGGTGCAGCTGAGTCAATGGGTGAGAAGGCTGACCTGGAGGGACGAGCAATCAGCCCCGGGCTGCTGCTCTAGCCGGTCCGTCCTCCTCTACTCCCAGGTGCTGGAAAGTTACAGTCTCTGAGTCCCTCAGCTGCCTGCGTCTCCAGTTTGGGGCCTGGAGAAATCTGTGTTCCAGCCTGTTATTCCCCTCAGCCCAGATTTCTTCTCTACTCCAAACTGTGGAGAGTTTAGAGGGGAAACTCTCAAGAGAGAACACTGCACACACTCAAAACAGTAAACGTGAAAACTCCAGTGAAGGAGACAACCTTTCAAATTGTTCAAGTTGTCTGGTTCTGTGGTAAGCTCTGACAGTTGTCATTTGGTCCTGGGATTTCGAAGGTGGGAAGAGTCTCAATGCTCACGCAGTCCTGGCTTGTCAGCCCTGAGTGGACATCGGGTGAAAATGCCTGGAACCAGGCATCCTGCTGTTTTTGATGACCTCAGGTGATTCCAGCGTTGAGGCAGGATTGAGAACACAGAGGTAGGTGCTCCAAATTTCCTTGACTACAGGTGAAGCCAGGAGACTCAGCAACCCCAGCAAAGCAGGACTACATGGCCCGCCGTCATCAGGAAGACACTGCTGTTGTATTACCCAGGTGAGCATCTTTTCCACTCCCCAGAATTTCATGTCTCTGCTATAGGGGAATATAAAGAGACCCAGTGGAATCCATCATCTTGCTTTCCATTTTCTTAGGAGACTGGCTGACTATCACATGGCCAGAAAGGTCCATAAATTTCCAGGGTGAATTTATACCAGAAACTTGACTACAAAATCACAGAAAAAGCATAAGTCATAGGAAAGAAATTTGATTCTACCCTATTTCACTGAGGATGACACAGGGAAAGAAAATATTTATTGGTTTCTTTTTTACTAAATTATTTTTTCCAGTTTTATTGAGAAATAATTGACATACTTTACTGTATAAATTTAAATCATACAGCATGATGGTTTGATTTACATGTATTGTGAAATATTTACCGTAACAGGTTCAGCTAATATCCGTCTTCTCAAATAGATGCAATGAAAAGAAAATAAAAAAGGAAAAAATAACTTATGTGATGAGAACTCTTAGGATTGACTCTCTTAACTTTCCCATATATCATAGAGCAGTGCTTAACTGTAGTCATTATATCACACATTACATCTCTGGTATTTACTTATTCATCTTATAATACCAAGTTTGTACCTTGTGACTACTTTCATTCAATTTCTCTTCCCCCTACCCTCTGGTTACAAGTCTAATCTCTTTTTCTATGAGTTTGGTTTGTTTATTTTTATACTCTACATATAAATGAGTACTTGTCTCTCCCTGTCTGACTTATTTTACTTAGCATAATGCCTCTAAAGTTGATCCATGTTGCCACAAGTGATAGAATTTCTCCATTTTTACAGGTAAGTACTATTCCATTGTGCGTGTGTGTGTGTGTGTGTGTGTGTGTGTGTGTGTAGAGTGAGAGAGCACTGGGGGCTTGTGTGATCACACATAGGGAGAGGAAACCTGAAGTCTCCCAGTAATGAACAACCCACAGTAAACAGATATCCCACTGATGATAAGAGAAGAACCTGATGAAGTCACAGAGTGATGCTGGGGACCAGAGGTCCCACCCACAACTCTGGACTGTTCTCGATAGAAACTGTCTAGGTGCTGAATGACCAGCTCCAAGGTGACATCTGCAGATTGTCTCCATCATCCCAGAAATGAGACAACAGAAAGCAGAGGAAACCAGAAGTTGATAGTAACTGCCTCCCTCACTCGAGAAAACACAAAGTTTACCATAAACGCCAAAAGTGACCTTACTGAAGTGAAGCCGTATATAAGCTCCTGATAGAACCTGGCTGGGGGAAGGAGGTGGTTTTCGAGGCTGGGTTTGAGGCTGCTTAGGTTTTTGAGGCTGTGACCCCAGGGAGAATGAACCAGAAGACCTTTCCATACCTGGCTGGAGGCTTCTTCTCACACACACTTAGCCACTCTGAACTCAGGCTACACATGTCCCGAGGAGCCATGGTGTCTTTCACCAGAACTTCACAGGGCAGCTGCGAGACTGACTGGGATGCTGCTTGGGAGGGACTTTGAAGATTCTGAATAGAGGGTAGGTCTGGAGGAGAGAGCCAGCAACCTCCACTTCCTGGGTCTCTCTTCCATGAAGGCTGCCTGATTTCTCCATGTCTACAGGTCGCTCAACCAGTCGAGAATCTGCCTGCAATGCAGTGGACCTGGGCTTGATTCTAGGGTCAGGAAGATCCCCTGGAGAAGGGAATGGCAACCCTCTCCAGTATTCTTGCCTGGAAGATTCCACGGACAGAGGAGCCTGGTGGGTTAAAGTTCATGGGGTCATAGAGAGTCAGACACAACTGAGTGACTTTCACTTTCACTTATCTCTGTCCAATCATGCTGATGCAGAGTCCTTGCTGGAGGCACACACATTGCTCAGCCAAGATGAATGCCAGCGAGAAGGATTCTGGAAGGTGAGTGGACACGTGGCGTCTCCTTTTGACCTTTCCCACATTCTTCTGATTGGTAATAGCTTGTTAGTTATATGTTCCTTATCAGGACCTCCTGTCACAAAATAACTCATGTAAATGGTTACTATGTTGCCTGGCCCAGGGTGGGCATTTTCAGCCATTGTGCTTCCCCTACCAGCTCCCCAACACCCAGCCTTCCTTCTCTGATCCATGGAAAATCCACATCCTTCTCAAGACATTCAGGAGTTTCTGTGGATAGGTGTCCTCCCCATCACTTCGACTTTGGGGTGAGTGTTTCCCAATCCTTACTCTTTATGTTGGGACTCTGTTTCATCACTACTTGGAGAGAACTCAGACCTGAACTCTAATTTCATCAACACACATGTACATGCACTCACACACACATTGCAGTCAGGGGGGCACTGTAGTCAGTGTTTGAGGGTGGGGGGTGAAAAGATTTGCATCAAGAAAGGCCAATGAAGTAAAATTAATTACACGGTCCCACCTTCCAAGCACTTGACCCCAAGGCACTTGCTGGGCCACTCAGGGGCCGCCCCCATCCCACCCTCTCCTTTACCTCTCAGGGTCTCTGAAACCTTTGCATTTTGAATACAGAGCAGGTGGAGCTAGCTTCAGACTCATAGCCCTGACCAGCCTCCCTCCCCCACCCCGCCCCATCCCCACCCCTTCTCCTGCCCTGCAGCCCATCCAGAACTCTCTTCTCACCAAGAGTAATCCCCTCCGCCCCACGAGAGGAAGGATGGCTCAAGCCCTGAGAGTAACCACCCACACCGCACCCACTGCCCCACACCCACCTCTTAATCCTTCCCCCACTCCCCAGCCCCAGATGAAGAGGGAGATGAGATGAGGGCAGTGCTGGAACTAAGTTTGATCCGCAGGGCTGCTGTTTCACTCTTTGCTTTCAGATCCTGAGTGCGGTCGGGGGGAACAGGAATGACTGCTACGCCCTGGAAAGTAAAATGCACTGTTGCTCTGCTCCCTGTGGGGACCACAGGGCTTTCTGCCTAAAACTGGAAACCAAGAAGAGGGCTGCATGAATCCTTTACAAACATGGAGTGACTGGGTGTATTTAAACGTGTTACATATTTAGCGAATTCTAACGGTCCCCGTCTTGATTTTGATCTCTGACAAAGCAGCCCTTAAGACAAGGATTTAGGATCAAGTAGTTTACATGGAAAGTGATTCCAAGAAAAGTGCGCTGAGGGCTTGGGGATATGAGAGAGGAAGTTGGTAAAAACAGGACCCCAGAGAGTCAGCCTTGGAAGCCCTGGTAACCTGGGTGACGGTGCAAGTGGACAGCCTCAGAGCTGCCCCAGGAGGGTGTAGACAGAGAGTGGCCCACCAGCCCCCATCTTCATGGTCCCCTGGGCATTTCAGACCCCCACCCCCACCCCCTGCTCAAGTAGATCAGAATCGGCAAGTGAGTTCTGCTTGTCACTGAGGGAATATGGGCTGAACTCCGATTCCATGTGCTGCTAAGGACCAAGGTGACTTTTCCCCACTATAACAAGTAAGTAAGTAAGTAAGTAAAGTCACTCAGTCATGTCCAACTCTTTGTGACCCCATGGACTGCAGCCCACCAGGCTCCTCAGTCCATGGGATTCTCCAGGCAGGAATACTGGAGTGGGTTGCCATTTCCTTCTCCAGGGGATCTTCCCGACCCAGGGATCGAACCCGGGTCTCCCGCATTGGAGGCAGACTCTTTAACCTCTGAGCCACCAGGCATGCGTATTATTTGCTTCCTGCCTAATGAACATTCCTCCTATTTAAGAAATAAGACTGTGGCTCAGGGAGGGTAAGCACCTGGCCCCATGCCTCACAGCCAACCATCACGAGGCCAGGCTGACTCTAACCTCTGATGCTGTGATACAGGTCTTCAGCAGTGCCATCACCCTTTGGTATGAGACGTATCATCTGTGGTCACCCCCAAATCTGGACTGGCCTGGGACTGCTTTGACTGACACGTGAGGCAGGGTAACACCCTGCCAGTCCTGGAACCAGGCTGCTTGGGACTGCAGTTCCCAGTTTTCTTTTTGAAGTCAGATCCCAGGGGCCACCTGAGACCACCCGGCTTGCTTTAGCCTCCTGGAGAAGCCTTGCGGGCAGCATTTAGAGCCAGTCACGTGGTGAAGGCTTCCTGGCCACAAGTCCCGCAGCCCAAGGAGCACAGCAAAGTGAGGGACCTCAACCGACACCCGAGACCCAGAGGAAGTGCTCAGCGGGGACCAGTCAGCCAACAGCTCCACTAACAGGAACAGACGTTACTGTCTTCGGCCACAGACTCCAGCCACAGACTCTGGCATGGCTTACTGCATGCAACAGTTTGCTGAAAGGAAACCCAGCCACTTTTTTTTTTTGTTTCAAAGCCACCCTCTACCTGTATATAACTTGGATGAGTAGAATTTGTTTCAGAACTAAAAAAGGTAGTTAAGGAAAGATCGGATAGGGGAATCTTTCATTTCTCTTCAGTTCAGTTCATTTCAGTTGCTCAGTCGTGTCTGACTCTTTGTGATTCCATGGACTGCAGCATGTCAGGCCTCCCTGTCCATCACCAGCTCCCGGAGTTTACTGAAACTCATGTCCTTTGAGTCGGTGATGCCATCCAGCCATCTCATCCTCTGTTGTCCCCTTCTCCTCCCTCCTTCAATCTTTCCCAGCATCAAGGTCTTTTCAAATGAGTCAGCTCTCTTCGAATCAAGTGGCCAAAGTATTGGAGTTTCAGCTTCAGCATCAGTCCTTCCAATGAATATTCGGGACTGATTTCCTTTAGGATGGACTGGTTGGATATCCTTGCAGTCCAGGGGACTCTCAAGAGTCTTCTCCAACACCACAGTTCAAAAGCATCAATTCTTCAGTGTTCAGCTTTCTTTATAGTCCAACTTTCACATCCATAGCCTTGGAAAAACTATAGCCTTGACTAGATGGACGTTTGCTGGCAAAGTAATGTCTCTGCGTTTCTCTTAGCCATCATGCAATTGTGAAGCATCCCCAGGCAAGTCTGCTTTAGCTGCAGGCAATGATGCAGCCAGCCAGGACACGACAGAGTCTGCAGCCCCCATCCGTCCTTGTTCTGAGCCTGGGTTGCCTTGCCAACGTGCATTTAGGGGTGGGTTTGTCCATCTCTGTCTCCATTTGGAGATCCTTAACCAGGACCAGAAATAGAAGCTGCAGCTGAGAGGCTGGCTGACATAAGGAGGCCCAAGGTCACTGGTGGCCAAAGGACAATGGTGTCATTCCCTCAAGACAGATGATAGTGCTCAATGAGCTGTTCAGTCATTGGCTTTCTGGATCCTCGGGGTAGGATCCAAAAAGAAGGCAAGGCCTTGTTCTCAAGCAGTGGCCAGTGTAGCTGGGAACATAAAATTCCCATGAGACAAGATTAGGGAGCTCCAGAAGAGGAGAGTTGACTTCAAGACTGACTACGAAGCTACAGCAATCAAGACAGTGTAGTGCTGATGAAGATAAAGATCCGTGGACCCATGGAATGTAAGATGGCACAGCTGAGTTGGAAGACAGTTTAACAGTTTAGGACAAAATTGCACATACTCTTACCGTTTGATCCAGCAGTCAGGCTCCTTGGTATTTATCCAAAGGAGTTGAAAACTTAGATCCAGATAAAAACCCGCATGTGAATGTTTATAGCAGCTTTCTTCATAACTGCCAAAACTGGGAAGCAACCAAAATATATCTTTCATAATTTAGTGGATGAACAAACTGTGGTACATTCAGAGAAGGTAATATTATTCGGTGATAAAAATAAATGAACTGTCAAGCTTTGAAAAGAGATGGAGGAATCTTAAATGGAAAAGGGAAAGAAGCCAATCTGAAAAATACTACACACTCTTACGATTCCAGCTCTATGACATTCTGGAAAAGGCAAAACTGAGGAGAAAGTGAAAAGATCAGTGGTTGCCAAGGGTTCATGAGGGTAAGGGCTGATGAAAGAGAGAGAGAGCTGCAAGGAGGGATGAATATATGGAGCACAGGGGATTTTTAGGGCAGTGAGAGGATTCTGTGTGATATTGTCACGGTAGATACATGTCATTAGATATTTGTCAAAGCCCACAGCATGTACAACACCAAGAGTGAGCCCCACTGTACACTATGAACTTTGGTTAATAACAATATATAAGCGTTGGCTCATCCTTTGTAACATATACATCAAATTAATGAAAGATAATATCAAGAGAGGAAACCAGGGATGGGCAGCAAAGGAGGCCTCTGTACTTTCTGCTCCTTTTTCTTTTTTAATATTTGCTTATTTATTTGGCTGGGCTGAGTCTTAGTTGTGGCATGTGGGATCTAGTTCCCTGACCAGGGATGAAACCGGGGCCCCCTGCATTGGGAGCATGGAATCTTAGCCTCAGGACTGCCAGAGAAGTCCCTCATTTTTCTATAAACTTAAAACTCTTCCAAAAATGGTGTTATCATTTAAAAAAAAATAAGATGCAGCTATGTATGCAGAAAAGTGAAGTCACTCAGTCGTGTCCAACTCTTTGCAACCCCATGGACCGTAGCCCTCCAGCCTCCTCCATCCATGGGATTTTCCAAGCAAGGATACTGGAGTGGGTTGCCATCTCCTTCTCTGGGGGATCTTCCCAATCCAGGGATCAAACCCATGTCTCCTGCACTGCAGGCAGACTTTTTACTGTCTGAGCCACCAGGGAAGGCCATTATGTATGCAGGAGTGAAGGATATACACTAAATTCTCTCTCTGGGGGACTTATGGTGGGACTTATTGTGTCTATTTTCTTCTCTTTCCCTGTCTGTATGTTCCATTTTCCTGCAATAAACATACAAAAAAAAAATTAGAAAGCTGATGTGAAAGTGTCCTTCCCTGATTTATGGCAAGGGGAGGAGGAGTTGAAGCTGGGTGCACTGAGATGGTTTCCATGAAAAAACTGGGTGCTTGGGTTAGTGAAAGAAAATAAAGTTCATACCTGGGGAAGAAAAACTGAGGTGACATAAAAAGAGCTAGAATGTAAACTGCTGCCGCCAGTGTGGAGAACAGGACAGAGGTTCCTTAAAAAACTAAAAGTACAGCTACCATATGATCTAGCATTCCCGCTCCTGGGTACATATCTGGAAAAGACAAAATTCAAAGAATTGTATACACCCCAATGTTCATAGCAGCACTAGTTACAGTAGCTAAGAAATGCAAGCAACCTAAAAATCCATCAACAGATGAATGGATAAAGAAGACATGATACACACACACACACACATATATATATATAATGACATGATATATATATATAATGATGTGATATATATATAAATACAATAGCATTCTACTCAGCCACAAAAAAGAATGAAATACTTCTATTTGCAGCAGCATGAAAGAACCAGAGATTATCATACTAAGTGAAGTAAATCAGACAAAGAAAGATAACTATCACATGATATCAATCATATGTGGAATCTTAAAAAATGATACAGCTGAACTTACTTATGAAACAGAAATGGACTCACAGATACAGAAAACAAACTTATGGTTACCAAAGGGGAGGAATAAATTAGAAGCTTGGGATTAAAAGATACAAACTATTACATATATAATAGACAAATAATAAGTTCTTACTGCATAGCACAGGAAATTCTGCTCAACACTCTGTAATGATGTAGATGGGAATAAAATCAAAAAGAGAGTGGATATATGTATATGTATAATTGATTCACTTTGTTGCACGTCAGAAATTAATACAGCATTGTAAATCAACTAAATTTTTTTAAAAGGAGCAAAGGGCATATGAACAAGCCATGCATAACTAGCTTTGAATGTATAGAGGATGGAATACTGGCCCCGTTGCCTGTCTTTTGCAAAACCTGTATGCACGACAAGAAGCAACAGTTAGAACCAGACATGTAGCAAGGCTAGTTCAAAACTGGGAAAGGAGTACATCAAGGCTGTATATTGTCATCCTGATTATTTAACTTATATGCAGAGTGCTGCTGCTGCTGCTGCTGCTGCTGCTGCTAAGTCACTTCAGTCGTGTCCAACTCTGTGAGACCCCATAGACGGCAGCCCACCAGGCTCCCCCGTCCCTGGGATTCTCCAGACAAGAACACTGGAGTGGGTTGCCATTTCCTTCTCCAATGCATGAAAGTGAAAAGTGAAAGGGACGTTGCTCAGTCGTGTTTGACTCTTCGTGACCCCATGGACTGTAGCCTACCAGGCTCCTCTGCCCATGGGTTTTTCCAGGCAAGAGTACTGGAGTGGGGTGCCATCGCCTTCTCCAATATGCAGAGTACATCATGTGAAATACAGGGTTGGATGAATCACAAGCTGGAATTAAAATTGCTAGGAGAAATATCAATAACCTCAGATATGCAGATAAAACACTGTAATGGCAGAAATCAAAGAGGAACTAAAGAGCCTCCTGATGAGGGTAAGAGAGGAGAGTGAAAAACCTGACTTAAAACTCAGCATTCAAAAAACTAAGATCATGGCATCTGGTCCCATCACTTCATGGCAACTAAAAGGGGAAAAAGTGGAAACAGTAACAGACTTTATATTCTTGGGCTCCAAAATCACTGCAGATGGTGACTGCAGCCATGAAATTAAAAGATGCTTGCTCCTTGGGTAGCATCTTATCTCCAAACTCAATGGACATGAATTTGAGTAAAGTCTGATAGATAGTGAGGGACAGGGAAGCCTGGCATGCTGCAGTCCATGGGGTTGCAAAGAGTTAGACACAACGACTAGACAACAACAGCAAAAAAAAAAGTTATTTAAAAATTCAGTCTTTTTTAGTCTTGCACAAACTTCGGTCTATTTGTCTGACTTCCAAATTCACCCCATTTCTTCCATGAACCCATTTGGGTGTCATCAGGGAAGAACTGTGGGCCCTTTTCTTCCAAAAGTTGAGCCAAAGCTGCACAGCAGGCTGACCCCTTGTCCAGCCTGCTTTGGACCTAACAATACTGCTCTTGAAGTGCAGTAGTGTGTAACTGAGAGACCAGGTCAGATCACAGCACACCAATGGCCCCCATGTAAGAGAGCTGTGTGCAAACAAAAATCTGAATTTTACAAAGGTATATAATTTTGTTCAAACTGCAAAATGATTTAACTCATGTGGTCCTCAATGAATATATCAAGAGGAATCAACCTCTTCCTAGAAGCAATTTTGGATAAGGAGGGAGAAATTAAGACAAACCCTGGACCATTGAAGGGCTGGCGGTTGTTGCATGGCCTGGTACACATCTGACTGTCCTAGCAGCAGAGCAGTGGACAAGAAGGCAAGGTTTCTGCCATCACACAGCCAAAACAGGCCGGTAAGCACATAATTACAAGCTAATTATCCTGCCTCTGGATGAAAGTGAAAGAGGAGGGTGGAAAAAGTTGGCTTAAAATTCAGCATTCAGAAAACTAAGATTGTGGCATCTGGCCCCATTACTTCACGGCAAATAGATGGAGAAATAGTGAAAATAGTGACAGACTTTATTTTTGGGGGCTCCAAAATTACTGCAGATGGTGACTGCAGCCATGAAATTAAAATACGCTTGCTCCTCGGAAGAAAAGTTACGATCAACCTAGACAGCATATTAAAAAGTAGAGACATTACTTTGCCAACAAAGGTCTGTCTAGTCAAAGCTCTGGTTTTTCCAGTAGTCATGTATGGATGTGAGACTTGGACCGTAAAGAAAACTGAGCGTCAAAGAATTGGTGCTTTTGAACTGTGGTGTTAGAGAAGAGTCTTGAGAGTCCCTTGGACTGCAAGGAGATTCAATCAGTTAATCCTAAAGGAAATCAGTCCTGAATATTCATTGAAAGGACTGATGCTGAAGCTGAAACTCCAATACTTCGGCCACCTGATGCGAAGAACTGACTCATTTGAAGAGATCCTGATGCTGGGAAAGATAGGAGAGAGAAGGGGACGACAGAGGATGAGATGGTTGGATGGCATCATGGTCTTAATGGACATGAGTCTGAGTAAATTCTGGGAGTTGGTGAAGGATAGGGAGGCCTGGCATGCTGTAGTCCATGGGGTTGAAAAGAGCTGGGCATGACTCAGCAACAGAACTGAATTGAATTATCCTGCACTGATTCATCCTAATAAAATCGGATCAAAGAGAGTCCAGCCTAGCCTGGGAAGTGGGGAAAGGCTTCTCAGACGAAGAAGTACACAGATGCTGGCCAATGAGGCAGGAACTGGCAGGGGAAAGGTGGCATTGGGAGGAACACTCAGAAGTGTCAGGTGTAAGAACCAGCATATCCAAAGGCCCTGTGGCAGGAAGGGCTGGCTGGGTCAGAAACAACAGAAGCTTGTTTGTGAGCCTGAGACAGAGCTAGCAAGGGATCAGAGGTGAAAGGCGAGGCCTGCAGGTATGTGGGGTCCTGCAGGTCTGCTTGAGGAAGCAGGATGACATTCTCAGGCCCACGGGGAGCCCCAGGGGTTCTGAGCCCAGGACTGGCATTTTCTGATCTGTTTTAAAAGAGGATGGAGCTAATGTATAAATGTTATCAGTGGATATTTTGTTCTCAATCTTCAGTTGTAACTCATCTGAAGTTACAGTAAAAGCTATTTTTAAAATGACACTTATTTTGCATCCCTCATGAACTCATTTCTGGAACTCTTGCCCAGGCCTGCGGGATGGGAGGAAGGACACTAGGGATGGAGAACGTTCACTCTACTGGTCCTGCCCCACCAGCCACGTGGGGGCAGCACTTCCCTGTGGCCATCACAACGGAGTGTCTGAGGCAGCACAGCTGCAGGGCCTGAGATACTCTGGGAGGCCTTCTGGGCTGCTCTCAATATACAGATGCGCCCAGGCCACCCTGGGGCATTGCTTTACCCAGGCCTCCAGACTAGGCTCCTGTCCCAATTCCTGCATCCAACAGAGTTCATCCCCTCCACAATATTCTCTTTGGGTCTCTTTCCACAGAACTCAGGTGTATGGCCATCAAAATGAAACTACCCACAAGGCCGTCTGCTCCAGGACCGGCTGATCCTGGTCACCAAGCAAAGAAGATTTTGCAAATAGAGACCTGAAGGTCAAGCCCCGCCCCCCACAGTGGTTCCTCTGGGTTCCTGTGTACCCAGGAAAGGCCAGGGGGCTCAAGGCATGACTCCAGGGAAGGCCCAGGTATGTCTCCTGTTTCCAGTTCTGCAGACACAGGGATGTCATGTGCCAGGCTCGTATGTGCTAGAGGTGCTCATATTAACTCCTGTAGAAGCACAGCTTTTATAAGGTCTACTTTATAGATGGAAACAAAGAACAACTACAAACAGAGTCACAAAAATACAAAGCATTCTGACCAGAGCTACAGAGCAACTGGAAGACAGGCCTGGCCTTGCACTACCATCGCCCTCTGAAGTGTGCATTTTTCCCTCCACTGTGCTGTGGATATGCATGGACTTTTAGCAAAACCACAGACCCCAGCTCCTGGCCACACCAAGACCCGCTGTTTATCGAAGCAGCAGCTTGATGTGGTTCCATTGCTCAAAGATGGTTCTTGAAAAAATGACTGAGGAAGAATTCAGTTTCACAGTGAAAGACAGTTGCCATAATAAATGTCTGAATAACTGATTTTTGTCTCCAAGTACACACTCTTCTGCAGTAGTTCAGTTCTGATAAAACTGTAGAGCTCTTTCATTCTATGTTGCTTTAATATTTACCTATTTTTAGGATGCCTGCCATTAAATGATAAGCAGCCTATTTCAGACATTGCATTTTATAGTTCTTAAATTTGCAATTTACATAGCTTCCATCTGTCTACCAAAATTTTCTTTATTATGAAGGTATTTTCCTTTACTTCGTAGAGTATAGTTACAACAGTTACTTTAAAACTTTTGTCAGCTGGTTCTAATATCTGGGTCATCTCCAGATTGGCTTCTGTCACTGTCGTTTTCTTGGCTCTTAATATATTGGGTGATTTGGGATTATATCCTGATATTGTGGGACTTCCCCAGAAGTCCAGTAGTTGAGACTCCAACTTTCAATGCAGAGGGTGTGGGTTCAATCCCTGGTCGGGGAACTAAGATACCACATGCAGCGTGGTGTGGGTAAAAATGAAAAAAAAAAAAAAAAAAAGATATATTCTGACTTTGTGATCACAGGGCTATAGAGTCTATTGTTTTCTAAGGAGAGTCCTCACAATTGTTAGTCTGTGTGTGTATATATGATTGTTTTAGCAGGAGAATAACTCAGCCAGGCCCTGACTGAAACTCTCTTTTCCTGACAGGAAAAAATCTTGGGGCTTCCCAGGTGGCGCTAGCCCACACCAGGCCATGCCCTTCTTCCCAGTGCTGACTCCCTTCCAAAACCTTCTGTAGGAGCCTGCAGAGCACATTATTTTTTTATTTTTATTTTTTAATATTTATTTTATTTGGCAGTGTCTGCATGTGGGATCTTTCATTGTGGTGCATGGATGCTCCAGTTGTGGAGAGCAGGCTTAGTTACTCCGAGACCTGTGGGATCTTAGTTCCCCGACCAGGCATCAAACCCATATCGCTTGTACCCCAAAGCAGAATCTTAACCACTAGACAACCAGGGAAGTCCCGTTGCTGAGTACGTTAAATCCATCTGTCATTTTAGGCTTGCAGCCACGCCAGGAGGAGGGCGATGGCTTAGTCACCACCCACTTTTACTGAACAGGAAACACGAGCTCAAAGAGGGTAAATCATGGCTTCAAGGTCAGGATCACACGGTCGGTAAATGCCACCGGCAGGAACCCACCCCAGATCAGCTGGGCCTGGAGCCCCAGTCCTTCCTCTCCAGGCTGTGTCCACACCTCGGGTCGGTATGTGGCCTCTCCTCAGTCGTGGTGGCAGCCCTCAGAGAATGGAGAGGATCACAGAGTTAGACAGGTGCTTGGGGCGGGGCCAGCGGAGGGGTTCCAGCAGGTTCCAGGGAAGCAGAGGTCGGGGAACTGGAGCTGTGGTTCCTCCCATTTAGTTCCAGCTGAAAGGAAAGCAGAGTCATCATGGCCTGAAACAAGCTGAGCTGATGCGGAAAGGCAGGCTGTGATGGCCTCAGGATTGCAGAGAACATCGATTCGAGGACTTGGAGGAAGAAAGTAAAACCTCCTTTGCTGGGGGCCTGTGGATGGACAGATGCTAGTGCCATGAGCTCTGCAGGTCCCAGGTGAAGCCACACTCTCCCTGCAGCACCTGAGCAGAAACTCAGCTGAGCTGCAAGACCACTGGTGCAGGTTATCACCGACTAATCAGCCACTTTCCTGTTGCCTAACTTGCCCAAGTTGCTTCATGTTGCATCCTTAAGGTGGCACCCAGGAGGGAAGGTACTGTGTGTGAGTGAGGGAGGGGACTCTGTATCTTGCACAGAGTTCGGCACACACCAGATCCAAACACGTGGGTATCCTCCCTTACCCTGAGGTCAGCAGTGTTCCTGGGAGACCAGGTGGGCCTGCCCTCAGCTGGAGGCTGGAGCTGCAGTGGACAGGTTCCTTTGGGACAGGAGCCCCAAAGGAACACAGGGCTTGTTCAATCTTCACTTCCACATTCTGCCCTAAATTGCTTATAAATAATTGCCCATTAGGCATGGAGGGGTTGGTTTACATCCACAAATACGTGCACCCATGAGGGGAGACATTACAAAGGTAAATCAGACAGTGACTTGACTTCCCTGGTGGTCCAGTGGTTAAGCCTCGGCACTTCCATTTCAGGAGCACAGGTTCCATCTCTGGTCGGGGAACAAAGACTGAGAAATGCCACACCCCAGAGCTGCTGAACCTGAAACCGCAGCTAAGGTTCCGTCATCCAGTGCTTTCCGAGGAGGGTGGCCTCCTCCCTTGCCCCCTGCCTGTGGAAGTACAGTCTCAACTCTGGGGGCAGGGGGAGCGGGGGAGCACTGTGCCTGGAGGACCATCCCTGCCCCTCGGGGCTGTGGCCTGCGATGCCCTTACACTCCCTGGCCGGTGCATTGGCCTCATTCTCCTCTCGACTCACCCTCTCTTGCTCTTGGGAAAAATAAAAATCAGAACAATCTAGGCTTCAGACAAGAAAAGACCCCACAAGTGGGCATCATTCTCTTCGAGGCCAGAAGCCCCACTCCTTTCCTGTTTCTTCTTTTCCCCTCAACAGATACAAACAGGATTTTCAATGGTCAAAAAGCTGTATTTTAAAAAGTAAAAAGAAACAGGAGGACTTGACTTGTAAAAATATATTTTACCCAGTATATCCAAAATATCATTTCCATGTGTCATCAACATGAAAATTATTAATGACACGTGTACATTTTTTTGTACTAAGTCTTTGAAATCCAGGTTGTATTTTAACTAATAGCACATCTCAACTCCAACAGGCTGTGGGTTCGAGGCTCAGGGCCACAGGTGTTGCCTCTGTGTTGGACGGCACAGCCTTGGGTATTTATAATTCAAACAGGGCTTCCTTTCTACCCCATCTTGGTTAATTGCATCCCGGTCCAGACAGTCTCCTTACCAGCTGCCCATCCTGTGGCAGGACCAGGAGAAGAAACTGTTCCCTCCCTGTCTGTCTGTCCTTCCTCATTGGGCAAAGCGTCTTAGGCCTTGGTCAGGAAATTGTTTGACTTCTGGAAAACTCACGCTATCCTGTGGTTTTCCAAGAGTCCTCTAACCAGTCCAATCTGTGCTTTGGTTAGAAGCATGGACCCTGGATGGTCTGAGTTTGGAGCTCACCCCACTGGTTACCAGCCTCGGACAAGTCAATTCTCTTTTGAGCAGCCTTACTTTTCTTCTCTGTGAAACGTGGTGGGATCTCATGGAGAGAAGAGGAGTTTAACAATATGCGTGACTCCCTTAGAATGAAATGTTGCCTGCAATACGGCACTCCCTAGACATGCCTCAGCTTCTACCACTGTTACTGATACGCCCGCTGCTATTATTACAACTGTATTGCTGTTACTGCTACAGTCATCATCGGGGCCAGGGCCGGGGGTGTTGTTGTGACAAACATGTCCTCCAGCCATTCAAGGCTACAGTTGTCAGATTTAGCAAATCAAATTACAGGATGCCTGGCTATGGTAAAATTTTAGATAATTTTTTTTTAAAAAATCATTTTTTAGGATTTTTCCCACAAAATACCCTTGAACTGCAGTGTCCGTATTTTGTCTGGCAGCCTAATCTGGGAGGTAGGTGGTGGCTTGGCCTTGGTGCCCTGTCTGGGCTCACGCACACCTGGGAGGGGCACTCACCTGAAAGGGGCAACACTGGAGCCAGGTTTCTAGAAGCAGAGCCTGGGACATGGATTCCTGCCCATTTAGGGCTAGAAGGGCAGAGGGGAAGAAAGCTAAGCCAGGACATGGGATCAGCAGGAGAGCAGCTGTCTAAGCCCTTAGCAAGTGCAGCACCCAGAGTGCCTGCCTGGAGCTGAAGGAGGCCAGCCTTCTGTACGTTGGCATCAGTCAGTGGTCGTGAGCTATGCAAATGGGTGAGCCACCGCTGCCCTGCCGTGTCTTGGCCCCTGAATCACTGCTCCCACCAACTAAGCCATGTCCAGGCACAGAACGGCAGTGGGAGCAGCCGGGTCCCAGCCATGAGTGCAGCCAACCATCTCTCGGGGCAGATGCTGAAACAGGCTGCCCTGGGCCTCATCCTGCCCTCAGCCTCTGCTTCTTCGCAGGGACAGAACAGCAGTCTGACCAGAGGAAGCGGTCCAGCCAACCCCAGCTGGCCCACTGAGCCGGTGGACATAATAGACTTGGGGTAAAAGGCTTGGATTTTGTTCAATAGCTCTTTAAAAACCACCTGCATCTTTTTTTAATCCAGCAATTCTTCAGCCTGGGTTGTTTATTTCCACAAAATTGTCCGGGTATCTTAGTTGTTGGATTCAAAAGAAAAATCACAAGACGGGAGTTTATTTGAATATGTAAAAGGCCACACTACTCAAGACCTCAGCTCAGCAACAACTGGAGACTTCTTTGTAGCAGATGAAAAGGCACATAGCGCTCCACGGTCACCGTTGGAAAAGGGAGTATTTCAGCTGAATTTATCTTTCAAAAAATAATATTATTATATTTAAAGTCTTAAGTAAGAAAACACTGGGCTTCCCAGGAGGCTCAGTGGCAAAGAATCCGCCTGCCTTTGCAGGAGACACAGGAGACTCAGGGTCAGGATCTTCCCCGGGTCAGGAAGATCCCCTGAAGGAGGAAATGGCAACCCACTCTACTGTTCTTGCCTGGAGAAGTTCATGGACAGAGGAGCCTGGTGGGCTACAGTCCACAGGGTCAGAAAGAGTCAGACATGACTTAGCACGTGTGCGTGCACACACACACACACACACACACACAAAGAAGACACTAGATTTGACACTTTTCTCTATACCGTGCACCCCAGAAATAAGATGATATGGTGCCCAGAGGTTGGCTCCATGGACCAACAGTCAGGAATGACCAGCTGCAATGCTCCGCCGTCCTGGGGGAAACAGCCCACATGTGTCTGGTACCCTGAAGCAGTCCAGGGGAAGCTCCTGGATGCTGCTGGGGGCCACTGCTCTGCCCTCATTCACAGCCTGGCAACCACGCAGCACTCCCCACATATCCTCAGTGCCTCCTCCCTGATTTCAGCATCCTCACATCAGCATCATCACTGCCACCCATGGTAACAGCACCCACTCACGGGGCACTTGCTGTCCTGGGCACAGCATTGGAAGCAGTGTCTGTGCACGTGCTCTGATATTCACCTCATCCAGCCTTGATGCTCTCGGACAGTAGTCAAAGGAGCCACGGCCGCTTCTGCTCACTTTACAAAAGAGGAAACTGAGGCAGAGAGGATGCGTGGTCACCTTGCAGAGACTGGGAAGACAGGAGAGAAAGGACCAGCGACCAGGCCCTGCTGCTGCTCTGCATGGCCCTGCCAGGATCCCCTACCAGGAACCTACAGTGCAGTGGGCGTGGCTAGATTTTTCCAGTAAACATGAGATTTGCTAAGCCAGGTGACTTCCTTCTCAGCCATGGTAACTGGAACTCCCCACTCACTTATCCTCTGTCACCCCCTTCTCCTCCTGCCTTCAATGTTTCCCAACATCAGGGTCTTTTCTAATGAGTCAGCTCTTTGCATCAGGAGGCCAGTGTATTGGAGCTTCAGCATCAGTCCTTCCAATGCATATTCTGGGTCGATTTCCTTTAGGATTGACTGGTTTGATCTCCTTTCAGCCTGATGCTGTGCCCAGGACAGCAAGTGCTCCATGAGTGGGTGCTATTACCATGGGTGGCAGTGATGATGCTGATGTGAGGATGCTGAAATCAGGGAGGAGGCACTGAGGATATGTGGGGAGTGCTGCGTGGTTGCCAGGCTGTGAATGAGGGCAGAGCAGTGGCCCCCAGCAGCGTCCAGGAGCTTTCTGGACGCTTTTCCCACTCACTCCTCCCCTCGTAGCACTGATGACCAGAACAGAGCAGGAAGTGCTTGGGATCAGAGGACAATGATTCATTTTCTGCAGAAAGGAGGGAGGGAGGTGGAGCCAGCAGGACATGGGTTGGATGGCAGCCAGACTGCCCTGCAGGTTCGGTACCTCATTCTGTACATACATGTCACTGACCCTCCCTGGCCCAGTGTCACCTTCTTAATCTGTAAGGTGGTTCTAGAAGCCAAGGGCCTGGGTGATAAGAAGATAAAAGATAACACACACACATGTGTACCCACACAAGTAAAAGCACAGCTATGTGTTACATACACACACACACACAAGTGTATTAAGCCTAGCATAGTATTCAGCACACATTCAGGCTGAAAGGAGATCGAACCAGTCAATCCTAAAGGAAATCGACCCAGAATATGCATTGGAAGGACTGATGCTGAAGCGCCAATACACTGGCCTCCTGATGCAAAGAGCTGACTCATTAGAAAAGACCCTGATGTTGGGAAACATTGAAGGCAGGAGGAGAAGGGGGTGACAGAGGATAAGATGGTCAGATGGCATCACCAACTCGATGGACATGAGTTTGAGCAAACTCTGGGAGATAGTGAAGGACAGGGAAGCCTGGTGTGCTGCAGTTCATGGGGTCGCATATATGGATGTAAGAGTTGGGCCATAAAGAAGGCTGAGCACCAAAGAATTGGTGCTTTTCAACTGCGGTGCTGGAGAAGACTCTTGAGAGTCCCTTGGACTGTAAGGACATCAAAGCAGTCAATCCCAAAGGAAATTAACCCTGAATATTCATTGGAAGGACTGATGCTGAAGTTGAAGCTCCAATAATTTGGCCACCTGCTGTGAAGAGCCAACTCATTGGAACAGACTCTGAAGCTGGCAAAGATTGAGAGCAAGAGGGGAAGGAAACAACAGAGGATGAGATGGTTGGATGGTGTCAATTCAATGAACATGAGTTTGAGCAAGTTCCAGGAGATAGTGAGGGACAGGGAAGCCTGGTGTGCTGCAGTCCATGGGATCACAAAGACTGAACAACAACAAGCTGAAACAAGTGTCCCACCCTCCTCCTTCCTCCAGCAAAGAACATTCATCACAGGCCTCCTTCAAACAGCACCTGTCTCAAATCTATGAAAATGAACATCTTTTTCGATGTTTTGGGGGGCAACATTTGCCTTTCCCATGAGCAGTCAGCTCTTCAGTCAGCCTTTCTGGGACCCCAGCCTTCCTGCCTACTCTGGGAGGATGACATCTGTCGGCCCAGATGCACGCAGGCAGCACCCTCTCATGAGCCAAGTTCAACCCCACGGGGATGCTGTGACTCAGAAGCTCCAGGTGGAACCTGAGGGTCCGTATCTCTGCTAAGCTCCCAGCCAAGGACAGGGCTGCTGCTCAGAGGACCAAGTATCTCTGCCACTGAAAGGTGTGAGCACATGTCATCCATGAACTCCAGCACTGCTAAAGAACATGAGCTCTTCACAGTGGGTTAGACACTCAATTATTCCTTTATGCCTTCAGCAGGTGTTTCTTAAAAAAGAGTGCAGGGGTGAAGCTTCTCTACAACTGTCCCTTTAATGATAAAATGATCTTGTTTTATGATCAACCTAGGTAGGGTGTGTTTTACATGGATCACTATATAAAGCCTTCTTTTGAATATGATCACCGAACTGTGGAAAGTTACCATAAGTGAGTGTTCCTAAGAAACTGTGTTATTTCTAACTGACCAGGTAGCAATAAACCTAAGCCAAAACACAAATAGGTATCCATAAAAGCTGGGAAGGTCTCACTGTTGCCCTTTAAGACGGGCCAGGGCATTCAAGTTCAAGGCTTTGCTGGAGGGATTTCCTTCCGGCTCACCACCCATTGTCTGGAAGGAAAATCTGAGAACATCCACCACGCCTGGCAGATCTGATTTCAACCCACAGACTTCAAGCGAATCCAGAGGCTCCTGTATCATACTGTTTACATGTTCTATATCCAAGCTCATTGTAGACAGGAGGTCTGTGATTTGTATGTGTTATCTTAGTAACCGTGTTTGAAGAGGAGGAAGATCTTAAAATAACAGCCATTATCTTGCGTGTTTGGGGTCTGCCAAGTATTGTCTAAATCTTCATGGTAACAATGCGAAAATGATTGGAAAAGATAATGATCTCCGTAATACTGCTGAGACGCTTAGCAGGGCAGGAAAAAGCGAAAGGATAGTAATCTGGTGCCTCCCCAAAGAGCAGGCGACCTCACCCACAGCCGGACAGGGGCGCGTACAGAGCAAAAGAAAGCTCATCCTTTCGGAGTGAAACCCTACAGGAAACAAGCTAATTAGGCATGTGGAGTAGACACCACCAGCAGACTAGAGAAATTCGGCCTTCCAAGAAAAAGGAAACAAAAGGCTTTCGCCAAGAGTCCCACAATTTAAATTCTCCTCCCCACCCGATTGTGGATATGGTTTGAGTGTCATTGGGTTGGGATTTGTGTGTGTCCCTGGCTCTGAGCCATCTCAGATCCTTTGGAGAAGTAGATATGGATTCTTTTTACCAGCAGAAAGGAAAGAAAACAACTGAAATATGTATGAAAGGAAAGAATCATCCTTATTATGTCATTCATTCTTTTCTGATTTTAAGTAGAAAAGTAGAGTTTCATACTACAGAATGTTGGAGGCTGAACAGATTTTAAGAAA
This sequence comes from Capricornis sumatraensis, assembly GCF_032405125.1. Lineage (NCBI taxonomy): Eukaryota > Metazoa > Chordata > Mammalia > Artiodactyla > Bovidae > Capricornis > Capricornis sumatraensis. Next base: position 44,889,713 of record NC_091083.1, read on the forward strand.
GACAAAGAAATACGCCCCCTCCCACTCTGTAATCCCATGATGCAAAACTACCGTGACAGTCACTTGAATACTCTCTCTAAATCTATATTCATTTTTTTTTATTGTTTCTGTAGAAAAGCTGTAAGAAGAGTTCAAAGAGCTCCTTCCCATTCTCCCGGAGTTCTTGATTGTTTGCATTTTGCCCCATTACCCTTCTCTCATCCTCTCTTGCTTCCTCTCTGTCTAAACCATTTGAGAATAAGTCATAGAATTCTGCATATAGGATCCTCCCTACATATGCCTTTGGGTTTTCTTGAGGACAATGACATTCTCTTTTGCATCCGAAGTACAATAATCAAACTCAGAAATCTTACCACCAAGCAGTGCTGCTATCAAATCCACAGGCCACACTTAGCTGCTGTCATTTGTCCCTTGATGCCCTGGATGGCTCTGTCCCTCTGCTTCCCATCCAGGACCGTGGGGGCCTCCAGCTCTCAGCTCTCTTGAGCCTTGTGGACACTGAACAATATATTCTTGACCCTGATGTTAGAAAGTTAGGCCAGTGTAGGACATCCTTCAGTACATTTGGCTGGTGTTTCCCATTGAACTGACTCGGTTTGTGTGTTCTAGGCAGCAATGTCGTGGACATGCCTGGTGCCCATGTCAGGATGCTGGGTCAGGTGTTATGACAATGGTTGGTCCTAAAGTTGCTGGTTTGACCTCTGTTCCCTGGTTTAAGGTGGCATTCACCAGGTCACCCCACCATGAAGTTACTATTTCCCCCCTTAATACATCAGTCTTTAAAAGCAAAAATTTTAGACCTTTTAGGTAAGATCAATCAACAGTGTTATTAAGACTTTAGATAGCATCTTTCTGCCATGAAAGACAAGAACTTTGCTTGAATCCTCCCCAACTGTGAAAGACAGAGGTCCAGAAAGTGTGGGCGCAGGGTCTGAGAAGTTTGCTCTATGTTTCTGCAGTGTGTGGACTGGAAAAGGAGGTCCAGGTGTTACATTTTTCACCCCATCAGGCAGCAGAGAGAAATGGGACACACTTGAGGTCAGAGGGTACCCTCACCAGACAGTCGAAAACTGTCCTCTAATGAATGTCCAGAATGCTGGTTTTCACGTTTGGAGACCATCAGCGTCCTCTGGAGGGTTCAGGAACACAGACTGCTAAACTCTGGAGTTTAGGATTCAGAGCGGGGTGGGGCCCAGAAATTGAGACTTTAGCAAAGCCCAAGAGATGCTGTTGCTGCTGTTCTCTGAATCCCACCTGGTGAACCACTGCTCTAGAATCCTCAGTATCCTTCCCAAATTGGGCTCCTCTGCCCTAGGAGCTGTCCTGTCCTCAGGCTCACCTGAGAGGTCCTTGGTCACTCACATCACCTCTGGTTGTTATTGGCTAGAAAACTCACCCCATTCAAACAATCAAGCTCAAACTTAAAAAAAAAAAAAAAAGAATTTATGATGTTAAGAAAATTGAAAATCTATTCCAGCTTCTGAGCTCTAAAGTCATCCCTTCCACACTTGTGGATAAGGCCTACACATTTGATTAAGTGTTTATCAAATGTCTACACATTCAGTAAGGTGTTTATCAAATGAGTAGCCTCTGGGGCTCCAGCTCCAGAGATTCTGGCCCATGGAGATGGAGCCCCGAGAATCTACACTGGAATGAGAACATCTCAGAGGAACATACCTGGCTACTCCATGGGTTAGTTGCTGCCATTTCTGTTTCCTTTACAAGATCCTTTTACCCATTTTCCCAAGTAAGGCTCTCAAATTGTGGTGTCCATTCCAATCATGTGGGAAGTGTGTTAAAAATGCAGATGCCAGAACACAAGACCCCATCTCTCCCCGGAGTTCTCAAGTCAGCAGTGGGCCCCAGGGCTGACCTTGGACCACACATCCCAGGTGAATCTGAAAAGCATTTTCTGGCATGCTCGGGGCTCTGCCAGGTGAGGGTCAAGCCATCAGTTCAGTTCAGTTCAGTCGCTCAGTTGGGTCTGACTCTTTGTGACCCCATGGACCGCAGCACACCAGCCTCCCAGTCCATCACCAACTCCCGGAGTTTACTCAGACTCATGTTCATCGAGTCGGTGATGCCATCCCACCATCTCATCCTCTGTTGTCCTCTTCTCCTGCCTTCAATCTTTCCCAGCATCAGGGTCTTTTCAAATGAGTCAGTTCTTCAGATCAGGTGGCCAAAGTATTGGAGTTTCAGCTTCAGCCGCAGTCCTTCCAATGAATATTCAGGACTGATTTCCTTTAGGATGGATTGGTTGGATCTCCTTGCAGTCAAGCCATCACTCGGCAAATATTGCTCTTCAGCATGAATCGTGTTGGTAAAACACGGGACTTGTTGGTGTGATGTCTCCAGTGCTAAGAAAATGTCTCCCAGGGCTGGTCCATATACTGCCTTTGAAGGTAACCCCACCAATCTTCTAGGGCTCGCAGATAAGCAAAAAGAACACACATGTGAATCTTAAATATACCTACTTTCACTCTGGCCCCGTGCGTGCTTTCCTAACCACATTAAACTGTACTGATGGCGTCAATATTCAAAGACCCTCCGGGGCAGGCACCACCCAGTCTAATTCAAGCTGCTCAAGTAATGAGAGAAGTGCTGTCCTACACGGTAAGCCCACCAGTGTGCAGTGGGGACCAGACAAGACTGGTGAGAGGACCTCTGCTCCAGCCTTAAGGTCCTCAGAAAGGGCCCTTCACGGCTTCTTCTCTGATGTTGGGGTCAAATTCTCCCCCGTTGGGTAGTCTGTCCAGAATCCCCAAGCTGAAGGAGGCCTCCTCAGTGCCCCCTGAAGCCCACCTCAGCTTCCAGCCAGGCTCTCCTGCACTGGAAGCATCTGTTTACCCCCCAGTCTCCCTCCCACAATGGACAGTATCTCTCAAAATGCTGAGTCCTACGGCTGGAACTTCACCTTGATGAAGGGACAGACAAATCCCCAAGGATGCCAGGCCTGGAAGCAATGGCCAGGGCAGGGCCCAGGGCAGCAAAACAGGAAGGAGAGACGCCAGGGGTGGCGGCGGGGAGTGGGGTCCAGGCAGGAGGCCGGAGGTCAGCTCTGTGTGTTGGTAGGAAAGCAGGCTGGATGCTCACTCTCTGACACAGGATGCTTGCAAATAACTAGCCTGGGCAGAGGTGACCTGGTGGGCAGAGGCGAGGGCTCTCCAGTTACAGGCTGCTGCAGGGCAGGAAGCCAGAGGGTCAAAGCATTTCCAGGGGCAGAGGACGCTAGTCCCACCCCTCACCTCCAAGTGCCCTTTCGTACTGGTTTTGACACTTTTCTAAACCGGAGCCTAGTGTTGATCAAGTGTACACACTTGGCCAAACTTTAGTTGGGCTTCTCTGCTTGGAAGGCTGTTTCATTTCATTGAAGGAGAACAGTTACATCATGGATAAACCCACAGAGAGTCATTCATCACGAGCGCACACGCACAAGCTCAGAGCCTCTTGTCTTCTGAGAGGCTGGTGGTGGCATGTGGGGAGAGTTCCGTCCTGTCGGTAAAAATGGAAAGTGAAGGCCACGGAGAACTAGCCTGCCTGACCCCTCCCTCCATGTTCAGCCTCAAGGTTCAGTTCCCTCTCCTTGGGCCCTGCCGCGCCCAACTCTGCTTTCAGGAACACCACTGTTCTCTCCCTTTCATTTCTTTCCATTGGGCGGCCTTTCCTCTGGCTGCTGGATTGGCTTTGCAATTGCTTTTCTGTTGTTCTGAGTAGGATTTCCATAAACAGCACATTTCAATGTTAATACAAATGATTCTGGCACCTTCCAAGAAGCAGCAAGCTGTGAGCAATGAAAGGAGCTGTCAAGCTTCCCTCTGAATCCACTCAGCAGGAAGGTGAGACCCACTTCTCAGGCAGTTAAATAGCTTTATTGTGGGGATTGTTTCCTGCTGTAGTTGAGTCAGATCAGATGACTCTTCAATATGAGTGAATTGAACCCATCTGAAGGACTGCTGTTGCTAAGGATGGTGACCCCAGTTGTGCAATAATATTTCTGAATGAGTCTTCAGGGAAGCTGCTTTCACCCCAAGAGACTCTGCCCCACCACATCCATCCACAGAGGCAGGTGGAGGATCTGTGTCAGCTGACCCGCCTCGGCCATGGCCAGTCCACCCAGAACTGGACCCAAGCTGGACTCATTCGTCGCACCTCTCTGGTCCTCTGAACGTGCACCACTAAGAAAGCGATGGGCCACCAAAAGGGAAAGGGGAAGCCTGGAGCCAAAACCAGTAGCAAGCGGCTTGGGGATACAAACAGGGTATTTGTGCAGAGAGCTGCGTAGCCAGGAGATGGAGGGGTTTTCTCTGCCTTGTGATAAGAGCAGGGGCCTAGGGGACACACCTCGGCCTCTCCTATTTCTGCTCATCCATAAAGCTATGGGTTTTCCAGTAGTCAGGTACAGATGTGAGAGCTAGAAAATAAAGAAGGCTGAGTGCCAAAGAACTGATGCTTTTGAACTATGGTGTTGGAGAAGACTCTTGAGAGTCCCTTGGACACCAAGGAGATCCAACCAGTCAATCCTAAAGGAAATCAACCCTGAATATTCATTGGAAGGACTGATGCTGAAGCTCCAATACTTTGGCGACCTGATGTGAAGAGCTAACTCACTGGAAAAGACCCTGATGCTGGGGAAGATTGAAGGCAAAAGGAGAATGTGAGGGCAGAGGATGAGATGATTGGATGGCATCACCAACTCAATGGAAATGAGTTTGAGCAAGCTCCAGGGGATGGTGAAGGACAGGGAAGCCTGGCGTGCTGCAGTCCATGGGGTCGCAAAGAGTCGGACACAACCAAGCGACAGAACTTCAACATCATGTGAGGCAAGGTGCTGACCACTTTGCTCTGAATAGTCTTTGCAGGGCTGTTTGTCCAGTGATAACCTTAGAGAAAGAAACAACATGCCCTGGGGGCTATCGGGAGATGGATTCCTGATCAGAGGAATAAAGATAACAACTCTCTCTGCAGGAAAGTTGGGCAAGTTTGCTATCGCCCCTTAGAAGATGAAGAATGCTTAGATTCAGGGCTCCTTGATTCTGATGTAAACCCCTGGTGTGCACAGGATCCACCTGGGCCCTCCCCATCACCCTCAGGAGCTTGGGGGGCGGGCGGTGGGCAAGGAGGTAACAAGCAGGGACTGGTGCCAACAGAAAGCTCAGCCCCACTGGGCCCTAAGCAATCAAGTCCCTGCGACCCCATGGACTGCAGCACGCCAGGCTTCCCTGTCCTTCACCATCCCCTGTCTGGGAGCCCCTGTCTCCTGCCAGCTGCCATGAGACCATGGCAGGCTGGCTGGGGAGCTGGGAGGTAGTGTAAACCGCCAGACCTTTACAGTTCTTGGCTGAAGGTTAAGCAACAGACCAAGTTGCTCACTGTGCAGGACACGGGCAGGCTTGTGTGGTGTGTATGCCGATGGAGCAAGTCCACTCCTGAGCTCCAGGGGTCTGGTTTGTGTCTAGAATCAGACTGTGCTCCTTTGGTCTCCAGATGGATCTGCAGGAACTTGCCCTGAGTCTATTTCTAAATGTCTGTATTGTAACCTGACCACCAGGAAGACAGTTTCCTACATACCAAGTGCTATACTGTACAGCTGGAAGAGGGTTTGAATTTCTAAAACTGACATGGCGCAAAAATATCTTTCCAATGCTCCTGCTACTGTCCCCTCTTGGGGTCTGGAGGGACCACAGGAAGGATATTTCTTCCTGCTGCAAATAGTGTCCAGGAACAGAATGTCCAGACTAATGGCCTGGTTCCTGTAACAACAATTGTAAGGGTCAGTGTTGAGAACACGCAAGGTTCAGGATCCTATGCTGAGTGCTTCACGTATGTTTTAAACAGAGGCTGCCATGCAACAAGCGTGACATGAATGTTTCCTGGTGTCATCACAGTAGTTCATTCAATGAGGTAAGAACTCCTGTGTTCATGCCCTAGAGATGAGAAAAGCAAGGTTTAGAACAGCCAGTGACTTGCTCAAGGATAACGGGGTAGAGTGTTTGTGGGTGTAAATACTGAAAACGCATCTGAATGCACTAAAATCAAGCAAGTGGACCACCTCACATAAAAAGGAGTTCAGTGGGAGTGGTGTCAGAGTTGGTGGCCTCATGAACACTCAGGGTTACCAAACCCCCTAGTTCTTTCCTGCTTCCTGTCCTATCGTCTTCAACATATCAAATAAGCTTTTGCCTCACAGTCACAAAGTGGCTGCAGCTCCTCCAAACCATATGTTCCCACAGGACAACAGCCAAATCTTCCCCAGAATTTGTCCCTATAGGGAACCATCACCTAACCCTGGCGGCCTGGTGGTTAGGACTCGGTACTTTCCCTGCCACGACCCAGGTTTAATCTCTGGTTGGGAACTAAGATCCCACAAGCCTTGTGGTGCAGCCAAAAATAAAGACAAATAAAATAAAAAGAAGTCAGCCCTGCCGTTTCAGTGATGCCCCCTCATGTCTCATTGGCCAAGTTCAGGCCACATGCCCACCTCTAAAGCCAGACCAGATTCTGGGAGGGGAACCAATTTGAAACCTTGAGTACACTAAAAGAGAAGGCCTAAACGAAACCAGAGATCTGGCCACGGGGAAGAGGAGCATGGACTTGGAAGGTGTGTGATAATGGCTGGGATCCTGTCAAAGCCAGACGGGACCCAGGGCATGGACGCCATACTCTCAACCTCATGTTACACTCTCCCCTGCAATGGAACATTCTAGATTTCCACCCTGTGGCATGGTGGCCACAGCCATGTGTGACTTAAGTGTTTGAAATAAATGTCATGTGACTGAAGGGCTGAATTTATTATTTAAGTCAAATGGCATTCAAAGAGCCACCAGGTCTGGTGGCCACAGCACGGATGGTGCAGGGACAGCATGTCCGCGGTGTTGCTGGAGGCATTGAGATGGCCTGTAGGGCTCTGGTGGGCTAGAAATGTAACATGAGGCACCGCAGAACTCGACCCTTTTCAACAGCCACATAAATAAAGGGAAACAAAAGAACTAAAATTCATTTTCTACTACTCTTATTTTGAAGAATTGAGGCTTTTGAACTGGGGTGCTGGAGAAGACTCTTGAGAGTCACTTGGACTGCAAGGAGATCAAACCAGTCCAACCTAAAGGAAAGCAGTCCTGAATATTCATTGGAAGGACTGATGCTAAAGCTGAACCCCAATACTTTGGCCACCTGATGCAAAGAAATGATTCATTTGAAAAGACCCTGATGCTGGGAAAGATTGAAGGCAGGAGGAGAAGGGGACGAGAGAGGATGAGATGGCTGGATGGCATCACCGCCTTGGACATGAGTTTGAACAAGCACCGACTTTGGACAGGAGTTGGTGATGGACTGGGAAGCCTGGTGTGCTGCAGTCCATGGGGTCACAGAGTTGGACACGACTGAGTGACTGAACTAAACTCTTATCTGCACTTTATCTCTTCATCCAAAATATTATCACTCCAACACATAATCAAAAAATACCACTGATATACTTCACCTCCTTTTGTTCATCTTAAAGCTTTGAAATCGGGGGTGTGTTTGGCACCCACAACTCATCTCTGCCTTTCAATTGCTCAGTACCCCATGTGGTGCACTGCTCTAGAGATTTCAGAGCCTCTGTGTCCAATTGTCTTTCCTGACACGGGTTTCCAGCTCTGGAAGGTAGGCCGGATGCCCAAGGTATCCCTGGAGGGCTGGTCCCCACCCTTCCTCTTCTGATTAAGCAAGCCAAGGATGAGAGGCCATACTTGAAGGAGCACTGCTCAGGGCAGCCACCCAAGCCCACTTCCTCTTAAGCAAAGGGTCTAGAATGAAGTCCACATTTTCTGCCTCCAGCCCACTCTCTTCTACACACAGAGCTGTGAGACCAGGATGCTGAGACAGTCTGAAAACAACCCCCAAAGAGAACACCCCTCAGTGTCCTCGATTTGGAGACTGACAGCAGCGTCTGCCACCCGGACACCACAGACTCATCCCCACCCTCGACCTGTGCCTTTCTCACGCTGACCTTTTGCTCTTCTTATGATTATAGGCTCAGTAGCTTCTGAGGAATGCATTTGACAAGTAATAAATTCTCAGAGGGAGCCCTGTATGCAGCGCTGGGTCTTTGGGGCAGAGGGGGTTGTTGCCACCGCACTGTCTGGATGTCACCGGATCTCAGCGGGGCGTCTGAAGAAGGGTGAGGATGTAAATCACTCCTGACTGACAGAGCTGGGCACCTGGCCTGGTGAATTATGCCTTTAACACACTCACTGCAGAAGTGGTCAAAGCCACTCTGAGAGCACTTCAGATAATTTTCTAATCAGTGGTTGACCAACACTCCCAGGACCTTGCCCAGCCAAGCGCCAAGCCTCCCCTCAGGGACTCCTCTGAGCAGAAGCTTCTCCCGAGAACTGCCGGCCAGGGGCCTGAGGAAATAGACGAGATGACCCCATGTCCAGGAAAGGAACCGCTCCTGTCCCTTCCGACTCAAGGAGGGACTATGAGGCCTCAGCTCCACCCTCTTGCCCATCACTCAGTCTGAAACCCCCTCCAGGCCTTGGGCAGCTAGGACCAGCTGGACCCACAGTGGCCCTTCCACCGCCTGAAGGAGAAAGTCCCTTGGACTCACCCCAGGTCTAGCTCTGCACAGCTTGTAACCATACACAGGGGAGCCCTGAGCCTGAGATCAGACATTCGATCAACAGACCCCAAACCGGCCCCAGATTTACTTCCTACACAGAAGAGACCGGTGAGCTGGAACTATGACACAAACGGCCTTCACTTCTGCCCCTTTACTCTGCGTATCACACTGGTGTTCTCTCCTGCTTGAGAAACGGAGTGTCTGTCCCCTTTCAGATGTTCATTTACGGCCAGGGAGCACACAGCTCTGAGGCCCAGCCTCTTCCAGCCAGGAGGACACCAGGCTAACCCCCTTGAGCAGAAGGGCCTCTGACTGGTTGCTCCCAGGCTCTCCCTGCAGCCCCTCCTGGGGGCACAGTCATTCCCACCCAGGGTGGCCCCTGGCTGCCTGCCTTTCCGTAATTCCATTCAATTAGAAGTTGCCTTAAGGGACTTCCATGGTGGTCCAGAGGCTGGGACTCTGAGCTCCAAATGCAGGAAGACCAGGTTCTAGCTCTGGTCAAGGAACTAAGACCCACATGCCGCAACTAAGACCCAGTGCAGCCAAATAAATAAACTGATTAAATTTTTTTAAAAAAAGTTGCCTCGGTGCATTTTAGGATTTTCCAGAAAGCCTCTCAAACATTCAGATACCTGGGGCACCTCCAGACCAAGTAACTCAGAGTGTCTGGGACAGGCCTGGGCTCCCTGCTGCTGCCAACATACAGCCAGTGTCAAGTACTCACACTGCAGAGAGGGCCTGGCTCTCTGGGAAACAGTTCCTGAAAGCCAAGTCTACGTCAGACCGCCACCCTCCGTCCCAGGCTCCAGTGGGGATGGGACCGCCTGGTCCACGGTCAGCCTTAGCAAGCTCTGAGCCTAGCCTCTCACATACTAGCAGCCTCCATGTCCCAGGAGTGACATCTGCCCCTCCCAGCTTACCTGCACTGATGAAGTGGTCAACTGCCTAAGTCAGCACACCTGGGGTGAACACACACGCACCCAGGAACTGTGAGCTACCAAGCTCCTTGTTTTGGGGTGTTAACGATCACATCTAGTTGTTGTAACTGCTTCCCATACGTCAGCTTATTTAGCCCACAGGACAGCCCATGTGCCACTTTGTAGAGAGGTTGGGTAACCCGCCCAGAACCACACAGCTGGGGGCGGTGGAGTGGAGACTCAGCCCAAGACCTTGTGCTATGCTACCTCCAAAAATGACTCTGTCCCCAGCCCCCGCCCCACACTGTCAGCTCAACCAAACGCCTGCTAGGTCAGCGGAGTGACGTTTTCTTGACTTTGGGGAAGAACCTCCACGTTGATCCGGGACCTCCCCGTCTCTTTTTCTTCACGTCCATGAAGTTTAGTCACATGACGACACTGGGTCAAGGACAGTGACACTTGGTATCAACTCAACTTTGTTTTCCTCACCTGAGTCATTTTTTCAAAGCTAAGATATCACTGTATCCCACTCCCAACCTGGGCCTGGGGTTCGAGGCCTGATGGGACACGAGAGAGAGGTAGGATATGAAACTTGCGCAGAAGACCATCCATCTCGGGACCAGCCCATCGTGGGGGGCCTGTGTCCCCTCAAGTCCACCACAGGAGGAACACCTGTGCCTGTGTGCTCACCCTCTAGAGAAGTCACCGCTGTGGGGTGGCCCCCATCCCAACTGCCTCTCTGATTCTTCTCTATAAACACAGAATTTGGAGAGACAGTGACACTACTATGTGTCCCCGTTCTCCACCTCCTCTGATCCACAGGATTCCGGGTTCATCTGGGAGCCAGTTCATCAGTACTGAGCTGGGGGGGCCAGGAGGCCACTGCTTCCAGAGGCTCGGTTCCCAAGGGCCAGCACCACCCGCTGCAGAACTTTCCAGGGTACACCTCTACTTCAGAAATTCTGCACCCTGTACACACTAGCAGAGAGGGCTGGGGCTGGGGGCTACTGGACGGGCGTCCAGCCCGGGACAGTCCAGCCTGGGGGTGTGAAGTCATACCCTCTGGAGTTTAGGAGAAGACTACCTGTGCTGAGTGCTCCCCTGAAAACCACCTGTTTCATGCAGTCTGTGTCCAGCCCCAAGGGCATTGGAGCCCCTCCGGCTTCTCCTCTCCCCAGGATTCTAACTTTTAGAAGGAAGTTTGCGAGGGGGCGGGACCCTCTGAGAACTGGTCTAGGATGTGAATCGTTCCTGAAACTCTGGCTGTTTTTCGTGGGGAGGGAACAGAGGGTGCTGGGAAGAGTGGCCACACATATGTGACTTGTTACAGTAACTCTGCCTGAGAGAGAACTATCTGGAGGGTGGAGGCAGCCAGCACCCCTGCTTGGCCCAGACTTTCTGCCTGTGGTGGGGATACAGCATGTTCAGAAAGAGGAGGTAGAAGGGAGATGCCTCCAAACTCTCCCCCTTGGCCGCTGTTCCGAGGCCCTTGTGCAGAGAGGTATTGCTGTGCGACAGCCCGGAACCCCGACTTTGTCAAACTCCCCAGGGCCCCAATGCCTGCTTGCAATCACAGGTGTCACCCTGGTCGTTGTAGGCCAGCAGCCAGCTTCCTGTGAGTAGAAAAGATTTGGAGAGAATTGGCATGGGTTTGTCATAAGGCATGAAACCAGGTCAGTGAAAAGGAAGAAGCCAGGAGCATAAATGCCATCTCGTTCCGACAATGGGGTTTTTTGCACCCATCCACCCACTGGAAAATCCCATGGATGGAGGAGCCTGGTGGGCTGCAGTCCATGGGGTCGCTAAGAGTCAGACACGACTGAGCGACTTCACTTTCACTTTTCACTTTCCTGCATTGGAGAAGGAAATGGCAACCCACTCCAGTGTTCTTGCCTGGAGAATCCCAGGGATGGGGGAGCCTGGTAGGCTGCCGTCGATGGGGTCGCAGAGAGTTGGACACGACTGAAGCGACTTAGCAGCAGCAGCAGCAACCCACTGGTGTGAGAGCAAGAGGCCTCCTCATGGCAGCGATGCACATGGTGATGGCCGTGGGGGAAATCTGGGGAGGCAAATGGAAACCAGCCCGGATTTTGAATGGAGGAGGCAGCTCTATCACCCCCTAATAAAAAAGAGTCGACATTCAGTAAAACATCAGCCAGATGTAGATAATAAACAGATGGAGGCTGAACACAGTAAAAGGCCATAACTTTTTGCCTGATATTAACCCAAGGATAAATTATCTTTCCCCAAAGGACAGAGTCCGCTTAAGAGGAGCTTCAGTCCTGTTTTCTGCCAAAAGTGGAGGCAGGGGCAGCAGAGATGCATGCGGGGCTCCTGCAGGGGGCTGGACGGCAAACGGGCTGATCTGTGTGTAGGGAGCTCCTTGGGGCCCAGTCTCAGCTCAGCCAAGGACACTTCTGGGTCTGGCTGGCCGGTCCTGGCGGCAAGGGAAAGATACTAGGGCGGGAGGGGAGCTGGCCCCTGAGGAGAGGCCCCCTCCACTCCCCTGAGTGTTGGCCTCATGGAGCTCACAGCTTCCTGGTAGGAAAGCTTCAAGAGAAAACATCCTGGGTCTGCCTTAGCCCAGGACCTACCAGACTTGGGTCTCCTCTGACACCCTGGAGGCACCAAGGTGGACACAGAGGGTGCTGGAAGGCTAAAGAAAACCTGAAGGATGGGGCAAGGCCAGAGGGGAACCCTCCACCACCACCCCCTACTTCCCTGGTGGGCAAGGACGCCTCCCTCAAAGCCAGGGCAGGAGGAAAAGCAGAACAAGACCCTCCCCTGAAGCTCTCGGGCCAAAGCCAGGCTTCACAGATATGACCGGGCACCTGGTGTTCTGGAAATGGGCAGAAAAGCTGAATTCTGGTCCTGGATCCAGTGTCCTGTGACCAGCCAGTGGCTGAACCTAGGTCCTCAAGTTCTGCCTGTAAAATCAAGACAGCCATCCCCAGCCTTACCTTAGGGACTTTTCCACATGGCTGCAGATGCCGTTTTCTCCTTTACTGGATGAAAAAAAGAAACAGCCTTAAAAGTGACCATTGGACACTTACTCCCTCACGTGGCCAGCCAGCCTAGTGACCCGGAAGCAGTGATCAGTGGGAATCAGTGAGTCGCGTGGGCTGGAGTCTAGGTGGACGCATAGATGCTTTGAGTCTGCCCCAGGGTGGTCTCCATCTGTCTCAGAGAGAAAACGTGTAGCCAAGTCTGCACTATAGACTGGAGACGTGGCTGTGGGCTGGAAGCTCCTAATGAAGGCGTGAACCCCACCCACACACATAAACACACGTGCACTCACACACACACACATGCACGCAGACACACCCAGACCACCCCCGACCTGGCAGTATGTCCTGGAATCCCCTTGGACACCTGGAGTCAGTTAGTTGTTGGGGCTGCGCGTAACTGTAACCTCCTGGCAGCCTTTGAAAGTCAACCATGTCTTTGTTCCCTGGTGCCTAGCGATGCCTGGCAGGACAGACACTTGGTACAAGTGGCTGAGCTGAGCTGCATGAACCACACAGGTTGATGTGGTTCCAGCTAGGCATGTGGTTTCCTGGCACGGGCAGTGATGTGAATGGGCCTGGGCTCCAGGTCTCTGCCCCAGCCCTGAGTGGGGCTTGGAGGCCTCTCTTTAGCCTCATGCAGTGATTCTCACAGGGCACAATCTCTGACATGCAAGACTGGGCACCAACCCAGAGCCCTGGCAACACTCATGCTCTGCTGAGTAATTTTTTTTTTTTTGGCTATGCTGGGTCTCCACTGAGCTCTCTAGTTGTGGTGCTCAGGCTTAATTGCCCTACAGCATCTTAATTCCCATCAAGGATCTTAGTTCCCAGACCAGAGATTGAACCTGCGTCCCCTGCATTGCAAGGAATGTTCTTAACTACTGCACTATCAGGGAAGTCCCTCTGCCTGAGTATTTTGTGTTATTAACAGACTGAAATCTAAATACCACTTTCTTTCATCCTGCAGGAGGGGGAGACCCAGTCCTGTACAAACATCTATTCTGATTCTTTGGACGTCCTGAAGTCTATATTTTAATTTCACCTGAATTATGAATAATTTCAAATACTGTAACTTATGATCACGGGGGAAAAAGGGCCTTTTCCCCCTGAATAAATGCAACCGTTTCACCTTAGTTGGTGATGATTGAAAGCAAGGTGATGGAAAGAAAGGTCACTGGGACGCAGGGGACCTCCTCGCTAGCTGACACAGTGGATAGCGATGTAACCTCGCTGAGCCTCAGTTTCCCACCTGAAATGTGTGCAAAGCCACAGGTCCCACCTGAGACTGAGTTTTGAGTTCTTCCCAGCTGCAACTCAACTTCATCAAGGAAGCAGGAGCAGGGTTCTGAGGCGGTGGGAGGGGACTATGGCATTCTTCTGTGTGTACCACTCTCTTCACCACTTGTTAAAAATGAGCACTGACGCTGCCTTTGACCTTGGAGTCACGAATCATGCGGTGGAGAGGGGGTGTCTTGCTGGGCTGTCTTCTTTGTCAGCTGCAGGGCCTTCTCAACTCTCGGGCTTAACAAGTCGGCAGCTACGAGTCATGCCAAGCGTTTGTTGGGAATGCACTAGAGCGCTAGAGCCAGCTGTAGTAACAAGAGTCTTTGCTGCATAAAACCCTCCCTTGAGCTCTGAGGATACCTGCACATTTTACTGGCCTGGGGCATCGGCCATATAGACACCCTCTGACCCCAATCCTGCTCCACTTATCAAGACCAGGAGGTCCCAGCTTGTGGCTGCATCAGGAATGAAAACATTTTCATCCCGGGTAGAAACAGCCTTCAGGTACCTTCCACCAGTGAACTAGCTTTACTTTTTAAAACTGCCTTTGATTTACTGTGCAGTGACCAGCCAGGCATTTAATTTTTTGCAGGCAATCAGGAAGATGGTATTCGCACATGACAGGTGATCACTCATCAGAATTCTTGCCCAGTTGGCCAGCACTATGTTTTCAGCAAACATGAATGCAGTTTGCACATTTATCTTTAAATTCTTGCCTTTACTTTCACCATAAACTCGCCCTACCTAGCACATGGTAGGTGCCAACGCTGATATCAAAGGGAAAAACAACAACACGAGGTCTGTGTTGGCTGTGCTACCTCAGAAATCAGACTTGGCAGCTTGAAGAGTGGCTGGGAAAATTCCTGCAAACCTGCCCATCCAAGCTGTTCTCCACCAGGCTGTTGAAACTGTGAATCATTCCCACTCCTCCCTCCCTCTCCCTAAGGAGATAACCGAATAACCTCCAACTCCGTCAGCACAGATGTCAGAACCCAGAGACCTGTCCTGTTGCACCTGGTCAGCGGGCACCATGCCCCGTGGCTCTGCTCTGGGAAGGCAAGAGCAGAGCTCAGGGGAGGCAAGCTGACCGCACAAAGGGCAGGGTGGTGGGAGAGGCTCTGTAGATGGGGCCCTGCCCTCTTAGAGCCTGGAGGCTGCTTAGTGGTCACCTCTTGCATTAATCTTGAATTAATCTTGAATCTGGAGAAGACTCTTGAGAGTCCCTTGGACTGCAAGGAGATCCAACCAGTCCATCCTAAAGGAAATCAGTCTTGAATATTCATTGGAAGGACTGAGGCTAAAGTTGAAACTCCAATACTCTGGTCACCTGATGCGAAGAACTGACTCATTGGAAAAGACCCTGATGCTGGGAAAGATTGAAGGCAGGAGGAGAAGGGGACGACAGAGGATGAGAAGATTGGATGGCATCGCCAACTCAATGGACATGAGTTTGAGTGAGCTCTGAGAGTTGGTGATGGACAGGGAGGCCTGGTGTGCTGCTGTCCATGGGGTGGCAAAGAGTCGGATACGACTGAGTGACTGAACTAAACTGAACTGAACTGGCATTAATCAGATAAGCCCAGAAATGAGAGTACCCTTCTGGGCCAAAATAAGAAGCATCAGGGATCAGGCCTCAGCGAGGTGAGGCACCCAGGACCCTACTTTGTGCAGGGCTGCCTCCCCAGGAAGGCTGTGGGGGGCCACGTCCTCCGTGGGCTACATGATAGTCACCGGGACCATAGCGCTTGGCAGAAGGGCCAAAGCAGAGGGGACGATGGGTCCCGGTGGCCGGGAAAGGAGGCACTGAGAGTGTCCAGGAACACAGTCCAGTAATTGCTGATCATCGGGACACATTGGCAGACGAGGACCAGAGGCTCCCCACTGGGGACTTAGGCCGTGGGACAGCGGTGGCAGTGAGACGCATGGGTCCACCTGGCCAAGAACCCATGGACAGTTCCAAGTCCCTACAAAACTGGGGTACATGTGCCTCCATTTTTCAGGGGGAGGTTGGCCAAAGGAGTCTGTCCTCATCATTTTAATGCTTTAAAATCATTTTATTGCCAAGGAGGCAGGATCCCAGGTTCTGTGACTAGACTGGCCTAATGTCTATCAGGGTGGGCCTCTTTTGAAAACGAGGGAACCAAATTAAAAACAAAAATCCAAGATCATCAACCATGTTGCCTAGAAAGGGAGCCCTGACCACCAAAACAAGACCTGAGGCTTCCTAGCTGGCGAGATGTGGACGGTGCACCAGGTGAGAGGACAGATTTGGGGACACGGAACAGGAATGGGTCACTGGTCACTGACCCAGCACAGCCACAAGGAAGCTGTGGGATCCGTGGAGACAGAGCAGAGCAAGAGTGTCCCGCCTGGGTGTGTGGGGCCAGCCTGGGAGGCTCGGTGCTCAGATGGATACCCAGTGGCACAGAAGGAGTATGGGAGGACTGCCCCAGGGAGCTGGGGGGTATTTGGGGGCATTGTGCTTAGTTGTTTTTGTAATTTTTTTAAATTTACTTTTAATTGAAGCATAATTGCTTTACAGCATTGTGTTGGTTTCTACCAAACATTAACATAAATCAGCCACAGGTTTACCCATGTTGACCATCCCTCCCACCTCCCTCCCCTTCCCACCCCTCTAGGTTTTTGCTGAACCCTGCTTTGAGTTCCCTGATTCGAACAGCAAGTTCCCATTGGTGTTTCTATATTTTTTTTGCATCTAGCTTTCTTTAGCCATTCCAAGGAGGCTGTGATTTCTTTCAAAACAATTTTTATGGGAGTATAATTTATATATTCTATCACCTCCACTACCTTTGTTCGTAGTGATGCTTTCTAAGGCCCACTTGACTTCACATTCCAGGATTTCTGGCTCTAGGTGAGTGATCACACCATTGTGATTATCTTGGTCTTGAAGATCTTTCTTGTACAGTTCTTCTGTGTATTCTTGCTATCTCTTCTTAATATCTTCTGCTTCTGGTAGGTCCATACAATTTCTGTCCTTTATTGAGCACATCTTTGCATGAAATGTTCTCTTGGTATCTCTAATTTTCTTGAAGAGATGTCTAGTCTTTCCATTGTGTTTGTTTTCCTCTATTTCTTTGCATTGATCACTGAGGAAGGCTTTCTTATCTCTTCTTGCTATTCTTTGGAACTCTGTATTCAGATGCTTATATTTTTCCTTTTCTCCTTTGCTTTTCACTTCTCTTCTCTTTACAGCTATTTGTAAGGCCTCCCCAGACAGCCATTTTGCTTTTTTGCATTTCTTTTCCATGGGGATGGTCTTGATCCCTGTCTCCTGTACAATGTCACGAACCTCAGTCCATAGTTCATCAGGCACTCTATCTATCAGATTTAGTCCCTTAAATCTATTTCTCACTTCCACTGTATAATCATAAGGGATTTGATTTAGGTCATACCTGAATGGTCTAGTGGTTTTCCCTACTTTTTTCAATTTAAGTCTGAATTTGGCAATAAGGAGTTCATGATCTGAGCCACAGTCAGCTCCTGGTCTTGTTTTTGTTGACTGTATAGAACTTCTCCATCTTTGGCTGCAAAGAATATCATCAATCTGATTTCGGTGTTGACCATCTGGTGATGTCCATGTGTAGAGTCTTCTCTTGTGTTGTTGGAAGAGGGTGTTTGCTATGACCAGTGCATTTTCTTGACAAAACTCTATTAGTTTTTGCCCTGCTTCGTTCTGCATTCCAAGGCCAAATTCGCCTGTTACTCCAGGTGTTTCTTGACTTCCTACTTTTGCATTCCAGTCTCCTATAATGAAAAGGACATCTTTTGGGGGTGTTAGTTCTAAAAGGTCTTGTAGGTCTTCATAGAACTGTTCAACTTCAGCTTCTTCAGCATTACTGGTTGGGGCATAGACTTGGATTGCTGTGATATTGAATGGTTTCCCTTGGAAACGAACAGAGATCATTCTGTCATTTTTGAGATTGCATCCAAGTACTGCATTTCGGACTCTTTTGTTGACCATGATGGGTACTCCATTTCTTCTAAGGGATTCCTGCCCACAGTAGTAGACATAATGGTCATCTGAGTTAAATTCACCCATTCCAGTCCATTTTAGTTTGCTGACTCCTAGAATGTCGATGTTCACTCTTGCCTTCTCTTGTTTGACCATTTCCAGTTTGCCTTGATTCATGGACCTGACATTCCAGGTTCCTATGCAATATTGCTCTTTACAGCATCGGACCTTGCTTTTATCACCAGTCACATCCACAGCTGGGTATTGTTTTTGCTTTGGCTCCATCCCTTCACTCTTTCTGGAGTTATTTCTCCACTGATCTCCAGTAGCATATTGGGCACCTACTGACCTGGGGAGTTCCTCTTTCAGTATCCTATCATTTTGCTTTTTCATACTGTTCATGGGGTTCTCAAGGCAAGAGAGAATACTGAAGTGGTTTGCCATTCCCTTCTCCAATGGACCACATTCTGTCAGACCTCTCCACCATGACCAGCCTGTCTTGGGTGGCCCCATGGGCATGGCTTAGTTTCACTGAGTTAGACAAGGCTATGGTCCTAGTGTGATTAGATTGACTAGTTTTCTGTGATTATGGTTTCAGGGTGTCTGCCCTTTGATGCCCTACACTGAAGAACTATATAAAAAATATCATCAAGACCAAGATAATCATGATGGTGTGATTACTCACCTAGAGCCAGACATCCTGGAATGTGAAGTCAAGTGGGCCTTAGAAAGCATCATTATGAACAAAGCTAGTGGAGTTGATGGAATTAGAGTTTAGCTATTTCAAATCCTAGAAGATGATGCTGTGAAAGTGCTGCACTCAATATGCCAGCAAATTTGGAAAACTCAGCAGTGGCCACAGGACTGGAAAAGGTCAGTTTTCATTTCAATCCCAAAGAAAGGCAATGCCAAAGAATACTCAAACTACCACACAATTGCACTCATCTCACATGCTAGTAAAGTAATGCTCAAAATTCTCCAAGCCAGGCTTCAGCAATAAATAAACCGTGAACTTCCAGATGTTCAAGCTGGTTTTAGAAAAGGCAGAGGAATCAGAGATCAAATTGCCAACATCCGCTGGATCATCGAAAAAGCAAGAGAGTTCCAGAAAAACATATATTTCTGCTTTATTGACTATGCCAAAGCCTTTGACTGTGTGGGTCACAATAAACGGGAAAATTCTGAAAGAGATAGGAATACCGGACCCCCTGACCTGCCTCTTGAGAAACCTATATGCAGGTCAGGAAGCAACAGTTAGAACTGGACATGGAACAACAGACTGCTTCCAAATAGGAAAAGGAGTACGTCAAGGCTGTATATTGTCACCCTGCTTATTTAACTTATATGCAGAGTACATCATGAGAAACGCTGGGCTGGAAGAAGCACAAGCTGGAATCAAGATTGCCAGGTGAAATATCAATAACCTCAGATATGCAGATGACACCACCCTTATGGCAGAAAGTGAAGAGGAACTAAAAAGCCTCTTGATGAAAGTGAAAGAGGAGAGTGAAAAAGTTGGCTTAAAGCTCAACATTCAGAAAACGATGATCATGGTATCCGGTCCCATCACTTCATGGGAAATAGATGGGTAAACAGTGGAAACAGTGTCAGACTTTATTTTTTTGGGCTCCAAAATCACTGCAGATGGTGACTGCAGCCATGAAATTAAAAGACGCTTACTCCTTGGAAGAAAAGTTATGACCAACCTAGACAGCATATTGAAAAGCATAGACATTACTTTGCCAACAAAGGTCCATCTAGTCAAGGCTATGGTTTTTCCAGTGGTCATGTATGGATGTGAGAGTTGGACTGTGAAGAAAGCTGAGTGCCAAAGAATTGATGCTTTTGAACTGTGGTATTGGAGAAGACTCTTGAGAGTCCCTTGGACTGCAAGGAGATCCAACCAGTCCATTCTGAAGGAGATCAGCCCTGGGATTTCTTTGGAAAGACTGATGCTAAAGCTGAAACTCCAGTACTTTGGCCACTTCATGCGAAGAGTTGACTCATTGGAAAAGACTGTGATGCTGGGAGGGATTGAGGGCAGGAGGAGAAGGGGGACGACAGAGGATGAGATGGCTGGATGGCATCACTGACTCGATGGACGTGAGTCTGAGTGAACTCTGGGAGCTGGTGATGGACAGGGAGGCCTGGCGTGCTGCGATACATGGGGTCGCAAAGTGTTGGACATGACTGAGCGACTGAACTGAACTGAACTGAATTTATATATGGTAAAATTGCATCACTGACTCAATGGACATGGGTTTGAGTAAACTCTTGAAGATGGTAGAGGACAGAGGAGCCTGTTGGGTAGAGTCCATGAATTTGCAAAGAGTTGGACACAACTGAGGGATTAAACAACAACAACAACAACAACAAAATTCACTCCTGTTAGGCGTATGGTTCTACGCATTTGACACTGAGAAGGCTTGTCTCCAGGTGATGACAGAAGATTCCAGGAGGACAAGGAGACCCTGCCTGAAGTTGAGGGTGCCCTAGAGGGGCTTGCCAGGGAGGGACAGCTCATGGGAGTCTTTTCCGGGGGAAGGTTATTTCAGGTGTAGGCAGGGGAGATGTCTGCCCTAGGGTGGAGGCATTAACATCATGGACCCCAGTTTGGAATCTTGGCTTTCTTCACTGGATTCCTGAAACCCTTCCACTTCTGCCACCCCATTCATTTCCACTGTTTCCAGTGGGTGTGACTGAACTAACCATCCCCAGGGCTCCTTCTATCTTTTGCAATCACACTTTCAAAACATACTGAAGAGGATTTTGATTCTGTTAGAATCTGATGTTAAAACAATATTTCATTTCTCTGGTGAGAGGAAATCTGTTGTTTGCCTATATCTGAATCTGCTGACCAAAAAAAGGAAGAAGGGCGCTCTCAAAACAAAAGGAGACAGCGCTGAACCCGGGCACACATTCTGAATAAGACAGACAAGCAGAGGCGGGTGTAGCCTGTGTTGTTTTATGAAGAAATGCCAAGAAAGTCAGGGATGTTTTCAGATGAGCTTGCTGTCCCCCACCGAGTCAGGACAACCATGGAGACGTGTTTTTCCATCTTTTCTGTGACCTCGGTTTTCCTTGAAGGGATGACGTAATGATTAACCCTGATTCAACACACAATCAATGTCAACTTAGGGTCTTCTGCCCCCCTGCTCTGTCCACATGGGAAGGTCATACCCAGGAGCCTCAGGAAGGGCTGTGGCTGTGTGGGGGTGGGGGGTGGGGCACATGGGGCACCTTGAACAGCGCATCCTTACTTCCTGTTCCCTGAAATGTCTCATTTTGTGTCTTTACACTCTCCAGTGGGCTGCAAGGGTTCGGGCCTAAGCATGGGGAGATTGAGCAGGGTCTGGGAAGACACGTGAGCTGGGTTTTGTTAAAACCTGTTGGTGAAAGGGAAGAGAGGATGTCAGTCTGGTCAATCCTTGGAAAATCTTGTCTTTGGATTCGAACGTGACAATACAGGACCCTCGTTTTGTGGGGATTGTGTCGAGGGGCAGGAGGAGGGGGTATGGAGTGGAAGCCAACTTCGTGTGGCCTGTCGTGTAGATGAGCCCAACATCAGAAGAGGAAAACTTCCTGGTGTCATGAAGATATTCTGTATAGTGACGACAGCAGTGTCTCCACAAATGTGTGTTCTTCAGGACTCGTAGAAATGTTCGCCAAATAAAAGGGGGGAGGGGGGCGAGTTTTGGTGTATGTCAGTTGTACAGTGGTTGGAAGGAGAAATCACGAGCATTAACCCCCACCCACCAGGGCCTGCAGATACTAACACTCCTGGTCCCTTAGCAGCAGGCAAAAGTCCCTTGGGCCATAGGCTCTTCTTTCTACAGAGAGCAGGACAGCCACCAGGGGACCTGGGGTGGCCGGAAAGCCCCTCGCGGGATGAGGACACTGCCTTCCCTGAGAGGAGGAAGGTGGCAGCCAGAGCTGGTCTGAGTGGCCACTTCTGACGGGCCCCTGGAGATTCAGTCCCAGAGGCCTGTGATTCCCTGGTTGGGGGCTGGGTGCCCAGGTCCACAGCCTCGTGCCGTGTCCCCTGTAGCAGACAGATGGCTGGAGGGGCTGGGTCCCTCCAAGACCACCATGGACACAGGGCCGGTCCCTTGCTTTAAACTGAAGATTCTTTCCTCCTCGGCAGGTTCCCCTTTGGTGTGACTAGATGTGGCAATTGGGGTGGGAGTTGCTTCAGGCTGTGGTCGCCCCTCCTCTGTGGCTTCCCTGGGAGCATGGAGGAGGTGGGGAGGAGGGGCCCTGCCCCCGCATTCTCTGAGGGGCCTGTGGGCAGGGCAAGTGGGCTCTGAGGTGGAGTTTACACCTGAGGACGTGCTTCGTCTCTGCTGTGTCACCCTCCCCACCTGCTGCTCTGCCCCATGCCTGAGATCCCAGCAGGATATGTGTCTGGGGGGAAGCAGCCCTTCCAAGTGACCACATGGCACCCGGAAAGAACCCTTCCACATGCTGGAAAGCTTGCACTTGTCCTCAAGGCACTCCAGATCTCAACACTTTTTTGTCTTTCCCCACTTATGCACCCACCAGTTCGATGGTGCATATGCTATGTTATGGAGCACCGACTCAGGCCAGCTCCCCTCGTCCAGTCCTCTTGCAAAATCCAGGGGGCCCTGACAACGCCCTTTACAGCTTGAGGGTTATTTTTGGCTGGGCCCTGTGGTTTGTGGGATTTCAGTTCTCCAGCCACAGGACTAAACCCAGGCCATGGCAGTGAAAACAGCAAGTCCCAACAACTAGGCCACCAGGGAACTCCCAGCCTTGGAGGCTGCATGGTGCCTGTGGCCGTGTGACCACCGTGTCAGGCTGCAACTCGTATCCAGGGGTGCATGACACCCGTACTCCTTGTTGGCTCTGAAGGATGTTTATAATGCAGACTGTACATGTGTTGCCCATGAGGACATGTAACTAAGTCTAGAAGTAGCTGTGGTCTCCTCAAATGATTTCGGTGGGTAAATGGATCACCCGACGGCTCTTAATGAGACTGACTCCTTGAGTGGTGCATTTGCACAGAGAATAGAATTTAACATCTCTAAGCTGACCCATGGCCCCCTTCCACTTTTCTCTCTGCATACCACCTCTGCAGGCTTGTCGTGGACCCCCTCCTCCTCGCCCACCTCATGCCACACCCTCTGCCAAGACTCTTCCAGCACAAGATCTTTGTGCCTATTGTGCCCACCACCCAGGCTGCTCTGCCCTGCGCTCTGCCTGGGACCAACCCTGCTCCTCCATCAGCCCAGCGTGTGTCCGCTGGCCCAGTGGCCTCTCCAGACCTGTCTCTCTGGGCTCCTCTTCCCCACTCCCACCATGGTTTCAGAGGCAAATACAGTTTTGTGGCCGTCAGGACGGGCTCATTGGTTGTATGCTGTCTCTCCAACAAGAACTTAAGCTTCTCAAGGCAGGGGGTTGGTCCCTGTGTCACCCCCAATCCCTTAGGACACAAAGCACATGCTCAATAAACATTTGCTGAACTGATCCAAAGGGTTTGGTCTGAGAACAACAAAAAAAAAGCCACGTGAGCCGTCAGATTGAATTCTGACTCCTCCAGCCTGGCCTCCTCCCCCAGGTTCCGTGAGTCCTGGAACACTACCCGCAAACACACACCACACACCCTGCTGAGACCGGGAGGCCTGGATGGCAACCACGTGAACAGAAGGCAGGGTTTATGGCCCATTTCACTAGGGCCACCCACTCTGGTCTGAAGTGCTGAGGACTTGTTTTTAGGGTTAACTGACTTGTTCATATGGGTCTTTTCCGAGAGAGGCTGAGGTTTGACAACCTCAAGTTCAGGTGAAGCCTATAGGTGCTTCTCCCACGGGACAGAAAGTGAAGGGCCTCAGCAAGGTCGACACCCACCCCATCAGTGTCCTTGGGTCCAAGATGCCCCGGTGACGGTTCTCGCCTCTGAGTCTTGAGCACTTGCTTTGGTTTTCTTGTGTTCTTGAAAAAATATCCCTCTTTGGAGGAAGACATCCTAAAGCAATGAGCCTTTTTTTAAAAAAAGAAAGACACTTATATGATATTTCTTTGGCCACACTGGGAGGCATTTAAAATCTTAGTTCCCCGACCAGTGATGAGACCCATGCTCCCTGCAGAGGAAGCAAGGAGTCTTTCTTGGACTGCCAAGGAATGCCAAGCAATGAGCCTTTGAAAGTCAGTTTGACAGCTCCTTGGAAGCAGACCCTTTGGAAAAAATAGAAGGCCAGGTAATGAGGTGTCACTCTCCCCTTCCCACCCCTAGTACGATTCATTGGCACCTGCTTTGCCCCCACTCATGGAGTTCTTTCTTCATATGTACCTATTATTGAATCTGGATTTTTGCTAGGTTTCCAACTACTGAGAGTAACTGCTGCTCTGGCCATCTAGAGAAGGTACGTGCCTGGGACGACCCAACCCTCACCACCATCCCCCTAGCTCCCACACACCCCAAAGCCATCTCCTTCATCCAGAACAGTGTGTTGAAATCTTGCATTTCCATGACACCAATTACTCAGATTAAAACTGAGAAATTCAGCAGGATCCAAATATGTAAAAATATTTGGATATTTGACTAAGTCCAATTTTCTTCCAAGTTCTGCTTTCTGAAAACTTTCAAACACTGCATATAAAATTCAGCCAGTTTCACCATCCCAGGAAGAGGGACCCAAGATATGCATGTATTAAAAAGACAGTGTTTGTAATCTCCAAGAGAAATTAGGATGATTTCATACTGCATGAGACCTTGGTTTCTGAGCCACAGGGTGACTTTTGTCTCTGAATATCTCTGAGCCCAGATAATGCCGAACCATTTGTTGAGGGATACAGGGCCAAGATTCTGGAGATGCCCCAAGAAGGACTGCTTCTTTAACTCGGCCCAACAAATACTCCTATAATGTATTTTAAAACACATAGGCATAAGTCCTGTGTATGAAGTTGTCATGGTTACAGAAGAAAAATAAATATTTGTGCACACAGACATAACACGAAGTCCTTCTACAGTGAAAACAATCTCCTCTGGAAAGACCTTCGAAAGTCAGCAACGAGCCAGACGTGGATGGAGCTAGTGATGGAGTAGGGGCAGCCTTTAAACGTACCTCTTGGCATCTGCATTTTTCATAAGCCTTGTTTAATAGCATAAAATTAAGGGGCTGTGGGAGTGAGGTGAACCGACACAAAAACCAAGAGCACTGTTATTTATTTTCTACAAGTGACATCATAAGCAGGAGTTTTGCCTGTGTTCTAGTTCATCTCCAATAAATAAATAACTATGTACAAATGTGCTGAGTTTACAAAACAATAGAGGAAAACCTTTGCATTACAAAAGATACATTTACATGATACATTTTTTTCCATACACTAAGCATTTCATTCCTAGCTTACTTGAACCAGAGACCCTGTGTAGCAATGTCTAAAGGTGTGTACCTAGGCTCTTCTACCAGAAAGCAAAGCTATAAAAGGAAAATTCCTCAGTTAATTCCTCAGTTTCTTGAATATAGGGCCTAACTTGGCCTGCTACTTATTATTCATATTTAATCTGTTCCAGAACGTTGGCAGCTGTCTGGAACAGCTCCTCAAATATACGGAGCAGACAGCCCCCTGCTGAACTTGTTAAAATGTAGATTCCTGTGCAGTAGGTGGGATGGCGCCTGAGGGCATTTCTAACCAGCTTGCCGGGGCAGCTCCCGCCTCCCGGACTGCATTCCAAATGGCTGGGCTCAGAAAACTCTCCTCCAAAGTGGGAGAAATCCTGGAGGGCCTGATCAAGAAGAGGCCATGCTGCAGCCTCCATCCCTAAGCTCCCAAATTCCCAAAAAACCAGTAGAGCTGGTTTTATTTGGGCCCACAAATGACAAGGACCATGAGAGTCCAAATGGCCACTGGCGTGAATTCTGCAGCTGAAACTTTCTTGCACTGTCTCCTGGGATGGGCTTCCATCTCCTCTCAATTCAGAGCAACCATTTTCAATATTTTCACAAATAACTAATAATAATCATAGGGAAAGACACTACATAAGAAGCTTAATGATGACTACTTTCCAAATCAAAACAGCAACAACAACAGTAAAACCCAGGTTCATTGTTTGAAAATAAAAAATGAAAATCTTGGGTTGAATTCCTAGGTCAGCCCAGCAACATGAGTCTAATAAATGCCCTTTATATTTTAACCTTTCTTAAAATGCTATTGCTCGGGAAGCCTGAAATCTCAGGATAAATTAGCAACTCTGGTGGAAGAACAGATTCTCAACCATTCTTATTTCTAGTGTTTTTCTTTCTGTTTCACAAAGTAGTTCTGCCCAGGCAGACAGCTAAGAGCAGAAAAGTAGGGTCCAATAGAGACAGGGTGGCTCAGGTAGGTCAGCTGAGTTCCTGGAAAGGGAAAGTTGGGAGAAATGAAAAGGATGAAATGGGGCTTAGCTTCATAAACACAAGAGGGCTGGAAAAACTTCACCAAGATAGTGTAAGGATCCCATAACAAATGGGAGCACACACATAAATAGATAGAGCAGGAGGGAGAGGGGAGGGGAGGGGAGGAAGGCGGGAGAGATGCAAAGCAGGTGTTGGAGACACACCGGGTAGGGGAAAAAGCAGAACAAAAAATAAATACTGGGGTCATTATCCTTGACTCAGTGTCATTCATCAGTCCGCTGGAATGATGTCTGCCCCCCGGCTGCCAAACAAGAACACACACACCCCCACCCAGTGCCCCTTGGTGAGGGCACAGGGCACTTTGCAACCTGTCTCAATGAAGCTGTCATCCCTGCTCGCTTGTCTGATGACATCATGGAAGTGGCTAGGGCCGAACTTCCAACGCCCCACTTCCTCTCCTCCATAGCCAAGTGCAGAAGCAGTGAGAGAAGAGGGGCGAGGGGTCTTCTTTTCTGACGCCAGCTGAGGTGCTTGGGGCAGGGGAGTGGGAGAGAATGGCTGCGGGGGCCAGGAGGAGGGAGGGAAGTCCGGTTACCAGGCTTCTCAGAGTTTCTGAGGTGTCCGCTCAGTTTTCACCTGCTGCAGCATCAGCTCCTTGGCAGGGACCCCACACTTGTACTCCAGCTCCCCCCGCGAGGCGCCCTGCTTCTTGCGCAGGTGGCAAAGGAGGGCCAGAAGCGCCACCACCAGAGACAGGCTTGCGATGGAGATGCCCACGAGCACGCCCGAGTGCAGGGGACCAGCAGGTGCCGGCGAGGGGCGTGCGGTGCCTCCCGGAGTCGGGCTGACCGGGGGCTCCCCCGAGCCGTCATTGTCCTCCAGTGTGCCCTGGCCCTCATTCACCTGGATGGAGTCACAGTCGGTGCCAGTCTGGCCAGAGAGGGCCGAGTCAGGCCCGCAGATGCACTCGTAAGTGCCGGGGAGGTTGTGGCACTGGCCAGGGCAGATGCCGTTGTCACACTCGTTGATGTCCGTGCACACGGAGCCCTCGTCTAGGATATAGCCTTCAGGACACCAGCAGACGGCCGGGTTATGGGGGTCGCAGTCAGCCGGGCACGAAGTCTGGTTGCAGAACATCCGGCACTTGTGCGGGGCGCCGGGGACAGGCGCGAAGCCCTCGGCGCAGATGCACTGGTGTTCGGACCGGCCCACCGGCTGGCACTGGTACTCGCAGTTATTGCCAAAGCACGGGTCCACGGGCTCCACGCACTCGCCGTCCACCAGGTCAAAGTCTGGGAAGCAGTGGCACTGGAAGCCGCCCTCAGTGTTGACGCAGCTCTGCGGGCACGGACTGGGCACCTGCGCGCAGTCGTCCACGTCCTCACATCGGTGCTGGTCGGCGGCCAGCTGGTAGCCTGCCTCGCAGATGCACGTGTAGTTGCCGAGCCCGTGGAGGTGGCAGAAGTGCTCGCAGAGTTGGTGGCAAGGGTGCTCGGCCGGCGGCCCGCAGGAGCGCCCGTCCGCCTGCAGGGCGGCGTCCGCCGGGCACAGGCAGTTCGAGGCCCCGGCACTCGCCTTGCACTCGTGCTGGCAGCCGCCTCGCTCGACGCCGCAGGCCCAGGCACCTGGGGCTTCCCTGCTCCAGCGCCCCTCGGTCTCCCCTGGCGGCGCCGCGCACTCCAGCTCCACCCCGAGGGGCGCCACCGCGGCGGTGCTGCCCAGCGGCAGCGCCTGAAAGTCTGCGCCGCGGGCTCCGAAAGGGGTGCCATAGGTGATCGAGAGCCCCGCGGCCGCCGTGGCGCCAGGCTCCACAGCCAGCGGCCGGCAGGAGGCGGCGAAGTGGAACTCGCAGAGGAAGCCGTCAGCCTCCGCGTCGCACGGCCGCTCCTCCCAGGCGGGCTCTCCCGGTGCCAGCGCCCCGGCCGCCGCCGAAACGGCGACGCACAGCGGACCGCAGAGGCGCGCCCCGTCTTCGCGAGGTCTCGCCCACCTGCTGAAGCTGGTGCGGTTGTCGCCCGTCACCCACTGGAAGCCGCGCAAGGGCCCGGAGTGCTCCGGGTCGTCGCAGCCCGGCGGGCGCTGCAGACCGATCCAGAGGCGCGGACCGTCGCCGCTCAGGAGCAGGGAGATGACATCTTCGGCCACCGAGGAGCGCACGGTCATCAGGTGGCCCTGCAGGCGCTCGCAGACTCGGCTGGCGGCGAGGAAAGTCGCGGGGCCCCGGAAAACGGCGAAGCAGTCGAGATCGACGCACTGGCCGCCGAGGGGCTGAGGCTCAGGGGGCGCCGGGAGCCCCAGGCCCGCGGGGGCCAGCACGCCGAGGAGCAGGACGCGCAGCATAGTGTCCGCACGCGGCGCACAGGGTCCCGGCCGGGGCAGAGAGAGGCGGGGAGCCCGCGGCGACAGCTGCTCGCGTCTGTCTCCGACCCGGCGCGTCCGGCTGTGGCGAGGCAGTCTCTGACAGGCCACCAGGCTCGGGCCCGAGTTTATAAGTGAGCGGTCCCCCTCCCTGGACGTTCGGGAAAAGGAAGGAAGTGCCTGGTGGGAAGGGCTGATGCTGCGTTCTCGGATTACTGGGTCCTCCGGACGCCCTGCGCCCGCCCTCGCGCCCGGGATCACCTCGCCCGGGGATGAGTAAATTCGGCCCTGCCTGCGAGGTCCTCGGGCGGGGCCTGCAGCGCAGGCTCCCGGGGGCCCCGCACCTCTGTCAAAGGGGACCCGCCCCGCCAACCGACCCCATGCGCGCCGCCCTACGAGGGGCTTAACACGCTACCCTCCTGAATCTCCTTGTCCTCTTTTCCTTCATCAGTGTTGTTACCAACTAATTCAAGGAAAGCCTGGATTGCGGAGCTCTTGGAAGACGAGACTGGGCGAGAAGGGCTTAGAGAATGGGGGGCCGGGGGAGGGCGGTTCCGTAATCCCTAGGACCTACAGGGCTTCGGGAGAAGGTGCACGTCACCCAGAGGGTTTGGAGAGGGGCTGCCTAGAGCTTGGCCTCGCACACACACACACACACACACACACACACACACACACACAAACGCGCTCTCAAGGGGAGCTAGCCGACCGGATCCGCCAGGGCGCCTAGTTCAGGAGACCGAGGCCCTTGGAGACAGAGGGCGTGGCTGGGGCCACCCTCTGCCAAGGAGGAGGACTGGCCTAACACTTGGACCCTGGGGGACCCACAAGTTCCTGAGCGCAAGCTACCACGGCCAGACCTCATCTCGTTGCGTAAGAAAGTCGCGGAGACACTGTCAGGGTCCCAAATCTCGTCACCTTTAGGAAGTGGCGGCAGACGAATTCCTGCGGACCCCTGTAGGGGAGCGAGTTAGCTTGAGTGGTCTGAGTTTGTCCATCATCTCAGAGGGGCAGTGCAATTCGCACCCCCAAAGGGACGCACGGGGTGCCCTCGCGGGGAGGGTCTGTCTGTTGGGGTCCTTTCCCCAACAGATCAGATGGATACAGGGGCGCACATAGACGCTACTTGGTCCGCAGAGGACGCGGACGAGGGGCGATTAAGCGCTGGTGCGGGGTGGGGAGCACTGGGAGGAGGAGGCTGGAATCTGTCACTTTCACGGCCTTATCCGCTTACTCACTTGTCAGGAATGCCGAGGGGTCAGTCCAAAGCCCAACCGAGAGTGGCAAATTTGTTTTTTGTTGTGGGTTTTTTTTTTTTTTTTTTTTAACACCCTGTGCCATCCTCCGCTGCGGTCACTCACAGCGATGCGCCAGGTGGCGGCGCTGTTGAACTCTAAACGAAGCCAAAGAAACGGCGATCCCCGAAGTTGGGCTGAAAGGATTACTTATGCAGAGTCCTTTCTCCGGGTAGGACTCGCAGATCCCCTTCTGACCCGGGGGTCGGGCCCCCTACGTCCAGCCGAGCCCAGAACTTGCTAAAGGAGCAGGACAGTGTGGCGTCGTCACGTGCGGAAGACAGACACCCGCTGGCGGATGGACAGTACTGTCTGCAGTAACCAAGGGGGCGGGGCGGGGCGGGGACACCCCCGAAAGTGCAAGGGGATGGGGGAAGGCACGCTTGACTATCCCGCTACCCCCGCGCCCCACGCAAAGGGACACGGACATTTGAGGCTTCCTGGATTGGGCCAGACTGCACCTAAAGAAGGAGGAAGGAAAGACACCTCCCCCTCACCCCCCGCCCAAGATCGGAGAGTCTCGCAGCCTGGGGTGGGTCCGGGCAGGCACGGTCTGGACATCCCACTGGCTTCGGGACCAAGTCAGGGGCCACGACTCCGTGCACGGCCACCCTGGAGAGGTTGTCTCGGTGCAGCCGATTGGGGCGGGGCGGGGCGGGGCTCCAGACACAGGCTGGAACTCGCCACTTTAGAGACCTCAAAGGTGGACGCCTGAGACAGGAAGGGAGGCAGGGCCAGCCACACCCTTTGTGCCTCTTTTACAAAGGATTTCAGGACTGTGTTGGAGGAAGGCTCAAACAAAGGGTGGGGTCCTCTGAGCCCGCGCCAACCTTTAAAGGAGTTGAGGGACATTCCAGCGTCAGGTCTGGCCCCCACCAAGGTGGGTCACTTCTTGGAGGGGTTCTAGGTGATTTACCCATAAAGAGCCAAAGAGCTTTATCAAATTGTGGGAGGCAACTTTTTTTCTTAAGAGACATTAAAAAAAAAAAAAAAAACCCAACTTTCTAATTCCAACATGAACACCTGTTCTTAGATATATTAACTCCTAGGTCCCCTGATGCTTGGAACCCTTTCCAGTATTCTTGCCTGGGAAATCTCATGGACAAAGGAGCCTGGTGGGCTATGGCTACAGTTCATGGGGTTGCAAGAGTCGGACATGACTGAGTGGCTAAACTCCCTGGTGCAGATCCCGCTTGGCACTGTTTCTCTCCAGAGCACGTGGGCAGCTGTCCCTGCTCTGACTTAGAATTTAAGCCTCTGAGGTGGGGAGATGGGTGGAAATACACAATTCCAGGTGCTCAGGGCTTCCAGACTGTGAGATGCAGGGCTGACTCCCAATTGTTGGTGATAAAAGCTCCCCACCCATGGAAATGACTGTCACTAGCACTTGAGGATGTGGGGGAAGGAGGGATGTATAACTTATGCAATACAATAACCATAATCCCCTATGGTTATTTAAACTAAAACTTATTAAAGTTAGAAATTCAGTTTCTCAGTCTCCCTTGTTACAGCAACTGCCCCACTACAGGGGCTAGTGACTATAAATTAGACGTTACTGAGAAAACACTTGATCATCACAGGAACTGCTTTTGGGCCCTGCTGGTCCACACAAGCATTTCCCTGGTGGCTCAGATGGTAAAGCATGGTCCACACAAATGATCTCAAGGAAGATATTGGTGGGGGCACGTGAGTATCCATCTCTTCTAAGATTCCAAGTACACTGTCTTATAATCATTGCTATTTTCAAGATAATGGTTGTAAAAACTGTCCTCAGAGTCTACAAGGGATATGTTAAGAAGAGTGTAGAAACTGTTTTTGTTTTTGTTTAGTTGCCAAGTCCTTTCTGACTCTTTGCAACCTCACAGACTGTAGCACACCAAGCTCCTCTATCCTCCACTATCTCTCAGAGTTAGCTCAGATTCATGTCCACTGAGTCAGTGACACTATGTAACCGTCTCATCCTCTACCGCACCCGTCTCCTTTAGCCTTCAGTCTTTCCCAGAATCAGGGTCTTCTCCAATGAGTCAGCTCTTCACATCAGGTAACCAAACTTTTGAAGCTTCAGCTTCACCAACAGTCTTTCCAGTGAATATTCAGGGTTGATTTCCTTTAAGATTGACTGATTTGATCTCCTTGGTACTTGACTAATGAATACATTGGGCTTTCCTGATGACTCAGTAGTAAAATGGAGAAGGAAATGGCAACCCACTCCAGTATTCTTGCCTGGAGAATCCCATGGACAGAGGAGCTTGGTGGACTACAATCCACGGGTCGCAAAGAATCGGACACGACTGAGCGACTTCACTTCACTTCACTTCAGTAGTAAAAAATCCACTTGCCAATGCTGGAGATGCAGGTTCAATCCCTGGGTCAGAAAAATTCCCTGGAGAAGGAAATGGCAACCCACCTCAATATTCTTGCCTGGAAAATCCCATGGATGGAGGAGCCGGGCAGGCTACAGTCCATGGAGTCGCAAAAAGACTCAGACAGAACTTAGAGACTGAACAACAGTAAGTTAGTACATCAATATTATGTTTAACCTGGATATGAATTATAATAATTTAGATATTAAGAAGAAAGACATCTAAAAGGTAAGAACATCATGTGTATAAGCCATAACAATATTAAGATGAAGACACAAAAATAAAGCCTCTGTGATGATACAGCAACATATGATTCTAGAAGTGGAAATTAACTGCCTGGTGAGCAAACGTTATTCAATAAACAAGAGCCTGGAACCTAGCAAGGTGCAGATTTTACTAAATTTTTGCAGTCAGCCAGACTTTCTTCAAGAAGCAAGATGAATATTGACAGTCCTTTATTGGCCTCTTTTTATAAAAGAAAACATGTTGCATCTACCCAAACCCAATATTTGATAACATATTTGATGGTGAAAGACCAACAGCTCTACTCCTAAGGTCAGAAACCAGACAAAGATGCCTGTTCCTGCCATAGGATTTTGGAGGTTCTAGCTAGATTCTATCCAGGGTAGTTCTGCATGGAAATGAAATAAAAGGCATCCAGATTTAAAAGGAAGACATAAAATTATCTCTTTATTGATCATATTGCCTTGCTTATATGCAGAAAATCCTAAGAAAACTATCCCCAACCATAAGATCTAATAAACAAGTTCAGCCTTACAGGAAATAAAATCAATACCTAAAACCCATTTGCATTTCTATATAGTAACGATGCACAAATTTAAAATGAAATTAGAAAACAATTTCATTTACAATAGTATTAAAAATAATTACTTAGGAATAAATTTAACAGAAGAAGTGCAAAATACATACTCTGACAACTACAAACAATGTTTAAAGACATTTTAAAAGACCTAAATAAAGGAAAAGACAGTTTATGTTTATGGATTGGAAGATTTAAGCTGACAAAACTCCCAAAATTAATGTACAGAGTCAATACAATCTCCATTAAAATATCTGCTGATTTTTCTACAGAAATTGTCATGCTGATCCTAAAATTCACAAGGAAATTCAAGGGACTCTGAAAAACCAAAGTAATCTTGGAGAAGAGAAACAAGACAGGAGGACTCATACTTTTTTATTTCAAATTTTACTGCAAAGCTACAGTAATCAAAACAGTGTGGTTCTGGCATCAGAAAAGACCTAATCAGTGTCTTTGGCACAGAATTGAGTCCAAAAATAAACCCTTTGAATATATACAGTTGGCCAATAAGCACATGAAAAGATGCTCAATAAGAAAAATTTTTATATTTTATCAATACAGTCAGTTTTTACAAGGATGGCAAGACAGTTAAGTGGAGGAAAGAATAGTCTTTTTTACTGTAGCCATCCTAGTGGGAATGAACTGATATCTTATTGTGGTTTGATTTACATTTCCCACCAATGACATTGAACGTCTATCTTCATGTGTTTATTGGCCATTCGTATGTTTTCTTTAGATGAATATCTATTCAGATTCTTTTTTAATTTTTATTTTTTAATTCAAGGATAATTGCTTTATAGAATTTTGTTGTTTTCTATCAAACCTCAACCTCAGTCAACCATAAGTGTACATATATCCCCTCCTTTTGGAATCTCCCTCCCATCTCCCTCCCCATCCCACCCCTCTAGGCTCATACAGAGCTTTGTTTGAGTTTCCTGAGCCATATAGCAAATTCCTGTTGGCTGTCTATTTTACATATGGTAATGTAAGTTTCCATGTTACTCACTCCATCCATCTCACCCTCTCCTCCCCTCTCCCCATGTCCATAAGTCTATTCTCTATGTCTGTTTCTCCACTGCTGCCCTGTAAATAGATTCTTCTGTACCATTTTTCTAGATTCCATATATATTTGTTAGAATACAGTATTTATCTTTTCCTTTCGACTTACCTCACTCTGTATAATAGGTTCTAGGTTCATCCACTTCATTAGAACTGACTCAAATGTGTTCCTTTCATGGCTGAGTACATCATGTATGTGTAGCACAACTTTCTTATCCATTCATCCAGATAAGGGGATAAGAATAACTTCCTTATCCCCCTTATCCAGTCCTTGGGGGTCTGAGAACTGACCTGCAGGATGCTTTGGTAGCCACCCCGCCCACCCCCAGGTGATGGAGTGAGACCATCTGGAAGTTGGGCAAACGGGGGCCCTGAAGAGTGAAGGAGTCACAGAGAGAAGCTGTTAGGAGGGAGCTCTGCTCAGAGTCAGGGGCTGCCAACACTGAACCCTTTCTTCAGAAATCCCACTCCGAGTCACAGGCCCAGGGGGTGCCCAGGGTTCGGTCAAGCTCTGTGGAAAGGGGGATGGGAGTGGCTCCCCCTGGGAGCTCCCAACCTCACTCACCTGCACCCAGAGCCAGCCCACCCACAGAGGGAGGGGGAAGCATTCACCCACACCCAAACCCTGGGAATGCTCTTCAGACTGGGAATAATTCTGAAGCCAGATTTAAGAGAAGTGCTGGCAAAGGCTTCTCTTTAGAGTTTATTCTCCTTTGGAAGGGACTTTGGGGACATTCAGCAAGATCCAGCCTTCTGGGGTCCCTTACAACACCCCTCCCAGGAAAGAGGACCTACCTACCTCATGTTCCAACAGGTGATGAGGACAGAAGCTTCCTCCTTGGAGCTGGATGCCACTGTTATGCTTCTGTGGCCAGCTGGCCACTGAAGAACTTGGAGTCAACAGATGCATGGGAAAATCCTGGCAGCATCATCCATGGTGCACAATTAAAACTCCAGCTGGTCCTACCGCAGCCAGGATAAATACACGCAGCTGGTAACAAGAAAATCCAGAACTTGAAATACGCCACAGAGACAGTTTATGGCTGTTTTCTTGCAATACTTACTCTTCTGCTGTCTTCCTGTGGTTTGAGCATGGACAAGATTTTTGTATTTTATCTAAAAGTCTTGTTTCATGGTGAATTAAGCAGTGTCTGAATCTGGAGAAAATCATGATTGGAAAAAATATCTATTTGGCTTCCTGTTTCCCAGAAAGTCTTTGCTGCTGTTTCCATTTCTGGCCCAGCATCTTTCCAAAGAGTTGAGAATGTCGTTTAAATGAGTCAGTCCCCAGAGCTCAGTGGAAGTGACAAAAATGTGTTCTGAACATTCATGCATTGTCAGCTCTGGTCGAGTGAGGGGCAGCTGGGGTCAGAAACAGGCAGAGGGAAAGGAAGGAATCTACTAGCCAAGTGGCTGCCTTGCTCCCCAACGTGAGGTCCCAGACCAGCATCCTTGTCTGGGGACTGCTTCCAATGTGCCACCTCTGATGGGCCCACCCTGTGCTTCCCGAATCAGGATCTGCCTTTGACAAGACCACCTCCTGGGGGAATGGGGGGCACACACTCCCCCCGCCAAGTGGTTGTGCTGGGGAACGACCTAGCCAGGCAGCAGAATGGCCTCGCTGAGCCCTTGCAATAAACCAGCCCCTTCCCTGCTCGCTCCCTACAGAGGTTCACTGACCCTCTCTAGTTTGTGCAAAGGAGCCCTGAGACCAACAGCGTCACCATTATGTCTTATCTCTGTAAAGACCATTCATCACCTCAGACTTGTCAGAAAGGCAAATTCCTGAGCCCAGCACAGACCTCCTGAGTCAGAAACTCCAGGGCTTGGGCCCAGACATCTGTGTCTATTTGGTTCCTTCACTGTAATCGGATTACCATTTCATGCAGCTGACTACCTGCCCAGTTGGTGCAAACATGAATAAATTAAAGTGTAGCTTCCTGGGTTGCCATCTCTCTGGTCTAATTTACTTAAACTTAAAAGCTGATTTCTATTTTTAGTCAAATATCATCATTAAATAGTACCTTCTATATGTTCACGAGGTCACATCCCTCAAACCAGAGGTCAACAAAAGGGACAGATAGTCAATATTTTATCACAATGGTGGGCACATAAGATGAACTTGAACAAGTCCAACTGCTCTTAGCTGTTTCTATGATAGATAAGCTCCCTGAGACTCAACCTCTCTTCTCAAAATGAGGAAAAGAGCTACATCTTAGGGTTAGATGACAAAATCGGGATCCTAGGATGAATCTCTGAGTCTGCTTCATGGACACTCAGGATGGGCAGGGGAATCAGGCAGGTCCGTGGGGCAAGCATTGAGTATTTGTTCCCTAAAACAGCTGCTGCTATGTATTCTGCTGTCAGCAAGCACACTTCTGTTTATACCGATATCCAAGTCTCACTGGCCAGAAGATTTTATGAAGATCCCTGGCCCTCAAAACTTCAAGCTCATGAGGACATATGATCACCTTCAAGAACCTACACACCAAGGTCATACGCAACTAATGGACTCCTCTTTAATATTAATCTAAAATTAACCGTGTCAACAATAAGTAGAGAAACTGAGGCATGGGAGAAAAATTACTTTGTCAAATCTCATTCATTTAGACAAGATAGAGGAACATGTGTTTGTCTTGCTGGGTAAGGAAGGAAAGTGGGTCAGAAAATGTGAAAAGTCTGAATAAGAAAATGTTTAAGGCAACAAGGCAGACACTCTTGGTTGGCTGACTCCTCCCCCATCCACAACCCTTCACAACCTTGCTCTCTAATGACCCTCCCAGTGGTCAGCCTACAGACAGTCATGTTGTACAATTTTAGCCAACACAATATTTTTTAAAACTGCTTGGAGGGCTATCAGGAGGATTCTTCAAAAAAGACAAATAGAGGATTTGTTTCTGGTAAAAAAAAAATTAATTAATTCTGGAAAAAATATGAAAACAGCTATTTGAAGGCACTGGGTAGTGACCAGCCTCAGATAGAAACTGGAGGGATTTATCCCTTCAAAGAAGGAAACCACTTTGGGTGAGATTCATATTTATTCATACTTTATCCCAAGCACACTCTCAATTTACGAGATATGGGACAACTAAGACCCCTTAAGAGAATGAAAAGACAAGCCATGGACTTGGAGAAAATCTTTGTAAAAAAAAAAAAATGATAAAGGACTGATACCTAAAATATACTGCTGCTGCTGCTAAGTCACTTCAGTCGTATCAGACTCTATGCGACCCCATAGACGGAAGCCCACCAGGCTCCCCCATCCCTGGGATTCTCTAGGCAAGAACACTGGAGTGGGTTGCCATTTCCTTCTCCAATGCATGAAAATGAAAAGTCAAAGTGAAGTTGCTCAGCCATATCTGACTCTTAGTGACCCCATGGACTGCAGCCCACCAGGCTCCTCTGTCCATGGGATTTTCCAGGCAACAGTACTGGAGTGGGGTGCCATTAAAATTCAACTGTAAGAAAACAGCCCAATTTTATTTATTTATTTATTTTTATTTTTATTCGAAGCTAATTACTTTACAATATTGTAGTGGTTTTGCCATACATTGACATGAATCAGCCATGGGTGTACATGTGTTCCCCATCCTGAACCCCTCTCCCACCTCCCTCCACATCATATCCCCTCAGGGTCATCCCAGTGCACTAGCCCTGAGCTCCCTATCTCATGCATTGAACCTGGACTGGCAATTTATTTCACATATGATAATATACATGTTTCAATGCTATCCTCTCAAATCATCCCACCCTTGCCTTCTCCCACAGAGTCCAAAAGACTGTTCTATACATCTGTGTCTCTTTTGCTGTCTCACATATAGGGTCATCGTTACCATCTTTCTAAATTCCATATATATGCCTTAGTATACTGTATTGGTGTTTTTCTTTCTGACTTACTTCACTTTGTATAATAGGCTCCAGTTTCTTCCACCACATTAGAAGGGATTCAAATGTGTTCTTTTTAATGGCTGAGTAATATTCCATTGTGTATATGTACCATAGCTTTCTTATCCATTTGTCTGCTGATGGACATCTAGGTTGCTTCCATATCTTGGCTATTATAAACAGTGCTGTGATGAACATTGGGGTTCACATGTCTCTTTCAATTCTGATTTCCTCAGTGTGTATGCCCAGCAGTACAACTCAATCTTAAAATGGGCAAAAGACCTTAACAGACACCTCACCAAAGAAGATACACAGATGGCAAATAAGCATTTGAAAACACGCTCCACTTCATGTCATCAGGGAAATCCAAATTAAACCAACAATAAGATAGTGCTCAACATTCAGAAAACTAAGATCATGGCATCTGGTCCCATCACTTCATGGAAAATAGATGGGAAAACAGTGGAAACAGTGTCAGACTTTATCTTTTGGGCTCCCAAATCATTGCAGATGGTGACTGTAGCCATGAAATTAAAAGACACTTACGCTTTGGAAGGAAAGTTATGATCAACCTAGACAACATATTGAAAAGCAGAGATGTTACTTTGCCTAAAAAGGTCTGTCTAGTCAAGGCTATGGTTTTTCCAGTGATCAAGTATGGATATGAGAGTGGGACTGTGAAGAAAGCTGAGCGCCAAAGAATTGATGCTTTTGAACTGTGGTGTTGGAGAAGACTCTTGAGAGTCCCTCAGACTGCAAGGAGGTTCAACCAGTCCATCCTGGAGATCAGTCCTGGGTGTTCATTGGAAGGACTGATGTTGAAGCTGAAACTCCAATACTTTGGCCACCTCATGCAAAGAGCTGACTCATTGGAAAAGACCCTAACACTGGGAGGGATTGGGGGCAGGAGGAGAAGGGGACGACAGAGGATGAGATGCCTGGATGGCATCACCAACTCGATGGACATGAGTTTGAGTAGACTCTGGGAGTTGGTGATGGACACGGAGGCCTAGAGTGCTGCGATTCATGGGGTCGCAAAGAGTCCAACACGACTGAGCGACTGAACTGAACTGGACTGAACACACCTATTTGGAATGGTCAAAATCCAGAACACTGACTACACTAAACGTTGGGGAGGTTGTGGGGCAGCAGAAATGCTCACTCATTGCTGACGCAAATACAAAATGGTTTGGTCACTTTGGAGGACAGTTTGGAAATTTCTTACAACACCAAACACACTCATACATTATTCACAATCTTAGGTAGTCACACTAATGAATAAAAACTTATGTCCACACAAACACATGGATGTTTATAGTAATTTTATTGATAATTGCCAAAACTTGGAAGCAACCAAAATATCCTCCAGTAGGTAAATGGATAAATTAACTGTGGTCCATCCAGACAATGGAATATTATCAGAACTAAAAAGAAATGAGCCCTTGAGCCATGAAAAGACATGGAGGAAACTTAAATGTTTCCTATGCCAATCAGAATATGCAACAGGCTATATGATGCCAAATGTATGACATTCTAGAAAAGGCAACAGTACAGAGACTGTGAAATGTCAGTGGTTGCCAGGATTTGGGGAGGGGGGATAAGGTAAACAGGTGGAGCACAGGGAAATTATTCTGTGTGATACATGCAATGGTGGATACAGTTTTCAAAACCCATAGAATGGGGACTTTCCTGGTGGTCCAGTGGTTAAGATCTTATATCTCTACTGCAAAGGGCCAGGGTTAAATCGCTGGTCAGGGAAACTAGATCCCACATGTTGCAACTAAGACCCAGTGCAATATACACACACCCATGTGCAGAGCTTCCCTGGTGGCTCAGATGGTCAGGAGTTCACCTGCAATGCAAGAGACCCAGGTTTGATCCCTGAGTCAGGAAGATCCCCTGGAGAAGGAAATGGCAACCCACTCCACCATTCTTGCCTGGGAAATTCCATGGACAGAGGAGCCTGAGACGCTACAGTCCATGGGGTCACAAAAGAGTCAGACAGGACTGAGCAACTGAACAATATTTAAGGTACAGTACAAAAGTGAACCCGAATGTAAACTATGGACTTTAGTTAACAATAATGTGTCAATATGGCTCACACATTGTACCCCATGTG
This sequence comes from Capricornis sumatraensis, assembly GCF_032405125.1. Lineage (NCBI taxonomy): Eukaryota > Metazoa > Chordata > Mammalia > Artiodactyla > Bovidae > Capricornis > Capricornis sumatraensis. The sequence continues at coordinate 44,929,756 of NC_091083.1, forward strand.
CCACACCAAAGCCCAGTCTTAGTAATAGGAAATTGGAAATCTTTATGCAGGTCAGGAAGCAACAGTTAGAACTGGACATGGAACAACAGACTGGTTCCAAATAGGACAAGGAGTACATCAAGGCTGTATATTGCCACCCTGCTTATTTAACTTATATGCAGAATACATCATGAGAAACGCTGGGCTGGAGGAAGCACAAGCTAAAATCAAGATTGCCAGGAGAAATATCAATAACCTCAGATATGCAGCTGACACCACCCTTATGGCAGAAAGTGAAGAAGAACTAAGAGCCTCTTGATGAAAGTGAAAGAGGAGAGTGAAAAAGTTGGCTTAAAGCTCAATATTCAGAAAACGAAGATCATGGCATCTGGTCCCATCACTTCATGGCAAATAGATGGGGAAACATTGGAAAGAGTGGCTGACTTTATTTTTCTGGGCTCCAAAATCACTGCAGATGGTGACTGCAGCCATGAAATTAAAAGATGCTTACTCCTTGGAAGGAAAGTTATGACCAACTTAGGCAGCATATTAAAGAGCAGAGACATTATTTTGCCAAGAAAGGTCCGTCTAGTCAAGGCTATGGTTTTTCCAGTGGTCATGTATGGATGTGAGAGTTGGACTATAAAGAAAGCTGAGCACCGAAGAATTGATACTTTTGAACTGTGGTGTTGGAGAAGACTCTTGAGAGTCCCTTGAACTGCAAGGAGATCCAACCAGTCTATCCTGGAGGAGATCAGTCCTGGATGTTCATTGGAAGGACTGATGTTGAAGCTGAAACTCCAGTACTTTGGCCACCTCATGCAAAGAGCTGACTCATTGGAAAAGACCCTGATGCTGGGAAAGATTGAGGGCAGCAGGAGAAGGGAACAACAGAGGATGAGATGGTTGGATGGCATCACTGAGTCAATGGACATGAGTTTGGGTAGACTCTGGGAGTTGGTGATGGACAGGGAGACCTGGTGTGCTGTGGTTCATGGGGTCTCAAAGAGTCAGACATGACTGAGCAACTGAACTAAAAATGTTGAGAAGTTATAAAGGAACTCTCTGTACTTTCAACTCAATTCTTTTGGAAACCTAAAATTGCTCAAAAAATCCAATAATGGAAAATAATACTTGATTAACCCAAAATAAAACAAAAAAAAGGCATTAGATTTAAAAAAAAAAAAAAGTGGGCAAGGCAGAAACCAAGTAACCCAAGAGGCTTGAACCTGATAAACTCTGATTTCGTCTGTTTGAATTCCTAGAACAGGTGAAAGGACTGAATACACATAAGAAGTGAAGCAGTGTTGATCTACAGGGTGAGAACAGACTGGAAGGAACATAGGAGACCCGCTGGGCAGTGGAAGGTCTTCCTGATTGAAGCGCTAGTTATGGGATCTGTACTCTTATCACAACTGAGCAAATTGTCGAGGTGGGATTAGTGCCTTTCTCTGCCTATAAACGAGGAAAAAAAAGAATTTTTTTTTTTTTTTTTGCATGTGATAAGCATGAGGATGAAAGTCACAGGCTGGTGATGAAGGACCAAAAAGACAGAAGGCAGCCTGAGATCTCCCATCTCTGGACCCTTCATCATATAAGAAAATAGACATTATGTTAATCAGGCACTATTATGGGCAGACGAATTCACCACTGAATACTACAAGTTCACTTAACATAAAAACAGAAAGAGAATAAAATACCCAGAATAGATATTGAAAAATACTGATTCATTTGCATTCATGTGAGAATCATTTCTAGTTCCCGTCTATTCTACACAAATGGATGTAAACACTGGGATAAGCCCCTGAAGTTTAATTTGGTAGGCTACATAGATCAGCTAAAAATCTCGTATGAACCTCATTTCCCCAACAAAACTTCATTCATTCATTCATTCTGGTTTGTTTTCTTGTTTGTTAAGCTGATGCGTGAGTTGATTCCAGACCGTGTGACTCCAACTTTCAAAATAACAAGGCCCAAATGAATCATCTTTTCCTATGCTCAAAAAAGAAAAAAAAATGCCTCATGTTGAAGATCACTTGGCACGTAACTGAAGTTAACAGAGAGCCTTTCATTTCAGCCACAAATCAGTAAGCACCAAATCCAGTCTCCAATCATCAAAACCAGTCTGGGCATCTGGTCCCCTCTGAAAAAGCCTCTTAAAGAAAGGCCATGACATTACTGCTGACATCAGCACCTGCAGTGCCCAGGAGCTTTTCCAAGATTGTTTTCACTTATGAGCTTAAATAACACGAAAGATTGTTTCTACAGTAAAAGATGCTTCCCTAAATAGGCAGGACCTGAAGACAAAGGATAGGGTTTGACTGTGGCCATTGCTCAGAGGGAAATGCAGTTAGGTAACTCGAAGGCAAGGGGATAAAAGAAGAAACAGGACACTGTGAAAAGAGAACACTCAGCAAGATGTTGGGCGGCGGTACTGGGGGTGGCACAAGCGGGGGCTGGCAAAGACCACTTCTTAGCGAGGTATGTGCCTCTCGTGATGGAGGCCAGGAAAATGAATGGGATTCATGATTCCTGAGCTGCCCTGGAGGGAGGTAGAGAGAAGACTGGGAACAGTTGTGTCCAGGTCCACGCTCGCGAATAAACCTCCTGTGAATACCTGTGGCCAAGACTGTGAGCATCATGGTTTCATTGCCCTTGAGTAGATGTCTAAAAGCAGAATTGCCAGGTCATGTGTGTGTACCTTTAACTTCTTAAGAAGCTAGCCCACTGTCTTTGACAAAGCACCACCTCTGGCATTCCCGTCAGTGTGCACAAGGGGTGCAGTGGAGCAGTGGTCTCTACCAGCAGGGTGCAGTCACACCTCCACCTCCAGGACACACAGAGGCGCTATTGTGACCAAGACAGAGGCAGGAAGGCCCCTGTGGGGTCAGTGAGGCTGCAGGCATGCCCCACCCTCAGATCACGGTGGGCCTCAGGTACACAAGCTCTCAGGGGATGGCAGAGAGCTTTGAGCAGTACGTGTGTGTGTGTGTGTGTGTGTGTGGTGTACATGCACACGTGTGTGCCTGGGGGAATACACAAGTGCAAGAATACAGAGGTGCTCGCTTGGACATAAGTTGTTATTAGAAATATCCATCATTGCTCAGTGCTCCACCTTCCTGTCTCACACAGGATGAAAGCCAGCTCGTCTCCTCAGGGACCTACTGGTTGACACCCTTGAAGTTAGCCGGAGGTGGTGAGACCTAGCAATCCAGGTGAGGCTGCAGGATTTCATAGCCCTATTTCACCACTTGTCAGCTGGGACCGTGAGCAAATTTCCCAGCTTGTCTGTGTTTCCACTTCCTTACCTATCAAGTGGGGAGAGTAATTCTGCCTGTTTCTCAATAAATCAGTGGCACTTTTTATCTGATAGTAGTCAAAGTTTGGTAAATTTTCCTGTCACCTTGCTTTAATTTGTCCCAAGAACTGAACTATTCAGGTGGCCTTCTGTTGGCCACATTTGAGATCAAGCTGTGTGTAAAACCGCGTATGAGGCTCACCTTTCCCTTGAGTGCCCCCCAGGCTCACAGGAAGACAGACGCAGAGCCACTGAGCCATCACGTTAAGAACAAAGGGGTGGGGGCGGTTAGAGAAATCTGGAAAGAGAGCTCTCTCCTCAAGGTCCCAGCTGCCTCCTGAGGAAGTCAGCCGTGACTTGCGGAGGAAGGAAGGGCTGTTTCTGCTCAGTGTGGGGGCGATGAGGACAGGCGGCAATTCACCCAGACTGTTCACCAGAGGCTGTGTCTGTGCTCGGGTCAACTTCCATCCCCCCGTGTCTGCATCTCTGTACCTGAAGGCTTCCCCATCTCAGAGTGGAGCCCCTCTGGAAGTACCGGGAATTACCCATCCGCCTGCAGCAGCCCCATCCACAATGGATGGAAGTCAGTGTATCAATACCCCGGCTCCCACGGCCCTCTGGTGGAATGACATTTCCTAGTGTTTCCACAGTTGCATCGCCTCTGCATGACCCTACCGCTAATGTCCATTTTTCCCATTAAACTACTTTACTGGAATCCCTGTCTCCAGGTCTGCTTCTGGAGCAAAAGGAGCCTGAAGACCAGATGGAGAAGACAGCGCTGGTCCAAGAGCAATAGAGACATCTTGAGTGTGGGCAGTGCTCTGTGCGGGGGGAGCAGCCTGGGGTGAGGAGCCAGTAAAAGATGAAGGCCACGGACAACATCAGAGATTCAAGTAGGACCCCCATTGTCTCCCCCTGCCTGCCATTCTGCTCCAAGACCCCAGGGCAGCCAAGCATCAGACACAGAGTTATTGAGTGCTACTGTGTGCCAGGCCCAGGGAGCATCAGAGACCAGGCACCAGACAACAACAACAAAAATTGCCCTAGAGGTGCTTACATATATGTAAGTACAGGCAATAAGTCAATAAATCTTAACCACAGGAAGAAATGATACGCCATGTTAGAAGGTGACTGGTGCTTTGGGCAGGACAGGGGTCTCTGGGGGGGCTGGAGAGACAGTGCAGTTTCACAGCCACCTCAAGAGACAAGAAAAGAGAGGAGCAGGGGAAAGTCAGGAGACTTGGGAAGGAGGCCCATCCAAAATCACTTCTAGAATAAGAGAGTCGAGAGAGGGGCCAGGAGGGCCTACTCCCAATAATGAGACCAGAGAACCACCCCCAAACAGATAAAGCAGAGCTCCTCCAGGGGGGCCCCCAGACCAGCAGCAGCAGTCTCCCCCGGAAACCTACTAGAAATGCAGAGTCTCCCAGGCTCCAACCCAGACTTGCCCACTCTGGGCAGAGGCCCTGTGAGGGCTCCAGGCTCCTGAGATGGAGAGAGCGGGCCCAGAGCAAGGCAGGACGGGAACACAGTGAGAAGAACATAAAGCTGAACACAAAGATATTCTAATAGAAATGATTTGTATTCATAAAATGCCACAAATTAGCACAGGGTATCAGTTTGGAGATTTAGACAGGATGTCATTGGAGGTGAAGATGTCCAGAAGGTTGCATTTCATGTTGGTAAAGAAAGGGATAATGCCAAATGCACGTCAGTCACCCAATTGTGCAGCTTTGCTGGTGGCTCAGCTGGTAAAGAATCTGCCTGCAATGCAGGAGACCTGGGTTCAATCCCCAGGTCGGGAAGATCCCCTGGAGGAGGGCAAGGCAACCCACTCCAGTATTCTTGCCTGGGAAATCCCATGGACAGAGGAACCTGGCGGGCTATAGTCCATAGGGTCAAAAGAGTCAGACACAGCTGAGTGACTAAGCCATCGAGGAGAAGACAGAACTGCTAGAAATACAAGGATTGACAAAGCTGATCTCCATGGGAGACGATGAGAAAGAGGACGGACTAGCTGGTGTGATGGGTGTACAGGGCTGCACCCCCCACCCCCAGTGCACACACCAAAACCGTAACCGCGACCACGAGGGTGGGTACTGGGACACACAGGGCACATTGCCCTAGTTCAGAGATGATGGGTTTGACAAGGAAGTGAACCGTTAGGTTTGGGACTGACTCTTTTTTGGAAAGGAAGACTCTGGAGAAAGAAGGTAAAAGGCACAATTATTTCCTTCCACCTCATAGATCTCATTATTTTCACTGGCTATTTGAACACAGAAGGAGCTCGAGAGAGCAGATGTCATGGACCCAGCTTAAGCCTTTATGATACCAGGACCAGCGTGAAACGCAGAGAGGGTGAGGCAAAAGTGCTTTGCAGGGAAAGGTGACAAGAGCCTGATGAGGAAGGTGTTGGTCCTCCACGGGGGTCAGCAGGAAAGAGCCTGGCTGTTCCGCCGTGTGACCCAGGAGGTTAGAGATGGCGTGGAGAGAAAACAGCCTTGCATGGTCTCCAACTGAAAGCCGAGATGTGCTGTTGGGGCCCAGTGACCTTCACGTTGACCTTCATCCGGGCATCCCCCACCCCCTTCCCTCCCTCTCTCTCCTTCCCTTCTTCCCTCTCTGTTTATGCGCCACTCCTCCCATCCTTCCCTCCACGCAGCTGAAATCTATGGATTTTAACCACAAGGGAGGACCAGCATCAATGGTGGCAAAACTCAAATAAAAAGCCCAGCAAACAGGACCCAGGGCAGCAGCTCTTGGGGAGCTCTGGCTGCCGGCTCCTGGAGGCTCAGGCAGAGTGTGCTCCCTGCTGTGAAGAGAAGAGCCTCAGGTCAAGTTCACGGGAGAGACTGTTGACCTCAGGGCTTATCCTCCAACTTGACCTTTCACTCCTCCCCTCTTTCTTCACTTTTCACCACTCCTGGCCTTTATTTCCTCTGAAGACAATGATCCAGGGTGTAAGAGATGAGACACTTTTGAGCGGAGGCTTTTTGTCTTGGGGTTTATTGTCTCTTCCTCCTCATACTGAATAGATTGAGGAGTCAGCTCAATCAGGATGGACTCTTTCAGTCCATGTTAAAGCCGTGGAAGGTATATGATGTGTATGTGGCTCTTTCATGTTAATCTATGGGTTTTCTGTCACAGATGTACTTGTTTTGCACAATAGGTTTAATTCTGTATACATTTTTTTTGGGTGTGAATCAATCATGTTTGAAAGATTTGCTAGCATTTACATCACTCTAAGTTTCTAAGAGGAATTGCTGCTAAAGTGTGGCATTTTTGTTCATGGGCTTTTCCTTAAATCAGGAAACCCTGGCCTCAAGGTTTTTCAATATGAAACAAAGGATGTTAGGATTGTATGTATTTGTGTGTCTCTTTGTGTCTCTCTCTTTGTGTGAAAGGTGCTTTTCTCTGTGTGTGTGTGTGTGTGCGTATGTCGTGTGTCTGTGTGTGTGTGTGTATGTTGGGGAGGAGGCAGCCACAGTTCTTCATATTAAGATATTATTTCCAAATGGGTTTTGTTAGTGACTAGACAGCTCAAGAATAAGTTTTATTGAGCCCCGGTAATGACTGTTTATCACAAGTGTCCAGGCCATTAGCATCACCGGAAAGCCCTTGATTCCCCATAAGCCCTGTTTTTACAAAGTCCACAGTCTGGAAAGCAAGTCGACTGGGAATCAACCACCATCTGCTGCTCCAGCCTCCAGTCACAGTGAGGTTTATGTGGCAGAACAATGAGTGAGCGGTCGGCCTGTCCAATTAGTTAAATATACTGGGAAAGGTTTGGTGCCCAAGTGGTCATAAATGCTCCTGTGATCATTGCAGAATGGTGTTTGCAAATCGCACCCATTAGACACGTTTAATCCAGCACCAGGCGTCATCCACACAACTAAAACGATGCAGGGGATAGAACAGTGGAGATGGAGGCGTGCAGCAGGGCTCAGGATCAGAGGGCGGAGTCGAGAAGCGCGGATCTGGGCCCGGGGGCCGCCCTACCCTGGCCTCCACCCAGCTCGGTGCCCTGAGGCCAGTGCCGCACCCAGTGAGTAAAGCCGCGTGTCGTCGAGGCACCTCTGACAACGGACACAGGAGCCTCGAAGGCAGTTCCTGCTGTGCATTGTGAGCTGCTGGGAAGCAAATTCAAATATTGAACCAGGCTGACAGCAGCGTATTCCGGAGTTTATCAGGATAAGCGGGTAACAAAGCACAAAGGATGGCAACCCACTTCCGAGGTTGCCCCGAGGTGCTTTTCAGAGGCCTGAGGGCAGCTCAGTGTCCAGCCCGCCCTCCCCCATCCTGGGATGAAATGACCCTGTCTAGAAAGCCTGTGATTCCAGCACCAGTGGAACAACCTTCAAATACACACATTCAAAGAGACTTACATGTTCTCTTCTAGCACTCAGGGAGGGACTGTTGATGTTTACAATCACATCGAATTGTATCATCATGCAAGACCTCACCTATGATCTAATTCTAGCTTAAGCCAAATATGCAAAAAGAGTTTTAGGCCAGGGGAATGGTGGGCAAATTCTGCTGAAAGGAAACACTTGCCCCCTTGCAGATAAGAGGAACAATGAGAGAAAGGAATTCCAGAGTTTCTTTCTAAAACGAGTGGGTGTTATCTCCATGAACAGACCAAAACACACTTCATTTTGTTAAAGAAAAAAAAAAAGCATTTCAGTGAGTTTTACTCCCGGAATCTGGAACAAACTAAGGTACTTGATTATTGAACACGTGGAGAGTTTGATCATCCTCTTTCTTTTGGTTGACAGGCTCCACAAACCACACAGATTTAAGCCTTGGGTTTTGCAGCCAGAGAGGGACAGATGTTTTCAGGGATTCTCTGTCTCTGATTTCCATGCTAACCCTATTGTTTTCAGGGGTGGAAATATGTAGGGGACATTACACCATTTTGCAGCTGCTGGAAAGCAGTGCTTTCCTGTTTTCCTGATTTAGACAATGGAGAAACTAAGAAGAAAAATAATAGGAAAAGGCTTTCCTCTATTTGTTTTTTAAAAAACTGCATTATTTTGAATTTGGTACCTTTTTCAGAGTCAAATCTCATCTCTGTTCTCTTAGTTTTTATAGAAATCTATATGGGAAAGACAGTAGGAATAAAAGTAACTAACGATCAAATCCACATCTTCCAGAGGTTGTTCAGGGTAAAATCCAGGCCCTGCACAATGTGCTCAAACAAAGCTCCCAACCAGAACATAAAAGACGGAACTACACACGCGCGTGTGGGAGAGAGTTTCACTCCCAACTCTGCTCTCTTGAAGGCTGCACGGAAGCACACTCACATACGTGTTTAGTTTTTTATTTCACCTTTCACCTGAGCGTGGGGAAAGATGTGAAGACTAACCTTTTGGAGAGGCTGCTAATCTATTGGCGATGGACACTCAGGCCTGAGATGGCCTTGCCAGGCCTGGTGGTCACCACAGGCTGAGTCCCTCCGGGCTTCAGGCCAGAGCTGGTGGGTTCACCCTTAGTGCCTCTGGGGACAGGCGACAGGCACCAAAGTGACATCAGCAAGGTTGCTTCTGCCTCAAGGCCACCCAGACAAGCAGTCGTGGGTTCATCATACAAAGGACCCTCCCCAGGTCCTCCACGCCCAAGGCAAATCTGGAGAATGGCCCATCCTTGGCTGTCTGCACTCCACTTTCCCAGGGGACTGTCCTCCTGCTTCAGCCCCTCCAAATGGCCAGCAAGAGAGAAGAGCAGTGACTGCAGAGACTGCCCCCGAAATTCAGGAGCGGGCCTGTTTGAGGAGACAGTCTCCCTCTAAGTTATCTGCATCACTCACGTGATGAGTTTGTCCCAAACTTAGAATTATTGAGCCATGGACAGAAACCCAAGTTGTCTTTGAACGTGTTGCTAAGCAGAGCCTCTCCACAACCCCAGCACCCGGCTTGCTCTGCTGCTCCGCAGGCCAGGGGGTCAGGGACAGAACAGCACCTGGTCAGCCCCGTCCAGCTCGCTGCTGGGGGAGTCCTCGCGTGGCAGAACCCACCTCTCCCCACACTCCATCTGTCCATTTACCTGGCTGTCGTGATCGAGCCACCTGGCTTCTGGATAAATAGATACTTTGTCCACCAGCCTCAAGCTCCCAAAACAAGAATTCAAACCCCTAGACCAAAGCAGGTTCAATGGGAGAAGGAAGCATCTATCTGACGCTTTTTATCAGTCATGGCCCGAGGTCGTCCAGCTGGGTGGCGGCTGTAAGGGCGGGTTGTCGGCAGAGGGGCCGACTCTGACCGAGCAAGTTTGGAAAAGCTGTGACTTATCCACCCATTTCTCCCCATAGAGGTTCTCAGGGGTTGGGGGAACTGGGGGAGGCACAGCGGGCAGGGCTGCGTATTCCCTACTCACCCCCAGAAGAATTCAAACATAGAAACCAGATGCGGCCGGGCCGTGGAAGAAATCAAATGGCCTCAGCCAATTCAAGGCTGGTGGACCATGGGGGTCGGGGGCATCCTGGATTGGGAATGTCCCCCTCACTCCAGTGACCAGGGTGAGGTCTGTAAAGGCCTAGAGCGAAGCATTTCCGTAAGTGCAAATACCAGCCAGCAGCACACACAGCCACAAATGGCCCACAGTCAGCCCCACACAGCACAGCACCCAGGGACCCTGGGCTGAGGGGCACAGCATTCCACCCCTGGAGCATTAAATCCCAGTGTTCCAAGTGGAAACAGCAGAATATTAGGTGCCTTTCAGAAGCAGACACTCCGAACCCTGTGCTGGGCCCCCTCAGACCTCCATCCTTTCTTCCTTCCTTCCCCCAACCCCTTCCAGTTTTCCTTTTTTTCCCTTTCTTCAATGTGAGCTATAGCACCTTCATTTCAAAATTGGCAAAAGGCATCTACTTGGCTCTGAAGGCCAAGCACATGGGGTGCTGACCTCTGGGGCAGAGTTTGGATCCCGGAAATGGTTTCCTCGGTCCGACCTGCAGAGGAAGGGGAGCATCAGGGAGGGGTGCGGCAAGGGGTTCACCCCCAGTCCCACCTTCTCCAGGTGCCCAGGCCTCCTGTGCTGCTCAGGCAGCTTCTAAGGGCTCTGACCCGCAGTGAATTCTGGGCTGCTTTCCAGGAACCCAGGCGGAACTGATGGGGACCGAGCACCACCGAGTACCACCGAGCACAGCAGTCAGTTGTGGGAAGTCTGGCTAGTGGGCACTTAGAGACAAGGCTGTAAATTAAAACGGCTCTGAGCAGTGTCTGCTGTTGCATAAGATCTTAGTTATACTCTCATTCTCTCTCCATCTCCTCTTGTCTTCTTTTTTAAGGAAAAGGGCCAGAGGACACCTTTGTTGTACGCAGCGCTGGGCCGGCACCCAGGGGACGAGTCCTGACTTAGCTGTGCTGTATCCACAAGATGGGCTCAGCTCTCAGGAGGCCCCCACCACTGTGAACTGTCCTAAATGCTCTTACAGCACCTTTTAAACTCAGCCCCTCACATCATCCAGAAATCACCAGAGCGTCCAAGCCCAGGCAGAGTGCAGAGGTGGCAGGATGGCATCGGGGGCATGGGGCCACTTGGCCCTGGAGACCAGTGGTCTTTAACCTTTGACCTCACGAGTGTCGGTCTCACCAGTCAAACACATGGTGGAACATGGAAACATTTATTGAGATAAATTGACTCACATAGTTTTGAAACAAACCCTGCCTTCTAACCCTAGTTTCCAGAGTCACTGTTTACTCGCTTGGTACAATTTTCCCGACATTGTTCAGATTTCATTTGCAAATACACTGAAGACAATTAGAACCCGAAGAGCTAGAGAGATGTGATTTCTAAACGCCCTGCCTCTGCCGCCTAAGTGGATGGAAATGCAAGAATGGAAAACATATGTCTCCAGCCTGAACACATTCCCTCTGTCAGAAACAGAACTTCTTACATAATCAGACAACTGATAGACTCAGGCTTCATCACACCAGAAGGCACAAATCATTTCAATCCAAATTTGCCCTGATTAGCGTCCTCTTAATAGAGGTGTATGCGGGCAGAGAAACAGTTCAAACAGAGCCTGTTAGCACCTGACATGTCAAGTCTGATCCAGAGTCAGGGGTTACATGAACTCAATCACATTTGAATTTCAACAGGAAAGGGAAGGAGAATTGTTAACACTCATGAAATTCCTGAAATGACACCTGACCCTCCCCTGCTTCCACACTACACACGTGTGATACCTGCACAGTTCAAGCTGCCAGGCATTTAAAGAGAAGGTTGACAACTACTTGCTAGGATTCCAGTCTAGTCTTCCAGGAGGATGGGGGTCCTGCTTTCAACGGTCTCCTGGCTCCAAGGATGGTGGTCGCTGCCAGTATCCAGGGGCCTCGTCAGCATCAGCAGTCTGTCCCTGGCGTCGGACTACAGGAACAAAGGGCAACACATTGGAAGCTGTTGCTCCGGGACCATGCCATCTGGACCCTGGGCGTGGGGACACGGGGCAGGGTGGCACCCCCAGAGGGCACATGTGGGCCTCGAGGTGATCCCAGGGGGGCGTGCCTGCCCCTCACCTCTGCCTGCTGCATGCCACGGTCACTGCCGCCCCCACCCCGCGCCCGTGCCTGCCACACTCCCCCCGGGCGACCCAGCCTCCTTCACCTGTAGGGGTTCTCCGTGGCTCTGCTCTCAGCCCGCTCGGGCACCCAGGCGTAGCTGTCTGCGGCACTCTGCGGCTGCTGCTTCTTCTCCTCCCTCTTGGCCCTGCGCTTGCGACAGACCAGCAGCCCTAGGGCCAGAGCTAGCAGGAGCAGGATGGCCACGACGGTGCCAAGAATGTAGAATAAGAGCAGCTGCTGTCCGTCCGTGCCCTGGTCGCTCTGCTTGGCTGTGAAATCCTCGCCTGCAGACTCCCGGTGGCCGGTGGTGGCTGTGGGGTGATGGGTGCTGGGCTCCATCCAGACCCCAGGTGTCTCACTGGGGGCCAGCATCTCCGGTGGAGTCAGGGAGATGGGGACCCTAGCTGGGAGGGAGGGTCTCCTGTTGGAGGGCGCCACCGTAGAGGTAGCCTCAGGGTTGTCCCCGCTGGGACTGGGCACGGTGGCAGAAGACTGGAGCCCCTCATCTCCATTTCCCGTGTCTTCCCCAAGGGGAGACCTGCTCGGTGGCCCCAACGATGTGGGCCCCCCAGTGCAGGAGACGCCGTTGGTGTCCAGCTCCCAGCCCGGCAGGCAGCCACAGCGGAAGGACCCCTCCGTGTTGAAGCACAGGCTGTCGCAGAGGCCACCCTGCTGGACCTCACACTCGTCCACGTCCAGGCACTGGGTGCCATCCTCCCCAGCCAGCTCGTAGCCCTCCTCGCAGGAGCAATAGAAGGAGCCCTCGGTGTTGGTGCAGCTCTGGGCGCAGGGTGAGTGGCCAGGGGCACACTCATCCACATCCACGCAGGCCCCCTCTTCAGGGCCACCAGGCTCAAAGCCCACCCAGCACTCACAGCGGAAGCTCCCAGGGGTGTTGACACAGTCCTGGGCGCAGGGGTTGTCCTGGCACTCGTCCACATCCACGCAGTCTCGCTGAGTTGAGTCCAGCTGGTAGCCTGGGGGACAGTGGCATGTGAAGTCTGTTCCGAGGGACCCGGGGAAGCACGTGGCCTCCCCTCCGCACGGACTGGAGCTGCAAGGGTTCCGAGAGGCGCAACTGACCAGGTCGTCCAACAGCCGGAACCCCGGCCGGCAGCCGCATCGGAAGGAGCCATCCCCGCCCTCGAAGCAATCCTGCTGGCAGCCTCCATTGTTGAAGTCACAGCTGAACTTGGGGCTCACACAGAGGGGCCCTGAGCTGTCCCAGTCAAACACGCTGGGGGCCTTCTCCTTGCACAGGAAGTAGTGAGGCCTGCCCTCGTCCCCGTCCTCACAGGCCACACTGGCCATCGAGGCAAAGGGCACGGCCTGCAGGGAGGAGCTGGTGGCCTGGAAAGGGGTCGTGTAGTTCACCTGACCCGGGCCCCCCAGGGTCAGCGGCCGACACATGCCTTTGAAGCTGAACTTGCACACAAAGCCCTCGATGTTGCTCCCAGGAAACCCGGATTGCCCACAAGGACCATCGACCCACTTGGAGAGGCTGCTGGCCAGGCCCGGCACAGACAGGTCCAGAATCAGGGACACGCAGCGCCTCTGAATGCAGGTGTTCTTAACCTCTTTGTACCAGTTGTTGTACTGCGAGTCCTCCCCATCGCCCAGCCAGCTGAAGCCTTTCAGGGGCAGGCTGCTGTCCGAGCAAGTGCCCTTCTCTCGCTGGAGCCCAATCCAGAATTTGTTCTGGCGTTCTGGCAGGGGCGCCCCCAGCAGCAGGAGCTGGGTCAGGGCACCCTGGATGTGCCTGGCCTCCTCCTCACTCTTCACCGTGGCCAGATTGCCCCCTTTCTTGCTGCAATGGAGCTGGGCATCCTCCGCATTCAGCTTGTGCCTGTGGGCCGTGTAGCAGGCAGCCCCCGCGCAGACCACGGCCTCCGGGTCAGTGGTGTTCTCCGCCCAGGACTGGATCGACAGCAGCAGCAGCAGCAGCAGGCCAGCAGAACTGGCCATCGTGGCCTCTGTGTCCCTCTGAGTGAGAGGCTGACACCCTGGCGGTGACAGCGGCAGCCCGAGCTGAGCTCCGAGAGCCAAGGGCTCAGACGTGGACGCTCCGTCGCAGAGAAGGACACAAAGGCTGAAGGCTCTCCGCGGCCCCCTGACCCAAGGCGCATCCTGCCACTGCACTTCTTATTCCTCACCGGATACAGGGGCTTCCTGTGCTGAATGGCTTCTGACTCCTGCTGCCTTCATCACGGTTTTGTTGTTCATAAAAGGAGCCAGGCAACGTCGCTGGGTGCCGGCTAAGGAAATGCAGCGGTGATGGGGGTGGGGAGACGTTTACGGCTTGCATGCACCAGCGCCTTTATTTAGGGGTCCCTCCTCCTTCCCATCCATGTGAGGGCACGCCGCAGAGTGAGTAGAGATTTGGAGGGGGCCAGGAACTTGAGAAACTCACTTCATAACCCATAATAAAATTCCACTTTGGTTTGCAAACAACCAGAAGAGGGAAAGAAAAAAAAAAAAATCCTCAGACTTGAGACACGATGGTTATAATTTTCAGCCTTTTTTAGAAGCAAACTGGGCTCTCCTTTTGCTCGCTCATGTTCCCTTTGGCTTTGAGAGTCTTTTTTCTCTTATGTCCCCTCATCGTGAACTTTAAATAGATAGGCAATTTTAAAATAGGAACTGGGCCGTGGGAATGTCTGAGTTTCTAACACAATGCCAAGCTCCCTCCTCGAGAATGTTAAACCCAATTGGGTGAAATTTGGCAGTTTTCAGGGTTTTGGAGTGCAAATGCTGTGTTGTGATGTGGCAGCATCGCAGAAAGCATCATAAAGGAAAAGATGAAAATGTCTTTGACCTCACAGACTGAGGCTTGAGCGCCTGTTTTTCCTCAGCTCGGGGTTACCGGAAGGGTGGGAGGTCTGGGCCCAGAATCCATCCAGGCCACGGCTAACCTCCTTCCGCACAGCGACTCACAGAGGCCCTTGAATCGAAGAGTTCTTTTCCTGTGATGACAGTGCGTTCTGCTCACTGAGACTGTCACCAGTTGAGGTCCCCAAGAAGTAGAGCCCAGACAAGGATTTGGGATTCACAGTTTATTTGAGAGGGGAGGAGTGAGACAAGGGCAAGGAAGGGGCCAGCACCGGGTGACACCAAATTGAGCAGGTGACCTGGGGCTCCAGCTGGGACTCTCAGGAGACCTGCAGACCACACATCCGTCTCCCCAGAGAAGGGAGGGGACTGGACCCTCCCCTTTTTGCTCCCCCTACCCACGGGCACCCATGACTCTCGGCACTCTGGGTGGATGGTGAGGACCCAGCCCCCAAAGGGAGCACTCAGTGGAGAGAGGCAAACCTCCGAGTGACTAAGATGGGACGCCAGCTCTCCTCAGAGCTTCCAGTAGGGTGTCGTGGGGATTGGGAACTCAGGGGCTTTCAGCCTCCACAAGGATAAAGCACTCATCTTGGACTCCAGTCAGAGAGCCCTCAGGGGGTGCTTCTTACGTTCTTTTTATTTTAATCAGATGTTTGCAAGAGTCCAGAGATGCTTTCTTAGAATCCACTGAGTTTTCCCTGTGCTCTTTAGTGTCTGTGGAGATCCATCCACCCACCCACCTATCTGTCCATCCACTCATCCAACCATCCACCCACCCATCCATTCATCCATCTTTTTATCCATCTATCCATCCATCTACCTAACCATCCATCCACCCAACCAATGTTGATTAAGGCCTTATTGTGTACTGGGCTCAGCACTGATATTCTAGGAGAAAACTCCTGCCTTCATAACCTTTGACATCCCTTAGAATGGACAGATTTGAAGATGTTGAGCAGTTTTAGCTGTGACAGGTACCTCGGGGTGTCAGGAGAAATCCTTGGGATGGACACTTGGGACAGGCTCCTCTGGGAAAGAATGACAATGAAGCTGGAATTTAAAGGAGGAAAAGATAAGAGCGGAAATGGCATTCATGTGGGGGAACAGCATGTGCTAAGGCCCTGGGGTGGGAGGCCCATGACCTTGTTAAGGGAGTGAAGGAAGGGCGGTCCTACGAGAGCCTGAGGAATGGGAAGGAGGACGGGGGGGAGGGGAGAAGCCCTGAGAGCTGTGACAACTTGACTTATAGCTGAAATCTGTGGGGAAGCACTGAAGGGCTAAAACCTTCATGTGGCAGCCCCACACCCTCTGTGCAGAGAGACCTGAATGGTGTGTGAGGACCACTCAGCAAGCAACCGTGGTTTCAGGCTCAGATGGAGCTATATTGTTCCCCTTTTCATAGAATTAGAGCAGTTATAAACATCTCCAAAAAATGAAAAATGAACAAAACTAAAGAACAAATGAAGAATGAAAGCAACACTCTGTGCCACGTGTGAGCTACTGCACTGAGCCTCCTGGGTACACTATCCCACGTGTGTAAAATCATGTGAGGACACACTTCGCCAGGGGTGGTTTGTGAGTTTCCAGCTGTTTAAAGGGACAGAACACATCTACCCCTGGTTCAAATCCCACTCTGCCCCTCAGGAGCTGTGTGGCTTTAGACGAGCTGTGGGACCTCTGTCCATGTATGAGAGTCCGTAGCAGTTCCTCACATCTCCAGGGGGCTCTGTGAGGGCTCCGGGGGCTCTGTGAGGGCTCTGGGGGCTCTGTGAGGGCTCCAGGGGCTCACATCTGGGCAGGGGATTTGGGGGGAGGAGTCACTGTCCCACCAGTATGCTGACAAGCGTTGATCACCTAAACCTGCCTCTGGCATTGGTGCCTTGGTTTGGATATTTGCTGGCTTTGGGGCGGGACCTAAGCTCTGCATCTCCAGAGGGCTGGGTTTCCTGGTCTGTAAGAGAGGGGAGATGGGAGTCCTGATGCCATCACCCCAGTGAGGAGTCCATTAGGGCAACAAAGAGACAGAGGTGCTGGCTAAAGTTCAACCCCACACCCACCTCCCCGCCCCTCACTGAGCAAAACTAAGCAGGAGGAAACCTGTTTCACTGGCTGCAGACAGGGAGTTTTTTCTTCAAAGACCCTCCCCTGCCCTTACCCCCACACCTGCCCCTTTGCTGGTCCACTTCAGTTCAGTTCAGCCGCTCAGTCGTGTCCGACTCTTTGCCACCCCATGAATCACAGCACGCCAGGCCTCCCTGTCCATCACCAACTCCCAGAGTTCACTCAGACTCACGTCCATCGAGTCAGTGATGCCATCCAGCCATCTCATCCTCTGTCGCCCCCTTCTCCTCCTGCCCCCAATCCCTCCCAGCATCACAGTCTTTTCCAATGAGTCAGCTCTTCACATGAGGTGTCCAAAGTACTGGAGCTTCACCTTTAGCATCATTCCTTCCAAAGAAATCCCAGGCTTGATCTCCTTTAGAATGGACTGGTTGGATCTCCTTGCAGTCCAAGGGACTCTCAAGAGTCTTCTCCAACACCACAGTTCAAAAGCATCAATTCTTCAGCACTCAGCCTTCTTCACAGTCCAACTCTCACATCCATACATGATCACTGGAAAAACCGTAGCCTTGACTAGACGGACCTTAGTCGGCAAAGTAATGTCTCTGCTTTTGAATATACTATCTAGGTCGGTCATAACTTTACTTCCAAGGAGTAAGAGTCTTTTAATTTCATGGCTGCAGTCACCATCTGCAGTGATTTTGGAGCCCAAAAAAATAAAGTCTGACACTGTTTCTACTGTTTCCCCATCTATTTCCCATGACGTGATGGGACCAGATGCCATGATCTTCGTTTTCTGAATGTTGAGCTTTAAGCCAACTTTTTCACTCTTCTCTTTCACTTTCATCAAGAGGCTTTTTAGCTCCTCTTCACTTTCAGCCATAAGGGTGGTGTCATCTGCATATCTGAGGTTATTGATATTTCCCCCGGCAATCTTGATTCCAGCTTGTTCCAGCCCAGCGTTTCTCATGATGTACTCTGCAAACCCCCATTTCATAAACAGTGTCCTTTTGTAACTTATCATGCACAGTATTTACAGAAAATCTGACTGGGCCGAGCATTATTTTTAAGGCTAACTAGTATTCACTTCCCAGATCTGGCTTTGGCAAGCAAAGTGGCTCGTCAACATTTGGAAAGAGATAAACCAAGGAAAGGGTACGGGGCTTTGGGCAGATTCTGTCTCCAGGACAGCTCAGCGTGAGACACGAGCCTGTAAACCCTGCTCACACAGCTGGATTGGCAATTTTCAGGATCTCTTTAGCATTTACAACACTCTCAGTGGTTCCAATAAATGGCATAGAGTTTTGCCCTATTTAGACAATACAGTTTTATGGAAATAAAGATGTCTATATGTCCCACAATCAAGATTCAATTCTTCATGAAAAAAACCAAGCATAAAACAGTCATTAGAAAACAGTGAAGTCAGACAAAGAAAAAGAAATTTGTATATTAACACATATATGTAGAATCTAGAAAAATGGTACAGATGAACAGATTTGCAAACAGAAATAGAGACACAGACATAGAGAACAAATATATGGGAACCAAGAGGGAAAGGGGTTGAAGAGATGAATTGGGAGACTGTATTGACACATACGCACTACAGATACTATACATAAAACAGGTAACTAATGAGAACCTACTACACAGCACAGGGAACTCTACTCGGTGCTCTGTGGTTACCTAAATGGGAAGGAAATCCAAAAAGGATGGAAACCTGAATGCACGACAAGAAGCAACAGTTAGAACCAGACATGGAACAATGGGCTGGTTCAAAACTGGGAAAGGAGTATGTCAAGTATTGTCACCCTATTTATTTAATTTATATGCAGAGTCCATCACAGGAAATGCTGGGCTGGATGACTCACAAGCTGGAATCAAGACTGCCAGGAGAAATACCAACAACCTCAGATATGCAGATGATACCATTCTAATGGCAGAAAGTGAAGAGGAAATAAACAGCCTCTTGAAGGTGAAAGAGGAGAGTGAAAAAGCTGGCTTAAAACTCAACATTCAAAAAATGAAGATCATGGTATCCAGTGATATTACTTCATGGCAAACAGATGGGCAAAAAGTGGAAACAGTGTCAGGTTTCATTTTCTTGGGCTCCAAAATCAATGCAGACAGTGACTACAGCCACAAAATTAAAAGACACTTGCTCCTTGAAAGAATATCTATGATAAACCTAGACAGTGTATTAAAAAGCAGAGATGTCACTTTGCCTACAAACGTCCATCTAGTCAAGGCTATGGTTTTTCCAGTAGTCATGTATGGATGTGAGAGTTGGACTATAAAGAAAGCTGAGTGCCAAAGAATTGATACTTTTGAACTGTGGTGTTGGAGAAGACTCTTGAGAGTCCCTTGGACTGCAAGGAGATCCAAACAGTCCACCGTAAAGGAAATCAGTCCTGAATATTCATTGGAAGAACTGATGCTGAAGCTGGAGCTCCAATACTTTGACCATCTGATGCGAAGAGCCACCTCATTGGAAAAGACCCTAATGCTGGGAAAGATGGAAGGCAGGAAGAAAAGAGGATGACAGAGGATGAGATAGTTGGATGGCATTGCCAACTCCACAGACATGAGTTTGAGCAAACTCAGGGACACAGGACAGGGAAGCCTGGTGTGCTGCCGTTCATGGAGTTGCGAAGAGTCAGACATGATTTAGTGACTGACCAACAACAGCATATAACACATATACACACAGTTATAGAAAAGGAACAGAGAAAAAATACCAAAAAGAATAAAAACTTTCCCCTAACAACCCAGTGACATGGGTACTGATGTGACCATCATGCTCATTTTCCAGCTGGGAAAGCTTAAAGTGGTTAGGAACTTGTCTAGCTGGTAAGGAGTACAGTCAGAACTTGAATCTAGGCCAACTGATGCCAGTCGAGGTACAGATGGCCCAGGGTGTGCAGAGAGCCCTCTCAATTTCTGGTGGATTCAGCTTCTATGGCTATCCTGAGCCTAGATTCACATGCCCAAGTTTGGGCCCATTTGTTTAATTTTATCTGTCTGGTGTCTGTTTCTGTGATTGTGGTTTCAGTGAGTCTGCCCTCTGATGCCCTCTTGCAACACCTACCATCTTACTTGGGTTTCTCTTACCTTGGACATGGGGTATCTCCTCAACAGCCACCCCTCCTGACCTTGAACATGGAGTATCATCTCTCAGCCCTCCTGTTCCCACCCAGCTGCCGCTCCTTGGTTGTGGAGTTGCTGGCATATTGAGTGCAGGATTTTCACAGCATCATCTTTCAGGATTTGAAATAGCTCAACTGGAATGCCATCACCTCTGCTAGCTTTGTTTGTAGTGATGCTTTCTAAGGCCCACTTGACTTCACACTCCAGGATGTCTGGCTCTAGGTGAGTGATCACACCATCTTGATTATCTTGGTCTTGAAGATCTTTCTTGTACAGTTCTTCTGTGTATTCTTGCCACCTCTTCTTAATATCTTCTGCTTCTGTTAGGTCCATACCATTTCTGTCCTTTATCAAGCCCATCTTTGCATGAAATGTTCCCTTGGTATCTCTAATTTTCTTGAAGAGATCTCTAGTCTTTCCCATTCTGTTGTTTTCCTCTATTTCTTTGCATTGATCGCTGAGGAAGGCTTTCTTATCTCTCCTTGCTATTCTTTGGAACTCTGCATTCAGATGCTTATATCTTTCCTTTTCTCCTTTGCTTTTCGCTTCTCTTCTCTTCACAGCTATTTGTAAGGCCTCCCCAGACAGCCATTTTGCTTTTTTGCATTTCTTTTCCATGGGGATGGTCTTGATCCCTGTCTCCTGTACAATGTAATGAACCTCATTCCATAGTTCATCAGGCACTCTATCTATCAGATCTAGGCCCTTAAATCTATTCCTCACTTCTACTGTATAATCATAAGGGATTTCATTTAGGTCATACCTGAATGGTCTAGTGGTTTTCCCTACCTTCTTCAATTTAAGTCTGAATTCGGCAATGAGGAGTTCATGATCTGAGCCACAGTAAAACATCTATTTCTGCTTTATTGACTATGCCAAAGCCTTTGACTGTGTGGATTACAATAAACTGCGGAAAATTCTGAAAGAGATGGGAATACCAGACCACCTGACCTGCCTCTTGAGAAACCTATATGCAGGTCAGGAAGCAACAGTTAGAGCTGGACATGGAACAACAGACTGGTTCCAAAGAGGAAAAGGAGTACATCAAGGCTATATATTCTCACTCTGCTTATTTAACTTATATGCATGGTACATCACGAGAAACGCTGGGCTGGAAGAAGCACAAGCTGCAATCAAGATTGCTGGGAGAAATATCAATAACTTCAGATATGCAGATGACACCACCCTTATGGCAAAGTGAAGAGGAACTAAAGAGCCTCTTGATGAAAGTGAAAGAGGAGAGTGAAAAAGTTGGCTTAAAGCTCAACATTCAGAAAACTAATATTATGGCATCTGTTCCCATCACTTCATGGCAGATAGACGGGGAAACAGTGGAAATAGTGTCAGACTTTATTTTGGGGGGCTCCAAAATCACTGGAGATGGTGATTGGAGCCATGAAATTAAAAGATGCTTACTCCTTGGAAGGAAAGTTATGACCAACCTAGATAGCATATTCAAAAGCAGAAACCTTTGCCAACAAAAGTCCGTCTAGTCAAGGCTATGGTTTTTCCAGTGGTCATGTATGGATGTGAGAATGGGACTGTGAAGAAAGTTGAGCACCAAAGAATTGATGCTTTTGAACTGAGGTGTTGGAGAAAAGTCTTGAGAGTCCCTTGGACTGCAAGGAGATCCAACCAGTCCATCCTGGAGGAGATCAGTCCTGGGTGTTCATTGGAAGGACTGATGTTCAAGCTGAAACTCCAATACTTTGGCCACCTCATGCAAAGAGTTGACTCATTGGAAAAGACTGTGATGCTGGGAGGGATTGGGGGCAGGAGGAGAAGGGAACAACAGAGGATGAGATGGTTGGATGGCATTACCGACTTGATCGACTTGAGTTTGAGTGAACGCTGGGAGTTGGTGATGGACAGGGAGGCCTGGCGTGCTGTGATTCATGGGGTTGCAAAGAGTCAGACACGATTGAGCGACTGAACTAACTGGTGTCTGTTTTATCATCACCTTTCATTTCCCAAAAGAGTTCTGAATTACATCTCTGAATTATAGTTCTGAATTACATGAAATGATGAATCACAGCATCCACACCCTGCCTGTTTCCAGCACAGCCTGGGACATTCATTGCAGGAAACATCCCTGATAATTTCCTCTGAGTGTCCTGGTTTCTCTTATCTTGCTTCTCTAGTGCTCTTTAGAAGATCACAGCTAGAAAGTGGTCTGGTCCCTAGACCTGGGAACAGTAACAGTGCCCTCAGGCCTCTCCTGTAATGTTTGATGTCTCCCAAAGTAGGGGTCCCACTGCCCGTCAGTGCAAAGAGGCCACAGCAAAGCCTCATCCCAACTTCCAGATGTTGACCTGTTTATCCAAAGAAGGAGCACCATGGGCTCCAAGTTGGGTCCAGCTCTTCAGTTCAGTTTAGTTCAGTCACTCAGTTGTGTCCAACCCTTTGTGACCCCATGGATTGTAGCACACCAGGCTCCCCTGTCCATCGCCAACTCCCAAACCTTGCTCAAATGCATGTCCATCAAGTCGGTGATGCCATGCAACCATCTCATCCTCTGTCACCCGCCCTTCTCCAAATGAGTCAGTTCGTCGCATCCAAAGTATTTTCAGCTTCACATCAGTCCTTCCAGTGAATATTCAAGACTGATTTCCTTTAGGATGGACTAGTTGGATCTCTTTGCTGTCCAAGAGACTCTCAAGAGTCTTCTCCAACACCACATTTCAAAAGCGTCAGTTCTTTGGCGCTCAGCTTTTTTTATAGTCCAACCCTCACATCCACACATGACTACTGGAAAAACCATAGCTTTGACTATGGTTGGTCATATTTTGACTATGATGGACCTTTGTTGGCAAAGTAATATCTCTGCTTTTTAATATGCTGTCTAGGTTGTCATAGCTTTTCTTCCAAGGAGCAAGTACCTTTTAATTTCATGGCTGTAGTCACCATCTGCAGTGATTTTGGAACCTAAGAAAATAAAATCTCTCACTCTTTCCATTGTTTCCCCATCTATTTGCCATGAAGTGATGGGACCAGATGCCATGATATTAGTTTTCTGAATGCTGAGTTTTAAGCCAACTTTTTCACTTTCCTCTTTCACTTTCATCAAGAGGCTCTTCATTTCCTCTTCACTTTCTGCCATAAGGGTGGTGTCATCTGCATATCGTGTCTGAGGTTATTGATATTTCTCCTGGAAATCTTGATTCAAGCTTGTGCTTCATCCAGCCCGGCATTTCAGCAATGATATATTCTGCATAGAAGTTAAATAAGCAGGCTGACGATATACAGCCTTGACATACTCCTTTCCCAATTTGGAACCAGTCTGTTGTTGCATGTCAGGTTCTAACTGTTACTACTTGACTTGCGTACAGATTTCTCAAGAGGCAGGTCAGGTAGTCTGGTATTCCCATCTCTAGAAGTCCAGCTCTTAGACAATTTTTATTAGCCCCATCGTGTCGGTAAAAATGTGAATTCATTATCAATATTTAGGAAGTGTAAGATTTTACGTGAAGATTTGGATTTCTGGCTTCTTTTGAAAAATAGCCTCTGGTGATGGTGACCCCGCCCTGACATGGAAACCAGTGGCCCTGCCAGTGCCCCTGGAGGCTGCCCAGCTGGCTCCTATATCACTGGGGAACTTAGTGTCACTGATTATCCACCCAGTGCCCCACCTGCTTCATCTGAAGCCATGATAGTAGTTCAGCTGAAAGTTACCTGGGGTCTATCAAGATCTGTGGGCATTTCTCTCTGTATGAAGTGAGCTGTGGGGAAGATGCTCTTTCTCCTTCTTCCTAAGACAAGTTCACCTGTGTACCTGTCGGCAATAAGCATCAAGAGATATCAGAAACTCGTTGATCCAGGTCTAAGCCAATGATGGCAAGTCCACCCCCTGGCCAGCACCTGGACCAGGGCAGACATGTGACACAGGCCGTCCATGTGGGCTGAGGCAGAATGCTGGATGCTTGGGGAAACTTCTCCTCGCCCTCAAGCAGAGACATGAGAAATAGACACCCCATACTTGGTATGGTCTTCCGGATGCTGGTTTGCAAAGCTGATGGAGTCTGGATGAGCGGACACACTCAGAGGAGCAGAGCATGAAGATGAAAGGAGGCTGACCCTAAAGTCACCCTGCCAAGACTTCTTATTTGACATTATTAGCATTTTTATCATAGGATGGATGATTTACATTATTGTTCCAGTTTCAAGTGTCCGATACAGTGATTTAAGATTTTTATAGATTATACTTCAAGGTACTGTAAAATATCGGCTATATTGTACAGCACAGGGAATTATTAGCATTTTTATTTGACTTGTTGGCTATTACTTGCAGCCAGTGGCATTCTTTCCAGACTTTGGGCTCTAAAGATTTTACTCTGTGGGACAAGACCTGACCCAGGGGCCTCAGAAGTCCTCCCAGGTCTGCAGGCCTTTGGTCTGTTTGCAGAACCACATTTCCACACAACAGTTCTAGGGGTCTGGGACTTCCCTGGTGGTTAAGATCTCACCTTCCAATGCAGGGGATGTGGGTTCAATCCCTTGTTGGGAAACTAAGATCTCACGTGCCTCATGACCAGAAATAGATAAATAAATAAAACAGAAGCAATACTGGGACAGATTCAATAAAGCATTTTTTTTTAGTGGTCCATATCAACTAAATCTTAAAAAAGAATTCTAGGGGCCAACCACTGCCTCTCCCCTCCTCCCCCCTCAACTCCATAGTGGAAGAGAGAAAAGGCTTCAGGTTGGGCTCTTTCTGGGGAAAGAGTTGGCCTCCTTGCCTGGTGCTGACTGGGAAGGAGGTGGGGAGGGGGGACCCCTGCAGAGCCCAGGACAGCAACAACAAAACTCTGGGGAGACTGGCTTTTCCTCGTCCAAACCCCAGCAGCCTGCCGGTACCTCAGGCGCAGCAGGTGCCCTGAGGGGGCAGAGGGGAGACACACCCGAGCCAGCTCGTCCCACAAGCTTGCTCTCACCCTTCTCTTCCCATGGGAACCTCGTGGGCGGCAGAAAGGAGGAGGAGACTCAGGGCACTCTGGGCCCCAACATGCAGAACCCTATCTAGACCCACACGGGGAGCAGCTTCTTCGTTGCCTGCTTGGGATCACACGTGACAACCTCACAGCACCCAGAATGGAGGTGGTTCCACCGGTGTCCTGGAACAGGCTGCAGCCAGGAGCCCAGGGGCTGCCAGCATTTCACCTAAGTGATTCAACAAGTGTGCTTTTACGCCGGGTGTTTTAAAAGCAGAGTGATTCTGTTGTGTTAATAATTCATCTCTGACCTTTTTTCTCTTAGCGCTGGGTGCTGACCAGTTGCATGCCTCTTTTTCTTCGCTGCCTCCCAGTTCTAGATTAGCCGTAGCCATGGGTTTTGGAGACTTGAAAAGCCCTGCTGGCCTCCAGGTGCTCCACGACTACTTGGCGGACAAGGGTTACGTAGAGGGGTATGTGCCATCACAAGCAGATGTGGCAGTATTTGAAGCCGTCTCCGGCCCACCACCTGCCAACTTGTGTCATGCCCTCCGTTGGTATAATCATATCAAATCTTATGAGAAGGAAAAGGCAAGCCTGCCAGGAGTGAAGAAAGCTTTGGGCAAGTATGACCTTGCTAATGTGGAAGACACCACAAAAAGTGGAGCTGCAGGTGGTAAAGATGATGATGACATTGATCTCTTTGGATCTGATGCAGAGGAGGAAAGTGAAGAAGCCAAGAAGCTAAGAGGAGAATGCCTTGCCCAGTATGAGTCAAAGAAAGCCAAAAAACCGGCACTTGTCGCTGGTCTTCCATCTTATTAGACGTGAAACCTTGGGATAATGAGACCGATATGGCAAAACTAGAGGAGTGCATCAGAAACATTCAAGCAGACGGCTTGGTCTGGGGCTCTTCTAAACTAGGTCCAGTTGGGTATGGCATTAAAAAACTTCAAATACATTGTGTAGTTGAAGACGACAAAGTTAGGACAGACATGCTGGAGGAGCAGATCACTGCTCTCGATGAGTATATACAGTCTATGGATGTGGCTGCATTCAACAAGATCTAAAATCCATCATGGATCAGTGCCCTTAAATAAAAGTTTGAAAGACAAATAATAATAATAATTCATCTCTGAGCCCCCATCAAATTTTGAAAATGAAATGAAAGTCACTAAGTTGTGTCCAACTCTTTGTGACCCCGTGGACTATACAGTCCATGGAATTCTCCAGGCCAGAATTGTAGAGTGGGTAGCCTTTCTCTTCTCCAGGGGATCTTCCCATCCCAGGGATCGAACCCAGGTTTCCTGCATCATAGGCAAATTCTTTACCAGCTGAACCACCAGGGAAGCTCAAAAATACTGGAGTGCATAGCCTATCCCTTCTCAAGGAGATCTTTTCAACTCAGGAATTGAACCGGGGTCTCCTGCACTGTAGGTGGATTCTTTACCAACTGAGCTATCAGGGAAGCCACCAAATTTAAAATGGTGACCAATTTTTAGGAATTAGATTGTCACACTGCAAAAGCAGCTGGTTCCACAGAATTCGGTAAAACAAATTTATTTTGATTTAACTCAGAGTTTCTAGTTATGAGTGTTGGGGTGCAGAAATATAGGTATTTCCTTCACTAGGAGACTGCATACTCGAGGCATCAGTGCAGCTTCATAGAGGACATGCAGATTTTCCCTGATAGAGGTTTACTCTTGTGTTCTCCTCCCTGATCCTCCAGGACACAGTGGGTAGCAGACTTCACTCAGGCCAACACATCCTCAGCTCTAGGAGTCTGAATCAGCCCAGTCACAGGCACCCAGGGCCCTCCACACCGCCCCCCCCCAACCCCCAAACACCTTGCAGGGCAACCCCTACCCCCACCCTAGATGATCCTGCTGGCCTTCCTACCACAGACAGGCTGAGATGAGTAAGAGCAACCCTCTCAGAACCAGGCTGTCTTGCCCAAGTTCACACATGGAGTGGTGATAGAGCAGGCAAGGTGATGGAGGAGACAGGAGTGATGGAGGGGATGGGAGTGATGGAGGAGGCGGGAGTGATGGAGGGGATGGGAGTGATGGAGGGGATGGGAATGATGGAGGGGATGGGAGTGATGGAGGAGGCGGGAGTGATGGAGGAGACGGGAGTGATGGGGGAGACGGGAGTGATGGAGGGGATGGGAGTGATGGAGAGGATGGGAGTGATGGAGGAGATGGGAGTGATGGAGGGGATGGGAGTGATGGAGGGGATGGGAGTGATGGAGGAGACGGGAGTGATGGAGGGGATGGGAGTGATGGAGGAGACGGGAGTGATGGAGGAGACGGGAGTGATGGAGGAGACGGGAGTGATGGGGGAGATGGGAGTGATGGAGAGGATGGGAGTGATGGAGGAGATGGGAGTGATGGAGGGGATGGGAGTGATGGAGGGGATGGGAGTGATGGAGGAGACGGGAGTGATGGAGGAGACGGGAGTGATGGGGGAGATGGGAGTGATGGAGGAGACGGGAGTGATGGGGGAGATGGGAGTGATGGAGGAGACGGGAGTGACGGAGGAGATGGGAGTGATGGGGGAGGCGGGAGTGACAGGGGAGACGGGAGTGATGGAGGAGACGGGAGTGATGGAGGGGATGGGAGTGATGGAGGAGACGGGAGTGATGGAGGAGACGGGAGTGATGGGGGAGACGGGAGTGATGGAGGGGATGGGAGTGATGGAGGAGATGGGAGTGATGGAGGAGATGGGAGTGATGGAGGGGATGGGAGTGATGGAGGAGATGGGAGTGATGGAGGAGATGGGAGTGATGGAGGGGATGGGAGTGATGGAGGGGATGGGAGTGATGGAGGAGACGGGAGTGATGGAGGAGACGGGAGTGATGGGGGAGATGGGAGTGATGGAGGAGACGGGAGTGATGGGGGAGATGGGAGTGATGGAGGAGACGGGAGTGATGGGGGAGATGGGAGTGATGGAGGAGACGGGAGTGACGGGGGAGACGGGAGTGATGGAGGAGACGGGAGTGACGGAGGAGATGGGAGTGATGGGGGAGGCGGGAGTGACAGGGGAGACGGGAGTGATGGAGGAGACGGGAGTGATGGAGGGGATGGGAGTGATGGAGGAGATGGGAGTGATGGAGGGGATGGGAGTGATGGAGGAGATGGGAGTGATGGAGGAGATGGGAGTGATGGAGGGGATGGGAGTGATGGAGGGGATGGGAGTGATGGAGGGGATGGGAGTGATGGAGGAGACGGGAGTGATGGAGGAGACGGGAGTGATGGAGGAGATGGGAGTGATGGAGAGGATGGGAGTGATGGAGGAGATGGGAGTGATGGAGGGGATGGGAGTGATGGAGGGGATGGGAGTGATGGAGGGGATGGGAGTGATGGAGGAGACGGGAGTGATGGAGGGGATGGGAGTGATGGAGGAGACGGGAGTGATGGAGGAGACGGGAGTGATGGGGGAGACGGGAGTGATGGAGGAGACGGGAGTGACGGAGGAGATGGGAGTGATGGGGGAGGCGGGAGTGATGGAGGAGACGGGAGTGATGGAGGAGATGGGAGTGATGGGGGAGGCGGGAGTGACGGGGGAGACGGGAGTGATGGAGGGGACGGGAGTGATGGAGGAGATGGGAGTGATGGAGGGGATGGGTGTGATGGAGGAGACAGGAGTGATGGAGGAGACGGGAGTGATGGAGGGGACGGGAGTGATGGAGGGGACGGGAGTGATGGAGGGGACGGGAGTGATGGGGGAGATGGGAGTGATGGAGGAGACGGGAGTGATGAAGGAGGCGGGAGTGATGGAGGGGACGGGAGTGATGGAGGGGACGGGAGTGATGGAGGGGACGGGAGTGATGGAGGAGACGGGAGTGATGGGGGAGACGGGAGTGATGGGGAGGTAAGGATGATGAAGGAGTAGGATTTTCACCTAGACTTGGGAGTGGGGTGAGTAGGAACACTGGGTGACACTATCTATTTCAACCAGTTGAACCACAAATCAGTGGAGACCAGCAGGAAAAGGCAGCCACATCACATTCCTTTGGTTTCTCTGGGCCACATTCCTTTGAGACAGCTGCACTAATTCCGTGTTCACATGATAACCTATACACACACGTGGCAGGCTGATTCCTAGTGGCCCCAAACTACTAACAACCCAAATATCCTTCAATGAATGAATGGTTTAACGAACTGTGGGCTTACAATACCTTGAATAATACTTTGTAGTAACAAGGTAATAACTACTGACACACACACAGCAATCCCCAGAGACTGAAAACAGCCAGTCCCAACGGTGGCATGCTGTGAGGTTCCACGTGTAGATAACCTTGAAATGACAAAAAGGTGGGCAGTGAGGAACAGATTGCTGGCTCCAGAGGTCAAAGAGGGGAGGGGCGGTGAAAAGAGTACGAGGTGTCCTTATGATGCTGGAAAGACTCAGGTGCTGACTCCAGAGGGTCAGAATCCTTCTGTGACTTGTCCTCTCATTCAGCAGGATGCAGTCACAGGGGAAATGACCCAGATGAGGACTCCAGGAGTCTTCTGTATTGTTTTTTATAAACTGCATGTTAATCCATAAGGATCTCAAAATTAAAGGTATAATTAAAAGAAAGGAGAGCGTCTTGGTCACGAATTTTTCTTCACCTCCAAGACGGTTGGACCAAAGGAGCTCCATCTCCCACTAGCCTCAGGGAAGCCAAACCCACCCACACAGGTCCTCTGGCTTATGCGCTGGGTCTTAGGAGCCAAGGCTACATTTGTCCCCTAGCTTTAAGGCTGCAACCTTCAGAGGGACCAGGGATAAGGCCGTGGGAAAGTGTAGACCAGCCTCGTGCAGGGGCGGGCAGGGAGCCATCATATGGGGTTGTGTAACCACTACAGGGACCAGAGAGCAGCAGGGCCTCCATCAAAGAAGATGCCCACTTGTCAGTCCCAACACCGCTCCCCAAAGACTTTGTCTCCGAAAGGTTCCATCCAAGTCGTAACACTCTACAGGGACAAAATAGCTCACTGTCTTCTAATTTCCAGGGTCCCCAGCGTTTCCTATAAAGGGCTGGGCAGTAGATGTGTTTTCAGCTTTCTGAGCCATACAGACCATGTTGTAGCTACTTTATCTCTAGCTTGAAGCAGCCACAGACGTTAAGTAAACAATAAAGCATGGCCGTGTCCAATAGAACTTTATCTACAAAAGCAGGCCTCAGGCAGAATTTGACCCACAGACTGTGGTTTGCACAACCTCACTTATATTTACATGATGCCTTTGCAGCTTACCCAGCACGTCAGCTCCAGCCACTACCACTGGGCCATGGGTCACTTTTAGCCAGCTCAGGGGTGGACCCCTTTAACAGAAGGGAAAACTGGGACAGCTGGGGCCCAGGAGAGGACCTAGGATTGGATGAAGGGAAGTTGAAGGCCCACTTAGATACCCCACATTGTCAGAACCTGAGAGCCAGTGGGACAAAGCCAGAAATGAGGTGGAGTGTTTCATCCATCAGCAAACAGTGGAAAAGGGCCTGTCTCTCTCTCCATCATCTCAGCTAATGGTGAGGGTATTCTGCCAGGTTCTGACCTGTGCTGATGCTGGGGATCATGGATGGGGGCAAAAAATTCTTCCCAGGGGCAAGAGTCCGGATCTTCTCCCAGTGTGGGACCTGCTTCCTGGCTGTGTGAGCTCTGAGCACTCACTCCCCAGGCAGCACAGTTGGAAACAGGCGGCTCCTCCCTGGAGTAACAGTTCCTTCATGCTTCGAAGAGCTTCCCTCCCAATTCAGCAGTCTGCTCTCTCTACCCAAGGAGATTGGGTCAAGGTGGCCACGTGTGGAGTCTCCCCTTAGGGAAAACTCCAAGCATTATTTTCATGCCCTAATTCTCCCAGAACTTTTGTCCAGCTTGGGCTTCTGTCTGGACGGAGGTCCCTGGAGAAGAAACAGAAGGACTTCTAAACCGTCTTGGGCACTGAGGTCCTTAGCTAAGGCAGACAAAGACCTCGGGAAATGACTCAAACTCCAGGAAGGAAGTTTAAAAAAAAAAGAGGGAGCTCATTTAAAGCGAGAACAAAAAAAAAAAAAAGAAAGAAAGGCAAGTTAACATAACAAGGAAGGCACATGACATCAGCACCATTTTCCTAGCAGTGATGCCAGCCCCCAACCGGAGTTGCTGGGTGAACTTGGCCATGGGATGTGGGGGATGGAGTGGTTGAAGGCCCTTTCTGGGAAGGTAGGAGAGGTGACTCCCTTGAAAAAAAAAAAAAAAATGAACCACCCAAAAGCTGAGAATTGAATTCCATTTAGGGCCAAAACTGAAGTCTTAAGCTCATATGACAGCATCTCAGGTCCCTCTGAGGGTCTGCTCTGAAGAGGTAAGGGAGGATCCAGGTTATATAAGCATTTTTGCAACAAAAACTAGATAGTTGGACTATCAGAAGATTACTTTTGAAATCCAGATACTTCAATTTAATGAATTGAGTACTTTTCTGTGTATGGGACAAAGGAGCCTAGCAGGCTACAGTCCATGGGGTCACAAGAGTGGGACACAACTTAGTGACTAAACCACCACCACCACTGTGTTTGGGAAGATGCAAGAGTCTGGGCTCAGTGTGGACCTCAGCCGCCTGAGCCAGAGTCCCAGCACCTCAGCTACCCGGACCCGGTGTCCCAGCACCTCCCTAGTGTCCCAGTGCCTCAGCTACCCGGAGCCACTGTCCCGGTGCCTCAGCTACCCGGATCCGGTGTCCCAGCACCTCCCCAGTGTCCCAGCACCTCAGCTACCCAGAGCTGGTGTCCCAGCACCTCCCTAGTGTCCCAGTGCCTCAGCTACCCGGAGCCACTGTCCCGGTGCCTCAGCTACCTGGACCCAGTGTCCCAGCACGTCCCCAGTGTCCCAGAACCTCAGCTACCTGAGCCAGCGTCCTGCACTTCTCGCTTCTTCATCCCCTTGCAGTGCATGGTTGGGGCGGCTGCAGTGGCTGATGGCTCAATGGCCACAACTTCCTTTATTTACTGACAGGACAGGTGACCTGCTTGGTACATGTCTCTTACTTGGGGTTGAAGCTTCACTTACCCAGAGGGAGGGGCACATAGTGTAACTGAAACTGTAATTTTCATCAGCTGAGCCCATGAAACTAGCTCTCAGCTTGAGAAACAGGACATCCCCTGGAGGCCGTGGCATGGTGGTCCCCAACTCAGACAGTGTGGATGGTGACTGGGTGACTGTGATTAGGTCTGTGGAGGCACCCAGGAGAGTGACCACCCTGCCCCTGTCTGCGGGGCCCAGCTGTTGGACGTGGGTGACTCACCTATGTGTTGACACCGTGTCCCACTCCTTGAAGATACCACTGTTCTTAAATCCATTCATTCTATTGAGGATATTTGGTTGTTTGGGGATTTTTTATGTGTGATCAGGGAGGGATGCATGGCTCTAGAGGCACCTTAACCGCTGTGCCTCCTTAACAAGGGTGAGTCCCCAAGTGGGGCCGTGGCATCACCAGCTCCCAGATGCCCTGTCCCTTCCTTCTGCAGGAGAGGTGGGGGGAGAGGAGACTGGTGCAGGCATGGGCTCCTTCCCCGTCTTGCACTGGGCCAGCTCTGCATCCACTGACCTCTTACACCCCTCAAAGGTCCTTCTTGAGCCCCTGCCTCCGTCCCAATCACTGCAGTCTGACACCTCACTACATCATGGGGCCTTGAGATGAAATAGACAACATTGCCCTCCAGGAGCTCACAGACAGGTTAAGAAAATCAAAACAGAGTTTGAGAGATACAATTGGAAAAAATGTGGCTAGAGTCTGGAGGAGGATGGGAAGGAGGTACATCAGGGAAATCCCAGAGTCTCAGATCTGAGCCGGGTTTCAAGGGATCACATCGATGCTCACCAGGACACACCTGCCTCACTCAGGACCAGAAACAGCACAGAATTCTAGATTCAGAATCAGGTCCAACCTTTGGAGTAAAAAGAGGGTCAAGACGGTAGACTCAACTATGCTCCTTCCACTCAAAGGCAAGCCCACCTTTGGGTTGCTGCTGCAGGGTGAGAGGTGCAGGTGAGGAGCAGAGTTGAGCCACGGCACCTGGGACCTCAATCCTGACCAGTGTGCTGGCAGTCTGATGTCCAAGGACTGTGCTCGGCCTCTGCCTCAAGACGCCACCAACAGACGGTCCTGTGTGTCCATCATGAGCCCTCTCGCTGACTGGGTGGCTTTTCCTGCCATCTCTTCTCCTCCCTGGAAGGTGCTCACCCACCTGGGACACAAAAAGACTAAATAATCTCACCCCCAAGGACACCCATGCAAATGGTCCCCAAGCCCAGGCCCAAGTTGATTTCCTGTGTGCTCACCTGGGGAGCTCAGAGGACAGAGTTCTGCAGACACAAATCTGGAGGGCCTTTTCTGTGATGGTTTCTGTGTCATATGAGGGCCCCTCCCCACTGGTCTTGTAGGGCCTCCTTCCCCTTAAAGCTCGGAGTCAACTTGTGGAGGATGCCAGTGCCCATGTGATTCCCAAGCAGGATCTCACAGCTCCCACAGAGGTGCTTCTGTTTGTGGATGGATATCAAATTCAGTTGTTCAAAATGGGAGACCAAAAGGAGGGATATTTTTATGTGGCCACGATGCTGATGTCACTCTCTCTGTAATTCAATCTTTAAGTAATTGTCTCTTCTCTAAAGCAGAGGGCAGCTTAGAGCTGTAGGAAACTGATGTGGGTAGGGAGAGAAGCTGGAATGAGGCTCCAGCCACCTCAGCTTTTGAGGGGATCGATAATAGCACATCTGGTGAGGGACAGGGAGGCCTGGAGTGCTGCAGTCCATCGTATCGCAGAGCAGGACATGACTTGGCAACTGAACAATAACAACAACAACCTATTCTTTGCGCTTCCCAGTGGCAACCGTGGTAAAGAACCTGCCTGCCAAGCCATGAGAAGTAAGAGATTTCAGTTTGATCCCTGGGTCCGAAAGATCCCCTGAAGGAGGAAATGGCAACCCACTCCAGTATTCTTGCTTGGAGAATTCCCACAGACAGAGGAGCCTGGCAGGCTTCAGTCCATGGCATCGCAAAGAGCTGGACACAACTGAAACAACCTAGCATGCATGCATTCTGAAAAACTACCAAGTTTTAAAAATCGCATACAAACATAGGCATGTGATTTGGAATTCTAGAAAAATTTTAAAAGATACAAAGAAGCAAGCTCCTTTTCTCCTCCAGAGCTTGGTCTCAGTCTCTGAGGCCCTGGCTGGAGCGAATGTTCCCAGGACAACGGTTCTCTCTTCAAAGATAAACATCTCCATATATGTGCAGTCCTGTCCTGCCCTAGCTTTGTCACTTAGAAACATGTCTTGGAGTTGTCCCTTATCAGCCCCACAGCCTTGACCCTTCTTCCCAAGCGTCATCCATGATCTAGTCTAGCACATTCCTCCCCCAGACCCTGAGAACTGCCTGTTTATCTGGGGGGCAGGAGGAGGGTGTCTGTTTTCCTACGGAGAATTTGCTGTTTTTCTTACTGAAACGTAATACAAGTTTACAAAGTCGCCACTCTGTGTGTGTGTGTGTGTGTGTGTGTGTGTGTGTGTGTGTGTGTGTGCACTTTTGCTTCTATTTGCCTTTGGACTGCATTTCTGGCATTGCTTTATTTCCAGAAAATTCTAATTTTTATCTAATTAGAAATTTTTACCCATGTTTTATTAACAACATTGAATTTGTGCCATGCTTGAAAGTGAAAGCCACTCAATTGTGTCCAACTCTTTGTGACCCCATGGGCTATGCAGGCCATGGAACTCTCCAGGCCAGGATACTGGAGTGGGTAGCCTTTCCCTTCTCCAGGGTATCTTCCCAACCCAGGGATTAAACCCAGGTCTCCTGCATTGTGGGCAGATTCTTTACTGGCTGAGCCACGAAGTAAGCCCAAGAATATTAAAGTGGGTAGCCTATCCCTTCTCCAGGGGATTTTCTCTACCCAGGAATCAAACTGGGGTCTCCTGCATTGCAGGCAGATTCTTTACCAACTGAGCTATGAGGGAAGCCCTGCTTAGATAGTTTTCCTTACCCCACACCCATTAAAAAAAATGCTTCAGTGTTTCCATATTTTCAGTAGTTTTACACTATTTCTTTTTACTTAAAGTTTTATTTTACATCTGGAATATATTTTAAAGAATGGAGTAAGTGAGAGATCCAGTTTAATACTTTTCCAGATAGTCATCTAGGTGTCTAATTTCATTTAAGGACCAAATCCTCCTGCTCTATTTTAAATGCTATCTTTTTTATAAACTAAAGTCTAGTGCCATTTGGGTCTATCTGTGTACGGGGTTCCGTTCCCTGGTCCATGTGTCTCTTCACCCCTACAAACACCACAGTGTTTATACCCTGCGGCTGCAGTATTTCAGGGCATCTGGACTTATGTGTCTGAATCTCCTCGTGATCTGACTTTTCCCATTTTAATTCACTCTTCCTCTTTTTGGTAAGAACTTCCCATAGATAAAAGTCAGCTTATCTTGTTGAAACCAAATGATCTTTCTATTTTTATTTAGACAGCAGTCAACATATAGATTAACTGAAGAAGTTTCCAGTTGATGATAAGGAGTTATCAAATCCCAGAAGACAGGACATGTGGTCAGAGTATCCTTTTTTCTTTGCTATTTAAGTTTTTGTCAGAAGGAACATGCACTTTATTTTTTCTATGGTGTTTTTAAATCTTTCTGTAGTGCTATCATAATTGGAATGTTTTTTCATTTTATTTTCTGGCTGGTTTTAGGTTTTATAAAGTTACTGATTTTTGCAAAGTAAACATGTAACCAGACACCTGACTGGTCGGTTTGTTACTTCTAATAATTGTTCAGTTGATTCTCCTCGTCTTTCATACAGAATCCAGCCTATCTGCAAAATGCAATGATCACACCTCCTGTCTCACAGGTTTGAACTCAGTACGCTCCCCTGGTGAATCACCCTAAAGGGATCTTCAAGAGTATGGCACATGACATGGTGTCCTCATAGAGCTGTCCTGTTCCAGGCTTTAATGGAAAAGTTTCCAGCTTCTTACCACTAAGCACGTTTTTTATCACAGTTTTATCATGTGGTGAAAGTAAATGTCTACTATTGAACTGATTTTAAAAATCAGAAACACATTGAACTTTAGCAAACATTTCCTTGACCTCAAAGGAAATGATGGTACATCTTTCTCCACTTTGACTAAGCAGAAGATATGCTGGCAGAGCCCCATTCATATCTCCTTCTGGTGGGCAAGCCATCTGCCATCTGCCATCTGCAGAGAATGTGGTTGGCCAAGGGCTCGCAGCTGCCCCCCACCCTGAGAATGGCCCTCAGCAACCCCCCCGGGGGCCCTTTCCCCCAGAGATCCCTGGAAGGCAGGGGCCCACAGTCTTGCTGGTCTGTAAGGGTGACAAGAAGCCCGACTTCTGCCCTCCTGATGAGGCTGGCAAGGTGGAATAAATCACGCTCCAGAGCCCCAGCTGGACCTGAGGGACCCCTCTTGGCCTTGTTGCTCCCTGCCTGCACCTACCCCCTCAGCCTTCTCCTGCGACCTCCCCGCTGGAAGCGCCTGCTAGGAATCCTTGCTTCAGGCTCTGTGTCCAGCGAACCCGCCGGGGGCAGGCTTAGAGAAAGTTGTAGGAATGGTAGCTGATGTGCTGCTGCTGCTGCTGCTGCTAAGTCGCTTCAGTCGTGTCCGACTCTGTGCAACCCCGTAGACAGCAGCCCACCAGGCTCCCCGTCCCTGGGATTCTCCAGGCAAGAACACAGTGTTCTAACCGGATCCAAATTACATTTTGAGGGGGAACCCTAGTTGGTGGGATTTACTATCTTTAATGCATTCCTTGGTTGTATTTGCTAACATTTCCCTTATGACATTTCCATCAATAATCATAAGGAGATCCATTTCTAATTTTCTTCTTGTGTTTTCTCAGGATCTGCTTTCACAGGTACTGAATAAAAATACACGTGAAGCTTTCTTTTTTTAATTGACTTAGAACATTTTAAATGGCACTGAAATGGCCTGTTATTTGAATTTGAAAGTTTTACCAATTTCAAAGAATTTGTTTGGACCGGGGTGGGGAGGCATAGGCCTTTACTGACTGTCTCAGTTGCTCCTTGGTAGCCCATCTGGTTAGATGTTCTACTCCTTTGAGGTCAGAAATATTTTTTTCTAGATAAGAAAAAACACAAATTCTCTGTGTATTTCTAGAGTAACACCCATTCTATTCACTCATATGGAGTTAAAATATTCTCTCAAAATTATTTTTCTTTCCTCAGCTCCTATGGTTAGTTTCTCATCTCATGTATACGTTTCCTTTCTGTGCTTTCTTCTTTATCCTCCTGCTGTGAGAGTAGCTTCATTGTGTGGGGTTTTTTTTTTGTTTTTTGTATGTGAAAATGCAAATAGTACAGAAAAGAACAAAGTAAAAACCACCCCAAATCTCGTCCTTCTGAGATGATACTATTAATAATTTGGTGGGAATGTCCCTGGTAGTCCAGTGGTTAGGAATCTACCTTGCAATGCAACGGATGCAGGTTCAATCCCTGGTCAGCGAGGTAAGCCCACACAGCAAAGCTACTGAGCCCAGGAGCTCTAGAGCCCTCGTGCCACAACTAGAGAAGGTCCAAAAACCACAATGAAGAGCCCAAGCGCTGCAACAAAACCCCAGCAAAGCCAAAATAAAGTAAAATCATCATGATGACTTGGTGACTTCTCTTCATTATCTGTTTAGGCTTCCATGCCTGCAGATAGATGCAGTCAGCACAAGCTGGAAGATACCGATGCTATTCTCACTGTAGCCTCCATTCATATGTAAAAGAGGAGTATTTTATTTTGTTTATCTCTTTTTTTCTCATTTCCCTTCTCACTCTCTCTTTCACACACATACATAGATTTTCACTAAATTCCAAAGTTAGTGAGTTAGTCTCCAACATTGTTGTTTGGGGTTCTTAGTGCTTTTGTTTCTTCAAAGGTGTGGTTCCCTGACACTCATTTTCCTTGTTGTTTTCGTTGATTTGGAGGGAGCAGGACATAGTGAAGAAAGTTGAGCGCCGAAGGACTGATGCGTTTGAACTGTGGTGTTGGAGAAGACTCTTGAGGGTCCCTTGGACTGCAAGGAGATCCACCCAGTCCATTCTGAAGGAGATCAGCCCTGGGATTTCTTTGGAAGGAATGATGCTAAAGCTGAAGCTCCAGTACTTTGGCCACCTCATGTGAAGAGTTGACTCATTGGAAAAGACTGTGATGCTGGGAGGGATTGGGGGCAGGAGGAGAAGGAGACAACAGAGGATGAGATGGCTGGATGGCGTCACTGACTCGATGGACGTGAGTCTGAGTGAACTCCAGGAGTTGGTGATGGACAGGGAGGCCTGGTGTGCTGTGATTCATGGGGTTGCAAAGAGTCGGACACGACTGAGCGACTGAACTGAACTGAACTGAAGGACACAGCTGCTGTTATTCTGACATCTTCACAGGGAAGACTCTTGCATCCATCCTCATGGCGACTATAACAAATCAGCACAAATTTAGTGTTGGAAAACAACACAAGCATGTTGATGTACTGTTCAGGGAGTTAAAACCAAGATGTGGGCAGGGCTGTGTTTCCTCCCGAGTCTCCAGGAGAACGACCTCCTTGTCTACCCAGCTTCTAGATGTGTGCATTCCCCAGCTCAGGGCTCTTCCATCCTTTCAGAGCCAGTCATGGGGGTTCAGTGTTTCTCCAACCATGTCGTCCTCACTCTGACCGCCACCCCCCCCACACACACCCCCCTCTCTCACTTATGAGGACCCCTGTGATGCCACTGCACCCTCTGGTTTATCCACATTATTAAACTCCCCACCATGTGATCAGCTGATCAGCAACCTTAATTCACCTGCAGTGCTCACCCCCTTGCCATGTAACAAGACTCCCAGGTAAGGGCGTCCCGATGAAGGTGTCCTTCTCTTGGAGCCTTATTTGCTGACAATAATTCCCAAACACTTTTCCCCAAATCTACTCGCTCACATCCTGGGATTTAACCCCATGCCCTGACATACACTGAGCTGCATTTGGCAGCCCATGTGAGCAGGGGAACCATCAGAGACATGATAGGGGTGGAACACAGTCCAGAGGGACTGACCTTCCCAGGTCTGAGGTTTGCACAAAAGGGGAAGCCCCCTCCCCCCCACCACAAACAGAAGGTTTGCTTGGGCCTCCCTCTCCTTGAACCCCCTCAACACCCATATTAGGTCTCTATTTTCCTCACACCCACGGTGAAGGGACTGAGGTCCACAAAGGTTCAGGGTCATGGAGACGCCGCCAGGAATAGAGAGTCTGGGCTCGCAGCCCCCACATCCTGAGTTCCCCAGTGTGCTGGAAATACCCTGGGAACTTACCTCCAGAGAACGTGGCCGGAAACCGCTC
The DNA here is from genome assembly GCF_032405125.1 of Capricornis sumatraensis. Classification (NCBI taxonomy): domain Eukaryota; kingdom Metazoa; phylum Chordata; class Mammalia; order Artiodactyla; family Bovidae; genus Capricornis; species Capricornis sumatraensis. The sequence continues at coordinate 44,968,910 of NC_091083.1, forward strand.
CTCTTCCCTTATCAAGCCTCTCAGCCAGTCTCCAAATATGGCAGGGGGCAGGGACGCACTCACAGTTTCTGTTACAAAAGGAAGCGTCCTCTCAGATTGCCAGGTCTCTGTATGTAGCACAGAGCAGGGGGTGAGGCCAGGCCCCCGCCCCACACACCATCCGACATCCAGTGCTGTGCTCAGGGCAGGCGGGGGTGGGGTCACCCAGCTTGCTCACCCATCCAGCAGGAAAGCACTGAGCTCCCAAAGTAGTTACCTGCTGATAACACAGTCCCATCTGCTACAGAGGAAGACAGCTAGTGCCTTTCTGAGGTGGGGAAACCAGGGAGATGCACCCACCCAGGAGTCTACCCTGCAGCCAGCCATGCCTCGAAAGTCACACCCCCAAGGACGGACCCCTCTCAGCTCTTCCCTTGGCCTCCTTGTCTGTCACTGCCCATGGAGATGCCACCTTCCACTTTTTTTTTAAGCTACTCCCTGTTTATAACTTAAATGCCAGGCATCATGCTAAAAACATCAGTGATCCTATGGTTTCCTTTCATCTAAACAGTGAAGGTGGGATATTCTCACAAGGCAGAGCTGTGGGAAAGATACTCAAAAAAACTGAACCCTGAAGTCATAGAAGTCTCCCCATCATTACGGAATTACCCTCAGTCATTGGGAGGTGCTGCCCAAATGGAAGGTTCTGTACAGACACACGGTTAACAATCTCAGAAAAATTTAGAGATGATCACCTGGCAGAAACCTGTTCCCAGCTCATCTCTGAGAACCAAGGCTGACCCTGGAGGTACTGCTCCCTTATATCCCCGTGCCTGGGGCTCTACCATTTAGTGGGCTGCTTCCGCTGTCTCCCCAAAGAGCAAGGGGTCAGAGAAAGGGGCCATTCCACTCAGAGCCTGTGTCCCCATCTCTAGGTCATGCTCTGGACCTGGGGCTGGGTGGGCTCTTGCCGGGCTGGGCCATCCTTATAGAGGAATAGCCCTGGGTGTATGCATTCTGACCCTCAAAGGGTAACCACAGCTGTTTGCAGGGTGTTTGTGGGCAGGGTCTGCACATGTAGGCGTGAGGTAGGAGATAGATGGGCCTCTGGACTGGACAGCTGGTGTTTGTCAAACAGTGTGAGATTGCAGCTTTGTTCTCCCCCAGCCACTCCAAGAACAAAGCTAGAGGCAGAAGCTGAGCTCTACTGAAGTAAAGCGATAAGATGATCACTCCTGAGGCCAAGGAAACTTCCCTGACTGCCCAGGCACAAAAAGACTCTTTGGGGATCAAAAAGGAGGGGGCACCACCCCACGATCAGTGATGCCAAGACTCCCATAGGCATCTATGGTGGAATCCATCTTAGCAAAAAATGCACACTGCTGTTGGGCTGGGTCCTAGAACAGGTCAGATGTGGGAAAAGAAACAAGATAACTGGTCAAAGGGAAACAAAGACCCAGAAGAACTGACCTGCATAAGTGATAGAACCCGCTTGACAGACCTCTCCCTCATTAGGGAGGAGACACACACTCTCTCTCACCAGGTGTATATTTCTGCCTTGATTCTGTCTTAAATAAACTATTTCTCTGTATGCTTTCCCACATGTTAGGCTGTACCTCTGATAATAAACTTTGAATTTGTTTCTACAGTCTTTGCCTCCTTGAGACATTCTTGCCTTCAACCAGGAGAAAAAGCCAGGAAACTTTACATCTAGCCTCTGGCTCCTGATGGTCTAGTGGCTAGGAGTCCGGGTTTTCATTCAGGCTACCGAGGTTCAGTTTCTGGGCAGGAAACTAAGATCTGCCTTCAGGACCACTCACTGCTGTCTCTCCTTGAGACCCAGCAGGCTGACTGTCACGCAGGTGCACGTGAGAGCCCAGGTGCAGGAAAGCTGGGGTTGAGAAGGGCAGGGAGGCCATGGGCCAGGTCAAGTTCCACCCAGAAATGTGGAGGGAGGGGTCTCACAGATCTATATTCAGTCCTGAGTTCCTAGAACATTAGGAAGGCAAACTTTTCAAGGTAGCAAGATAATTCATGTTTTATTCAACAGTTTGCTAGCTTGAGTTAAGAATTTTAAATATTTAAGCCTTCAGTAAATTGCCTGACCATCTCTGGGGCCAGCTGAGAACAAAGTGGTTGGGGGGTCAGGAGTGTGTGATGGGAGCTCAGAGGGGTGTTGGGGTTCAGAAACCCCGGAGCACACCTGACAAGCTTGCCCAGGCTGGTGGGCACTGGGCCCTGGTGGCAGCCCCTGCTCCCCGGGAGTTCACCTCCCCAGTTCTGGAAACCACCTTGGCTTATGATTCAGCGGTAACATAGTGGGTTTGAGAGACAGTTTTGCTCAGGAACATCACTGTGAGTGAGAAAGCTGGCATCTCCAGAGCTAAGGGGAGAGTTACTCTGCGCAAACCAGCTGGAGCTGAAAATCATGGTGCACAGGATCAAGATAGGTCTCTGGGACTGACGCATGAGGCCTGGAGTCTGCGATCTCAGGCGTGAGCAGCCAAGTCCATAGTAGCTGCAGACCTCCGCCTCCGACAGAACTTCCAGGATGACTCAGGGTTATCAACAGCGCCCATGTGGGCCCTCCATTGTTGGATGGCTCAACCTTGCTTTGTCTAGTCCTATTTGAAAACAACTCACTTCTGGACTTCCCTGGTGATACAGTGGATAAGAATCCACCTAGCAATGCAGGGGACACGGATTCGATCCCTGGTCTGGGAAGATTCCACATGCCGTGGAGCAACTAAAGGCTGTGTGCCATGACTACTGAAGCCTTTGTGCCCAGAACCTGTGCCCTGCAACAAGAGAAGGCACTGCAATGAGGAACCTGTGCGCCGCAATGAAGGGCAGACCCCACTCACCAAAGAGCCTTCAAGCAGCAATGAAAACCCAATGCAACCAAAAAAAAACCTAACTCATAAGACTGACAAAGAGAAATAGCATATGATATTGCTTATAAGTAGCATTAAAAAAAAAAACATACAAGTGGATTTGTTTTCAAAGCTGAAAGAGACTCACAGACTGAGAAAACAAACCAAAGGAAAAAGGAGGGTGGGGAGAGGAATAAGTTAGGAGTATAAGATTAACATATACACACTACTGTATGTAAAATAGATAACCAACAAGGACCTACTGTATAACACAGGGAACTATATATTTTGTAATAACTTATAACGGAAGAGAATCTTAAGAATATATATGTTTATTTATATTCACGTATAACTGAATCACCTTGCTATATACCTGAATCTAATGTGATACTGTAAATCAACTATACTTCAAATAAAACACACACACACAGCTCACTTCATGGAAAATCTTCCCTGATGGTGGAACTCAGCCCAGTGTCTTCATGGAAACACGTTCCCTTCTGTGAACATTTCTTGTGTGATTGACACGTTTCCCCCGGATCCCTCTTAGTCCACTAATTCTGTAGCCAAGGCCGTGACTTCTTGGTTGAACTAAAGTTACTGAATCAACAAGACAGAATCACATTGATTTCATAACCTCATGCCTCACATTTTAGGAATGTTCCCACTGGGAAATGTGTCAGAGGCTTTCAAACACTGGTGTGCTTGAGAATGACTAGAGTGGGTCCTTCAGAGGAGAAGCCTGGACTCCACCTCAGTCTGCATGTCCAGGCAGATGCCTGGCACCTGCCGGTCCAATCAGTACTGCAGGGGATTCTGACCGAAGCCATCTGGGGACAACGCAGGGAAATGCCGGTGACAGCAGCACCGGCAGAGCTTATAAGGTGTCCAGAGGGAGGGGGTGGAGGCACGTCTAGGGGACAAAGATCTGTGCTTTTGAAGAGAGGTGAAAGGAGGAAGTTTGTACTGGGTAACAAAGGATTATTTGGTTCTAAAGTAAGTGCTAAGATTAAAGATTTCAGAAGCATTTAAGTCTCATCACCTAAGTTCATAAAGATACTAAAAACCAACTTGAAACAACGAATCTATTAGACATTGGTGGACAGACCATGGTTCCAACAGCAAGGAGGGAATTCTGCAACAGTCTGGGTCAGCTTGGACATTCATCCCTCCCAACTCTAGCCTCTGGATGGAACCTCAGCCCCAGCCAACACCTTGACAGCAGCCTGGGGGCCCTGAGCAGACTCCTGACCACAGACACAGAGAGGAAAGCATCAACATATGTCGCTGGGTTAAGTTTGTGGTCACTTGCTACTCAGTTGGGTTCAGTTCAGTCACTCAGTCATGTCCAACTCTTTGTGACCCCATGGACTGCAGCACGCCAGGCCTCCATGTCTGTCACCAACTCCTGGAGTTTACTCAAACTCATGTCCATTGAGTAGGTGATGCCATCCAACCATCTCATCCTCTGTCATCCCCTTCTCCTCCCACCTTCAATCTTTCCAGCATCAGGGTCTTTTCAAATGAGTCATTTCTTCAAATCAGGTGGCCAAAGTATTGGAGTTTCAGCTTCAGCATCAGTCCTTCCAATGAATATTCAGGACTGATTTCCTTTAGGATGGACTGGTTGGATCTCCTTGCAGTCCAAGGGACTCTCAAGAGTCTTCTCCAGCACCACAGTTCAAAAGTATCAATTCTTCAGCACTCAGCTTTCTTTATAGTCCAACTCTCACATCCATAAATGGAAAACCCATAGCTTTAACTAGACGGACATTTGTTGGCAAAGTAACATCTCTGCTTTTTAATATGCTCTCTAGATTGGTCATAGCTTTTCTTCAAAGGAGCAAGTGTCTTTTAATTTCATGGTTGCAGTCACCATCTGCAGTGATTTTGGAGCCCCCCAAAATAAAGTCAGCCACTGTTTCCACTGTTTCCCCATCTATTTCCCATGAAGTGATGGGACCAGATGCCATGTTCTTAGTTTTCTGAATGTTGAGTTTTAAGCCAGCTTTTTCACTTTCCTCTTCACTTTCATCAAGAGGCTCTTTAATTCTTCTTTGCTTTCTGCTGTAAGGGTGGTATCATCTGCATATCTGAGGTTATTGATATTTCTCCCAGCAATCTTGATTCCAGTTTGTGCTTCATCCAGCCCAATGTTTCTCATGATGTACTCTGCATATAAGTTAAATAAGCAGGGTGACAGTATACAGCCTTGATGTACTCCTTTCCCTGTTTGGAACCAGTCTGCTGTTCCATGTCCAGTTCTAACTGTTGCTTCCTGACCTGCATACTGATTTTTCAGGAGACAGGTCAGGTGATCTGGTATTCCTATCTCTTTCAGAATTTTCCACAGTTTATCATGATCCACACAGTCAACGGCTTTGGCATAGTCAATAAAGCAGAAATATATGTTTTTCTGGAACTCTCTTGCTTTTTTGATGATCCAGCGGATGTTGACAATTTGATCTCTGGTTCCTCTGCCTTTTCTAAACCCAGCTTGATCATCTGGAATTTCACGGTTCACGTACTACTGAAGCCTGGCTTGGAGAATTTTGAGCTTTACTAGCGTGTGAGATGAGTACAATTGTGCAGTAGTTTGAGTATTCCTTGGCTTTGCCTTTCTTTGGAATTGGAATGAAACCTGACCTTTTCCAGTCCTGTGGCCACTGCTGAGTTTTTCGAATATGGTGGCCTATTGAGTGCAGCACTTTCAGAGCATTATCTTTTAGGATTTGAAATAGCTCAACTGGAATGCCATCACCTCCGCTATCTTTGTTCGTAGTGATGCTTCCTAAGGCTCGCTTGACTTCACATTCCAGAATATCTGGCTCTAGGTTGGTGATCACACCATCATGATTATCTGTTTCATGAAGATCTTTTTTGTATAGTTCTTCTGTGTATTCTTGCCACCTCTTCTTAATATCTTCTGCTTCTGTTAGGTCCATACCATTTCTGTCCTTTCTTGTGCCCATCTTTGCATGAAATCTTCCCTTAGTACCTCTAGTTTTCTTGAAGAGATCACTAGACTTTCCCATTCTACTGTTTTCCTCTATTTCTTCGCACTGATCACTGAGGAACGCTTTCTTATCTCTCCTTGCTATTCTTTGGAAATCTACATTCAAATAGGTACATCTTTCTTTTTCTCCTTTGCTTTTCACTTCTCTTCTTTTCACAGCTATTTGTAAGGCCTCCCCAGACAGCCATCTTGCTTTTTGCATTTCTTTTTCTTGGGGATGCTCTTGACCCCTGCCTCCTGTACAGTGTCATGAACCTCCATCCATAGCTCTTCAGGCACTCTGTCTATCAGATCAAATCCCTTGAATCTATTTGTCACTTCCATTTCCACTTTGTAAGCGATTTGATTTAGGTCATACCTGCATGGTCTGGTGGTCTTCCCTACTTTCTTCAATTCAAGTCCGAATTTGGTAGTGAGTTCATGGTCTGTGCCACAGTCAGCTCCTGGTCTTGTTTTTGCTGACTGTATAGAACATCTCCATCTTTGGCTGCAAAGAAAATCATCAATGTGATTTCGGTGTTGACCATCTAATGATGTCCACGTGTAGAGTCTTCCCTTGTGTTGTTGGAAGAGGGTGTTTGCTATGACCAGTGCATTCTCTTGCCAAAACTCTATTAGCCCTTGCCCTGCTCCATTCTGTATTCCAAGGCCAAGTTTGCCTGTTACTCCAGGTATTTCTTGACCTCCTGCTTTTTCTTTCCAGTCCCCTATAATGAAAAGGACATCTTTTTGGGTGTTAGTTCTAAAAGGTCTTGTATGTTCTATGTTCTTCATAGAACCGTTCAACTTCAGCTTCTTCAGCGTTACTTGTTGGGGCATAGGCTTGGATTACTGTGATACTGAGTGATTCGCCTTGGAAACGAACAGAGACCATTCTGTCATTTTTGAGACTGCATCCAAATACTGCATTTCGGACTCTTTTGTTGACCATCATGGGTACTCCATTTCTTCTAAGGAATTCTTGCCCACAGTAGTAGATATAATGATCATATGAGTTAAATTCACCCATTCCAGTCCATTTCCTAAACTGTCTGATTCCTAAAATGTTCACTCTTGCCATCTCTTATCTGACCACTTCCAATTTGCCTTGATTCATGGACCTAACATTCCAGGTTCCTATGCAATATTGCTCTTTATAGCATCAGACTTTACTTCCATCACCAGTCACATGCACATCTGGGTGTTGTTTTTGCTTTGGCTCCGTCTATTTATTCTTTCTGGAGTTATTTCTCCACTGATCTCCAGGAGCACATTGGACACCTACCAACCTGGGGAGTTCATCTTTCAGTGTCCTATCTTTTTGCCTTTCATACTGTTCGTGGGGTTCTCAAGGAAAGTATACTGAAGAGGTTTTCCATTCCCTTCTCCAGTGGACCACGTTTTGTCAGAACTCTCCACCATGACCCGTCCGTCTTGGGTGGCCCCACACGGGCCTACTGGGCCACTTGTTCCCCAGTGAGGGAGAACATCTGTTTCCTCTTTGGAGAACTCTAGAGGAACATCTCTTTTTTGGTTTGGTTTTGTTTTTTTGAAAAAAAAATTTTTTTATATAAATAAAAGACAACAGCTGAAACATGGAAATCACCTAAATGTCCGTTGATAAATGAATGGATGAAGAAGGTGTGGTACATAGATACAATGGAATCCTACTCAGCCATGCAAAGAATGAAATGATGCCATCTGCAGCAACATGGATGCAACTAGAGATTATCATACTAAGTGAGGTAAGTCGGAAAGAGAAAGACAAATACCATATGATATCACTCACACACGGAATCTAAAACATGGCACAAATAAACACATCTACAAAGCAGAAACAACTTCACAGACATAGACTATAGACTTGTGGTTGCCAAGGTGGGGCCAGGGAAGGACTAGAAGTTTGGGATTAGCAGATGTAAAGTATTACAGATATAGGATGGATAGACAACAAGGTCTTACAGTATAGCACAGGAAACTGTGTTCAATATGCCATGATAAACCATAATGGAAAAGAACATAAAAAAGAATGTTTATATGTGTGTAACTGAGCTATTTTGCTATACAGTGGAGACTGGCACAACATTGTAAACCAATGATACTTCAATTGGGCTTCTTTGGTGGCTCAGATGGTGAAGAATCTGCCTGTGATGCAAGAGACCTGGGTTCAATCCCCAGGTTGGGAAAATCCCCTGGAGGAGGGCATGGCAACCCACTGTATCTTCTTGCCTGGAGAATCCCATGGACAGTAGAGCATGACAGGTTACACTCCATGGGGCTGCAAAGCGTCAGACATGACTGAATGATTAGCACTTTCATTTTTTACTTGAATTAAAAAAAATAAATAAAGTTAAAAAAAAGAATCAAGCATGTGTCCTGCCTTTTCTATATTACCTGTACATTAAGGTAACACAATAGTTGATTATATGAAAATATTGTAGCTATTAAATGAGATAGTAATAATAGAGTTAAAATACCATTATTTTGTTGCCCCTAATCAAATAATAGCAATGACCATCAATGGCTGTTAACAAAGGAAAAAAAAAAAAAAACCAGCTTGACTGGGGAAGAGAGACAAGTGGGCATTCTATACCTCCTGAGAGAAGGACACCACACTTCCCACAAAGGGTTATTGCAAACAAATAACCAAGCAAATAAAGCCATTCCTGTGGCTGATCAAGCCAGAAGATCTAGCTACCACCTTGCAGACCATACAGGGAATGGAGAGACATGGGGAAAACACACACACACACACACACACACACACAAACACGCACACCATGGAGATGGAGCCAACAAATCCAGACCATAGAAAAGTGCAGGACAAGTAACTGGATTCTTTCACCAAGTAGAGAGAGGAACCTACAGATGAAAAGAGGCTCGAGAGATGTGTCAGCCAACTGTCGTTTTGCACAATATTTGGATTTTCATTTGAACAAGCTATAAAAATGGCCCATGAGACATTTAGGGTAATTGGGAACCCTAATTGCATGTTTGAAAATGATTATTTTTAGGTAGGTTCATGCTATTAGACTCTATACATTAAAAGATTCTTACTTGTTGGAGATATTTTGTGAAATATTTGCAGATAAACTATTATCCTTTCTGGGATTTGATCCCAGTGGGCTGGGAGGATGGGTGCGATACAGCAGAAATTGGGCTGGGAACCTCTGAAGCTGGGAGATAGGCACCCGGAGGTCATTATATTATTAATTTGTATTACATCATTCCCTTGATACTAATATGTGATTGAAAATGTCCTTTTTTAAAAGTCAAAATTGCTAAAAAAAAAAAAGACCTGGAAGGCACTGTCCTATAGGACTAGAGTTTAAGGGACTGATGTTTTTTCCCCATGAAAACTTTTCCCGGCATGTTGCCATTGAAATGCAGGAAAATTTGTCCTGAGGGAACAAATCTCTGAGGTCAGGTACCCTGAACACATTCATTACATGAAATGAGGAGTGGCCAAACGATGGCTTTAGTGCAGAATTAGGTAATGATTGTGAAGAAGGTCCTCTCCCTTTCCAATGGCTGGTAACTTCTTTAATGTAATTGTTCTGACTTTTATAACGGCCTGTTGAGTAACAGTGCATCTCTACAAAATCTCGCTTTGGAATGAAGGGAGCTTTTGTTGAAATAAAGAGGTGTTTGGGAAATGCAATGTTTGTTTGGGTTTGAAGCTAAGTGCTGAGTCAAGTGCTGATCGCTGTCAGCTCCAGCACTGAACAGAAACTGCCTCTGGGACGGGCTGAGGCGCCCGGCGCTGTGACTGAGGTCAGGGCCTCAGGTGAGTGGAGGGCAGAGGAAGGATACAGAATGGGGGTCTGGGTGTCAGTTTGGCTCCAGAGCCCATGGGGGTGGAGACTGATCCAGAAGTTCCGTGGCACAATTTGATCCCCATGTTACCCTCCTGTTTCCTGGAAACAGCAGTAATTTTACCTCTGATATTTTCTAGGCCTACGGACCACTCTGGATGCCAGGTTCAGGGGCCCATTCCCATCCCCTAGGGGACCCCAACCACTGCTCAACCACGTGCCTTGCAGCATGCCTGCCTGGCTGGACACTGGGCTCCCTCACTTGTGCATCACCTCTCACAGCCCTGGATGCCCGGTGAGGCCAAGTCAGGTTAAGGAGCCTTCCTGAGGGGGCCGGGGCTCAGCCCCATATCAGAAAGACAGACCTGAACACTCTGGTCACTGCTTTGTTGTGTCTATTTATCTCCATGGCAACGCTGGGGTACCCAAGCACTGCCTTGTTTACAGACAGGAGACTAAGTGCATGGGAACTAGGTTCTTATGCCGAGGCCATAGACGGGGTGGACTTTGAACTCCAGGTCCTCATACAACCCCTGGGGACCGCAACTCCTGAAGCAAGAGGCCTAGCATCAGGAGCAGACAGGGCTGGACAAGCTGAAGTGGTCACCACGCTGGTGGAGACGGCTCGGCCACTATCTCAGCCACCACTGCCTTCAGACATTCAGCAAATTTTCCATGGTGAGAAGGTCCAGAGCAAGCATGGAGGACTGTGGGAACTCCTCCCTCCATGTATCCAGCATCATGCTGGCCACTGGAAGGACACTAGTGACCTCAAGCATCTCCAGGGAGGGACCTTGGGAAATTACTAACTACCTGCTCCCAGGGAGAAGCCCCTCCACGTAGCAGTTGCGTCTCTTCTTGGTGTGAATACCTCCACTGCAGGCAGTTTCCATCTGCCCAGCCATGTTGCCGAGCATGGTACAGGGAAGAGATGGGACCAGCAGCTCACCTCCGCCAGACAGGTGTGCAGGCAGGTGTCAAGCACACATGCAGGAAGTCCTAAAACAATCAGGACGTCAGAAACATTCACTAGTTAATGTAATTTAACTCTGCTTATAGTTTACTTTTGAGACCAGCTGTGTCTGTGCGGCTCTCTGATTTACAGTCGTCGGTCACAGGCTAAGGGAGCCCAGACTCAGCTCCCAGGGATGGAGACACAGATGCCTGAAGTCTGGTCGGATCTGTTTTCACGCCAAGTCATGGCAGGGAGCCACGCCGGAGGGTGGAACGGTTCATCTTAAAACACGGGCACTGGGGACACCAGGTGATCACTTAGCTGAACCTGCCCAGCAGACTGGAGTGGAGGCGATGCGGCCACATCAGCCTAGTGGGGACCCAGGGCTTTCTTCTGCTGGTCCAGGGACAGGAGATTGTCCTGTTGCTTATTCTGTTAGAGTCACGGTCCAGAAGTGGAGGTGGCCGTGCTGTTCACAGCACCCATGACTCCCTGCCCTCAGCTTGTCTGCCGGGCCGGCTCGACTTCCTGTGGAGGATCTCCTGCCTGGACCGCCGCCAACCAGTAAGAGGAACAGAGGCGATGCGGGAGGAGGTGACAAGCGTGCAGGAGATAAATCAGGAACAGGAGAGTTCCGTGGCCCAGGGACCTGGACGCATTTTGAGAAGATGTGGCCTGTGTCTGCACTGCCCTCGCCAAAGGCTGCATTCACTCTGTTCAACTGTCCTCTCGTCAAACAGCAGCACCAAGTAAAAATCGTCAGGGAATTCCTTGGCCATCCAGTGGTTAGGACTCAGCACTTTTACTGCCGGGTTCAATCCCTGGTTGGGAAACTAAGATCCCGCAAACCGCAAGTACAGCCAAAAATTAAATAAATACATAAAATAAAATCCATTCTCAGGGAAGGTAGGGGAGGGGAAATGGAACAAGGTGGTCAAAAGGCAAAATCTTCATTTATATGATAAATAAGTCCTAGAGATGTCAATGCAACAGGATGATTGTATTTCACACCTCTGTGTGGTACACAGGAAGCTTGTTGAGTCAATCCTATGAGTTATCACAGGAGAACTTTTCCCTTGTCTTTTTATGGCATCTGTAAGACAGTGGATGCTAGCTGGACTTCCTGTGGTCATCATTTCACAATATATATAAATCAAACTATCACGCTGTACATATTAAACTTGCACAGGGATGTGTGTCAATTATTTCTCAGTAAAACTGGAGGTGGGGGGCCAGAATCTGCTTTCAGAAGGATGACTAGACTAGGAAGCAGAAATTCGTATTATACAAAGCTGGTGGCAATTGTAAGACTCTGGGGGATGCTGGCTTCTACTTGGCCTGTGTCCAATGACACACATTTGCAGTGTTAGTCAGACCTATCTCCATGATGCCCTGAGAGTCAAGCTGGCAAGGTGGGGATGGTTCCTAAACTCAGTTGAGTTAAGACTCCCCAGTTGTTTTCGGCCTTACCACCATCCACATCTTGGTCACCTGCTTCTGACCTGGAGCACGTTTACTGAATCTCCCAGGGCTTCAGTTTGGGCACTTGACCTAGTGATAGCTCATTACTTGGGAAAGCTTTGGTGGGTTCCATCTGGCTCCATAATCCCCGCCCCAGCTGGGTGGACTCAGCCTTGCCGGCATGAGTAGCAGGGTGACCCCAGAGGTCCGGGCTCCTGGACCAGAGGAAGGGATGGTCAGGCCTCAGTGAGAAGGACTGCAGGTGAGCAGTGTGGAGACAGCCAGGTCATCCTGGGCATCAGGACTGGGGCCTGTCATGAGGGGTTGGGGTGCGGAGTTTGCAGGAAAGGAGGATTCTGAATCCCTGGGAGAGAGGAAGCCCCCCACCCACAATCCCTACCCTGATATTCCTGGACCAGAGCATGGGGTCCCAGCCCTGAAGCTGTTCACTGGGGCTCCTAAAATCCATGCTCACAAACTCACAACCACATCCACCTATCTATACTTTGTAGCTTCTGGACTGTGAATTTCTTTTCTAGGTCTAAGCAAAGCACACGGGGAACTCTGGAGAGCTCTTCCGTTTCTGGGCCTTCATTCAGGGCCTTGTGAAAAAATTGGGTCAAAAGTGAATGAAGGGACTTCCCTGGTGGTCCATTGGCTAAGACTCTGGGCTCCCAATGTAGGGGTCCTGGGTTTGATCTCTGGTCAGGGAAATGGATCCCACGTGCCACAACTAAAAATATCTTGCACGCCACAACCAAGACCCAGCACAGCCAAAATAAATAAATATAAAAAGCGAATGAAAAGAGGCGTTGACAAATGATCTTCAATATTTCATGCTGTGCCAGGCAGCCTGGCACCAGCTTCTAACCCCCTTCACCACCGTGGGGCGTACTCAGGTCTGTGGGAGGGGAGCTTTGGAAAAACCAGACCAGGCCCGAGTCCACATGGGTCTTGGACACTAGAGAACGTGCACTAGAGTCAAGCTTCTCTTCTGACTGCTCTCAGTGGTGGTTTCAGACCACCGCCTTTCCAAGCCCGTGGCCCTCAGATCTGGGCGTGAGGAACACAACCTCTGCTTTGAGAAATCCTGGAGGCACCAGCCATGCCAGGGTCACAGGCTGGGGAGTAAGCCTGAGGCTGTGCTATCTTCTAATTAGAAAATAAGGCAAAACTTAAGTGTTACGAAGAATTCTCACGTGGGTAGACAGTAGTACCTAGTTGTAATTTATAAACATACATAAACTGGGGGTAATATGAAAAATTGTTAAAAAGAGGAGCTTACTCACAAACCCTCAAAGGCCCACTCAGACACGTGTCCGCCAAGGAAAGGGCCCCCACCCATCACATCCAGGCTCGCTCCAGCTAGAGGGAACTTGAGGTCACTTGCTCTGACCCTTCATCTCCCAAATGAAAGGATCAGATCCAGAAAGATTAAGTGACCAAGGAGAAACATCTGGTTTGCTATAGAAACCAAACTAAATCCAAGACACTTGTATGTGTATGTGTGTCTGAGTGGATGCATATGCGTGTGTCTCTGCGTGTGTCTCTGTGTGTGTCTGTGTGTGTGTCTGCATGTGTGTGTATGTCTGTGTGTAGAACAAAACCAGTGTTCTGCATTAAGAACATGGAACCATTATTGAAAGAAATAAACAAAATATTGTCTCTATCCGACAAAAAGAGTCTGGTTAAGTAACCACATGATGACCTGCTGTGTGTAAATCATGTTCACAAAGAGTTTATACTCAGAGACAGAAATGTCCATCTTTTAACATTCAAGGTTTAAAAGTCTCACTGATGGAATGCAACTGTGTCTGAAACTGTGAAGAATTCCTGCTCTGCCCATAGGGAGCCTCTCTGGGTACTGGCACATGGGTGACATTTTTGTCTTGAATACTTCTCTGTCTTTTGACTTTCTATAAGAAGTATTATACAGGACATTTTTTAAACTGAAAAGAAAATGGGAATTTGTAACTGGAGGTTTGCATGGGAGCTTCCTGACCCGGACCTCTTTCGGGTGATACTACCCATGTCTCACCTTCTGGTCAGCTCAGCAGGTGCTCCTGGGTGCCCCGAGGCCAAGGCAGGGCTGCCTGCCTAACCTGGCCTCTTCCTTGTAAAGTCCGATGTTCCGGTTCTGCATCAAGCTTGGGTCTGCAGTCCAAGGGTGGCTCCAAGGTTGAAAGTACCATTTCTCCTGCCTTCCACCTCCACCCTCTCCCTGCGCCACCTCTGTGACCACACATGGCATCACTGTAGGGCTTCAGGCTTGGGAGCAAACAGGCTACCCAAGACAGCTGACCTTGAACTCTTCTTTGTTTATTTCCCTAAAGTTTACTATGTATGGATGTGACAGTTGGACCATAAAGAAGGCAGAGAGCTGAAGAATTGATGCTTTTGAACTGTGGTGCTGCAGAAGACTCTTGAGAGTCCCTTGGACTGCAAGGAGAACCAACAAGTCTGTCCTAAAGGAAATCAACCCTGAATATTCATTGGAAGGACTGATGCTGAAGCTGAAACTCCAATACTTTGGCCACCTGATGCTAGGAAAGATTGAAGGCGGGAGAAGAGGGGATGACACAGGATGAGACGGTTGGATGGCATCACTGACTTAATGAACATGAGTTTGAGCAAGCTATGGGAGAGAGTGAAGGACAAGGAAGCCTGGTGTGCTGCAGTCCATGAGGTCGCAAAGAGCTGGACATGACTAAGAGACTGACCATCAAAAGCCCGGAGAAGCCACACACCCGTGGCTCTGCTGTGACTGTCATGGGCTTGGGACACACAGCCCACCAGGGAGGGAGCAGTCCCCACTCCTGGCCCCAGGCCTGCAAGGGAGACTGGGTTTTCCCTTTATAGAACAGTTAGAAAGTGGCCAGGGCAGATGCTGGCCACCTGCTGTCTCAAAACTGCATCCTTTTCTGAGGCCATTGGAAGTGGGAATGTGGAGTTTTATGAGCTAAACCACTGCCATCTTTGCTCTTCCCTTCACAATGTGGAGGAACTTACTCAGCAAGGGCCCAGCTCTGTCCTTTGTCAGTCACCACCGCCTGTTCCACCAGGGCTCAGCTGGTCAAGGGAGGGCGACAAGAACCGCCTTCCTGCTATATCAGCAGGGCTAAGCAGAGCTCGAAGACCCTGCAATAATAAACACCCTCATACCACTGTTGGAGGAGCAGAAAAGGAGTTAATTTGAATGCCAAGGAAGTTATTTGAAACAACTTGACCCAGGCTGCTTTGAGAAAACGTGTCCACTGTGTTCGCCGCCCATTCCGGTCATCAGCACACAGCTGGACACCTCTGGACACAGAGCCTCTTATTGGTCCTCCTTTCATGCCCAGAAACTCAGATGCATTTGCATGGGGCTGATCAGGTGAATGAGCTCCAGTGGGGTTCCAGGTAGAGCGGAGACAGACATGCAGAGTGTCGCTACAGGCAGTGCGAGCAGCGCCTGGCATGCTTGGCAGCAGGGACTGCGACCTCCTCGTGAGTGGGGCCCCCAGGTGCTGCTTGCTCCCAGGGCTTGAGGGCAGGGTTGGGTGTAAAAGCTGAGCTGGAGCGTCCTGGGTCCCGGGGTGCAGGCAGAGGAGGGTGTGCATTTGCACAGAAGGGTGGGGCGCCGGGGGAGGAAAGGGAGGCAGGGTCTGGGGAAACTGGGAGATGGCACCTGCCGAGAAGGGTTGGAGGCCCACCTAGAAGATGGTTTCTCCACGTGCACGTGTGCAGTGGGCAGGGCTGACCTGGCCCAGGGACGGTCAAGGCAAGATTCAGACCTGGAGGGTCAGCATCACCCAGGCGCCTGCTAGTAACACTGATTCTCCACACCCCACCCCTTGTGTTATTTTCATGGGGCACCTGTATCCTAGCACACACACTGGGGGACCTAACAGAAATTCTGTCACAGGTCCTCAAGCTGAAAGTCTTGAATCAAGGAGTTGACAAGACCGTGCCTCCTAAAGGCCTCCAAGGAAGGATCCTTCCTCACCTCCCTCAACTTCTCACAGCCTTGCGTGTCCCCTGGCTTCTGGCCACATCACCTCCATCTCTGTGGTCACTCGCTGGATTTTCCCTGTTCCTCTGTCCACTTCTTATAAGGAGACCAGTCAGCTGGCCACATCACCCCTTTCTCTGTGGTCACTCACTGACGTCTCCCAGCTCCTCCGTCCTCTTCTTGCAAGGAGACCAGTCACCCTGGATGATGGTTCACCCTAATAATCTCATCTGACCCTGATCACATCTGTAAAGTACATTCACGGGCTCTACAGGTTTGACCCAGAAGAGACACAGCCATCTTCGAGGGAGGCACAACCATCGGCAGGAGCCCAGCGGGCCTCAGCAAGCCCTTCATTTGAGATGTGCTGGTCTGGACAAGCAGATGCTGTCCCTGTACCTCCCTAGTCATGCCCCGAGCCCCAGGCTGCAGAACATGTCTGCTATTTGAACCTACAAGGTCAACCAGAGTTAGACTTGGGACCAGCAAGGGTCAGGCTCAGGGATCTGCTGAGTTTATCAGTAATAGGACTCACAACCTTCTCTCCACAACTCCAGGTCACAGAGAGCCTCTGACTCCTCTACCTGCGTGGCCAGGACCCCTCACAGCCCACATGAGACAAAGACCTGGATGCACAAATTACGACTAGGTGCTGCTGTCCATCCACACATGAAAACTTCATATAGTTTAGTTTTTGTCCTATCTTTTAGCTAGGAAAAAGAAGAGCCAGCTTCTTGCTCTCCAGAGTGTGACCCCAGCGTGACTGGCATCTCCTAGATTTCCCAAAGCAGAGGCAGGCATTCCTGGAGTCCAGAGCTGGCAGCCACAAGCTCAGGAAATGTGGCAGCTTGAACATCACGACTGAGAGTATCAAGAAGAAAGCACAATTCTACCACACGTTCTCGAATGTCCAAGATACTCAAGTGTTTCAGGTGAGGCTGAAATTGATGTGTGGACAGGAGGGCTTCATAAAGTTGGCATGACCAGGAAGTCCTGACCTAAAAGTGATGGAGACGAGTGTCCTCCGGGCCAGAAACAGACCCTGGGTCCTTGTTCCAACAACTCCAGCTCTCCAGAACTAATGTCTGGATCCCCTGGGCTTCCCTTCTCCTGGAAGAGTCAGGAGCTGACATCCCGGGGGCTGCCCAAGTCAGTGGGAAGTGAGAGTCAGGGTCACCCAACCTTGTCAGAGTCACCCAACCTTGCCACGTGGTGGCATGGTGGCCCAGTAGGACCAGGAACCTAGCAGAGCTCTGCTCGCTAAAGCACATGGTCCAGCTTCCTCACTCCCAGTTCAGCCCCTCACTTCCCACCTGATACTCCCCAAGTTTGTCTCCCAAACTTATCTCAGGGGCAGCATATGGGGTTCTAACCTGAGGCACAGGTCCACTGTGATGCAGCCCACCCTGGACCTATGGATGGAGGTGGACGTAGAGGTCACATCCAGCCAGTCTCTGGAGGATGAATCTCCAGCTCACACACGGGGCTGAGATGAATGTAATCATCAGCCTAAGAGAAAAGAAGCAGGAAAGCAAACCTGCCCAGTTGTTCACGAGGCTTGTAAAGCATAAGGCTCCTTCTGCTTGCCTGGGGATTTGGGCTTCCTGTGAAACCACAGAACTGCTCGGAGCCCAGGGAGGTCTTCAAGTGGCCCCGAGCTCCAGGCTTCCCTGGTCACAGGCTAGGGAAAGCGCAGACCTGCTTGAGCTTTCTGAACAGGGTGCAGAGATGTCTGAGAGGCCAAGAGACATAAATCCTAACAGATTTCCTGTCACTCCACTTCCCTGATGAGGATCCAAATGCCACAGCATAAATCACACCCACATGTGCCGCTAAGGACAAGTCAGCCTAAAACAATCCTGTTCCAGCTTTTCCAGTATTATTTGGCAAGCCTTGGTCCCAGGCCATGTATTTTTTACAAGTTTGCAGATATTTTTCATTTATTAAACAGGACAGTCTCAGTGTTTTGTCAAATAAGTCTGGATCTAGCTGCGTACTCAGCCCTAATCAAACATGTTAAAGGCACCAACAACTCCTAAATAAAAAAAACTGCTTTCATTTAAAGTAGCAGGCTTCCCTGGTGGCTCAGTGGTAGAGTCTGCCTGCAATGTAGGAGACCTGGATTGGATCCCTGGGTCCGGAAGATCTACTGGAGGAGGGCATGGCAACCCACTCCAGTATTCTTGCCTAGAAAATCCCATGGACAGAGGAGCCTGGCGGGCTGCAGTCCACAGCGTCGCCCAGAGTCAGACACGACTGAAGCAACTAAGCAGCAGCAGCAATAGCCATGTTTTTCAAAGTCAGTGAACCGCTCAACCTTTTTTTTAAAAGTAACATTTATGAATATCCTACAGGACCAGAATGCTGGTTTGGGGAACCCTGGGCTTCACATGTCACGCCTCGAGTACTCTGCATGACCTGTAAACGGCTCAGGGTGAGTGAGTGGAGCTGTCTGCAAGGTCTGACCCCCAAGTCTTAACCCAGACATGTGGCATCTTGAGACACGTGGAGAAGCCAGCATCCACACTCACGTCTGTGGTATTGAGCCGGGCGGGGATGGGAGAGATAGCTCCCTCTATTAGGCATTCTGAAGGTGCACCAGAGAAGAGTCCAGTTTTCTATATTTCCATGAACTGGTGTTTATTTCTGCTGTCACCAAAAGATCCAGCCACACCAGCCCTGCTTCTGCGTGTTCTTGCAGTGGCCACTGCTGTGTTGGTCAGGCTGGCTTGGTATGGAGGCGGTTAAACTGACCTTAAACCTCAAGAACCTTCTGATCATCTGACCACAAGCTGGAAACATGCCAACAGTTGGTCAGGCCTTCTAAGAATGCCAAAGAACTTCTAATGACCTGCTGCCCCTGTGAGCCAGCAGCAGGAACTGTCAGCCCTATCCTGTCCCTTTATCCGGTAAGTGCCTCTTCTTGTCATTGTACTGTCATCACAAATTGTTTGCTTTCTGGTTGTGCGAATCATGCAGTCTTTAATTTCCTGGTTCTTATCTTTCTCCCCACACCCAGGAGAAGCAAGTCTGCGCCTCCAGCCAGCCTCAGCAGGGGTTTACTCTGCTGGGAAAGTGGGTCCCAGGGAACGCGCACTGAGCTCATGGATGATGTGTGTTCTGTACCTGGGACATGCGGCTGAGACGTTTTCCATCCCTGTGGTCCTCAGGAACTAAGGCCCCACTCACTTCCCAGGGATGGGAAGGAGCCTGGGGTCTTCGGGGCAGCTCTCCCAGCAAGGTCAGACCCAGGGCTGGGGCCCCAGGCCAGAGTTCCTGCCCTATTTGCACCTTGCCTCTGGGACAGGGGCTTCCTGGTGGCTCAGAGGGTAAAGCCTCTGCCTGCAATGGGGGAGACCCGGGTTTGATCCCTGGGTCAGGAAGACCCCCTGGAGAAGGAAATGCAACCCCTCCAGTATTCTTGCCAGGAGAATCCCATGGATGGAGGAGCCAGGTAGGCTACAGTCCACGGGGTCGCAAAGAGTTGGACACGACTGAGCAACTTCACTTTCACTTTTCACTTTCATGCATTGGAGAAGGAAATGGCAACTCACTCCAGTGTTCTTGCCAGGAGAATCCCAGCAGAGGAGCCTGCTGGGCTGCCGTCTATGGGGTCGCACAGAGTCAGGCACGTCTGAAACGACTTAGCAGCAGCAGCACACATACACACGCTAACTGTGAGCAAAAACTCCAATTTTCAAGAGAATCAGGACCAAAAGAAAAAAAAATGCTTCTTTCAAAGCGTGTGTGAGCTGCAGCTCTGAGGCCTCAGGAAGCAGTAACTGTGTTCTACATCCAGACCCCTCTGGACCCCATCCACAGGAGGAGAATAGGGGAGGGGAAAAGTGAGCAAGCGAAGTCAAAGTGTTAGTCACTCAGTCATGTCTGATTCTTTACAACCCCATGGACTGTAGCTGGCCAGGCTCCTGTGTCCATGGGATGAATACTGGAGTGTGCAGCCATTCCCTTCTCCAGAGGATCTTCCCACCTCAGGGATCAAACCCGGGTCTCCTGCATTGCAGGTGGACTCTTTACCATCTGAGCCACGAGGGTGACCTGGGGTGGGGGAGTAAAGCTGGGATGGTGACTCCAAGCAGGTGGGTGAAGCCACTGCTGGCCCTCTGCAAGGAGACTCAGATCCAGCTGGCTGGTCTCGTAGAGCAGAGCCCAGTGGGCCCTCACATACCAAGACCAACTCTGTGTTGCCCTCAGCCCAACTTCGGGAACACTTGTCAATCAAATGAAGGATGGCAGGACGCTACCTCCCAGGTACCAAGGCAGGACAGAAGGAAAGACGTTTCATTTATCCTGAAACCTGGGCCCTAACAAGACGGTTCAGAGACTGGACTCCTCCACAGGCTGCCTTCTCCACTCGCTGGGACAAGCCCAGATGGTGCCGAGGTGTGTTACCTGTGGGCTACCTGTGCAGTCACTGGCCGGGTTGAGAAGGGCCTGCGCTTGCCTTACTGACCTGCTGTCGCTGTTTCAAATTTATATGATTTGTGAACAAGAACCTTGGGGAGTCTGAGGCTAGTTCTGGACATGGGGCCGCATTGCTTTTCAGTTGTCACCTGTGAAGTGGGCTGATGACCTGATAACTAAATGAGGGGGTGGGGGTCAAGTTCTTTGCAGTGCCAGGTGTATAGTGAAAGGTATTGGCTTTCAATAGCGTCTTTTCCTCCTTCTCTGTTTTTTCTTTTCTGGGTTTCATATAAAAGATTGGGAGCTTCCCAGTGAGGTATATAGTTCTTCACGCTAAAGGTTTCCTTTTGGAGAGCTGGGGACCAAGAATGTGAGAACCATCCACCCCTGTAGGGCCTGGGCTTGTATCCACATCCTGGCAACCAAGACCAGCAGAAGTAGACAGAATATAAGCCCCCTCCCTGTGGGCCCTGAGACTGGTGGGATTCCAGGTCACGCAGCCCTTCTCTCAGCACACAAGTACTAATGCCAAGGGACCTGGCCACCCTCAGGTCTCCAGTGGGATTTTCCCAACAATTCCTGGAACTGAGAAGTCAATGGGGAAGGTCATGGGTAGAGTAAGGTCACTGGCCTGGCTCCAGAAACGTGGCCACAGATAAGTGCCCTGAGTAGGAGCTCCCCAGGCTGCAACGCCCACACAACCCTCCCTCAGGACTTCCGCTCGGAGCTGCAGAGTTTAGAGAAGCAGGGAGGTGACAGCCTGGACAACGAAGGGTGGGTCTACTCCACCCCCAGAAGCTGCTGCCTTGGCCTTGGAGATAAGGCTTCTGAGGACACAGCGTGAGGCCCCCAGACACTTTCAATGACAGGAGAGCATCACCCTGCGGGAACCGGGATGCGTGCCATCTGCAGCTTCCAGTTCTCAATATTAATCATCTTTGCGGATGGAAAAGGGTGCAGCCCTTTTCCAAGGGTCTGCATTGTGATTTCAGCTAAGGTTTGTTTTTTAAATGTCTGTTTATCCATCAATCAGTTTCTTCCAATTGCAGACTAAGAAAGATGGGCCAGGATTTAGGGAATATTAGAATCGGTTTATTTTTATTTTATTGTATTTGTCTGATGCAGGTGCCATCAACAGTGAAGATTCACTTTGAATGCCAAAGAGTGTGGCTGTGAAGTTCTCAGCACCCTCGTTGGAAGATATGACACTGGGGCAGGCTATGGGGATGGCCGCACGAGCCATGGTCCTGCTCTTCTGGCGTCCTTCATGAGACGGACCCTGTGAGGAGCTGGCCTCTCTGGGTGAGCGTCTCTTCTCCGGAAACGCCTGAGCCCTGAGCCAAGCCTGTCAAGGCTCCTCCAGCTGCACAAACACAGGGTTCGAAGATCTCAAGGACACAGCTAGACCACTCTCTCCACACCCATCTCCATGCCCATCCACACAAAATATACGAACAACGAACAATCTGAGATGAAATCAAGAAAACAACTCAGTTGACAACAGCATCAAAGAGAATAAAATATTTCGAAGTACACTCACCCAAGGAGATGAAAGACATGTACATTGAAAACTACAAAACTTTGCTGAAAGAAGACACAAATAAATGGAAAGATGTCCTGTGCTCCTGGATCGGAAAACAACATTTTTAAGATGTTCATACTATCCAGAGGGATCTCCAGATTCAGCATAATCCCTGTCAAAATCCTAATGGCATTTTCTTCAGAAATAGAAAATTTTATTCTAAATTTTATATGGAATGAGGGACACTGAATAGCCAAGACAATCTTGAAAAAAGTGGGAAGTGTCACATTTTCTGATTTCAAAACGTGTAACAAATCTATAGCAATCAAAACAGTGTGATAATGGCAATAAATAGAATGGAGAGCCTAGAAATGAACCCACACACATAAGAACACAGGACGTTCAGCAAAGGTGCCAAAACCATTCAATGGGAAAAGGAGAGTCTTTTCAACAAATTGTTAGGAAAACTGAATATCCATATATATAAGAATGATTGCCTTGCCCTACACATACAATTATTTCAAAATGCATTGAATACCTAAAACTATGAAATTCTCTTAGAATAAAACATGCAGGGAAAGCTTCATGACGTGATACTTGGTCATGATTTCTTAGATGTGACCCCCAAAGCACAGGCGACAAAAGCAAAAGTAAATAAATTGGACGATATCAAGATGGAAAGCTTCTATCGATCAGAGCACACAACTGACAGTGAGATGACA
Source organism: Capricornis sumatraensis (assembly GCF_032405125.1). Classification (NCBI taxonomy): domain Eukaryota; kingdom Metazoa; phylum Chordata; class Mammalia; order Artiodactyla; family Bovidae; genus Capricornis; species Capricornis sumatraensis. Next base: position 44,991,645 of record NC_091083.1, read on the forward strand.
ATCTGTGGAAAGGGAGAAAATAATGGCAAACATTATATCTGATACGGGGTCAATATCCAAAATGTATAAAGAACCTCTTCAAGTCAACAACAATAAAACCCAATTAAAAATTGGGCCAAGGACTTGGATAGACATCTCTCCAAAAGAAGATATACACCTGACCAATGAGCATATAGAAAGATGCTCAACATCACAAGTCATTAGGGAAAGGCGAATCAAAACCTCACATCCATGAGTACGGCTACTATTCCAACAAAAAAAGAAAGAAAAACAGACTATGACATGTCCTGGAGAAGATGTGGAAAAAAACGGAAACTTGTAAATCATGGGAGGAATGTAAACGGTGCAGCCATCATACAAAATCGTGTAATAGTTCCTCAAACACTAACTCTTCCCTCATAGCTCAGTTCGTAAAGAATCTGCCTGCAATGAGGGAGACCTGGGTTCAACCTCTGATTTGGGAAGATCCCCTGGAAAAGGAAAAGGCTATCCACTCCAATATTCTGGCCTGGAGAATTCCATGGACTGTACAGCCCATGGGGTCACAAAGAGTCGGACACGACTGAGCGACTTTCACTTTCAAAACATTAAAAATTAAATCACACAGCAAGCATTTCTCAACAATGTGAATGGATGGTACTAAGCCCTAGAATTCACCTGCCAATGCAAGAGACACAGGTGTGAAGCTTGGGTTGGGAAGATGCCCTGGAGAAGGGAATGGCAACCCACTCCAGTATTCTTGCGTGGGAAATCCCATGGACAGAGGAAGCTGGTGGTCGCAAGGGTTCGGACATGACTGAGTGACTAAACCACCACCACCAAGCCCTGCTGAGCTGTACACTTCATAATGGAGAAGATGGTGAGATTTATGTTATGTATGCTTCGCCACAATTTGAGAAAATAAAAGCTATAAATATAAAAAAAAGAAAAGAAAATCCACATAGAAGCCTTGTCATCTAAGGAAACTCACAGTGTAGTGGTGAGTCGGACATGACCTCGGGCTCCGTACCTCGTGGGCCAGGCCCTCTGTGGGCCCAGAACCTTCTGAGGACTCGGGAGACAGGGGAGGATGTCTCTCAGTTGCAGGCCTGTGACCACCCTGCACACAAGAGACCCTCCCTTGTACCCAGGAGAAGGGAGGGAGACCACCCAGGTGACACACCTGGGCTCCAGGTAAGAACTTCTAACAGGGGTGACTGGCTTTCGGCTTCCAAAGTCAGCCTCTCAGACTTCTCAGGGAAAGCCAGTCTGCAGATGCGTGTGTTCTGCCCTTCAGTTATGCGGACATGAGCCACAGCCTTGATCCTGATGTGCAGAGCTCTGCGCTGAGCAGTGTCACCTCTGAACTACAGGCTGGAGAGCTGAGGCTTCACCAGGTTAAGGCCTGGCCAAGGCCACACAGTCAGTGGCAGCAGAAGCGAGAGGACCCAGCCCTTGGACTCTGGTGGCTGTTTCTTGCTCCTTAACAGACATCTCACATCTTGGAGGCCTAGAACAAGGCCCATTTTTGTCATCTCCCTGGCTCAGCGGGGTGGCTGTGCTCAGGATGCCTGTCCTGGCCACTCTGGGTCTCCCACATGGTTTCAGTTGTATGTGAGCAGAGCTGGAGCCACCCAGAGGTGTGGCCAGGAGGGGGCCTCTTTCCCTCTCCAGATTTGGGGCCCACCTTCTCCACAGGCCTCCCTGCACAGCTTCTCCTGTGGCCTCCCCAGCAGGGTGGCTCAGGGGTCCCAGGAACAAGGGCTTCACGCAGCCCTTAAAAGGCAGGTCTGGAACAGCAGGGCCTCACCACTGCCAAGCCCAGGAGTGGCAGAGTGAGTCAGAACCCAGCCCAGATTCCACCCAGTCGGGACCGCGCGAGGGCGTGAACTCTGGGAGGTGTGCTTCCCTGTGGCCCCTTTGGTAACTGGTCCCCACCCCTCCAGCAGCTGTGGCCCTGGCCTGGAGGGCGGCGCCTGCCCTGGGGAACCAGGAGCCTCACCTCCTCCACTGGGCCTGCAGGAGGTGGCGGAGAGAGGTGGTCCTTTCCCTCGGCCTGGCGGTCTTCCTGTTTTCTTCTCCATCTGCACTGATGACAAGACAAACAAGAACCAGTGCGGGATTTGTCTGCGGTCACAGGCAGCAGGCAGACTCCAGCCACTGAGCCATCCCATCCCTCATCTTGCTGGGTGTGCTGTCAAGGGGCCCCCCAGGAAGCACGGTGATCATGGTGAATGAGGGAGCCTCCCCGCCCCATGACAGGCTCCTTGGCAAGGGCTGAGAACAAGGGAGTGGGGAAAACACGAGGGGAGGACCCGAGCGGTGTGCCCAGCCCCCAGCCCCTCAAGCGTTCCTAGGAAGTGACATGTGGGAGGGGCTTGTCCAGAGCCAGGCTCTGCCTATGGGAGAAAGAGAAGGGACGTCCCCTCGAGGAGGGGACCGGGAATGAAGGATGAATGAGAGGGAGGCCTGAATCCATCAGGGCAGGAAGGGCGTGTGGGGCCAAAGCCTTGAACGTGGGTACGAGCACCCAGGTAGACACCTTCCCGCCATTCTCTGTTTCCTGGGAAGGCCAAGGAGTGGCCTGTCGGAACCAGCCCTCGCTCTGCCTTTGGGCAAGGGATTCCTTCCTCATGAGGCTGCAGGGTAGGTATAAGCGGCTGGGGAACCCTCTGTCACATGTCAAATTTAAAAAGGCTGAGGGATTTCCCTGATGCTCCAGTGGCTAAGACTGTGTGTTCCCTATGCAGGGGGCAGTCCGGAGGGACAGTCAATTGTGGGAAGGTTTGAGGGGGGTTGAGGCGAGGGAACTGGCTTTCTGTCGCAGTCTTTATAGGTCCCAGTCATCATTCTAGCGTCCTGGTCTCTGTCTGAGGTCGGATGTAGATTCTCAGGCTAATATTTCTTGGCCAAAAGTCATCACCCAACCCAGAGTCAGCCTGATTAGACCAGTTTGCATTGTTTATGATCTCAGTTCAGTTCAGTTCAGTGCTCAGTCCTGTCTGACTCTTTGCGACCCCATGAATCGCAGCACGCCAGGCCTCCCTGTCCATCACCAACTCCCGGAGGTCACTCAGACTCACGTCCATCGAGTCAGTGATGCCATCCAGCCATCTCATCCTCGGTCATCCCCTTCTCCTCCTGCCCCCAATCCCTCCCAGCATCAGAGTCTTTTCCAATGAGTCAACTCTTCTCATGAGATGGCCAAAGTACTGGAGCTTCAGCTTTAGCATCATTCCTTCCAAAGAAATCCCAGGGTTGATCTCCTTCAGAAAGGACTGGTTGGATCTCCTTGCAGTCCAAGGGACTCTCAAGAGTCTTCTCCAACACTACAGTTCCAAAGCATCAATTCTTCGGCGCTCAGCCTTCTTCACAGTCCAACTCTCACATCCATACATGACCACAGGAAAAACCATAGCCTTGACTAGACAGACCTTAGTCGGCAAAGTAATGTCTCTGCTTTTGAATATACTATCTAGGTTGGTCATAACTTTTCTTCCAAGTAGTAAGAGTCTTTTAATTTCATGGCTGCAATCACCATCTGCAGTGATTTTGGAGCACAAAAAAATAAAGTCTGACACTGTTTATGATCTAACCCAATAATAACAATAATACTTAAAAAAAAAAAAAAAAAAACCCTTTAGGCATCCAGACAAGCAACTTTGCAAAATCAACGCTAAAAATGTCAGAGCAACTTTGCAAAACTCGCACTAGGAATATTTCCCGCATCTCCACCCATCTGCTGAGGGCTTCCAGGTGTGTGGCCACAGCAGCCTCACCTGGCTCATCTGAGTCTCCAGACAAACTGTCTGGTTTCTGAGCCTCTCAGGCTTTTCAGGACACCCAGCTGAGGCTGAAGCCCAGAGTCGCCCCCAGGTGAAAAGGGAGAATTGGGCTTCTAGGGGGACATGGATGAAGATGTTCTTTTTATGTCTCCTGGCAAGTCCACTGGCCTGACGGCTACAATGCTGTCAGTTCCCAAAGCCATCTGAGGATCCCCAGTCACGTGGAGTCAGATCAAGAATAGAGAACACTCAGAGCCCCTAAGCAGCCATGGGCAGACAAGTGGGCCTGCAGGTGATAAAAATGCAGCCACAATGGTGGCTCAGATGGTGAAGAATCCATCTGCAATACAGGAGACCCGGGTTTGATCCCTGGGCCAGGAAGATCCCCTGGAGAAGGAAATGGCAACCCTCTCCAGTATTCTTGCCTGGAGAATTTCAAGGACAGAGAAGCCTGGTGGGCTACAGTCCACAGGGTGGCAAAGAGTTGAACACCACTGAGCATCTAACACATACACCTTACTCTCTCTCTGCTTGACCTTATCGTATAAACCAAAAGCCGAGACACACATCTGAGGTATGATCAGCACCACAGCCAGGAGTGAGTTAGAAAATAAGACCATTTAGGGGTGCTAGTTGTGCCCACCGAAGGGTTCTCGTAACAGGGGACCGGTTAGATGGCATTTCAGAACTCGGAAGCCACAGTGGCCTGGCCTCCTGTGCACACAGGTAGGAGCACCAGGAATATCCTCTGTGGCTTTTATGCGGAGGCTGGTGTAGGGTACACACCTCTTCCCCTGGCTTTTCTGTCTCCTGATTTTCATGCTCGGTGGGCTGTGTCCTGGCTGATCCATGTATCATCATACTGGCTGTTGTAGATACACAGACCCTTGTGCATGTGGGGGAAAAGAAAAAGAAAAGAAAGATAGTAATAAGTCATGTCCGACTCTTGCGACCGCATGCACTGTAGTCCGCCAAGCTCCTCTGTCCATGAGATTCTCCAGGCAAGAATTCTGGAGTGCGTAGCCTTTCCCTTCTCCAGGAGATCTTCCCAACCCAGTAACTGAACCCAGGTCTCCTGCATTGTGCGCAGATGCCTTCCTGACTGAGCTGTGCAGGAAGCTTGTGCACGTGGGGACAGAACAAGAAAGATCCCAACAGGCGCACCTGCCCTGCAAGCGCAGTGAGCACTTTCTGTCCTGACGGATGCTGCCAGTTGCCCCACATGACAGTTGTGATGCCCGCACTGCCAGCTCAGCTCTGTCCCCCGGGGATGAAGCCTTCTCGTAGGTCCTGACCTACGACATGAAGCACGACCTCCTCGTCTCCTCACAGTTCCCGTCTTCTTCTGTGTGTAAGGGCCGATTAGTCCTCTGCCTCTATCTGCTCTGTCCATCGGCTATGGGAGGGTCGGTCTTTTCATCACCCATGTGTCAAGGTGAGATATGAAGTGAAGAAACTATCCCCTTTAAACCTGCTTTAAAGTATTTATTTATTTGACTGTTCCGGGTCTTAGCTGTAGCATGTGGGATCTTTCTCTTTAGTTGTGGTATGTGGGATCTAGTTCCCTCACCAGGGGATCAAATTTGGGCCCCCCACATTGGGAATGCAGAGTCCTAGCCACTGGACTATCAGGGAGGTCCCCTTTAAATTTGATATGTGATGCAAATGTCATTCACACTTGTTAATTCTTTTTGAGTTGTAATCATCTTGTTTTAGAATATGATTACTGTACATAGTTTGCGTAGAATTCTTTTATGGCCCCCTGAACCTTAGCCATGTTTCACTCCTTTACTCCAAAGTTACTTATTTTTATAACTCTCCCACATTTTCTTCTAGTAGTTTCATGGTTTAATTCTTAGGGGGTTGGTGTTTTACATTTAAAAAACTTTAATTCAGCCCAATAGAATTTTACAGCCACTTGTTCTTAGCTCTGCCCTCACAGGTTCTTTGTGGGTTCTCCCCTTCTCTCTCTCTCTCTCTCTCTCTCTCTCTCCATGGTTTGTATTTTGTGCTTTCTTTGCTTTGGGTACTGGGTTGCTTCTGATTGTTTCAAAATTGTGGATTTTGTTTCTGGTTCATCTTGTTGGTTCTGGCTGTGTTGCTCTATGAGGGGCAGGATGAAATTTAACTGTCCAGTTGCAGAACCACTTTCACATCCCTCCCTAACCCAATTTTTATTGCTTGTGTTATTATTTTTTTTAACGCTTCTGAGTTTCACTTCTAATTTAAATATGAACTGATGTTCTTAGCTTTTGAAGATTTCTTTCAAACCCCAGGATTCAGCACAGTGATTTCAGAGATGTTTGACTTGTAACCAGGAACCCACAGGTTGTTTATTTAAAAGGAAAATCCCAAAATGTACTTTTAAAAAATGTAAAACTGGGAGGCATGAGCCATTATGGCATAAACTGAATGACCTCATGTTATTAGCTGGGAGGGGTCCTCGGTATCAGATATTCCAGGAAACAGCGCTGGCCCGGTCTCCTCCCCAGTGAGGCGATCTCAGGGATTCCGAGTCCATTCGAGCTGAGCGTCATCTTGTGGGGACCAGACACCCCCGGTGCCCCATCCACTGAATTCCCTTACCCCCCAGCCCCCAGCTTGGCGGCTTTGAGTCATCCTAAGAGAGCTTCATCACCATGCTGCCCTGTTGCCCACAGAGGGGAGGAATTTGGGAACACTGCACTAAACAAGGGCCCTGCCCTTCTGTTACGGAGGCCCAGACTGCAAATGCTTGCTGGAAGACGGTCCTGGCAAGCCCTTTCCCTTCCCTCCATCGGACAGCAGCTCTGGTCCAGGGCCAGCTCAAACCTGTGGATACGCATTGAGTATCTGCGTCCTGGGCACAGGTGACAAAGACAGTAGGGCATGCCCTGTGTCCTGGGCTCACAGTGTTTTGAGAACAGACACTTGAGTAAGAGACTAAAGGCCAAAGGGCAGCAGCAGGTGTGGGGCGGGGACACTCTGCTTCCAGGGGACACTGAGGATGAAGGGTACCCAGGGCCCAGGAGGCAGATGACCAGGTTGGGGATGGCAGCTCCTCTGTCCCTGTCATGCTCCAAGCACAGGCACCCCCACCCCGACCCTGTCCCCTGCTTCCTATAGCCCCTGTTGGATCCTTGACACTGGACCCTAGTAGAAAGCACTCACATGGCCTCAGCTACCCCAAATCCTCCTTTCCCGAGAGTCCCTCGCCTCTGCCCCACAGCCAGGGCGAGTCCATGTGGAACGTAGCATCGATGCCTGCACCGGCCACCCCAGTGCATTGATCAGTACCTGCTGTGACATACTATGGACCCAGCGATGAGCAAAATGGGCCACTGCCTGCCTTGGGCTCACCTTCCTGTAAGACAACAACGTGTCGCTAGACGTGGGTGTGAGATCAGGTAGGCAAGCACTGTGAACAAAAATGTGAAAAGGCAGAGGGCTCCAGAGGACTGGCCACTGATGTTTTGGGCAGAGTGGTGGGGAAGGCCTGAGGAGGTGGCATGTGGGCTGTAGGTGTCCAGAGGTGACAGAGCAGGCTTGACTTCTTAGAGTAAGGAGCAAAGCTTGCTGAAAGAACTAAGTTCCAGCCTCTTCAAATTGAGTCTTATGAGATACCGGGCTTCCTAAGCAGGAGATGGTCACAGAGCGTGGGCCAGCCTCAAGAAGACACTTGGGGACGGGCCTTAGGTCAGCAGACGCCCATCCAGGGAATAGGCCAGAGCAGCACTACTGGCCAGACTCCAAACCAGCCAGTGCAGGGTCCAGCCCGGCCAGGGCAGCCCGCCAGCCCGGATGGAGGAAGGTCCTCAGAAGGCCTTCGCAGGAACATGACAACGAGACTTCCAAGGTCATCCTGACCCTTAGTAGACAGACCTGTAACAATTTGCTGGACAAGCAAATGCCAGGCTTTTCTCCTTTCTTCCAAAACACATGCTTCCTCCACTGCAGCCCATCAGGAAGAGACAAAGTCCACACCAGCTCAACACCATGTACAGTGCTAACTTTCACCGGTTTCTGGTAGCAGAATGAGCCAAGAAAACCTGGCCCCTGTGAAGGAATGGGGTCCCTTGTGCCTCCGTGGCAGGAATTATGAGCCCCAAATTTCTGTCCCCTTAAATAGTGATGCCCTTCTGGATGGTCAGATGTCTAATATCTCCCTCTTCTGGGAGATATTTTCCCAGAAGATATATTTCCCACTTTGCCTGAATTCTTTATTTTAGCATTTACTTATCATTTGATCAAGAAGCTCTTTTCCTAAACATAACAGTCCTGATTTTCATACATCAAAATTCCGAAGCAGGAAAAGGCATCATCTCTGCTAAGTGATCAGGAAAAACCTCAGAAGACTTGGCATCAACCAGGAGGGTTCCTCCAGCGTGTGGGGACACCAGCTGTCAGCCAGGGTTGAAAGCGTGCGCATGCATGCTTCCTAGGAAGGAGGGACAAAGGAGTCCAGACGAAAGGAATCTTTCCAGGGACAGAACACCACAAGCTCATGGCATCTTGTGGGTGGGGAACTGGGCCAGCCCAGGAGGCACCAGCCTCACACCCAAACTCCAAATGCTTCTGGAACAAAGCAATGTGTCCACCGCATCACATCTCTTCTTCAAAACGGGCTTGGTCAAAGTCTGCTCCATAGAGCAAAGTCCTTTGCAGTGCTCTGGGGGATACAAAAAGTTCCTTGGCTGGAGAAGTTTGGGAAACACACATTCTCCAGGTGAGAGAGCCAGCTCCCACCTGAGCCTCATTCAGGCTCCATGGAAATCCCCTCCCAGGCTGAAATCCCATTGCCCCACCACTGCTGCCACCCCCTGTGACTCACACTGCAACCTCGATGCTTCTGCGGACGGGCTCCAAACACCCTCTCAGCAGAGCCAGAGAGCAGACCAGCACCTAGGGGGAGGCCTGACCTGACAGCAGGGCTTAGGGGGAAAATGTGACACAGACAACCGACATCTCTCCCAACATCCAGGGGTGGCCCCTGATCCTCGGAAGATACTGGGGGCCAGGAAGGCCCTAAGGAGACTCCTGTAGTAGGACATGCAGGAGGTGACAGGGTTAGGGTCGAGGGTATGGCAGGTGGGAAAGAGCTGGCTGGGAGAGCTCATGTGCTACCTATGTGCCCAAGAGCCAGGGGCACCAGCAGATGGGCAGAGACAGTGTAGGATCCTCTTCTGCCAGCATCGTGGGGTGCAGGGGGAGCTCTATGGCCCATTTGCCCTGACGCTGCACCACATGAGGGCTTTCCTGGTGGCTCAGCAGTAAGGAAGGTGCCTGCCAATGCATGAGATGCAGGAGATGTGGGTTCAATCCCTGAGCCGGAAAGATCCCCCGGAGCAGAAAATGGCAGCCCACTCCAGGATTCTTGCCAGAAAAAAAAAATCTCATGGACAGAAGAGCCTGGTGGGCTACAGTCCACGAGGTCCCAAAGAGTCAGACACGACTGAGCGTGCACGCGTGAGAGCAAAAGCACAGTAAAAAAAGAAAGTCAAATTAAATTAAAATCCAAGCGAGAACACCTTGTTTAAGAAAACAGAAACGCACAATTTGTTCGCAAGAAAAAGTCTCCATTAAAAACGCTTTGACAGAGATGGGAAAGTTTGATCTAAATGAAAACCAGATTTTTAATGAGTAATGAATAACCATTGTTTTATCTAGTCTGTTACGTATTAATGGCAATATAAGTTGGTTGTCTTTCACTTGAACCATTTTGAGTCATGTCTCTGATTCCCTGGAAAAGGACACAGGATGACCACGATGAGTCAGCCAGTCCCTCTCTACAATCCATGACAACCTACTGCTGTGTCCACATCCACCCAGCGTTCCACAGATGTGTGATAAACGTCACTGGACAAAGAAAAGCACTCTTCCAAGACCTCAAAGAAGTAACAGATCCTTCTCAAACTGGCTCTTCATCCTGGATGATCAGGTTGTTTGCCAGTGGCTCCTGCACTTCTCAGAAGCCAGAAGTCTGAGCTCGAGCTTGCTTTCTTAGAGCCAGGTCGCCTACCAGCAGAGCCAAAATCAACCCAAAGTAATCAGCATGAACTTGTCCATTCAGACCACACAGATTCACAAAACCTTCCTCTCAAGACCCAGGGAACATCTGCTCCAGCTAATCAAGCCATCAGTTTAAGGGCACACACCGACCCCCAACCCCAATCCCAGCATTATCACTGTTTTTCCTGTCTTTTCTCCACTGTCTCCTTCCTGGCTCGGGGACACAGCAGGTCTGAGGGGACGGACAGCCACTGAGGGTCAGGGCCTGGGCTGGGGCTTGACCAGAGGCTGTGAGGACATGGGTAGGAGAGAACATTCTGGAAAGAAAAGCAAAGAAACACATTTATCAGGTGGAATCACAAAGGCCAAAGAGAAACACAAAGAAAGAATTTTGTGTGAATTATGGGCAGATTGCAACCCACTCCAGTATTCTTGCTTGGAAAATTGCAAGGACAGAGGAGCCTGGTGGGCTATAGTCCACGGGATCACAAAGAGTCGGACACAACTGCACACACACACACACGCACGTGCGCGTGTGCACACATGCAGGGAGATAAGCATCCATTCTCATCAATCTTCTCCCTCTCGTTTCCCCCGTCACCCCTGACCAGGCATCCAGCAAATAGTCAAGGATCAAAGTGCCTCCTGGTCCACGGTTTGGGAGAAGCAGCGTTGCCAGAGTGGAGCCGTGAGCTTTTCCTCCTGTGAGCACTGGGGTGCTACTTTACAAGCATGTCAGTGAGGCTCCTCCTTCAACTCGTTCCAAGCAGAGGAGTCGGATTGGGCCCTGGAATCTCCTGAGGGTCACTCCAGGGGACGTGTATGCCAGCTCCATGTCAGGTGCAATTCTGAGAGTCCGCTCCTCCTGTCCCACTGATTCTCTCCTCTCCAAAGGACAATCGCTGGTGTGGCCAGTCCTGCAGAGTTTAAGTGACCCGGTAGGGAAGGACCAAGTCCTGGAGTCACCATGCCCGTGATAAGCCCAAAGGCCCTGTACATAATAACCAGCTGGGCTCGGTCCGGGGCCCATTTGACAACAGGACACAGACATCCCTTTTGTGATCCATTCTTTTTTTTTTTTTTTTAAACTTTTTTGTTTTATATTGGGATATAGCCGATTAACACCAGCTGTGTTAGTTTCAGGCGGACAGCAAAGGGATTCAGCCATACATATACAACTATCCATTCTCCCCCAGACTCCCCTCCCATCCAGGCTGTCACCTAACACTGAGCAGAGCTCCCTGAGCTACACAGTAGGCCCTTGTTGCTTATCCATCTTAGATAGAGCAGTGTGTACATGTCCATCCCAAACTCTTCAACTGCCCCTTCCCCCATCCTTCCCCCTGGCATCCATAGGTTTGCTCTCCAGGTCTGTGAGTCTGTTTCTAGTTTATAAGTTCATTGGTATGATTTCTTTTTAGATTCCACATATAAAGTCTGTCATGATCCATTCTAACTCTGGATAAAATTCTTCCGATCTCCAAGCTGAGGACTGGCCAGGACTGAGACTGCAAGGAAAGTCCCTGGCCCCCGTGTGCTTCCCTGACTCAGGGAGGAGAAAAGAAATCTTGGCTATGTGGGGCAGGGAGCCCTGTGGGGAAGCCTTCCCCAGGAAAAAATCCAGAATATTCTCTAGAACATGCCCCAGGGCTGTCCGATTGCTCACCTGGAGCTCTTCTCTCTACCTAACCCCTCCTTACGGAAACTGCACATGGGGTTCATTGAACAACAGTGAACCCCGGGCGCCCAGAGTTTAGCTTGTGTCATGTTCCCACTCTGATTGGGAAATCAGAAGCAGGAGGGCATGTGCTCTGACTCGTTTTAGACAGATTTCTTTTAAAGTAGTCACAACTTAGAAAAACTCTACACCTGTGCTTGTAGGGTCCTGGATGGCTTTAAGATGGATGAAGTAAACATATTAACTTAGAAGGACCTTCTCAAGGTCTCATATATGAAAAAGCACATCGTGGTTGGGTTTTACAGTGTGATTTTATTACCACAGTAACACACATGCTCACACTCATACCCACACCATTACCCAGAAAAGCCCACAGAGTTTCTGGGTGATGCTGTTTAAGGGAATTTGTGGACAGTGTATTGGTTTTGCTTGTCTGCATTGCTAATATGCCTCTTGACAAATGTGTGTCAATTAGGGAATAATTCATTTTTTAAATAAATAGGACCAAGTGTAGGTCTTTTTTCTTACCTGTTAAAGAGGTTAAATTTGAGTCATCAAGAACATTCATTTGTCTGAGAGATTGACCCCCCACCTCTCGGATACCCCTCCCTGGGATAATCCCCCTGACCCCAAGCCCCGCGATATCCCTGTGATGGGATGTTTGGGCCCACGAAGCCCTGTACTGTATCTGGAGCCCAGTGATTGACGACTCTGACAACGGTGACGGGGTAACACATGAACCGGAAGTTGCTGGTCCCCCCTGGGATCTCGGGTGTGTCTGCACAGTCAGGGCTCCTGGCCTCGTCTCCCTCTTGCTGCGGAGATGTCAGAAGCCAAGGCTGGAGTCTGATGCAATGATGGGTGGTAGTCACCCAGGGCTGTAGGCTTGGTCGTCAAAACACAAGCAGCAACCAGAAAAGCAGCACCAAGGAAAGGCTGCAGGACTGACTCCACTGAGTCAGAGGAGTGAGTGACACCGTCGGGATGGAGCGCTCACCCCAGGAGCTACTGTCACGTGTCGCCATGAACACCGCCTGGCTTTCAACACCACGTTGCTCAATGAGGGAGTGACCTCAGCCCAACCCCTACCCAGTGGGGTCATTTCCTCTGCAACCTGCCTGACTGGTGGTTATGCAGCTTCCTCTTGCATGCTTCTGGAGACAGGGTACTCACCACCGTGTGTGAAAAGGAGAGCAACTTGATGGCTGCATCTGTAGAAAGACTGTCCTGTAACAGCCATCCTCAGTCTGCCAGGGGTTCGGTTCAGTGCTGCTGCTGTTGCCTATTTCCCTCCCCCAGGGACACTCAGGTCTTTGCCACAGCAACACCTGCTGCCAGGCCTCCAATGGCCCCACATGGACATCCCACATTCCCTGAAGTTTCCGATTGGGTGGTGAGAGGCTAAGGGGTGGGAACTTAGGGGGACCAGGACCAACCGCAGGGACCTGCGGAGAGGCTGCCCCAAGTGCAGCCCCTCAGCAGCCCCCTGTACTGCAGTCTGTGCCCCTGACTCCCCTCCCCAAGTATGGCCCTGCTCAGCCAGCCAGAGGCCTCCCTGAGGGGCATGCTGGGGGTCTGCAACACCCCAAGTCAGGAGACGGTGGACGTGGGTGTGTCCTGGGGAGGGGGTAGTCCCAGAAGGCAGTCTGCATGCTTCGGAAGGGCTGAGACCACTCACCCTTCTCCTCGTTCCTTGCCTGATCCCCGGCCCTCGCTCCTGCTCCCCCAATCACCCCCAGGCTAAAGGGTCCCCCATTCTGGCTCAGCAACTGTTGGCTAAATGAGTAAATGGGGTGGAGATGAAGATGTAGACAGCAGACTTGTGGACGCAGTGGGGAAAAAAAAGAGTGGGACAGATGGAGAAAGTAGCATTAACATGTACACTACCGTGTGTGAAATACTCAACCGGTGAGGAGTTGCTGTACAACACGGGGAGCTCTCTGTGATGGCCTAGAGGGTGCGATGGGGGGAGGGGAGGGAGGCTCAAGAGGGAGGGGCTATATGTATAATTATGGCTGATTCACATTGTTATCCGGCAGAAACCAACACAGCACTATAAAGCAATTTTCCTCCAATTAAAAAATAAATTAAAAATAAATAAATGAGTGAATGATCCAACCCGAGACCAATGTCGTTACCTAGGAAACAGGTTATCCCAGACAGGCTCCCGCCTGCACCAGCGCTCACGGGTCCAGACATGAGTCACCACCTCCAGGCAGAGAGGCCAGTCTAAGGCTCACAGTCCCAGCTGCAAGTTAGCTCACTATCCTGGCCTGTTTCTGACCCCAAGGTCACCCTCTCGGCACCGTTTGGTCATTGAGACCCACACCTGGGGGAGACAAGCCTGGTTTTCATGTAAGACCCCCACCTGGGGGAGAAGAGTCTGGCAAGATTCACAGCACATTCTCTGTCATCTCAGCTCCTCTTCCTATTTCCTGTGCCCTAGAAAGAGGTCTATATAGTCAAAGCTGTGGTTTTTCCAGTAGCCATGAATGGATGTGACAGTAAAAATGGCTGAGCACTGAAGAACTGATGCTTTTAAACTGGTGCTGGGGAAGACTCTTGAGAGTCCCTTGGACAGCAAGAAGATCAAACCAGTTAATCCGAAAGGAAATCAGTCCTGTATATTCATTTTTAAGGACTGATGCTGAAGCTGAAACCCCAATCCTTTGGCCACCTGATTTGAAGAGATGACTCATTTGAAAAGACCCTGATGCTGGGAAAGATTGAAGGCAGGAGGAGAAGGGGATGACAGAGGATGAGATGGTTGGATGGCATCATCAATTCAATGAACATGAGTTTGAGCAAGCTACAGGAGAAAGGACAGGACAGGGAAGCCTGGCGTGCTGCAGTCCCTGGGGTCACAAAGAGTTGGACATGACAAAGACTCAACAACAAGAGAGAGGAGGGTGCTTTTTGGGTTTCCAGCTCTGAAGCTACCATATCTGCATCAGTATTGCTCACACACTAGAGTGTCTGCCGGCCGGGGGCGGGGACTTGCAGGGCCCACCCTGCTTCTGTGGGCCTCCCATCCCCCTCTGGCAGGGCCAGCTCTGGTCCTCGGAATCCTGCTCAACACCAGCTTCAAGCTTCTCCTCCAGTCTCTGGATCTGCTCAGAGAGAAGCTGAACCTTCAAAACTGCAGCTGAGTCCACTCTAGTGGGTTCATCCAGGAGGAGTGTGGGTGTGGCCTCAGATCCTCGAAACACGATCAAGGGGCTTCATAGGCCCAGGGGTGACTGTCCCCTCCCCCATTTTCCAAAAGCCACACCGCCTAGGCTCACACGGCAGGGACCACACAGGGTGCCAGTGATGTGGGGAGTCCTCCTTCCAGCTCAGATCTCAGAGCGAACCCTCATTTCCACCAAAGGAGAAACTGGCCATTTCAGGACTGAGGCCAGGGACATTATCACAGGCCATCTATTCTGAGGGATGATAAGGACACAGAGCAAAGGCAGAGCCTCCCCTCGGCCACCCGAGGGTCCTCCACTGCTTTGCTGTTCTTGAAGACCCTGACCAGGGTCTCGTGTGCCAACGCCCAGAACGAGCCACTCCCTCTACAGGAAGCACTTGCTCAGGGCTCACTTAGGACTGTCCTCGCCTGGGGCAGTCACTGCGTGTCACCCTCTGACAGTCCCCCATCCCGGGGGGGGAGGGGAGCCTCGTGGTCATCAGGGTGACTGTCTGGCCTGAGTGGACTCTGAGGTCACTAGCTGAGGCTGTCACTCTTAGCCAAAAGCACAGACTCTTGTGTCACAAGACGTCAGTCCATACCTCCCTGGGGACAGAGCCTTCCTGCGAGGGGACACCCCCTCCCCAGGAAGCGTCTTGTCAAGTGTGACTCAATGCTTCAGAATTTAGCTTCTGGAGATGTGTCTTGGTTAATAAGCATTAATCATGTCCTATCTGTGTTTTTGGAGGAGGAAATGGCAACCCACTCTAGTATTCTTGCCTGGAAAATCCCATGGATGGAAGAACCTGATAGGCTACAGTCCATGGGGTGGCAAAGAGTTGGATGTGACTGAGCAACTTCACTTTCACTTTCTTATCTGTGTTTTAAACTAGGAATAAAATTCAACCATTGGACTATGGTTTGTTGCCTACTTAGCTGAATACATGGGCTTCCCTGGTGGCTCAGACGGTAAAGAATCTGCCTGCAATGCACAAGACCTGGGTTTGATATCTAGGTCAGGAAGATCCCCTGGAGAAGGGAATGACAACCCACTCCTGTATGCTTCCCTGGAGAATTCCATGGACAGAGGAGCCTAATGGGCTACAGTACATGGGGTTGAAAAGAGTTGGACACGACCAAGTGACTAACACATACACTAGCTGAATATATAATGTCAGCTTATCCTAAGACTGTACACCCACTTAATTTACTAAAATATTTGTTTTAAGTAAAGTGCTCACTGTGTATAGGAATTTCTTTCTTGGAGGTTCTTGATCTATCTACAAAGAAAAATGTAGGGATTACTTTATTATATATGGACTCCTGTAGCTGATACAACAAAATTCTGCAAAGCAATTATCTTTCAATTAAAACTAAATAATTTTTTTAAAATGCTCCAGAAGTCTCAATTGTGTTTATTTTTTTTAAATGTAATGTTAGACTAGTGTGCATGAAAGTAATTGAGATACATCAATATTGTAGTTTAAAAGTTGTACATGATGACATATTTTGCTTTTACTTTGTGGTTTTACTGAATAATCTATTCCTCATCCAAAGGCAAGCATGAATAAAATTAGGTTAAATGTAAAAAGAAAAAAACAAACAAGTCTTGAGATATGTAAGCAGTATTCTGTAATGCTATATTTCTGTTTGGAAAAGGAGTGTATACTTAGGACTTAACACAGGGACTTGGGACAGTGCCTGCGATGTCTCCAGGTGGCAACATGGAAAGAGGGTTTTGGAGAGACCTCACCAGACCACCATTCTTGCCACCTCTGGCAAATATTTGCCCATAGATAGAAAATGCCTTTTTTTTTTTTTTTTTAGTAAACTTTAAGTTTATATCAGGTTTCAAATTGTGCTAAAATTTTCATGGATGACCCAAAGAAACACAATGAAAAGCACAACTACCTCCCAGAAATGGAAGTATTTGTTTTTTGTTTTTTAAGAAGTGGGATGTAAATAAATCACACAAGGAGAATGTTACCTGCTGCTGCCCGGGCACCATACGCCTCCACTGGAGCCATCAAACCATTCTCCATGTTAAGGGGATCAACGGCCCTTTTCTTCAGGAGACCTTAGGAGCTCAACAAGATGCCTTTCCTATTCAATCACAATGTTAAGAGAAGGAAACTGAGCCTCCAGTCCCCTCATGATGACTGGACTCAGGCTGACATCTCTGTTCACGAAGAATCACGGGGGACACCAGGCTTTAACCTCTTTCTTCCTCCTGGGGCCTGGGCACAGCCGTCCCAGGGCCCACTCCTGGGGCAGGGGAGGGACTGCAGGCTGAGGTCCACACTCGCTTCCATAAAAGAAAGGGCCCTCATTCCTGAGAAGCCGCTCCCGTCCATGGATGCAGCTCTAGGTTGGGCTGGAATGAGCCGAAGCCCCTGTGGCAGGCAGCCCATCCATAGGACTGCTCTCCTAGTGAGAGGCAGTGCCATTGGAACCACTGGGTTTGAGAAAGGGGCATTCCTGTGCAGAGGCAGCTGCAGGTATGGATGGGAGGCTGAAGCCAGTGCAGGCCCAGCACACCTTGGCTGAATTTAAAGGACCCAGTGTCCCCTGGGGAACAGGCATGGACTGAGCCCTTCCAAACTCCCAGATGAGGCTGAAAACTAGTCCATTCACAGCCCGTAGGAAAGGTTTTGAATCAGAGACAGGTTTTGAATCTGCTTGCCACCAATCAACAGAAGAAAGACTGAGAAGACTTGTCTTTCCACTTTCACCTCCATCTGGCTCCCAAAGCGTGGGAGAGAATGTGTTTCCTCCTAAGGGACTCTTCATAGGTTGGTAATCTCATCCTCCGTCACTGGAGTTTTCAGCTGGAGGGAGGCGGGGCCCGAGGCCTCCAGCCCTGGCAAAGAACCAGCCCCAAGCAAGCAGCACAGGACAGAGTGGGCTTGCTGGGGGCCACATTGGTCTCCAAGGGCATGAGCACCCACTCTGCTGCTCACAAGTACCAGGAAGAGCTCATCAAACAGCGTGGAGAGAGCTCATTGCGGGGCGGGGCTCCCTGGAATGCTTTGGAATCAAGCGCCCCGTCACCCTGACCCCAGCCTGTCATCCGATTTCATGTCCCTGTGGCCAGGCTGAGTCTGAGTCTGGCAGGAGCTGCAGCAAGTACACCTCAAGGCAACTAACAGGCTGTAGTGATCCAAGTGCTGGGCACCGCTGGACAATAAACATGGGTGACTGTTCGATTGAAATACAAACGCCTGGGCCCCATCCTTGGACCCTAACAAAACCAAAACAGGAGGTGGGTCTAAACCAAGAACCTTCAGGAAGTCTCTGTAGCATCAGCAGGAGGGACGTGCAGATGGAGGGGGCAGGAGGGAAAAGGACACAACCGCCAAGGGCTCCGTATTGTGTGTGTGTGTGTGTGTGTGTGTGTGTGTGTGTGTGTGTGTGTGTGTATGTGTGTGTGTGTGTGTGTCCTAAATCCCTTCAGTCTCTGAATCGGACATGGCCATTCAGGGCTGCACCCACCTGCCCTCATCACCCTCAGGAAGGATACCCCTCGTGAGTCTCCTCAATGGGGAAGACCAATCCCAGGGTCAGACCCTGTGCACCACCACCCACCCCACCCCACCAGCTACATTTCTTTGGGTTTGAAATCAGCTGTTGTAATTCTCTGCCAGGCAGGGAAGCAATTCTGGAAGAGTTACTTGGCAGCGGTGCCAACATTTGTGGACGGTACACAGCAGTGGTGTCCAAAAATCGAGGACAAGAACTGCATGAGCGCCCAAAGTTTGCCTTTGGCACTATGTATGTTTTAAAGAAGAAATGGAATCTGAAATAAATGAAAATGATGTTTTATTTATTATTTTTTTTGCAGTTTCATTTTAATATCTGAGGCTGGAAGCTATTAAGCTGTCGCCACATGAAAGTGACTAAAGCTTGTGTTTGGGGTGACCCCGGACTTTGCCCCGGGGACAGGGTGTGTGGGGGACCATGAGGGCACCCCCCACCCCGGGGCATCTGGACTTTCCCTGGACAAGCTCTGGGATGAGTGGTGGGTTCAGCGCATCTCATTGTTGAGACACCTAGAGTAGTTCTTTTCCTTGTGATTGTGAGTTAGCGGGTGAAGATAAAAAGCTTCGTGTACCGTTTCTGTTCCTCGGCTGGAATCCTTCATGACCAGGAAAACAGGAAAGTGGTAAGGCCTGGCTGGAGAAAGGAAATGCAGAGGAAGTGGGGGCCGGCACAAGCAGGAGAGCCGAGGAGGGAGCGCTGAGGGGCCGGCCCCAGCGGGCCCAGGAAAGGGGCGGGGGTCCTAGCCTGGGGACAAAGGGGGAGCCACTCCCTGGGTTGTTTTCCAAGGACGATTTACAGTCTCCATTGTTGGCCTTTCCTCTTGTTAATTAGGCATGAAACAGCAGCCACGGATGCCCATCCATCTTGTCACTGGGCTTCACTTTCCCTGGCACGTCAGCTCTCAGCTGCCCAGCAGCTGCCCTGTCTGCTAATGCCTGGACCATGCTGGTCTATATTCGTCTCACCCAGAGCTCAGCTCAGATCTCATGGGGCTGGAGTGTTTGGCAGTCGTCTGCAGCAGATGAGGGAAGGGCATCTTTTTTTTAATGATTTATTTCTGAAGCAGGCTTCACTGGGAAATTTAAACCAGAGACGAGACTTCCTTCCTTGGCTGGGGCATCCTGCCTTCTGAACGCAGCTGCAGCACACGCACCTTTGCCTGGGAAAGAAGGATAGATGAGTCAGTACAGGGAATACACAAGGACCTTCTTCCATCTGTGAGACAGAGATGGGAGCTTAATAGACAAGTGTGCTGTCAATGAATGTGTTTGTGTCGTGATGAATGATCCCAGCTTCTTTCTTAAAAGTGAATTTCTGAGATGTGCTTCCAGACTGTGTGTGAGTGTGTGTGTGCATGCCTGCATGTGCCTGCGTGCTAAATCCCTGCAGTTGTCTCTGAGTCTTTGCAACCCCACGGACTGTAACCCACCAGGCTCCTCTGTCCATGGGAGTCTCTAGGCAGGAATACTGGAGTGGGTTGCCAAGCCCTTCTGCAAGGGATCTTCCCAACAACCCAGGGATTGAACTTGTGTCTCCTGTGGCTCCTGCATTGCAGGTGGATTCTTTACCGCTGAGCCACCAGTGAAGCCCATGTGTACGTGTGAGTGTGTGTGTGACCCACATATAAACTGGAGCTCCCTGTGGCCCAGTCCATACATGGAGTCATGTCTACAGAAGCACTGCACTAAAACCCAAAGTGTGAAAAGTCAGTTGCCGTTTTCATTTGAGGGTCTGGAGAAATGCCAGAGGAGATCCAACATGCAGGCCCAAGCAACACTTGTTAAAATCCTCCCTGTTGGATTCTCTGATTTCTCCAGAACTCTGCAGCCTCTCTTTTAATGGCAAAAGCTCTCTCTGCTTCCAGCCTCTCCTATTTCAATCCCATGGGTGGTTTTGGTCAGCATTCCACACTGAAAAGCTGTGCCTCCTCTTTGTCCACGACCTGCGTTCTGCAGGGCTTCCCAGGTATCTCCAGTTGTAAAGAACTCGCCTGCCAGTGCAGGAGATGTAAGAGACACAGGTTTGATCTCTGGGTCGGTTGCCTGGAGGAAGGCACAGCAGCCCACTCCAGTATTCTTGCCTGGAGAATCCCACAGACAGAGGAGCCTGGCAGGCTACAGTCCATGGGATCACAAACAGTGAGACATGACAGAGAGACTTAGTGCATGAATTCTTCAAAACAAAGGGAGTCTTGGAGGCTGACTCTCCTCCCTCCCTGTCCCCCCACCTCAGGCCTGTCTTCCTCTCTCTTCTCTCACCACTTTCTGTCCCCCGAACCTGACTGGCCAGCACCTAGACCTCCTCCAGAACAAGAGCTGAAGCTGAGCTGAAACACCCAGGAGTCTCTTTCTTAAGCCTGTGGGGCGGCCAGGAGAGCAGAGACATACAGTTTGGAACCTCATTCCTCACGGGAATTAATCTTGTGGCCATCACACTTTCCTGGCCCAGCTCTCCCCACTCCTGCAAAGAAAAGTGCTGACCAGGAGCCTCCTCCAGTCAAGCCCTTCACACCCAGGAACCCTTTCCCCAGGAACGGGGTCCCCTCTGGGGCCTCTCTGAGACCCTCTGGAACCCCACCTTCCCAGGGCTTCCTGCACTTCGTCATAGGCCTCAGGGCTGTGCAGGGAGACTCTGCAGGGTCTCTCTGCCTGTGAAAACTCACAGAAGAGGCTGTGCCATCGAGGAAGCCCTGGCCGTTTTGTGTCACCCCTGCCTTCCTCTTCCTCCGCTGTCTTGTGGCGGAGCGGGAGGAGAGGAAGCAGAGCCAGTGATGCAGACACGCGCACAAGGCTCCGCAAACACCCTGGGCTGAGGCCAGGGTGCCTGCACCCCCGGCCCATCAGCCAGCTTTCACAATCAAGGACTCACATTCTGTTCAGAAAACAGGGATTCCGACAGAGGGTGAATTCTCTGTGACTGTGCGTTTGGAGGCTCTTGAGCAACTCTAGGGCACAGGAAGTGTCTCTGCACACAGGAGCAAACCCTGGGCCTGGAGGTTGGGCCACCCCCATCCAGGCTGGGAGGACGGTGCCCGAGTGCCCCAGCTCTCGCCATGCTTGCTCCCACACAGGCATTTCCCTTAATGAAATCGGGGCACCTTGAATTCCTTGTGGCATCTGTTTGGCTCACCGGGGACCCCCTGGGGATCCCCGCTGTGCTGGTTGGAACAGGAGTCTGATAAACGGATCCCAAGAAATACTTACAGCACAGCTCATAGCCAATGCAGAGAGAGCAGAGACACAGAGGAGACTTAATGATAAGAACAGGGATGGGGGCTTCTGGGACCAGCATGGCTGTGGGGATAGCGTGGGAACGAGGGTGGGGGTGGGCACCCTCGGGGCAGCTTCACCGCAGAAAGGACCTAACTCGGGCAGTGAGGGGCAGGACAGGTGAGGCCAGGCCATCCTTGCCGAGGGGACCATGGCACCAAGGTGTTACCCCAGGTGGAGTGGGGTCAGGCCCCGGCATTGAGCCTTTTGTGGGGAGGAGGGTCTTGTTGAGCAGGCCCTCAGCCCCTGGAGTTGGGAGGACCCTGCCTCTCCTCCCTCTAGCGCCGCTTCTTGTTTTCCCTGTGCTCATGCTTGTCATTTGGCATAGCTGATGCAGCTGTGTGCTGAGTTTCTGCCTCCCCCCACCAGCACAGCACACGGGTCGGTGCGGCCAGTGTCCGGCCCTGGGGCTGGCAGCCACGTCAGAAAGCTCAGCGTCTATCAACACAGGCACGAAATACCTAGGCTGCCGCCTCTCTGCCCGCCTGGCCCCTGCAGACTCAGAGGAGGGCAGGTCTCTCCCTGAACTGTCCCAGCCACCGTCCCCAGACAGACAGAATTCCAGCTAGGTCCTGGATTGTTTCAGGGATGGAGGGGCCTGGGGCAGGACCGACAGCGGCGGCAATAGCACGGGGGTATCTGGGCCCCTACTGCCTTGGGAAGTTCTGCTTTTGGGACTCACACCTCCTTGCCCCCGCCACGGGGAGTGAATTCCCTCAGGGACCCCTGCACCCCTAGCCAGCTGCCATCAGCCAAACCTTCTCTGCAGCTCCCGACAGCCCAAAAGGGTTAACCTGGAGCAGCAAGGGCCTGGGAGGCTGC
The DNA here is from genome assembly GCF_032405125.1 of Capricornis sumatraensis. Classification (NCBI taxonomy): domain Eukaryota; kingdom Metazoa; phylum Chordata; class Mammalia; order Artiodactyla; family Bovidae; genus Capricornis; species Capricornis sumatraensis. The sequence continues at coordinate 45,013,878 of NC_091083.1, forward strand.
TCTGGGCCTAACCCCCAGATGGAGGGAACCGTGCCCTCTGCTGGCCAAGCCTCGTAGAGTCCGGGAAACCAGCAGCCAGAATCTGGAGCCTTCTGTAGGAGCATCTGTAAAGGGGAGGAGGAGGTGGCCCAGCTGCCCAACTGGCTTAAACTGATGGGCTTGGAACCCTCACCTTCAGGGCAGGTATTCCCCTGCGGGGGCCAGGGAGGTGTAGCAGGACGGCCAGCCACGTATGGACTCACGGCACCCGCCCTTCCTCAGGTTGAGGCTGAAATCGCCTCAATCACAAGCCTCAAAGGAGATGGGATATCGATCCTTTATGACCAAACTGCCCGTCTTCCCCAAAACAGCATTACCCAGCCAGCCTGACACTCCATTCTCTATGGTGGTTTCCAACGTTATAACCAGCCTTCGAGGATAAAGGCTGAGACCACTGGGGTGAGCATTCAAAAGAAGCTACAAGTCTGCCAGCCAGAGCCAAGGGTCTCCGCAAGCACAGTGACCGCGCCCGGCTGCCCCTTTAACCCCCCCACCCACATGGACGGCGGTGCAGGGAAAGCAGTGATGCTGCCCACGGACCAGAGCCCCCAGCTGGGTGGCAGCTGGAAGCCACATCTGGCAGATGGAGCCCCTCGTTAGAGGAGGGGTCCACCCCAGGATGACTGGGGGTGGGAGAGACAGACCCCTAGGGATGGTTCAGGCTGAGGAGACCTATTAGGAAGCCTCTTCTCTCTGGATTGGGTATAAGAGTTCATTCTTCAGTCCACAAGGATGTATTGAACATCTCGTGTGAACAGATGCCCTGCGATGTCAGGGGACCAGCAGCAGACAGGGTGTCAGCTCTCACTCAGAGGAGAGGCTGCTGCACTGAGATGGAACCAGGGACAGCAGGGGGTGGGTGGAATGCTGGAAAGGAGGAGCCGCACCCTCAAACCCCTGAGCAGTGCAGCTGAAGAGTGGAGAGGAAGGCACCGTGGCTGCAGGAAGGAGAGCAGGCAGGGACCAGGGGGCGGCTGCAAGTGACCAGAGCCCCGGAGGCTGTCTCAGCACTGGGTCTTTGTCCTGAAAGCCAGGAGGGGTGGGGACATACGTTAAGATAGGGGGTGCACAGAGCGGGGATGGATGTCCACGGTGGCGACGTCATCAGACGCTGAGGGCAGCAGGGCAGACTAGAGGGGACATGAACAGGTCCACGGACAGCTGGTGGCCTGGAAACTGAGCCTCAGAGGCAGGCTCAGTTCTTCTTCCCTCGTAGACTTAGTCCCAGCAGGTCTGCTTGTCAGGATCACCTGGCAAGCTGTGCCGAATGCTAATGCCCAGGCCCTGCCCCCAGAGACTCCAGTTTCTTGGGACTGGGGAGCAGCCTGGGCTTCTGCATTTAACCCAGATGATCCCAGTGAGGGCTCTGCCCAGAGTCCTCTGCTTCCTCTCCCCTCCAGTTCAGTTCAGTTCAGTTGCTCAGCCGTGTCCGACTCTTTGTGACCCCATAGACAGTAGCACACCAGGTCTCCCTGTCCATCACCCATTCACAGAGCTTACTCAAACTCATGTCCATCGAGTAGGTGATGCCATCCAACCATCTCATCCTCTGTTGTCCCCTTCTCCTCCCGCCTTCATTCTTTCCCAGCATCAGAGTCTTTTCCAATGACAGTTCTTCATATTAGATGGCCAAAGTATTGGAGCTTCAATATCAGTCCTTCGGATGAATATGCAGGACTGATTTCCTTTAGGATGGACTGGTTGGATCTCCTTACTGTCCAAGGGACTCTCAAGAGTCTTCTCCAACACCATAGTTCAAAAGCATCAATTCTTTGGCATTCAGCTTTCTTTATAGCCAACTCTCACATCCATACATGACTACTGGGGCAACTGAGCAGTGCAGCTTGGGGTGGGGGGCAGGCAGGCTGCCCCTGGTGGCCCCCAGGGCCATGGGGACTGTGGGCCCTACCGTTGACTGTGCACTCGACAGGACTTAGCATCCCCTCACCATTCCCTCCCTCCCACTCCCTGAGCCTGTCTGGGGTCAGAACAGCAACAAGAGGCAGGGAACTCAAACCAATCAGTTCCCAAGTCATCCTGGGAGGTGGTCTGGCTGATGAGTGGGGCTCATGTGTGGCCCCCACATCCTCACAGCGAGGGGCTGGCCGTGAGCTTGCGTTGCTATCCAGGATGCCTGGCCTTCCAGAAATGCCTCCTTCCCACCTGTTGTCTTCGGGAGGGTGAGGGGAGAGGGCGGGAGAGGGCCCCTTCCCTCCCAGGAGGCAGCAGGTCTGCCCCTTGAGCCCTGCTCCAGGGTCAGACAGTGGCAACCCTGAGCGTTTTCTTCCCAGTTCTGTTCATTCAAGACCTAGTCCAGGGAAAGGCCATCAGCTATGAGAAAAAGGGCACATGCAGGAAAAATCAGTAAATGAGTTTATTCCTTTAACACTGGACCAAAATGCACAGGAGCTATAGTTGGTCATTTCTCCCTGGCCTGGCCTACTTCCGGCCCCTTCCTCTGTCCCCCACAACCTCTGTATCCCCTAGCCCACTCCTAGCCCTACCCCAGGCCTTCCCTCTCTCCCCTCACTGAACTCAGCCTGACAGAGGGCTTCTTAAGTTTATGTCTCAGCAGGACTTCCCAGGCAGCCTAGTGGCTAAGATCTGCACTCCTAAGGCAGCGGGCCCAGGTTTGATCCCTGGTCAGAGGAATAAATCCCATATGCTGCAACTCAGAGCTCACATGCCACAGGGAAGATGGAAGATCCTATGTGTTACAACCACCCAGCAGAGCCAAGTAAAGTATTGCTTTTCAAATCCTTTAAAAAAAATTTATCTTAGCTCCTTTGGACTTGGGGGCTTTGAGACCTGAGTAGCCCAAAACTTCTCATCAGAACCAGCTTGCCTGGCTCTGCCCGTGGGAGGCCAGGGACTGGGTCACCTGGCACACTTCTCCAGGAGACCCTGTCGCTCAGCACCCCAGGCTGCCAGCACTGATGCCCTTGAGGGCAGGCTGCCGCCAGCCTTTCTGGCGACAGGCAGGAGAGCAGCCTCAAGGGCAGGTGAGCTGTGTGCTTGAACCCGACAGCTCAGGAAGAGGCCTACGTCGGTGCCGCCTGCTTGTTTCCTGAAGACCCGCAAGTCTGTGTTTAATATACTTTAGAACAATGTCTGGAAACTGCACTTTGCTTTTTCAAGTGTCTTGACTTCAATCATGTGGACGATTTTACTCATGACCTAAGAATGCCAGACAGGGCACCTTACGTGCCATGGACATGCCGCTGTGGCCGCTTCATCTCTGGGTGCACGGAGAGCTTTGAGAAGCTGGGGCTGGGTGCGTGCAGGCACTCGTGGCTGGCACTGTGCTGGGTGCCAGCGTGGAGACACAGAAACAGATCAAGTCTCTGTGCTCCAGGGGCCTGTGCTCTGGGTGGCATGGCGGGGGAGGGAGGCAGACCTCAAATCAACAACTAAACAGGAAGAATTCCAGCTCCACGGCAGCTGGGTGGATGCCTCTGTGACAGGACGGCCAGAAACAGAATGAGCCGGCCTCTGACTTGGCCTTCGGGTGGAGCTGGCTGCAAGGACTGTGGGCAGGGCTTTGAATGGGGGCAGGGAGGCCAATGTTCCTGGAGCCCGATGAGGCCTGAATGTGTGAAGAAGAGAAAGACGTCAGCGTGGCTGAGGGGAGCAGGGCCAGGGGGCAATGGGAGGGCCTGGGGACGATGGGCATAGCTTCCGTGGCAGGTGCTGGGGACGAGTCCGTGGGCTGACAAGCCACATCGGGGCAGGAGTAGCAGGACTGAAGTTGTAAAATGTTTGCTCTGGGAACTCCGTGGAAAATAGGACACTAATGCATCCTTTTGCTCTTTCTTCCTCTGGGTGGTAGAAGTCGGGGGGGGGGCCACCTGCGGGGTGGGGGGCAGGGTGTCACCAGACAGGCCACCACAACCAAGCCAGCACAGGGGATGAGAGCCCATGTTCAAGGTTGTGTGGACAGGAAAGGATGTTGAGGGCTGCCACTCAGGACTTCTACCTCCCTATCCGGCCCCTTCATCTGTATCTTCCTAGGCCTGGACCACACGCAGCGTGCGGAGGCTTCATCGCTGCCTTGGGGATTTGAGGATGGTCTTGCCAATAGCCACCCTGAAGGCCAGCCACCCAGGAGACCCAGACGAAGCCCTGCCTGGGACTCAGAGAGCTCTGGGGAGCCCATCAGAGAGCTCCCCGCCACCTGGGGGCTGGGGCAGCCCCTTCCCCTTTCCTGGATGAGAGAGGCTGCTGTTGGCAGAGCCCATCCTGAGGGTGACCAAGGACAAGCCCTCGCTCCCAGAGGAGGACCACGCAGCAGCTGCAAACAGCTGATGGGATAGAGAGCTTTCCCAGGCCAAGCAGGCCTGGTAAGCTGTCCCCCACGTGCGTGTCAAAGGAAAAAGGAAAGAGAAAGAAAACTGAGTTCCACTTGTGGTTGGCCACCAGGGCCCAGCTCTGGAAGGGGGGTTCAACCCCCTAGTGTCTCAGAGGCCAGGTTTGCAGGACTTCTCCCCTCCCATCCTGCTTGAAATGACCCTCAAGCTGCGTACTTGCAGTCATGCCCGAGTCTGGGGTTGCTCATGGTGACTGTGTGTGGCCCCCTCTGTACCCTGGAATGTTTAATGAACTCACCTGCTGTGCCTGGTAGCAAGATTTGCTTCATGACTAAATTGCCATTGTTGGAAGTATTGTCATCACACATGGGATTGGCATCCTTCACAGCAGTCCCTACTCACTATGCTGAGCTCACATCCCAAGCCTACACGATATGGCCCTTGTCAGTCAAGCTCCATCACTGTCCTGAAGCTGGGAGGGTGTCTTACAGGGGCTCTGTGTCTCTGACAGAGAGGCCCATATGCTTGCTGCTTGTTGAAATCTGCCTTTCTGTGTCACTAGGAGAAGGGAGGCTCTCTACACCTGGGTGGGTTTCCTTGTTACTGGATTCCTGAAAAGGGCCCAGACCGGCCAAAGGAGGACATGAGCGAGGGCGCTCAATGGGCCTCCACCAGCCCTCACGTGCCCACCTGGCCCCACGACCCCTCTGCAGACCCTTCCTCTTCCTCAAAGCATCCCAGACCAGAAACACCAGAAACATGATTTGTCATGTGGCTCAACCTTGTGTGTGTTGCACGCTCAGTCACTTCAGTCATGTCCAACTCTTTGTGACCCCATGGACTGTAGCCCACCAGGCTCCTCTATCCGTGGGATTCTCCAGGCAAGAATCCTGGAGTGGGTTGCCATGCCCTCCTCCAGGGGATCTTCTCACCCCAGGAGTCTCCTGCATCTTCTGCACTGCAGGTGGATTCTTTATCACTGAGCCACCAGGGAAGCCCATGGTTCAACAGTAGTTGTGGTGAAATTGTATCACCTAGAACAGTTTAATGGACAGAGATACTGAACGAGGGCACAGCACGAAGAGGGTTGTGTTAGCCACTCAGACAGGGTCAGAAAGGTCATTCATGGCAGGCTTTGAACAGGAGTTCAGGCAAAGCAGGCAAGGAGGAAAAGGTGAAGGCAGCAGAGAAGGAGGTGGGAAGGTCCAGGAGATAGAAACAGTGTGAAGCTGGGGTACTCTTGCTGCCCAAGGAGGTGAGGGAGGAGACAGGGGAGGAGGTGGTGGGGAGGTGGGGGAGAGGTGAGGAACTCCCAACCTCCATCCATGCCAGGGAGAGCCACACCAGGGGTACTGGCTCCAGAAGACCCAGCAGCATCTTGAGATTATAAATCATAATTTTTGCTTTTTAACAAAAATGGCTTTGATGCATAGACATGAACAGCTCCAGCCCCAAGTCCCACAAGCTCCCCAGGATTTCTGTCCATCCCCCAAATCTAGAACTATGATTTTAAAACTCAACATTCAATTACTAAAATCATGGCATCCAGTCCCATTACTCCATGGCAAATAGACAGAGAAACTATGGAAATAGTGACAGACTTTATTTTCTTGGTCTCCAAAATCACTGCAGATGGTGACTGCAGCCATGAAATTAAAAGATACTTGCTCCTTGGAAGAAAAGCTATGACAAACCTAGACAGCATATTAAAAAGCAGAAACATTACTTTGCCAACAAAGGTCTGTCTAGTCAAAGCTATGGTTTTTCCCATAGTTGTATATGGATCTGAGAGTTGGACTATAAAGAAAGCTGAGCACTGAAGAATTGGTGCTTTTGAACCATGGTGCTGGAGAAGACTCTTGAGAGTCCCTTGGACTGCAAGGAGATCCAACCAGTCAATCCTAAAGCAAATCAGTCCTGAATATTCATTGAAAAAACTGATGTTGAAGCTGAGACTTCAATACTTTGGCCACCTGATGCAAAGAAGTGACTCATTTGAAAAGACCCTGATGCTGGGAAAAATTGAAGGCAGGAGGAGAAGGGGACAACAGAGGATAAGATGGTTGGATGGCACCACTGAATTGATGAGCATGAGTCTGAGAAGTCTCTGGGAGTTGATGATGGACAGGGAAGCTTGGCATGCTGCAGTCCATGGGGTCGCAGAGTTGGACACAACTGAGCAAATGAACTGAACTGAACTGAGCTGCTCTGAGATCCTGCTCTGGAAACTCAGGCTTCTTTCAGCCTTTCTCTTTATGTGGCAAATGGATGGAGTGTCTGCTGCATATTGGGTGCAGGGCGCGGTTCACATAACAACAATGAAGGAATAAAGAAGGCCGCTTTCATGGGGCTTCCATTCCACTTGAGGCAGAGGAGGTAAGGAGAGACAGATGACAAGCAAAGCACAATTATTGAATATCGCGTGAAGAAAATTGCCAGGAAGAAAAGCCAGTATGAGGGTGAGGATGAGTAAGAGTTGAAACTCAAAGACATCTATCATCCCCTGCCCTCCCCCTCCTTCCTCTCTGTTGATTTTGATGCAAAGCTCGGTTTCCTCTGCTGACAGTGAGCCTACAAATACATCTCTCCAAGCCTGCTAAAGTGTTCAGCTCAGCTTCTCTGGGGACTACTGTTGTCTCTCATTAATTTTCCCAAAACTGCCTTCTATATAAATAACTCAGGCAATTAAATTGTTTAGAAAAACCTTAAGGATTTGCCGAGAACGAACATCATATTGTTTGCATTTTAACTGGAAAGATTACCAAGTGATTCCTGTTTTCCCATCTGATTGTTAAATCCTGATAAGTCAGCTTATTTTTGTTAACAAAATCACTGGATTCCTCCTGCTACGTGGTGTTCAAGTGAATTAACAGAGATTGGAGGCAAAAATTGGATAGGAGGAGTAGCTGCGCTTACAATGAGTTTCTATTCACAGTCTCATTAAAGCCAGCCGTGATGGTTTTAGGAAACGTGGGCTCATCTAGGTGTGCAAACAAGGCCTTCTGGCTCATGGAACAACTAAGAATAGCTGTGCTTGGCCGCCCTTCTCATCACATTGTTCAGCTTCAGGAAAATATTTTTGTTTTGAAGATTTCTAATCTGCTTTTGCTTTGGGCAGGGGTGAAGTTATAGAAATAGGCTCTTTTCCCCCTTAACACTTCAAAGCTTCCCCAAATGGTCCTTGTGGAAAATACAGGGGCACCAAAAAAGAAAATAACATGACCATCTCCCTGCCATCCGTGGATTTAAAGAGATGAGTACCCAAAACTCTGTTCTCTGGGTTGGAAAGCTTGCCTGGAATAAGGTCACAGTTTGGATATGCTTTGGATGGGTTAGCTCCTGAGCAGGTTTCTATAAATCCTTGGATTCGTTAAGAAAAGTATTTATAATGTGCAAAAAGGGCCAAAAAGTGGATGGCAGGAACTTTCATTACCACACTGGGTAATGTTTAACAAGACCACCCAACTATCTGGGGATGGGAAAGGGCTGTGTTTGACTTGCCATGTCCTTGATTTGAAGTTAGACACTGTGAAATTATATGGTTCAATGGAGACCAAATCTAGGATGGATGCATGTGATTTCTGTTCTGGGGGAACGTAATCCCAAATATTACAGTTTCTATTGCCCCCAAAGGCATTAACCAGCCAGGGTTGACCCTGAGGCAGTAAACTTATCTCAGGATGATGTTTGGGGCCGAGGGGATCGGACCCTGATCCCCTACTCCTTTCTGAATGAACTTCCCCACCTGATTGACTCCCTCAGCGGTGAGCTAAGTGCGGTACTCAGCTTATGTTCCTTCTGCATCTGTGTGAGTCTCATTATTTTAACTCTCAGAAGATTGGACCTTGACGGGAAGGACAATTACCAAGGTGATGCCGTGTTGACTATGCTGAGCCACCCTGAGCCTGCTGCTTCTTTTAAGAACTCTCCCTCTCTCTGTTCCTGGTAGGGGCCCGCTGCAAAGACTCACCCCCACAGGGATTAGCTGAGATGCCCAGATATCCTCCCTGTTCACCTGGGATAGGGCCACACACCAACCCAATGCCCAGTCGTGTCCTCATTAATAGTTGAGTTGCTAGTTGCTGCTGGACCAATCTAGACAAACACCTGCTCACCTGAATTTCCAAACTTTAATGAAGCTTCTCCTCCTTCCCTGCCAGGCCCCTGGACTTTGGACCAACTCAGCCTGAGCCCATCGGAACGTGGATACCCCTTGCCAGCACCCCCTTTCAAGGCCCCTGGCCAAGAACTGGGCTGTCAGGATACCTCCCTGTCTTGCCACCAGCTTACCCCTTGCCCCCGCCCCACACACAGGTCCTTGCTAGCCTTGCTGACCCTCCCTTTTGAAGAAGATGGCCCCCCACCTGCCCCCAGCGTCCCCTGCAGATCTCACGGTCTGACCGTCTCCCTGTTGTACCAGCCCCTCCCTTTACTGAGCAGAAGGCCCTCTTGGCCCACATCCAGATCTGCTTTGATTGGGCCCCAATCTGATCCCATGAGGAGGAAGGGCCCCGCCTGAGGCTCCCTCACAATCTATTTGTCCTGCCCTACCTGCCTCTCCTGCCCCACCATGAACAAGCTGGGAGACCTTCTCCGGGGCCAAGAGGCAGAGGATGCGGGACAATGGGGCAGAGACTGGGTTTGCAGCATGGACAGTCCTTGAATGCCAGCTCCAGAAATTGTATTATTAACCAATTAACCACTGGAAAAAATATATGCAATTTTTCCAGATCTTCTTCCTCTCAGCAGAAATCTGGGATGTGTTATTTTTCTAGGTCCCTTTCCATTGAAACGTGTGTGTTTTGAAGGAAACATAGCCCACATGTTGCTTATTCATGTTTCATGCAAAATGCTCTTGGGGAATATTTACCCAAGGTCCAAAACAACTTCCATTTGTTTGTGTTTTTAAAGAAATTTCCTGAACTTAAAAGCAGGAAGTCCTTGCTGGCCAAGTATATGAATGTAAGCTCTACAGGTTTGGTGGGCTCGGGATCAGGTGTCCATAATGGGTCAGGAGGTCTCCCAAGCCAGAGGATTAGCATCAGCCTCCCAGGACCTGATGGACAAGCCCAGAGCTGGTGAGCAGAGACCAGCTCCACCATGAACATGGCGGCCGAGCTTGCGGATGGCAGTTCCCAGGGGAGGACAGGGGAGGAGAGGGAAAGACCAGGCCTTGTGAAAATCAGCTCTGACTCATGGCCCCAGAAGGTTTGACCCTGAATGCCTGTCATTTTCTGCTCAACCCCCCTCGCCCTCGCCCCGCCTGGAGAGGGAATGGACAGGGCATCTTGGAACTCATTCTGGCTATCAGGGCAATGTTTTGTTGCAGAAAGAGGAAGAAAACCCTGCCTCGGTGGGGGTGTCCCTCCCACTGCCAAAGAGAGGAGGAGAGGGCAGCCAGTGGGAGGAGGCGAGATGGGGGCCAGGGATTAGTGGACAGGCTGTGAGGGCAGGGCCGCCCAGCCGTTCTCCGCCCTGCAGTCTCAGGCCCACCATCTGTGAGATGAGAACAAATGCACCCGCCTCACCAACACACACACATCAGAAACACACATCTATGACTCCCAGCACACCTCTGGTGACCCATCAGCAGATCACTTGGCAGAGTCTGGGGGGCCCTACCCTGTCGGTGTAACAGTGCTGGCCATACCTGCCCTGACCAGTGTGCCCGGGAGGTTCTCGGCCAGTTTCCCAAGGACATCTGTGCAGGCAAAACTCGGGCCACAGAACCTGGAGCTCCTTAGCCTGGATCGAGGGTTTCCAAAGGACATCTGTGCAGGCACAGCTCGGGCCACAGAACCTGGAGCTCCTTAGCCTGGATCGAGGGTTCCCAAAGTAGACCACATGACCCTAGGAGTGTGTGAGATGGTCCAGCAAGGCCTGGGAAGGACACCAAGGCTTTCTGTAAATTAATGTCACCAGAACATAAGAAAGAGCATCTCCCAGTTCTTAGAGTAAGGGCTGACACTCATGGATGAGCACTGCCCTCACAAACGTCCATGAGCCATCAGAAAGTGCGGGCACTCAGCAGGGCTCCACCCAATGTTTCCATGGACCTGCTGTATGGATACAGACCCAGGAGGATCTTGGAAGGACCTTGGCATGAGAGGGGGTGACTATGCAAAGTCTTACACCCCTCGACTGGTGTGGATCCATGCACTCAGGTGATTCTAGAGACTAAGTGGGCAATTCTCTTTCACAAAAAGGTGGACACTTCTTTAGATGCACTGTCCTCTGTGGGCAAAGGCTGCTCATCAAGGGCAGCCTAGCAAACTTTCTGAAAAAAAATCAATAAACCCACTGAAGCTGTCTTTTCAGGGGAAAGGTAAGGTTTTCACAGAGGGAGAGAAAGAGACTGCTTTCTACAGAAACTCATCCCAAAGAGACTGAAAAAATGTGGAGTGTTTTCCATCCTTACGCAATTTCGTTACCGGAAATGCATAACCATATTATTTATAAAAATATTATATCTGTGTACTGAGAAAACTTGCAAACAGAATCATGTGCTTGTGTCTCCAGCTGGGGCAGGGTCTGTAGAACCAGATCCCAAAATGCCTCACGCTCAGAAGCTTGAATCACTGCTTCCAAAAGCGTGGTCAGGATTTATAAAATCCATAGCACATGTTCAACCATATTAATGCTTCCAGTACCATTTTAATAAGAAAATAAATTGTATCCACAATAAAAATAACACAGATTATTTTAAATATTGTGTATTTCATCTTTGCTCTGTTATCTTTTTATTTTGATGGATATTCTATTACTCAGATAACATTCCACTTCAGTGTCGCAAGTACGGAATATGTGTGTGTGGTACATATACATACGTCATGTGTTAGCATATTTGGGAGGACTTTTTAGATTTGGGGTGATTGTCTTGTCCTAGATGGTCCCACTGAACCAGGTGGTGTCCCATTGAGCCCCAAGGAGCCAGGTGATACCAGCCACAGCCCACAACCCGACGAAGCCCACCTCTGCCCACTAGCCTTCACCTCACCTGAGAGCTGGACTTTCTGTTCCTTGCCTGCTTCTGCCTGGCCTCCCTGGAGCCTGTCTCTTGGTGAAAAGGCCAATGTAGAAAGGGCACCATAGCAAGATCCTCGGACACGAGCCAAAGCAAGCTAATGCAGGTCCCTAAAAAGAGGCCTGGGAACACGACTGCTCTGCGTGTCTGCAGAGGAAGCCCCCCGCCCCCGCCTCCTCCCCTCTATCGCACCCACATGCACTCCTGGCTGGGGGAAACATTCCATATGTGTACACACAGGTGCACAAAACACATATATGCACACAGACACATACACATGCATGAATGTAACACTTAACAAGTCTGCTGGCATCTGACGAGCAGATATTCTTCATCATAATTTTAATTGCCCAGAGAGTTGACAATGGGATGGCACAATAACTGAAGATAAGCAAGAAAAATACCTGAAACTTGAACATTCACTGTCTAAATGGAGGGACGTATACTTTTGGACATCAGGGCAGCAAGAAGAGGATTAATACTTCTTGGGTGAATAAAATAAAACCAAAATTCAGGCATACCCCCAGGGCCAGGCTCCAGCAGGCATGTGGTTTAGGCCGATGAATGATGAGCCAGTGCACGGGTGATGGGGAACAGATGCCTGGCTCCCTGCCCCACCCCCCACCCCCCACCCCGTGCACAGCCCTGCCAGCCCTACCAGCCCCAGCAGGCCCTGCTCATAAACACCCCTGCCCCTCTCACTCCTCCTCTGCTCTCAGGGACTCCCAACTGTCCCCTCTGCCTCCATGTCCTGCCATGGCTCTGCTTTCAGGGACCAGACTAGACACAGGCCATCTGTCCAGGGGGCACAGCCTCACACCCAGTGGCACCTGCATTGCGGTCTGAACTACACAGGCATTTCTCATTCTTCCAAAAATTAAAACTAATGCTGCCTGTGGCTTCCCCATGACTCACTCTGCATCTCCTGGGAGTGTGAACACCAGATCTGGGGACCTGAGGTTGCATCCACGCCACCAGCTCCAGAACATGCTGGGCGGAAGGAAATTTTTGAAGGACTATTTTCCAGCAGGAAATGGTCCACCTTGTCTGAGAGACAAGCTTCCTGTCGCTGGCCCCATGGACCCTGGGCACCTGCTGTGTTTTCCACCCAGGCCTGTGGTCTCAGTACCAGGGTTCGTTGCCAGCTGCTGGCTTGGGGCTGCTTCCAACACTGTGAACTATCTCTGACCCATACAGCCCGGAGGGAGGAGGCCAGGTAGGCATGCATGAAGATTCCTGAGCCCCGGGCATCAGCACATTCAGAGCCTGAATCCTCTGGGCTTTTTTGCTCCACTGACCAGACACACTCCAAGTCTCCCCTCCCCATCTGTCACCTCTGTCCTTGTGCAGAAACGAAATGAGGCCTCAAGGGCAACGAGAATTACCACGGTCCCTCAGGCTCCGTCCTCATCCCCCGTCTGCTGTCCTTCCCCACCTCGCTCTTCGTGATTCGCCATGAAGCCATGAGTTGGTGCCTGGGTCTGCAGATTCTAACTCCAGCATCTCCTCTAGAGCTGCCCCAGGACCCCCTCCTCCACGGCCCTCCCTTCATGGCAAATAGATGGGGGGAAAATGGAAACAGTGACAGACTTTATTTTCTTGGGCTCCAAAATGACTGCAGATGGTGACCTTTGCAAAGTCAAGTCGCAAAGGTGTGGATAGAGGATGAGGGTAGGGCTGCAGCCCTTTCTGCAGCAGTAATGGTCTAAAACCACTGCAGACTCTGCAATTCCCTGCATGGTCATTGAGAACCTACCACGGGCTCTGCTGACACACAGGTAGGCAGCCCCCCACTCCCAGGTCCCAAACAATCAAAGATCCCACGAGAGTTCTTTGCTCCTGAGCATCGTGTGTTCCGAGACCACTGCACACCCACACCCTGCCCACCTACCTACCCTCCCTGGTCCCTCCTCCCAACCAAAGCCAGCCCCCATCAAAGCCAGAGCCATGCCAACATCATGGAGGCCTGTCGCCTCCCCAGGGAATCAGCCTCCCCCACTGCACTTCACAGTCACAAGTCAGCCTTCCCTCCAAGTTCAAGGAACCCAGCAGGTGCCGGCCAGTGTGGGGCCCTCTTGGTACAGCCACAGGGAGACGCACAGTCAGCCACAAGGAGACGCACAGTCTGCCACAGTGCCACCATGCGGCAGGACAGGGGAGAGACGCGAGGTCTGAGCAGGTGCCAACCTTGGCCCTGGGGGAGGAAGGAACTCCGTCCCTCCCCAGCTTGTCTGTAAGGACTTCCTGCGTTTAAGGCATTAAGGCAAACAGGACAGGAAGCAAACAGGGATTGCAAGATGAGTGGCAAGACTCTTCTTGCTCCCCACGTGTGGGAGCTGGGCCTCTGGTCACAGTCTTTGTCCACAGCACGCTCCTTCTTGGGATTATTTACTTCGATACAATTTCAAATTTTAAAAGCTTCAAGAATTGTACAAAGAACTCTTCACCTTTTACCCAGATTCACCAGTTAATTATATGTTGCCTCTTTTCCTTATCATTCTATCACTCTGATATAAATATATATATACATACATATGAATTTATATGAAGTTTTTTCTAAGTTGTTTGAGAGTAACTAGGAGAAAGTGTCCTCTGTTTTACTACTAACTTCATTGTGTAGTTCATAAAAACAAGAATAATTTCTTACATACTTATACAATACGTAAATCAGAAGATTTTACATTGATATAATTCTATAATTTAGCACAGAGTCCATATTCAAATTACATCAATTGTCCCTATAATGTCCTTTAGAGTAACATTTTTTCCAATAAACTTTTTAAAATTCTTGATGCCTAAATTCATAAATTCACTTAAGAGTAGTTGACTAACAAGTCAAACTCATCCACACGTTTCACCTAGCAGCTCAGGTAGCAGAGACTTCGCCCTGTGATGTGGCTGGCTGAAGAGGCCTGGGGTCAGGAATAAGAGCAAGTGATTGGCCTGGATTTAAGTCACACGGAGGACAGTGGGTTTTTTTTTTTCCAGTGTTAAACCTTTCTGCAAGCCTGAAATACCTCCCAAACCCCTGCCCCCAAGGGTCTCCTAGACGGAGAAGGATTCCAGGTAAACTTAATAAGAGATATCACTCCAGATAAACTCTCCCTGGCTTGTGGGGACTACAGGGCATGAACAAACAGAGCTGAGGATGAGCACGGAGAGAAAGCAGAGACAGGGATGAGGGTCGGTGGGCTGGGCTGCCTAGATGCCGCGGTGGTGGGAGAGCCGGCTTCCCACTCACTCCAGATCTTACTTCTGCCTTATGAATATGGAGTCGCTGTTCAAAACAAAAAAGGCTGGGGGCGGGGGACATCCTTGGTGGTCCAGTGGTTAAGAGTCTACCTGCCACTGCAGGGGACACAGGTTCAATCCCTGGTCCGGGAAGATCCCACATGCCTCAGGGCGACTCAGCCCATGCATCACAACTAGAGTCCTCACCCTAGAGCCTGCACGCCCCCAGAGCCCACGATCCACACCAAGAGAAGCCACTGAAGTGAGAAGCCCACGCACCCTAACCAGAGAAAGCCCAGGTGCAGCAACGAAGACCCAGCACAGCCAAAAGTAAACAAACAAATAAATAAAGATCCATTTAAAAAGTAGTTTTTTAAAAATGTGGGCGGATGAGTGGGGAGGGTCATGTTTGGCCAGGATGGTGCTGATACATGGTGACGACATTTCCATCAAGAACCCGCTGATCTTGAGAACAATGCAAAAGTCATCTTAGGTGAATTCTTCCAGAGGCTGACTCTAGATTAAGAATCCAAGTGTAAATTTGTTTGGACGGTGAGCCCAGGAGCCCAGGTAGGGGACTGAGAAATTGATTCAAAGAGAGGCAGCAAATAAAGGTGTCCCGTCAATCAAGACATCATGTGGGCAATTGCAGTGCAGCCCTTTGGGAGGACTTGTAGAGCACGCCTTGCAATGGCCCTGAGACCAGAGAGCTGGGATGTTAACACATCTATCCCACACTCCAGCCCTGGGAAGAGGGTTGCTCCTGGGCTTTGAATGTCCTGGCACTTCTAGCCTACAGTGGCAATGAAGGGGTGTCCTGTGACCAGAGAAAGTCTTCAGGCTAAAAAATGTCCAGGCAGGCAGCTGAAGACAGGTGTGCCCTGAAGAGTTAATGACAGTCTGCCACAGTGACATCACCACATGTGACCCGATCCATCCTTAAATCAGGAAGTGCAATTAAATCTCAGCACAGATGGTTATGTTGCTCATGGTTCGTCTAGTAGAAAAGTACATAAAAAGTCAGGGGAACGAAAAGGCAACACCACCAGCAGTTTTCAGAGAGAGTCCCCTGCGGGAGGTGAGTTCAAAACTGGTGTTTGGAGGGAGCTGGAATGGCCCACGCTGCACACCAGTGGGTCTCCCGTGTTCTCTGTGAGCTGGGTGGGGCTCAGGGTCCCTGCATCAGAGAGCTCCATGGGTTGGAACACCAGGTGAGCCAGGCTTTGCTGACAGGGTCAGTGAAGACACGGAGCAGGAACAGATGTTCTGAGCTTGTGGGGCAGGACTGCCTCCCCCAGCGTACTCTTCATGTCCCCATAAGGCTGACCTCAGAAGGTTTCTTCAGGATGTAGGCAAAAAACAATGGAATTGTCAAGCTGCTAAAACCCTGCCAGACAGATCGTTGGGGAGCAGTCCACAAAATGTCCAAGGGGTGGCTGCCAGCCTGTGTCCCACCCAGAGAAACCTTGCCCAAGGAGGGCAAGACCTAAGATTCCTAGCCACACACTGGAAAGGAAACAGTGAGCTCTCCACCATCTTCACTATGATCATTCTTACTATTATTATAATGATCGTGACAATATATTGGGTGATCATTATAATAATACGCAGAGGCCGTCAGAGGATGAGATGGCTGAATGGCATCACTGATGCCATGGATGTGAACTTGGGCAAAATTCAGGAGATGGTGAGGGACTGGGAAGCTTGGCATGCTGCAGTGCATGGATTCGCAGAGTTGACATGACTGAGCGACTGAACAACAGCAGCGTATATTGGGCGTGTCTCCATGCTGCCCATTTTCTCCTTTTCTTCTCAAAATGTCATCTCATTTATTCCTTAAAACAAATCCTTGGGGTGAGTCCTATTGAAACCCCTCACCACCAATGCAGAAACTTTAGCTTTGAGAAGGTGGGTTCCCTGCTCACAGACACCCAGTTGTGACAATTCCAGAATTCCGGCCCATTGCCTATCACTTTCAGTCCTCAAAACCACCTCCTGGTCAGGCCATCCTGCCTCACCCACGCCCTATGCACTCCCCACCAGGAAAGTATATGCTCTCCACCTGAAACACTGCCTGGAACAGAGGGAGAACATTCACCCCCTTCCTATTTCCAAATGACTACGGGTCAGTTAAGTGATCCTAGGATGGCTTCTACCAGGAGCCAGTACTTACTCATCTGATAGTAATTCCTTTAGACCCCTGCTCCCCTCTGGGGAAGCCATTGTCCAGGGTGACTCAGAGGACATTGGCACATCTTGTGAGGAACCAAGTCCTTGCCTCAGGTCACTTTGGGCAAAAGCCAGGTTGTGTATCAGTTCATTTTCTTCTGACAACAAGCCTTATTTATCTCCTAAAGCAGGGTGTTTACTGTGAAGAAACAGGCCATGTGAGTGGAAACAGGAACGACTATGTGGCCACATCAAGCCTTAACACACCTGCTTCTGTGGCCTGCCTTGGCCAGGGAGCCTGTGCCCGAGGCCAGGGCAGCCCACACTCAGAGTTACTGCAAGGCTGTCTTGTGTTTAGACCCGTTGTGACTGACCTACTTTCCTACTTCCTCTTGGTTTGTTGCTGTTGTTGTTTGTTTGTTTTTTCCATTTTAATGCCTTTCCTATGATCTCCAAGCATCTGGACAGATGATAATGTGATCATTCCTGTATTTTTTAAAGACACTGTTTGCAACAAGGAGAGACCAAAATAATGCCGATATCCACCAACTTCGTTCATTCAGTGGTCCACTCAAATGTGGTTAAAGTTGACATGTTAACTGTGTGTTTTCAACAAGGCTAAATCTTTAAAAACAAATGGTGCTAGGGAGAGAGTGTGGAGTTAGTGTCTGATGGGGACAGAGTTTTGGGCAAGATTTTAAAAGTCAGGGGATAGATGGTGGAGATGGTTGCCCAACAATGTGAATGTGATAATGCCATTGAACTGTACCCTTAAAAATGGCTAAAAGGGCTAAATTGTATGTTCTGTGTATTTTACCACAATTTAAAAAAAAAACAACAACACAGGACTTCCCTATTGGTACAGTGGATAAGAATCTGCCTGCCAGTGCAGGGGACACAAGTTCAACTCCTGGTCTGGGAAGATCTCAGAGCAATGAAAGCCCATGAGCCACAACTACTGAGCCCAAATGCCTACAGGCTGTGCGCCACAGCAAGAGAAACCGCTGCAATGAGAAGCTCACACACTGCAACGGAGAGTAGCCCCCATCACCACACCTAGAGAAAGCTCGAGCTCGGCAACAAAGACCCAGTGCAACCAAAAATAAATAAAACACTTTATAAACACCGTGTGTGCTATACTTCGTCACTTAGTCGTGTGTGACTCTTAGCAACCCCATGGACTGTAGCCTGTGAGGCTCCTCTGTCCCTGGGATTCTCCAGGCAGAAACACAGGAGTGAGTTGCCATGCCCTCCTGCAGGGATCTTCCCAGCCCCGGGATCAAACCCAGGTCTCCTGCATTGCAGGCAGATTCTTTATAGTTTGAGCCACCAGGGAACACTGTAAAACACTGCTATATATATATATATTTTTTTTTTTTTTTTAACAAACACAAGGATCATTTGTAAATCATCTGAGGTAACTATGTTTCTGATGTTTGAAGTACGTCATAATATAAATAAGTACATAAATAACAACAGATGAACATGTTTACCTCACCCCTTACCCTAAGAAATCCTTTAGGTAAACAAGCATCTACTAAAGCACAGATGACTGGGAGTTTTGGAGTCCACGTTCATGAATGTCAGTGCCCACCCCCAGGCTGGTGGGAAGTGGATCACACAAGTCAAGTCCATGGGTCACAGCCCAGAGGCAGAATATCGGGTTGACCTGGTCTCCAAAGAGAGCATGCAGGTGAATGATGGGAGGGACAGGAGCCCCCACACCTGACACCCCTGTGCCTGGCCAGTCCTGGGGGTTGTCCTCTTCAGAAGCAGGAGACACCTGACACCCATGCACAGCCCAAGTTCACGAAAGCAGGGGTCACTCGGACACCCACTCAAACTCACTGACCACCACAGAACCGCATGAGAGTCCGTTTTTCCAACTCCGAGGCTTTTGTGAAAGTAGTGAGGAAATCACCCAGAAATGGCCTCAAGCTGGACTCTAGGTGCACAGCCATCCCGCTTGTCAGAAAGACCTCCCTAAGCTGGGCTTTTCCCAAACAGTCCTGGGAGCCAAAGGTGAAGGTTTCCAGTGACCAGCAGGGTGAAGAGGGGTCATCAAGGCCCCCAGGTCTCCAGATCTGTGTTTGTCCTGCCATGAGCTACCCACTTCACTCCAGGTGCCCGGCCCCCTGCATCGCGAGCCCCCACATTGTGAACTGTCTGGTCTCTGTCATGCTGGTCACCAGCAGCTGAGGTGAGAATGCAGACACAGGCAAACGCAAGCAGGTGAGCATCTCTGTGTTCCGAGAAAATGGGGTTTATGGGCTCTAGACCTTGAATTTTCCATGTCAGCGATATTAATATTATTTTGAATTTTTCCCCCAATCATCTAAAAATGTAAAAATGGCAACAAGGCAGGACCCCTTCGGGGCCTTCCCTGGAACAACCCTGCTCCCACGTCCTGGGCCTGCCTCTTGTTTGTAGAAAAGCTGGTCTCCCAGGCTGTCCTGAGTCACCAAGGAGCTGGCTCAAGCACTTAACGATCAAGACGATAGATTCACAGGAGGCCTAGCTCCTCCCTGAAGGACACAGATAGCAGTATCCCAGACACATTCCTAAACTGTCTGGGAGACACGATAACCACCACCAGAGGATCAAGAGCTAGCTGCATGATGGCTAGGCTGTAGCCATGACACCGGCTGAATATCCCAGCGGCCCTGAATCTGTGACCTGCATGATTCCCAGAACTGACCTCAAGGAAACGAGAACAAACCGACCCTGGAGTCGAAGATTAACTGCGCTTAGAACAATCAAGATGATTGCTGAGCTGCCTGTGCTGTTTTGCACGTAGCCCCCACCACACCCCCTGAAACTTCCCGAGTTTTCCTTGTAAAACCTCTTTCCCTGTAACTGACAAAGGGGAGACAGTTTGGGGAATGCTATTCCACCATCGCCCCAAGTTGCCAGATTCCTAAATAAAATGTCCTTCTTTTCCCACCAGTTTTTGTCTTTAGAACATTGACTTTAAATAACAACAACAACAAAAACCTGTTTATTTTATTTTGGAGTATAGCTGATGAGCAACGATGTGGTAGTTGTAGGAACACAGCAGAGTGGCTCTGCCACACATACACGTGGATCCATTCTCCCACAAAGTCCCCTCCCATCTAGGCTGCCATGAAACACTGAGCATTGACTTCTCTCTCTTTTTTTTTTGCTAATTCATTTTTTAAAATTTATTTGTAACTGGAGGACAATTGCTTTCCAATATTGTGTTGGCTTCTGTCGTACAACAACATGAACCAGCCATAAGCATTGACTTTGGAGTGACGAGTGTCCTGAGTTCACTTGCAGGTCCAGCCAGCAACCTCAGCCATGCATAACCAGGTGAAGTCTGGTTTGTTCCAAGCGTCACAGGCTGCCGACCCCAGCATAGACACCCAGAAAGATCCTTGAGCCAACCCTACGAGATGCCTCCATGAGGGCATGGGAGGAACAGCAGGAGGGAGAGAAAGGAGGAATAAGAAGGAAGAGGGGCAGGCTCTCCCTGTGGACACTGCCCAGCCCCCTGGTCAGGCTGGGCATTTCACTGTCCACTCAGTTACAGCAGCTGAAACGGAAGCATCAGCTCCAATAGCGACACTTCTCCCAGCTCCTGTAGGGGCATCTCATTGGTCCTCACAATCACTGAGGCCACTGCTCTTTATCCTGTCATTGGGAGGAGAAAACAGGGCACGGACACCAGAAGGAAGCTGCCCAGAAGGACAACGGGGTGGGCTCAGCAGCCAGCACGGGCATCTGGTCTCAGCCTCGGTGCCCCCAGCCCAGTGAACCTGAGTGCTGGCCCCAGGGGTACACATGACACCTCCCTCTCACCCTCTCATCCCCACCCTTCTTCGTACATCACTTCTGCCCTTGGCCTTCTGACCCCAACACAGGAGCACAGGGTTTCCCACCCTGAAACACCAAGGAAGCCCTCCAGGTAACAGCCTGACCTCATTTCCCCCTGCAGCGCTGCCATGCTTCTGTGAAAGTCAAGCACTGGTGTTCTCAGTCACAGAGTTACAGGTGGAAGACAAGCCCCGTGACCAGTAAGTTAAGTTTATGTAGAACCAGGCCAATCTGGGCCAACAATGATGATAACCAACAGGACACAGGCTCTCTCATTTGAGGATCGAAGAGGATGGCCAGAGCGCATCTTTCTCTGGAAGGTATCACCATGGACGTGGGAATTGTGCTGGTCTGAACTGTGATGTTAGAGAAGACTCTTGAGAGTCCCTTGGACTGCAAGGAGATCAAACTAGTCAATCCTAAAGGAAATCAACTCTGAATATTCATTGGAAGGACTGATCCTGAAGCTGAAGCTCCAATACTTTGACTGCCTGAAGTGAAGAGCCGACTCATTGGAAAAGACCCTGATGCTGGGAAAGACTGAAAGCAGGAGGAGAAGGTGACGACAGAGGATGAGATGGTTGTATGGCATCACCGACTCAATGGACATGAGTTTGAGTAAACTCTGGGACTTGGTGATGGACAGGGAGGCCTGGCATGCTGCAGTCCATGGGGTCGCAGAATCAGACATGACTGAGCGACTGAACTGAACTGAACTGAGTCTTCTATTTTGTCAAACTTGGCTTGGACCATTTAGAATGTGTCATTGTTTACAGCTCTCAAAAAATAAGATTTGTATGATTTGTGGAATTGTTCAGAGTGAAGCAAGAGCTGAGTGACCCAAAGGCATAAACTGCCCATGTCTGGGGGGCCCAGGAAGGGAAGGCGGCTGAACTATCACATCACAAAGAAAGTCACATGTCCTCCCCTTCACTGACCCCTCCCACCTCGATCAGCTCCAAAGCCATCCATCCCTGACCCGCCCAATTCCCTGTCCCTCAGTCCCAGCCCAAACCACCATCCAGCCAGACTTCTGTAGAATCTTCCCCTGGGGCTTCATGTCCCTGCGGCTCCCCTACAGGCTCCACCCCGAGACCAGAACCCACATCTGCCCATGGGGTCCAGCTGAGATGGCCCGGAGAGAGGGAGGGTGGGGACTGAGTTCTCTGAAGGCCTATGGTCACTGCTGACATGAGCTGGTAGACCGTCCCCCTGGGCAGCGGGCCCCTCAGTGGTCAGTCTTAGGTCATGGGGAGATTCCCACAGCCCCTTGTTCTCCATGCTTCCCTTGATCTGTGCCCACAGTCCCCTGCACCACCCCTGCCCCGGTCACAGGGGCAGAACCAGACTGCAGCAGACCACCGTCAGACACAACATCTTGTCTGTATGGGGCCACAGCACCCTGCCCGAGTCATAATCAAATGAAAAGCTGTGGAACTTGTAACAGAGAACTTCTAAAATAAGTTATATTGGACCTCCCTCATGAACTAGTAGTTGAGACACGATGCTTCCAGTGTGGGGGGCACCATGGGTTTGATCCGTAGATGGGGAACTAGGATCCCATATGCCAAGCAGCATAGTCAAAAAACAAATGGTGGACAGCACCAGAGGCCTGGCTGCTCAGGCTCCTGCATCACAGAATCGCCAGTTATCTGGCGCCCTGGGGAGGGGCCAGGGCTCGGCCTGTGGCCCGGCACCCACGGCATGTGCAGCAGCTGGGCTCTATCGTGGCTGCCTCACAGCTTGAAGGGCCACTTGATTTTTCATAAAGGACTCTAGGCAGGGCGGGTCCTTTGAACCATCACTCACCACTGGAGCTTGGCCAGGACCCTTCAACCCCACGCCCCTGCCTGCTGCTTCTCCTTCACCCAGAGGCAGCTTTGACTGCTGTTGGCAGAATCAGTCCCAGGGTCAGGACCTTGAACTTAGTCTGGAATTTGGGGCTCCACCTCTTGGCAGAGGACCATGGGAGTGGCCTTTGGTCCACCCTCAGGGCCTTCTGCCCCTGTGTTTTTAGGAGGAACTGCTGACTCTGCAACAGCCCTTCTCCCACTGGCAGCGGCCCGTGTGCCAGCGACATTGGCACAGCCGGTCACGTTTACCACAAGTGATAAACAGCGTCTTCCCCAGTTAGCGCCAACGCTTTGAGAAGTGTTTTCTCTCTACAGTTTGCATTTCAAAGAGTTTTATTTTCTCAGCTCCTGGAATCAGTGGATTCTCAGTGATGGTCAGCCCTTCTTATGTTGGAGGAGGAGACACAGCCAGCCTCAGGTCCCAACCACACTGCTAGAACACGGTTCTTGTTTTCAGTAAATCTCCTTGAGCCTGGAAACAGAGAAGTCTCATGCCATCAACCATATTTCTAACGCCACCTGTGTGTGTGTGTCTGTGTGTGTGTGTAACCATCCCTCCCATAGGACTCAGTGGTCTCAAGTTGTAAAACCTATTGTTTAGTCAAGACCCCAGATGAACATGTCCTTTCATCAATGCTGAGTGGTCGACCTGAGCCCTGGGAAATCTGGAGTCCAGAGGCTGATGCTCCCTCCAGTCCTAGCTGGTTAAGCAAGAGCCGATTCCTGGGTCCAGTTCCTCCTCGGAGGGCATGATTGTGACCCCGGCTTGGTGGGTTGTGGGTGCCCAGAGAAGGTTCAGATTCCAAGGAATTGAATGCACCCGGAACCCCAGCGAGTGCAGGGCCAGCACTCTGGATTCAGGCCCCGAGTACCCCTGGACTGGCTGAAGAGCCTCATACAGCTTTGTCCAGACTCCCAGCAAGTGACATAATGGTCTTGGGAAAGTGTCCCTTTTCACTGAAGCCTGTGGGCCATTGCATGCTAAATCACTTCAGTGGCATCCAAGTCTTTGTGACCCTACAGACTGTATCCCGCCAGGCTCTTCTGTCCATGGGATTCTCCAGGCAAGAATCCTGGAGTGGGTTGCCATGCCCTCTTCCAGGGGGTCTTCCCAACCCAGAGATCCATCCAGCTATGCTTCATCCCATCCCTGTCTGAGCGGCTTCCACACAGAATGTTCAGGCTCCCTGCAATGACCCAAGGAGGCAGTGAGGGGGGTGATGACGTCCTGACTCAAAACCATCCACAGTGGGCAACAGGGGTGGTTGTGGTGCCCTGTGCCCTGCTGCCTCCATCTGGGTCCTGTCAACCTCAGGATGGTCCACCCTGGAGCAATACATCTGGTTTGCTATACTTAAGACCTCCCCAAACCACATGGAGAGTTCCAGCAAACAGCAGAACCTGCAGAAGAACTAATCCCAGGCACATGGCCCGCACATAGCCTCCATGCTTATGGCAAGGGAGTGAGGGGTATGCCCTGTCTTCAGTGCACCTCTGGGCAGTGAAGTGGAATCTGGACACCTTACAGTGGCCCCCAGAGCCCATGACACCTCCTATTGTGACTGGCCTCTGCCCCTGGAATGAACGCAAGTGAGATCTGCCCAGAATGTGGCCACACCCAAAGTCCACGATGCTCAGATATCAGCACACAGTGCCGGCAGTCCCTGGGTAGTGGTCTCCTTTTAAAAATCCATTACAGAGAACGTCTATGCTTTTGTAGAAAAATTAGGAACTCAAGAGAAGTGAAACCAAAGATTCTCGAATGATCTATGTAATTCCACTTTACACAGTGTTTTGTGTATGTTTTGATGTCTTCTCTCTGATATGTATTATATAGATGTATATTATCCCATACGTAGCACACATCTCTCTCTGCTCTCTGTTCAGTTGTGTTCAACTCTTTGTGACCCCATGGACTATAGCCCACAGGCTCCTCTGTCCATGGGATTTCCCAGGCAAGAACACTGGAGTGGGTTGCCATTTCCTCCTCCAGAGAGTCTTCCCGAACCAGGGATCAAACACATGTTTTCTGCATTGGCAGGTGGATTCTTTACCACCGAGCCATCTGGGACGCCTGTATTATACATGCGTGTGTTAGTTGCTCAGTCACGCCTGACTCTTTCCAATCCCATGGCCTGTAGCCCACCAGGCTCCTCTGTCCATAGAACTTTCCAGGTAAGAATACTGGAGTGAGCTGCTGTTCCATTCTCCAGGGGATCTTCCTGACCCAGGATTTGAATCCTGGTCTTATCTTAATAAATACATCAAATTGTTCTCGAAATAGCTGTACAGACTTGTTCTCCCCAAATCAGAACAGCTGTTTTCCCACATCTGCTAACATTTGAAACCATCTCACATCTTACTGTTTGCCAGCCCAATAGGTGAAAACTATTATCTCACAGTTGTTTTAGTTTGGATTTCCCTGAATAGTGCTGATGTTTACACTGGCTGGTGAGCTTCCTCTGAACAACCCAGTCATATCCTGGCCCCTGTGTTGTTAGCCTTTTGAAATGATTTTAGAACTTCTCAAATGACATTTTTCTCCCAATTTTTTCATATGTTTTAAAACTTTGCTTATGATGCCTTTTATCATAGAAATTATTTTTATGTGCCCCAAACTTTCAATTTTCTATAATAATTTTGTGGATTTTGCTTTATTGCATGAATATTATACATGGATATTGCACATGAGTATTATTATGAATATGACATGAGTGTTATATGCCTACCAACAACAAGTTGGTTCTTATGTTTACTTCTTTCTCAAAAATGCATTTCACAGATAGTAAAGATATTAAAAAGGAGTCTAATTTTAACCAAATATCCAAGTATTATAACTGGACCCAACTGTCAATACTGAATATATCAACATTCCCACATATTGGAAAGCTGCTTCCCCATACATATCACTGGCACCACTTTGTGCATGTGCTGAAACCACATTCTGTTGGCTGTGTTTTCTTGAGGGACACCTTCATTCTTCATTTGTTGAGTCCACTGTCTGTCTGCAGCTCTGACTCATCATCTGTATATTTGAAAATCTTTTCTGGCTGCTCTGAGAAGCGGTAAATCTACTTGGGGTCACAGTGGGTTAGACAGGCAAGCAGTAAATTCAGATGGCTCCTTCTGTCTTCATGGGCCAAAGGGCTTCTTTTGGCCACCTGGGACAGCCTTCTAGACCACCAAAGATGTCCAAAAGTGCATAGAATGCCATGTCTGGCTTTTTGTGGCCACGCCTAAGTCATCTGGCCAGTGAATGACCTTAGGGGCATTGTGGGTGCCCACCCAGGGCACCTGGGTGTCTCCACGGTATGTGCAGGGTGTTAGAGCCATCAGTTTCATGTCACCAATGCTGTATTTGAATTTCTAACAGTTTTTGTATTTGCTAGTAAAGTGTGCCCAGGGGAATAGCTACTGATCAAATGGAAGGGGCACATACTGACTGCAGAAGAGCTACGAGGTCTAGGTGGAACTTTGTGAGGATGTACAGAGAATGGCTCCAGTAATGGGACATGTTTTGAGGACTCAAAGTGAGAGAAACATAATCTGAGATCATAAAAATCGTCACTGAGGAATTGCTGTTTATGACTCCATCCTGAATGGGTAGACAGTGGCAAGATTCTTATAGCTGGTCTATTCGTTTCTTGCTACATTTCATTCTCTGCAACAGCAGACACTACGTTGGCAAAGGAGTCTTGTCTTGTTTTTTACCGTAAACAGGTTATCTACCATTTTGCTCTGCATGCAGGCAGGCTAAGTCGATTCAATCGTTTCTGACTCTTTGTGGTGCTATGGACTGTAGCCCACCAGGCTCCTCTGTCCATGGGATTCTCCAGGCAATAGTACTGGAGTGGGCTGTCATGCCCTCTTCCAGGGGATCTTCCTGACCCAGGGATCAAACCCACGTCTCCTGCGGCTCCTGTATTGTAGGCGGATTCTTTACTGCTGAGCCACTGGGGAAGCCCAACAATTTACTAAATACAGTCTGTTTTGAAAGTCCCAAGGAATGTTGCTCTTCAGAGGTCTTATCCCATAAAATCACGTATATGGTGTTTAGATGAAGTGATTGACCTGTAACTGGGAATAAAGTGTAATAGGTCAGTTAACAGAATCAACACCACTTAAGTCTCAAGACCAAAGACTAAAAAGATGGGCCAAACCAACCTGGCAATGTTATACGGAAACGCTGCAGTGGATGGGGGAGATCCTCAAGTAGCAGAAAGTGTACTTGGTGAAAAGAAAATGCACCGTTGGGGAGGAGCGGGGTAGAAGTTTCTCTGCACCGTCTCTGGGAGCTTTAGCATCTGTCTTTCGGGACAACAAGGCCTCATGAAGGGAAGGTCTGAAAATAACCTTACACCACGAAGGTAACCTTAATTTCATGTGGGTGACAAGAGAAAGTTACAAGGAAGGCTGGGATCTGAGAGCAGATGGCAGGACGAAGGTTCTTTTTCTTTAGGGCAAAGCTAATTTAGTCTTAACAGTTGTGATTTCCAGAAAAGGAAATATATATACCCCTCCCTCCCTTGTTCCCTGATGTCTCTCTCTCTCTTCCATCCAAGGGCTTCCTTGTTGGCCCACCAGCCTGGGGTCCTCAGAGAATGGGCTCATGGACCTCCCCTGTCACCTGTCTGAGGGGGTGGTACCTGCAGGAGAAGCCACTGGGAGGCCCTTCCAAGGCCGCATACAGGTCTCCCGGGTGATGCTCAGAGCCTCTGACACCGGGTCCAGGAAGCTCCCTCCCTTCCAAGGAAGCAATGGAAGGACTCACCCTCCCAGTACCACAGGAAAGGCAGCCCGGAGCGGTGACCAGGCCCAAAGGCAGATGTCGCAGGAAGGAAGTCTTCATCCAATGTGACCCCACAGGTCTGCGGTCTAACAGGTCATCTGCAGAAAGTGCTGAGTGTGTGGGTTCATGTCTCAGGGCGGCTGTGAGAAATCACCAGGCATGTAGAAAGGGCAAGAATAACAGGAACCATTCTCAGAGTCCTGAGGCCACACTCGCTCCTATACCTCCTCTGAGGCTCCAGGGAGGGTCCTTCCTGCCTCCTCCAGCTTCTGCCCCAGGGGTCCTGGGCTGGTGGCACTGCCACTCCAGCCTCTGCCCCTCATCCCACCGCCTCCTTCTCCCTGCACATCTGCTTCTGTGTCTCTTCTTAGCAGGACACCAGCCACACTGGATTCAGGGCCTGCCCTCCTCAGGATGCCCACTCCTGACGAATTACACAGCAGTCAGTGGTGACTGAGATGTGACCCTCTCCTTTGGACACAGTCAGAGGGGATGTGACTAGAGAGGGGGGCTGCCAGCCCCGGACAGCCCAGAGCGCAGCAGCACACAAGGTCACACAGGTCACACAAGGAACCATCGCTCTCAGTAGAAGGTGACCGAGATTGTTGTCACTCCATCTCTCGGTCGTGTCCAACTATCTGAGACCCCATGGACTGCAGCACATCAGACTTGCCCTGTCCAAGATGTCCGCCCTCAAAGTAAAACAGTGCGGACCCAGGGTCTGACCCCACCTTCTAACTCCAGGCCCACCACTTGGCAACTGCCTGACCTTGTCAGCTCTCTTCCTCTCCTCTAAACCTGCTTCCTCACCTTGAAATAGAGACGCTACTCATCACACATAGGGAGTGGTGGGCACAGGGGAGTGCTCCGCCCATGCTGACTGACCATCCTCTCCAGGCCCAGCACGGGGAAGGGATGTGTATGAAACGCCTGGGAGCCTGTGTCCTCACGGAGGTCACTCTGCATCTGCCATTAGTAACCACTTGGGAAAGCGAATTTGAGAACTCAGGCCTGGAAGGCTTATTCCAGGTCCTTCCCACCTGCTCCTTCAAAGAGCTCACTGTCCACCCCCGACCCCCATCTGGTCGCTGTGGTACTCATCACCGATGGGACCCAGAAGGCATTGCTGACCTGGGGGCACTAACTTCCTGGACATGGTGACAGATATCTGTCCCAGTGAAAGGGGGCGGCAATGTAAGAGGACATGGGCCCGGCCCCTTCCGTTTCCTCCAGACCCGCCCTCCCTGCTGGCCAGAGCACAGCGGACACCACACCCGCCCCAGGGAAGAGGCTCATTTCCACACTGGAATCTGAGACACGCCCTTCTCCACTCTCCACAAGGCAAGGGTCCTAGCATCAGTCCAAGGAAATGGGAAATCACTCCTTCCCATCAGCAAAAATGAAAGTCCTAGCGCTTAAGAGGGCAGGAAACCCACACAGCTACCTAAGTGAACAGCAGTCCCATGGGGACAGCCCTTCTCATGTCCATGTGGCCACCACCAACAGCTGCAATCACGTGGAGCTCACGGTTTCTAAAATGTTTAGCAAGGACTTCCCAGGTGGTCCAGTGGTTAAGACAGGCTTGATCCCTGGTTGAGGAACTAAGATCTTCCATGCTGCAGGGAGCAGCCAAAATTTTTTTTTTTGAAAAAGGATACTTAGCAGACAGCATGCTCCTCCTCCACCCGCCCCCCGCCCCATCCCGGTTCTCACAGAGCCCTGTGACCCTAAATAGGCCACATTTTCACCTCTGACTTACAGATGGAAAATCTGAGGTTCGGAGCAACTGCCCAGTGAGGCTCCCCTGAGTGTCAGAGCCCGGACTCAGATCCAGCCTGTAATCCAGGCTTGGCACCCCCAGCTGGCCCAGGCTGCCTAGGGAGCAGGGGGTTTGGTCTGAAGCGGACACAGCCCTTCTTCCCTGCAGAAGCGACCCTCCAGCATGCTCCGTTCACAGGCTCCCGCAGCTTCTCTTGTATGTCAGCACATATATTTGCACATGAGGACGAGGGGGCAGTGTGGCCAAGTGGAGAGAGCTGGGGGCTTGGATCAAAAAAGACCCGGATATGAGTCTGATCTCTGCTGGGCTATGGGCCTGTGGGTCCGATCATTGTCGTGGGGTGGCAGTAGTGACACCTGCCCAGCACTGTGGTGCAGGGCTAAGGCAATGGCCCAGTGCCGTCCCTCTCGGCGGGCAGCCACCCTGTCACCCCATCAGAGATTGTCTTCAGATGAGAAAGAACTACATCCTCAGTGACACAGAGGTTGGCCAGAGTTAAGCCAACTCTCCATTTGTAAGAAGCCTCAGGGCCTGATCGCTGATAAATCCAAGATGGCAGGTGATGAGATCCTACCCAGCCTGACTCTTCTTCTCAGTCCGGAGGTCCCGCTTAGGTCGAGAGAGTGGAGCTGGGAGAGCCCAGATGGATCTCCGCCAGCCAGTCCGTCTTTCAGCAGCTACCCTGTCGGCACAATTGAGTGTCACCAGAGCCCTGGCTTGTCTTGGCTCCCGTGAAGCCATTATTGCTTTCGATACATGGAAAGTTCACTTGCAAGCACAGCATTTTTGACAGCTTGTGATTTGCACTGGGAAGTGACTCAACTTCCTCCAAAACCAAGGCGGTCACAGCTCTAAGTGACAACTCAATCTGCCAGGAGTGGGGCAGCAGCCAGCTGCACCGTAACCACACACTCGTGAAACAAGCCCTCTCATCTGGCTCAGACATGGCCACAGGACAGGGATTTGTAGACCCAGAGAGTGCTCCCACCATTCAAGAGGCCAACACGTGGGCTGGACACAGACCCACGCCAAAAGCCCCTGCACATGCAGGGGGAAACCAACAAAGGTTTACATGAAAACCGGGGTTTTGCAGCATCAGCTACTCCACCACCTCTCTGAAAGCTAGAACAGAAATCAACACCTTCTCAATTCTTTTTTTTTTTAATATTTTGTTTTATTTTTACTTTATTTTACTTTACAGTACTGTATTGGTTTTGCCATACATTGACATGAATCCACCACGGGTGTATACAAGCTCCCAATCCTGAATCCCCCTCCCACCTCTCACCCCATATCATCTCTCTGGATCATCCCCATGCACCAGCCCCAAGCATCCTGTATCCTGTATCGAACATAGACTGGCACTTCGTTTCTTACATGATAGTATACATGTTTCAATGCCATTCTCCCAAATCATCCCACCCTCTCCCTCCCCCTCAGAGTCCAAAAGTCTGTTCTATACATCTGTGTCTCTTTTGCTGTCTCGCATACAGGGTCATCATTACCATCTTTCTAAATTCTGTATATATGTGTCAGTATACTGTATTGGTGTTTTTCTTTCTGGCTTACTTCACTCTGTATAATCGGCTCCAGTTTCATCCATCTCATTAGAACTGATTCAAATGTATTCTTTTTAATGGCTGAGTAATACTCCATTGTGTATATGTACCACACCTTTCTTATCCATTCATCTGCTGATGGACATCTAGGTTGTTTCCATGTCCTGGCTATTATAAACAGTGCTGCAATGAACATTGGGGTACATGTGTCTCTTTCAATTCTGGTTTCCTCGGTGTGTATGCCCCGCAGTGGGATTGCTGGGTCATAAGGCAGCTCTATTTGCAATCTTTAAAGGAATCTCCACACTGTTTTCCATCGTGGCTGTACTAGTTTGCATTCCCACCAACAGTGTAGGAGGGTTCCCTTTTCTCCACATCCTCTCCAGCATTTATTGCTTGTAGACTTTTGGATCGCAGCCATTCTGACTGGTGTGAAATGGTACCTCATTGTGGTTTTGATTTGCATTTCTCTGATAATGAGTGATATTGAGCATCTTTTCATGCGTTTGTTAGCCATCCGTATGTCTTCTTTGGAGAAATGCCTATTTAGTTCTTTGGCCCATTTTTTGATAGGGTCGTTTATTTTTCTGGAGTTGAGCTGCAAAAGTTGTTTGTATATTTTTGAGATTAATTGTTTGTCAGTTGCTTCATTTGCTATTGTTTTTTCCCATTCAGAAGGCTGTCTTTTCACCTTACTTATAGTTTCCTTTGTTGTGCAGAAGCTTTTAATTTTAATTAGATCCCATTTGTTTATTTTTGCTTATATTTCCAGTATTCTGGGAGGTGGGTCATAGAGGATCCTGCTGTGATTTATGTCGGAGAGTGTTTTGCCTATGTTCTCCTCTAGGAGTTTTATAGTTTCTGGTCTTCCATTTAGATCTTTAATCCATTTTGAGTTTATTTTTGCATATGGTGTTAGAAAGTGACCTAGTTTCACTCTTTTACAAATGGTTGACCAGCACCACTTGTTAAAGAAATTGTCTTTACTCCATTGTATATTCTTGCCTCCTTTGTCGAAGATAAGGTGTCCATAGGTGTGTGGATTTATCTCTGGGCTTTCTATTTTGTTCCATTAATCTATATTTCTGTCCTTGTGCCAGTACCATACTGTCTTAATGACTGTGGCTTTGTAGTAGAGCCTGAAGTCAGGCAAGTTGAGTCCTCCAGTTCCATTCTTCAATTCTTAAAGTAGACAGTTTCCAACTGAGAATTCTATACCTAGCCGATCAATTAAGGACTTCTTCAGGAAAAAGAAA
Source organism: Capricornis sumatraensis (assembly GCF_032405125.1). NCBI lineage: Eukaryota > Metazoa > Chordata > Mammalia > Artiodactyla > Bovidae > Capricornis > Capricornis sumatraensis. The sequence continues at coordinate 45,045,722 of NC_091083.1, forward strand.
TTAAAGGGCATTTAAAATGGATAGGAAGTCTGGGGTGCATTTAGACAGTGGAACATTATTCAGCCATAAAAAGAAATGAGCTATCAAGCCATGAAATTCACAGAGGAACCTTAAATGCTTTATTTCTAAGTGAAAGCAGGCAGTCAAAAATGCTACTGTGATTGCAACCATGTGACACTCTGGATGAGGCAGAAATAAGGGGACAGAAAAAAAGACAGGTGGTTGCCAGGGGTTAAGAGGGAAGGAGAGATGAACAGTAGAGCACAGAGGAATTTTGTAGGGCAGGTAGTGGGTAGAGCAAGTGGTTAAGACAGGCATCAGGTAGGGCAGGTAATAAACAGAGGGTAATAGATACAGTAGGTAGTAAGTAGGGCAAGTAACAGATAGAGCAGGTGACAGGACAGGTAGCTGATAGAGCAGGCAGAGGGTAAGAAAGACAGATTACAGGTAGGACAGGATACAGGAAGGGCAGGTAGGTAGCAGACAAGGCAGGTAGCTGGTAGGGCAAGAAGCCCTGCCTACCTTTTTTTTTTTTTAATAGTTAACATTTCGGCTGTTTATCTATGGCTGCGCTGGGTCTTTGTTGTCGTACACGGTCTCTTCGTTGCTGCGTGTGAGCTTTCTGTAACTGCAGTGAATAGGGACTAGTCTTCATTGCGGTGTGTGGGCTTCTCATTGCAGTAACTTCTCTTGTTGTGCAGCATGGGCTCCAGGGTGTGTGGACTTCAGTAGTTGTGGCGCATGGGCTTAGTTGCCCTGAGACATATAGAATCTTAGTTCCTAGACCAGGGATCCAACCCACGTCCCCCGAATTGGCAGGCAATCCTTAGCCACTGGACCACCAGGGACATCCCCCACCTACTTTTTAAGATGATAAGTGACTAACCCATCACCCCGAACCTGGCAGTGATGAGGCCAGGAGGTAAAGTCTGCCCTCTGCCCTGAGATCCTGTAGCACCGCCCTCGACTTGGCATAGGTTTCACTGTCTACCCCACCTTCACCCCCACCACCTGTCTGTTCACTGACACCCTACTTTCTACAGCCCGACATTTTCCGTTTACAGGAAGGAAATTCCACTTCTCATTTCCTGTGAGTTTCCTGGGTTGTGGCAGCCTTGGGATTGGGCTTTGTTTTATTCCCGTCTGTATGCCCAGGGTTTATCTCTTAACACAACACGCATACCTGCTCGATGGATTAGCTGCTTCCCAGCACCAGGCTGCTGACGCTGCTCTAGTCTGGAAAACTCCCTCCCACTCCCGGTAGCCCCCAAACCTTGGAGATGAGTTTATGCAACTGAGACAGGCAGGCACTACCGTGCTGAGTGGCCTCACTGAATGGCAGGTCAGGGGATCAGGAACACCCATGGGGCCTAGGTGAGCCAAGCTGCTGCACCTGCCCTGAAAGTGTGTGAATTCGCCCATGCCACTGCTGGATGGGGGGGCTCTGACCATGCCCACTTCCTCTCCCCCAACCACCTTCCCATCTCAAGTAGCCAGTTGCCCATCTTTGGGGAAGTGTTTCTATCCAGAGGCTCCAGCCACCCGAGCCCCTTCAAGGCCACTGACTGTGACACAGGAATCTGTTTGGACGTGCAGGGGTCCCAGAGCCAGACTGGCCTTGCCCCAGTGAGGAGTCTCTCTCTCTGGGTTCACCTTCTGCCTCCCTGGCAGAATCATGCTCAGGGTACCGCTACCCCTGGCCCTAGGAGAGGCAGGGTGGTTCTTAGAGATTGGCAGTCACTTTGGAGCTGGGACCCAGACAGGCACAAGTGGTGTGTGGAGGGCAGGAGGAGCTGTCTGCATGTAGAGACCCGGCTGGTTCCACCTCGGCATCTGTGAGTGTCCAGCCTCACATCATCGACGGTCACTGCTCTGGCCTCGCCGAACTTTGGCAGAGGGGATGAGGCACACCGTGATCACCAGCAGCCTCTCGCAGATGAGCACTGAGTCTTACCTGAGAAGCACCTCCCTAAATGCTGCTACGCCTGAGCTGAGGTTGTGCCGTCCAGGGCGCAGGATGGCCCGGCACAGTGTGGACACCAGGAGGCAACAGGGCGAAGTGTTAGGTAAAGACAACCAGGACACCAAAAGAGTGTCCAACAGGCTTTTTAATGGCGAAGCGCTTCCGGGGCAGGGTTCCCGGACCCGAAGGAGGCAGGTCGAGGAAGTCCGCGCCCGGGCTGTGTTGGGGGTGGTTTTTATACGTTCGTTGCGAGGGATGGTCAGGCTAAATGGACAGGGTTTTGGATAGGTCGCCAGGCTGAGGCGTCGCGGGCTGACAGGTCCTTCTACGTGACTGGGGTGGGGCGGCTTTAGCTGGTGAAGTGTGCTGTCATTGGTCCCCGGGATCTGGGAGGCTCCTTCCATTAGGGACTTCCCCCGCTGGCGGGAGGGAGAGAAGGGGCAGCCCATCATGGCCCTCAGGGTCCGGCCTTACACGAAGCACAAGCTCCCTGCCTGGCTAGAACTGATATTCCTGTGGGGGATGCTGTCTATAAGCAGACAGACAGGCGACTAAACCAGGAAAGCATCAAGGAGAAATGAGAAGGCAGTGACCACTTCTGCGCAGTTGGCAATGAGCCAGTACCATTGCGAGTGACGAGGGGGAGGTCTCGTCCCCACAGGAAGGCCCTTCTGAGTCACAGCAACAACTGCATGGTCCCCAAGACAGCCTCGTCTCAGTGAGAGACCAGAGCTGTCCCGAGGGCCTGCCTGGCATCACTCATACCCGTCACAGAGCCTGCCTGCTTCCCCCAGGCCCTGTTATAAAGATGTGATACACTGTCTAGGGGGCAGGATGCTTGCTCAGCATGACAGAAGAGGTGACATGGTCTCTGGCCTGTGTTTGTCTGGATGAACTGACCCTTGGGTGCTCACTAAGTACTGCTAATCCCCAGGGTGCTCTGGAGGCTGAAACCCCAGGGCCTCCTGGGCCTGCAGCCCCCATGCAGACACTGGGTGAGGGGGACTCCTGGTGTGTTTCTCACAGAGTCCCGGAGCACCCGGTCATCCCGCACACCTGACACCAGGAACAAGGGGCAGAACACCCGTGAAGGGACCACAGTGCTGCTACATTCAAAATCAAAATCCATGCGGGGGACTTCCTGGCTGTCCAGCAGCTATGACTCTGCACTCCCAAAGCAGGGGGCCCAGGTTCCATCCCAGGTCAGGGAACTAGACCCCTCAGGCTCCAGCCAAGAGCCCAACGCCACAACTAAACATTCCACACGCCGCAAGTAAGACCTGGAGCAGCCAAATAAATTAAAATTTAAAATTTCTTTAAATTCTTTTTGCTGAAAATTTGTTCTTAAATGTTTGTAAGTGAACAAGGCAGAGGCCTCCTAAGAACACAGTGTGTGTGAAAATAAAATCAGGAGAACTTGATTAGGAAGAGAAATCCTTGAGGGGAGGCGGGTGGAGTGGGCTTGGGACGGAGCCCAGGGTGGGAGCAGAGGGGCCTGAAGCTCTGGAGATGGGGGCAGGGTGCTGAGGGATGAGAGGGGAGAAGGCCAGGCCTGGGGAGGGCGGGGGGTGCAGGCCTTGTCTGGCACTAACCCGCCTGTCTCAGGGCCCCTCGGAGGCCACGTCTGGAGTCAGAAAGCCTCAAGTGTTTTCCACTCCTTCTTTTCTCTCCCCCCCACCCCGAGGGGGACTGAGAAAGCATCTCCCCACTCACACTCCAGCTGAGGGGTCAGGTGGGGTTGAGAGTGGGTGGGAACAAGGGACACTGTGTGTTCTATGCTGTTCCTGGGCTGCAATGCTTCTGCCAATACCATCAGGAGATTTAGGAAAACAAAACACACCCACCTGGAAGTCCGCACTTTGCAGCCTGAGGCCCCCAGGCTCCATCCCCAAAGCCAGACCCTGTTCCCAGATGTAGCCCACGCAGTGGGGCACCGCTTCAAGGGGGGCCCCCATAGAGATTGGACACCCAGTGTTTCATTCTCGGGCTTGCTTTGCAGCATCATGTGTTTCCCTCGTGTCACGACTGAGCACCTTGATCAGCAGGAAAACTTCTGCAGCAACAGCTGGGCTGGGTGAGGTCATGTCTTCTTTCCAGAGACGTGAGGTGCTGGGCCCAAGCCCCCTTCCCGTGCCCTGGGACCTTCCTCTGGGCCCAGTGGCCACTCAGAGTCCCTGCTGGTGGTGCCCAGATGCCATCAGGTGGTCAGCTCTTCCCAACATGGCATCATCACCAAGGGAACATCAGCAAGCATGTGGAGCAGGCTATCGAGATGGGACACAGCTGTCTCGCTGGTGCAGCCTGTCCCAGGACTGAGAGGTGGATTCAAGAGACAGATTCGGACTTTCTGCTTGTTCCCACCTGCTTCCTGCCTTCACGGACCACTCCCCTCTCAATTCCCAACCCGAGTCCCTCTCCCCAGCTACCAACTTGGTTTTTAACAAGTGGTTTTAACTTGGTTCATAACAATTTTTTATGAAATTTCATCAATAAAACCTAATGGGCCAGAGCTTTTCCTAGTAAAAGACATTTGCTTGTAGATTCAATCATCTTACTATGAATAGGTCTATTCAAATGCTCTGTGTCTTGGATCCATGCCTGATAGGTTTGTGTTTCCAGGAATTTTTCCATCTCCTCTAGATTATCCAATTGGTTGGTGTACAAATGTTCATAAAACTCTCTTATAATCTCATATCTGTGGAATGGTATAATGTCTCCACATTAACTTCTGGTTTTAGTAATTTGAGTTTTTGCTTTTTCTTCTTAATCAATTTGGGTAAAGATTTGTTGATTTTGTTGATCTTTTCAAAGACCCAGATTTTGGGTTTATTGATTTCCTTTGTTGTTTTCATTTTCTTTGCTTCATTTATCTCGACTATAAATTTTATCAGAACTGAGAGATAATTCCTATTATCTGAGTCCCGGTTTGTGGTCCTTCGTTATAGCAGCCCCAACAGACACACACTGGTGCATTTATTTCCAAGAATCACCCAGGCAGGGCAAAGAGATGAAGGGATGTTGGAGTGTTGGCAAGAGCAGGGAGCAGCCGGTCTCACGAACCTAACAACTGGGTGTGGACAGTGAGCATTCCGGGCCCCATGCCAGGGACCCAAGGTTTAGAGAGGTTAGAACGTCCCTGGGATACAGGTGGCCCAAGGTTACAGGGTGGTGAGCAGAGTACGGTTTCAAATCTGCCCTCATGCTGAGCTGTGACGGGAACTTTTAAACCGCCTCCTCCCATTCAAATGTGTTTGCACGTTTCCATCTGAAATGAAGAAAAAACACAAAAGATGAGAGGGTTCATAGGAGCTGGAGGAGGATCTGTAAATCTCCATCGCCCATCCTCCTCACGCTTAGCAGAGATGGAGCTTCTACACATGCAGTCCCCTTGAGGGCCTGATGGGATTGTCCATGGAATGTTCTGGCATGACCAATCCAGGGCTATTATTTGCAAGCTCACCATTGCAGAAACCAAGGTCTTAGGGAGTCTCAGTAAGATGCTGCCCAAGCTCCTATGGCGGTGAGCCCCCCGGAGGGGAAGTAGCATGAGCGCCTTAGAGAGGGGGGACCCCTCACACCAGGGGAGACCCCACTGAGCTGACCTAGAGGGACCAGGCTCGATTCCTGAGGACCTGGCACGAGAGGCCTCTCAGATTGACCAACAGTACTTCTTAAAGGGCAGCAGAGTGTATGAAGTCGTCCATCATGGACTTCAAACAAATCCTACCCACTGTGATTGCACGACCCTATTTACATGGTGATGCAGATGAGGGAAGAGAATACAGCCACGCACCCACATCTGAGGAAGCCTTTGAACTACCCAAGAAAGTTCAGAGATTCATCTGACCTTAGAAAATGTCAAAGGAAGGTGTGCTGATAACAAAGGCCAGGATTGAAGTAAACGGACAGGAATTAATCTCCACTCATTAAAAGGAATCTGACATGAACTTTAAATCAAATCGAAGTCAGATCATTGAGGAACAGGAGTTCGGGCACAGTTCCCTCCCACCCATGGCTCCTGCCCTCCTCTTTGCCAATGGAGCCTCCATCCCTCCTTGGGCTGAGGGCACGGTGTGGGTGTCTGGAGGAAGTCACACATCTGTGCAGACTGGGTCACCCTCCTCGGGGCCAAACCCAGACCCATCCCTGGTCCTTGCAACTGCCCTGCCTTCAGCAAAAGCACTGCATCCCGCACACACCTGTCTCCCCAATCCCACCCTGTTCTCTCCCAGTCATCTGCTCTGTACCCATCAAGCACTCGACCGTCACTGTCCTTCCTGCCTGCTCCTCCCCGTGGTCTCGAGACCCAGACTGGCCAGCCTGCCCAGGAGCCTCCCGACATGGTCTCCTGGCTCCAGCCTCAGCTTTTCCCCACAACTGCTGCCCGATCCGGGTGCTCCCCCTCACTCCTGGGACCCTGCAGCCTTGCCCACACCTCTCTGCAGGCACCGTGCATGGCGTCATGTGTTGTGGGCATTCCTTCCAGCACACTTTCTTTTTCTTTTTTTTCAAAATTTATTTGTTTGGCTGTGCCAGCTCTTTAGTTGCAGAACTGGAACTCTTAGTGGGGTCTAGTCCCCTGACCAGGGATCACAATTTGGCCCCCTGAACTGGAAGCTCAGAGTCCTAACCACTGGACCACCAGGGACATCCCTCCACCCCACTTTCTATCGTGGTAGTTCCCTACGCTCAGGGATTTGTCCTCATAATCCTGCCTCCTATGGTGAGGGTTGCTAAACACACACTCACACAAGCACATATATATATTAATATATATATATACACACACATACACACACATGGTGCTACCCAGGTGGCACAGTGATAAAGAATTTGCCTGCCAATGCATCAGTGGTACAGTTTGCTAAATATACCTAAAATATACCTCTCAGAGATATTCCAGTTTTATTAAAATTCACTTATGAGTTACTGTGAAACTATTATTGGCGGCTGTCATAGACTAACTGTAGGTAGACATTTTCCCATGTCAAAACAAATTAGTTAAATGTAAAAGAAGTAGTACTCTCCCCTTTTCTGAATTATGATATGTTATTTCATTGTTTAAAAAATTTTTTGCTTAGTTATTTTTCCACTGATTCAGTTCAGTTCAGTTCAGTCACTCAGTCGTGTCTGACTCTTTGCGACCCCACGGACTGCAGCACGCCAGGCTTCCCTGTCCATCACCAACTCCTGGATCTTGCTCAAACTCATGTCCATTGAGTCGGTGATGCCATCCAACTACCTCATCCTCTGTCTCCCCCTTCTCCTCCTGCCCTCAATCTTTCCTAGCATCAGGGTCTTTTCCAATGAGTCAGTTCTTTGCATCAAGTGGCCAAAGTATTGGAACTTCAGCTTCAGCATCAGTCCTTCCAATGAATATTCAGGACTGATTTCCTTTATTTATTTATTTTTTTTTTTTCAGGACTGATTTCCTTTAGGATGGACTGGTTTGATCTTGCAGTCCAAGGGCCTCTCAAGAGTCTTTTCCAGCACCACAATTCAAAAGCATAAATTCTTCAGTGCTCAGCTTTCTTTGTGGTCCAACTCTCACATCCATACATGAATACTAGAAAAACCATAGCCTCTACTAGACAGACGTTTGTCGACAAAGTAATGCTTCTGCTTTTCTACTAGTATGAATAATTATTTTTCTACTGGTACAAATATAAAAATAAAATACAACAAAAGAAAAAAAAGAAAGAATCGCCCTACCAATGCAGAAGACGCAAGAGACAAAGTTTTGATCCGTGGGTTGGGAAGATCCCCTGGAGAAGGACAGGGCAATGCACTCCAGTATTCTTGCCTGGAGAATCCCATGGATAGAAGAGCCTGGTGGGTTTATGGGGTTGCAAAGAGTCGGACATGACTGAGCACACTCACACACACACGTTCATATACAGATACATGCACACATGCATATATACACATGCATGTACTCACAATACCCATGCACATTCATATATAGACAGAACCCCACCTGACCACATTGTGTTGGCCTCCCATGTGGAGGAACCTCCAACAATGTTTCCAACCAGGAAAGAAGCAGAAAGCTGATGAGAGACTCAGCAGCAAAGATGAGTTTCACACCGCTGTGAAGTGTCCAGGGCTGGGCTATGCTGTCCAGTGTGGCCCCGTGTGTGAACACGTGTGGACACATTCTACCTGTAGACACTCTTCCAAAATGTGCCTTCGTGTAAAGCACAAGCCAGGTTCGGGGGTCTGTGTGGGGAAAGGGCTTGAAATATCTCATTTTCTTTGACTACGTGTTGAAATGACTATACTTGAGATGTACGGGATTGAGTAAAATATATCATTAGAATTGGCCACCTGAGACGAAGAGCCAGCTCATCAGAAAAGACCCCGATGCTGGGAAAGATTGAGGACAAAAGGAGAAGTGTGTAGCAGAGGATGAGATGGTTGGATAGCATCACTGACTCAATGGACCAGAATCTAAGCAAACTCCAGGAGACAGTGAAGAACAGGGGAGCCTGGCGTGCTGTAGTCCATGGGGTCGTAAAGAGCTGAACATGACTTAGCAACTGAAAAACAACAACAACAAATTGTTAGAATTAATCCTACCTCTTTCTTTGTGCTTTTAATAGGCCTACCAAAAAGGGTAACATTACGTGTGTGGCTCATATAATCCTCCTATTGGCCAGCACCTCCCTGGGAGCAGGCCACAACACAGACCTGGCCTCGCCTTTGCTCCGTGTCTGCGGATACATCACCCAGAGCGGAGCTTGAGAGCTGTGAGGAGACCATCCAGCCTGCAGTTCGAAAATACTGACTTCCAGCTTTTTAAGAAACAGCTGACCTGCTCTAGAGTTAGACAGCAGATGAGTGAGCCATGCTGCTTGGGACAACGTAGCAAAGCTTCATCCATCCATCATCTAGGAGGCTCCAACAAACTCAGCCTAGTTAACTGAAAACTAACTCAAGAAAATTTGTGTAAAATTTGTTAGAGCTGCCTCAGTAATTCAAAAATACATTAAACTGAATCTGAAAAACAATATGTGTGTGTCTGTGTATAGCTGAATCACGGCTCTACACCTGAAACTAATACAACGTTGTAGATCAACTACACTTCAGCTATATATATATTATTATATATATATAAAATAAAAATTTTTAAAGTACATTTTCCTGATAAGTCAATTATCAAACACAAGAATTATTCAATTACGGATTATCATCATGAGAAAGCCCAGAATCCTGGGTGGACTCCACTTCTAACTTCCAGAGAATTTTATTTGTGGCAGCATTTTCAGTAAGTGACAAAGCGGGAGCCATTGTGGGCCCTCCCAGATAGCGCACGTGGCTCCTGGCAGCCCTCGAGATTGTTCTGTTTCCCCTTCAGTCCTGAACAAGTTGAAGGCAGATGAAGTGAGCAGGCACATGGGCCTCTACCTGCGGCCCACAGCCGTCCTGCCCTCCCAAGGCCCTCCTCATGGCCCCTGTGTCCCCCGCCCTCTCACCCCACCCACTGTCACCCCTCCACAGCTGAAGCTCAGGCCCCAGGCCTCTGTGTCCACACTGCCATCCTAGACAGCCCCTGCCCCCCAAGCTCCACGTCCTCTCTGCTGCAGGAGCTCTGCACAGCATGCACCTGTCTGCTGCAAGCCCAAATCCCGAGAGACTCACCCACCCTCGCCTACAACACTCTGTTGTCTGTCCCTCTCCCCTCTCACCTCTCCCTGCATTCAGCGGCAGGGGTGGGGGGAAGGGGGTGGGGCTGGCGCTGGGGAATCTGTGTGAAATCTGCGGGAGTCACTCAACTAGAAGAGGCTTCCCTGGTTCCTGCAGGTGTGCCCCCTGCCGAGGGGTCCCACTCCCCAGGAGATGAGTGGTGCCCGGATTTTATGTACATCCCACATCTATGACTGAATGCCACACATTTTGTGTAAGGCACAAGGGTTTGTGTGCTGCAAACACAAAAAAGGAAAAGAAAGGATTTCCTAAGGTGCTCTGGTAGCTCTTCCAGTGGGCATCTGAAGGGCCCAGGCTTCACATGGCTGGATGGCGTCTGACTCCCAGAACGTTCATGTGAAGGAAGTCAGGTTTCTTTGGGTTTTCACTTTAATGGCATTGGTCTTTTCATAGGTGATGTGTTTACAGGGCAGAACACTCAAAAAACCACACCGGGCAAACTGCCTCTCCAGCTTCCTAGCACCCAGCTCCCTTCCTTGGAGGCTGCCTGTTCGTGTCTGTACTCGAGATAGTTCTGCTCACCTGCAAACCAATTCGGGGCTTCCCCGGTGGCTCAATGGTAAAGAATCCACCTGCCAATGCAGGAGACGTGGGTTCAATCCCTGGGTCGGGAAAATCTCTGGAGCAGAGCACGGCAACCCATTCCAGAGTTCTTGCCTGGAGAATCCCATGGACAGAGGAACCTGGTGGGCTACAGTCCATGGGGTCACAAAGAGTTGGACACGACTGAAGCAATAGAGCACACACGCACAAACCAATAGAGAGTCTTTATTTTCTCAAATGTTTATAAGTCTGATTTCAACCCCCAGCTCACTCAGCCAGGCACAAAGTCCGCTTCACTGGTACTAGCCTCACCAGGCACTCCAGAGTCCCAGGAGAACCAGGTGGCTCACGCTGGGCCCGGAACATGGACTCAGGGGACCCTGGGCAGCACCACAGCCTCACCTCCCGTCCTGGGACACTGTGGCCACCATGCTTCTGTGCGGAGCTCCCCCCAGCTGGGAGAGTGTTGATGGTGGGCGCTACTGATCAGTGGTATCGGGGTCAGGCCTGGGCTGAGGCTGGGAGGAGGCTCCTTTGCTGGGGGTGGGCTGAAGCCAGGCCTGCAACAGGAGGTGGGCAACTTCTTTGTGATTTAACTGCATTTTCCCGATGTCTGGGAAAACTGAGCACCTCTTCAAGTACATATGGACCACTGCTGTGGTCTTTGGACAATGTTTTCAAGACTCTGGAAAGATTTGGGGCCTAACTTCTGGAACTCAGAAATTGTCTCCCTGGCCCCTCCCACCCAGTCCTCCCTTTACCTCTCACCCCACCTTTCCTGACTTCTTTCCCTGGGTGAGAAGCTTTAGAACCAGCAGACTCTCAGCCCTTGGGGAGGGGGCTAACATCCTGTGCCCAATTTCAGCGTCTTCCCCACACATCCGGTTGATTTTCTGACCCCAGCTGGGTGTCCCACATTCAATTCGATTCTCACAGATATGGGCTCAGTCCCCCTGGACTCCACCCTCCACTTCTCACCCCCCACCCAACTTCACATGCCAATCTCAAGATCAGGTCATCAACTGTGCTTTTCACCAACTAGCTCTAGATCAGAGATTCCCACGACCCGCTCTTTGTGTTTGATTACTTTGTTAGAGTGGCTTACAGAAGTCGAGGGAGAATTTGACCTATTAGATGATCAGTGTGTTATGAAAGGATGTAACTCAGGAACAGACAGATGGATGAAATGCCCAGGGTGGGATGTGGTGAAGGGGTATACCAAGCCCTCTCCAGGCTCAGCACTCTCCCCAAATCTCCATGTGCTCACCAACTCAGCAGCTCTCTGAGTCCTGGTTTTTACAGTGCCGTGTGCGTAGTCGCTCAGTTGTGTCCGACTCTTTGCCGCCCCATGGACTGTAGCCCACCAGGCTCCTCTGTCCAAAGAATTCTCCAGGCAAGAATACTGGGGTGGGATGCGATGTCCTCCTCCAGGGGATCTTCCCAAAGCAAAGGTCAAACTCTCATCTCCTGCATTGGCAGGTGGGTTCTTTACCACTGAGCCAACAGGGAAGCTGGGGTTTCTATGGAAGGTTCATTTCACAGTCATGATCTGTTAAGTCATTGGGCATCTGTTGATGGATTCAACCTCCAGCGCCTCTTCCCTCCCTGAAGTCAGAGACAGGAGTTCAGGACTGAAAGTTCAACCCTCTGGTGAGAGGCTGGGACCCAATCACATGGTTGGGTCCCCATCTTTAAGCATTTCCAAAAGTCACCTCATTAACATGACACCTTTATCACTCTTATCTCTTAGGAAATTCCAGGGGTTAGGAGCCCTGGGCCAGGAGGGGGATGAAGACCAAGCCTGTATTTCTAATAAATCACAGCAGCACAGAAAAAGAGGTGATTTCAGCCTTGATCCAAGCACTTCCTCAACAGAGAACACTCCCCCTACGGGGACTCTGGTGGCAACATGAGGATCCGTCTTGGCCACTGTGTCACGTGTGTTACACATGAACTGCCCGAGGCATGCAGTAGGTTCCCACAAACCGCAGCTCTCTCACCCCCACAAACCTGGTGAAATGCGATCTCAGAGTCCAGGGGCCCACTCTCAGCAGACCCCCAAGGACGAGGCAAGGTTCCCTGTTTCTGGGACAGGTTAGGGCTGAGCCTGTTCTCAACCAGTCTTTCTTCCTGGTTTGTGCATCCATCCAGTCCCTGAATCCCACCCCCATCTGGTCCCTTTCTGATGCTCCCTTTGGCCTTGGACTCTAGCTTGGCCCAATCCCAGCGGCAAGGGAGGTAGAACCGCTTCCTTGCTAAGGCTCTACTCCTGGACAGCACCCCAGAAGCTGCTCTAGAAGATGAGAACCGCCCCCCTCCCCCCATGGCTTTCAATCCTTCTCCCCCAACCTCCCTCCCAGCGCATCAGCAGACTCAGGGTTTTGCTCCATTGTTGGTTCTGGAGTTTCTGGTGATGATTCACCCACACAGTGAAAGGAGCCTGGACCAGGTGAGGAGATGCCACCGGGGCTGGTCTTCACGGGCAGCCCAGGCGCCATTCTGGGCAGGAGGGGCCCTCCTAGGACTGGGATAGCCCTTATTAGGGCCCTACTAGAGGAGCCAGGAGGAGCCTGGTGGGCTGCCGTCTATGGGGTCGCACAGAGTCGACCACGACTGAAGCGACTCAGCAGCAGCAGCAGAGGAGCCAGGGCAGCCGTGCGGTATTGTCAGAGGAGAGGCAGTGAGGAGGGGCTGGGAGGGACTTGGCTTCCAGCCCCTGCACGTCTTTTCAGATGGAACACGCAGTCCAGAGACCGACCGCAGCCTGGGTGCCCATCCCCCCCAAGGCTGCCCTGGGACACTTGGCTTGACTCCTCCGGCAGCTCTGCCCCAAGCCTAGGTCGCTGTTTTGTTGGGACTGGCCTCCGCGCAGGGTCACCTCCATCCCCTCCCTTCCTGTCATCCCTCAGAGAAACTCCCCAGCAAAGGATCAGAGGGGTCAGCGCTGGGGCAGGTGTGGGCCTGGTGGACGATGACCCTGGGCTGTGATGGCTGCCAGGGGAAAGGCACTTGGTGCTGGGAGGCGGCCGCACCCGGGCCCCAGCCCAGCCCTTCAGCCCCGGCTGCAGTGCAGTGGGGGCAGGGAAGAAGGGGTGATCCCTGAGCCTGCCAAGGGATCCTGGTGTCAGGGCACCGGTGCAGAGAGAGTGCTCTTGGTGAAGGGGCACGGTGATGATGGAGTTTAGAGACCAGCCAGTTTCTGGGGAAAGAGTGATTTCTTCCTTTAGAAGCAGGTCTTTTGGCAGGGGTTAGGGTAGGGGTGGGTTCTGTGGTGAAACCCACCTTATACGCCCCTGAGATGAGGTGTGTTTCAGCTAATGCAGCCCTCAGCCGGACACGGAGGGCATTACCTCTGGACCTCTCAGACCTGGTAGTCCCGGTGTGCGAGAGACGTGAGCTTCTTCCCAGGACAGGTCGCATCTGAGCAGGAATCTTCCAGAGTCCCCACTCTCTCCCCTGGAAAAGGATCCCAATGTCTGTCCCCACAAATGCCATCTGAGTCCCTGAGGACCCCTGGGAGGGTGGGGGAGAGGCCCTCCATTGTGCTTCACTTTGAGGGAGGCTATCCCATGGACGGAGGAGCCTGGAAGGCTGCAGTTCATGGGGTCTCGAACAGTTGGACTCGACTGAGCGACTTCACTTTCACTTTTCACTTTCATGCATTGGAGAAGGAAATGGCAACCCACTCCAATGTTCTTGCCTGGAGAATCCCAGAGATGGGGGAGCCTGGCAGGCTGCCATCTCTGGGGTCGCACAGAGTCGGACACGACTGAAGTGACTTAGCAGCAGCAGCAGCATGCAAACCCTATTTTTCTAAATTCAAGCAGCTTCTGTCACTTTCTCTGATACGTTTCCACAGCAAAACGCCTGCCCTGGACGTCAGCTGCCTCTCATCTGAATAATGCAAAGTGTATAGAGTGCACCTAACACGTGATTAAAGCGTGCTTCAGTACTCGCTGCCATCTGTGGGCCCAGTGGCCTGGAGTGGAGGGCGGGGAGCCAGGCCCCACCTGTCGCTGGAAAGAGCAGCAGAGCGTCCAGCTGTCTCTAGTCGGCCACACAAGCTTTGCATGGCCTGTGCATCTGTGCTGCGTCGCCAGTGCGGCTGTTGGCAGAGGGACAGCAAGGTCAGAGGAGACTGAAGGAATCTACTCCCATCGCGAGGACAGGCTCTCCACACTCAGGATCTAAAAGGGGCCGGCCCCTGGGGCACCGAAGGACAGCTATTTTAAGGGTAAGTTCCAAGGACGTGAACTGGAGAGGAAGAAACTTAATGGGCCAAAATGTAGCCTCACGGAAACACCACCAAACAAGAACAGGCCACAGAAATGGCCAGAGCCAGAAAGCCCAACAACACGGCCACGACCAGGGGCTCCCCCTAACAAGAACCTCCTCCAGGTGTAGTCAGGGATTCTGGGGTCTCGCTCAGTCCATGCAGCTTGCACACTCTCAGCTTCATGACAGGCCATGGGAGGTGGGTGCTCACCCACCAGCCTTGCCTGAACCAGCCCATCCTCAAGTGGGAGGGGCTATGGCTCTGGAACCTGCTTGTCTAGGAGCCAAGGTGCCAGTATGACGATGCGCTGGCCAGAGCCTTTGCAGTGTGCTGAGACCGACATGACACTGGGGCTTGTCTTCCAGAGGATGCTAAGGTTCTTCCTCCTGAAATGAGGGCTGGGGAGTCTGCACTCCAGGGAGATGACCCCCTCTCCCGGGCAGCAGAACCATGTTTGGACAAAATGCCTGGAGGACCTCTGCTTTGTCACCCTACAGATTTTACCTTAAAAGAACAAAATAGCACAAAGCACATGGCTGGTGATGGCAAGCTTGAAGAGAGAAGGGTAGTTTTCCCAACAGTAAGTTGCAGCTAAGACCTGAGGGTCTCTGCAAAGACCATTTCCCAGGGGCCACTTCTCCAGTCCAACAGGTGAAGGAGCCGTGTTTACTGCTCTGCTAAGAAGCAGGTTTGCAGAATCAAGGCTACAATGTGAGGCAGGGGAAGGGGCGCCTGTCCCCAAGCCTCCCTTCTTTCACGGGTGTCACAGCCACGTTGCACAGGCCCCTCAACCCCATCTCCTCCACAGACAAGTGGCTCTCCTCTAAATCTCCCATCTTGGCATGGGCTTCCTGAGCTGACACACTGCCCACGTCAGGCTTGAGCATCTCTAGCTGCAAGAGCGCATCAGGAAGCCCGTTCCACTTTGATGTGATGCAAAGTGCTTTCTCACCCTTTGATCGCGGTGCTGGCAGAAAACAGATTTCCACTCAGACATTTAGAGCAGAACCTTTCATGGAGAGAGATGCAGATGGGTGTGAGAAAACACATCTGAGGCTGTTGACACCCTAAGGCTGAACAGGGGCTGTGTTCCTGCAGCCGCATGGGACTGGAGCCTCAAGGACAGACCCACTATGAGATGTGGTACCAGCCAGGGGTTAAGGATGCAATCTGCAGGGCACCAGCCAGGACTGGGACGGATGGGAGTGGAGAGCAGAGAGCAGCATTCATGCAGCGTCTCTTCCTTGGTGCCCACTACGGGTTCCTGGGCATCTCCCTTGCTACAGTCCTCATTTTGCATTGACCCATGATTCCCCCAATAGTTACTCTTAGATTTCAGCCTAAGACTCACTTTCTCACTTTCTCCACCAGCTCTGGGTTCACCCTCCAGGCCTTATGATGAAGCACAGGGGTCCCCACCCAACACACCCCACTCTCCACCGGGGCCCCTCGTGCCATCAGCTGAAGTCAGACAGAGGGTGTGACACAGACTGGGACCCTGAGCTCGTCTTCCTGCAAACACACTGGGCCTGGGGTGGAACCCTTGGCTGCCTGAACATGTCTACTAACCACAGCACCCTCTGGACTCCTCTTGACAGTTGCTGATTCCACAAGTCAGGGACCGCCCGAGCCTGCCTCATTCCATCGACTGCTTGTGGTTAAAACTTGTTTTCCAGTTGACCACAGCCCAGCCCTCCCCACACCAAGCTTGCGTACCCACTCAACGTCTTGAGACCAGAACCAGAGGCCAAGGCGATTTCACCATCACTGCAAAATATATGAAAAATATGCAAAATATCTGAAACATACAAAAATCCAAATTTGCTCCACATATCTCAAGGGAGTCGGTTGCTTAACTATTGTAGTTGATGTGGGGTGGCCATGAGACCCATCACACCTGAATCTATTGGGCAGTGGCAGGTCCACTGATGCACTGATCCAAACACAATGCCCTCACTCTGTCACACAAAAGCTGAGGAGCCGTGAATACAGGATTGGAAAAAAAGGACCCTCTTAATAAGCACAACATCCCAGGCTGTGTGACTCTCCTACTGCAGAATCAGGGCTTAAAGGTACAGCTTTACGCTTTTTATTCTGTAAACTGTGTGACAACATTACAGGCAGTATTGAAAAATAAGAAAGGCTTTGATTTTTAGTGGAAGTCTCTGACAGTTCTTTTCCAGACACACATTTGCTACAGAAAGAAAGAACGCCCCAGATCAGCCCAGTGGGTGACGTGGGTTTTCCAGGAGCCAAGGATCAGTGAGTGAAAGCAGAAGTGGCCCCACCAACTGAGCAACTCAAACTGCAGCTGCCCCTGGACCCTAGAGACGCGTGTGTCTCGCTCTGTCCCTCAGTCTCTCCTTCCCAACCTCTCCCCCACCCCCAGGCTCACCCTTCCACGTGGAGGCCTAGTGGGACCTCCGCCCAGAACTGAGAGCCAGCAGCCCCTGGGGGCTTGTGGGTGGGTGACCTCAGGAGAATCTCTTTCCCTCACAGACAACTGCCTGGGCAGAGGGGGGATGGTCAACAAGCATCTCCGAGCTTTAGCTGGCCCCTCCGTGCCTCTAACCTCCTCCTAGTGGCCCTCACCGACCTGCCGCTCTCCCCGTATTCCATCTCCTCTGCCTAAAGGCCCAATGTTCCAGTCCCCCTCAGTCTGCCGGTCTGTCTGCAGCCAGTTATGCCATTTCCTGCCTCAGCATCCCTGTGGCCATGGTCCCACCACCGGGTGTGGTTCAGGGCCCCAATCAGAGGTGGCATCTCTGATGGAAGGTCTGAGAGGGGGCTCTGTCTCTGCGCCCATCTCGCCAGGGGGAATTACGATGACAAAGAAGTGACTTGTAGAAAAAAGTCACCCCCTGGGAGGCTGTCCATACCACAGCATATCATTCAGCTGCTCCACCCTGACGCCTACCCCTCTCGTCCTCCAGCTTATTCCATCAGTGCCCCACCGCCCTGTGGAGCTTCAGCCAGGTGCCAGCCACCCTCCCACTGTTCCTCGCCCAAAACACTCTTACCGCTTGAAATTCCCACTGTGGACAAGCTCGTCTACTCCTGTGAGTGGGAATGACCCAGTTAACCATGAGAACTTGGGGCCGATTTCTTCCCCAGCCTCCAGTTGTCATTGTCCAGCTGCCTTGTGATCACCCACTCAGGTGCCCTGTGGACCTCACACCCCAAACGGGTGCAGATGGGGCTCCCACTTCCTCCAAGACAGAGACCCCAAGCCCTCCCTCTCCTAGCCCATCAGGCAGTCCTGTCTGCATGGGCCCCATGTGCACCTTCCCCATGGCCCCTTTTTCCCATTTCTCTGCCAGGATCTCCTCCAGCCACCATGACCACTTTCCTCAACTACTTTAAATGTCTCTAAGTTGGGCATCTGCCTTGGGTCAAGCACTAAGCTCCAGCCTGAGAAACAGGTGTGTCCAAGACACCCGCTGCCCTCCAAGAACTTGTCTGTACCTGGAACTGGCATTACCCTCAGGGTTGGTGAGGACTGCAAGGGCCGAGGTGGAGGGGGAGGGAAGGCTCCAGAAAACTCCATCTGGGAGGAAGAGGAGGTTCGTGACTTCAGGTTAAGCAGGAATGGAGTTAAGCAGACCACCTAGCCTCTTGGCTCTAGGACTGGCATCTGTAGGAACCCTTGCCTGTCAGAGTCTCTCACCTTCTCTCTGCAGAGCACTCAGTGGAGACTTGGTCTCATTTCTTGTTATCTCCCCAGAGGACTTGGGAAGCTGTTTCCTTTGCACAGTCCCCCAAACATTTGTGAGGAGAATTCCAGCTGGGATCCAGGATAGGTGTGAGGTGTGAGGGTGAGGAAGTTGTCAGCAGCCAGTGCAACAACTGAGCAGCCCTGGAGGCCAAGCCCACCTTCAGGCTGAGTGTAGCAGGAGCACCAGAGTGGTTAATGGGGGAGTTTCTTCTCCACCTTTGTCTTTCCTCCTAAACTCCAGCCTATGGCACCTTCAGGGGGAACACACCCCCAGGAGATGGAGAGGGCTCCGGGAAGTGTGACCCCAAATCACTATAACTTCTCAACATCATCATGTTTAGTAGATGCCCATAAACTCTTGAAAAAATATTTTAATGACTGTGATAACTTTATTTACTTATTTTAAGCTTTTTCTATTGGGGTATAGCTGGTTAACAATGCTGTGATATTTTCAGGTGGACAGCAAAGGGACTCAGCCATACTTACCGTGTATCCATTCCCCCCCAAACTCCCGTCCCATCCAGGCGACCACATAACACTGAGCAGAGTTCCCTGTGCTGTGTACTAGGTCCTGGTTGATCATCCATTTTAAATATAGTAGTGTGTACATGTCCATCCCAAACTCCCTAACTATCCCTTCCCCCATTCTTCCCTCCACAATCATAATGTGATAACTCTAGAATATGCAGTGAAGTCTTTTTTTAAATAATTGCTAAATATATAAAGCAACCCCAAGAACTTCCCCAGTAGTCCAGTGATTAAGAACTTGCCTTCCAAGCCAGGGGACGTGGATTCTATTCCTGCTCAGGAACTAGGCCTGTGCGCAGCTAGAGAACTCGCCCACCACAACTGGAGAAAACCCGTGCACCACAACAAAGAGCCTGCGTACAGCAACAGAGACCCAGCACAACAACAAAAATACTCCATGATTTATGGCAAAAATCAGTAGTTTGTTAATCCTCACTTCAACTTTAAAAAAAGCAACCCCCAGATGTCATGATACATCACCCCTAAATGTCATGAAGGGGTGTGGATGCAAGACAGTGACTCACTGAGATTCACTGGGGTCCCATGGCAACCACCTCTTGTGTGTCGAGCAGAACATGTGTGGAGCTCTGCTGAAGGTTTGTAGGAAGGCAGATGACCCCAGAGAGGACCCCGATTGCCCAGGGGATGGGTGGCTACACCTGGGAGGGGAGCCACAAGGCCACAACTTTGCCCCCTGTCTCAGGGGCCTGTTAGCAGCTCCTTCAAACTCTGAAGTAAAGGGCCCGGGGGTACTTTCTGTGGCATTGCCTGAGGCTCCATCACTCAGAAGTGCGCTTGTAAACCTGTTGGCCCAGAAGACAGCCCAGCCAGACTGTCGGCTCAGCAAACAGGTCTTAGAGAAAGCACACTTTCCTGGCCTGGCTTTGGGGTGGAGGTTCGATGTCCCCTGCTATTTAGGGGGAGAACAGGACTACCTGAGGCGCCTGTGGACCCTGGCTGACCCACAAAAACACGCTGTTCTTGGAGAATCCAAAACTCCTGCCTCTGCAGACTGCTCTCTGGAGCAAGGCTTTTCACGCTCCTGTTCCAGGCTCAGTCCCCAGGAGAAATTGCTCAACACTCTTGAGCAAACTTGCAGAACAGCCAGAGGTCTGACAGGGACAGATCGCCCCCCCCACCACCCCCACCCACCAACAACTTCAATTTGAGCCACCTGGCGACAAAAGTGAAAAACAGTGCCAGTTGCCACCTCCTGACCATCCTATGGAATCGGGGACCTTGCCCTGCTTCCTCAGCAGGCTTCCCAAAGCACACAGCATTATGTGAGTCGCCAGCCCCGGGCCCCATGCCGGCCAAGCCCACTGCTGCACGTCCCCACGTCCTGCCCTGTGCACCTCCTCTCCTCCTCCCAGGCCGTCCCTTCCACCAGAAATAGTCAGGGGTTTGGTGTGCAAGCAACAGAACGTGAAATCGAACCACTTAGGCCAGAAGGGAAATTTCCTGGAAGACTACCAGAGTTCAAGAACCAGACAGGAAGCTGAGAACTGCCATTTCACGTGCTTGCTACTCTCAGGACCCCTGGCGGCTGAGAGGCTCCGGGAAGCCTTCCCAGTTAATGATGCCTGAACCGAGACCTGAGGACGAACCAGAGTGGCCTGCCCACGTGTCCTGCCCACTATTGCCCCTGAGCTGGACTTTGTAAAAAAAGAAAACCAGCCATGCAGGCCTGAAGGTGACTTGGGTGGCCTTGTCTTATCTGATCTTGGAGGGGGATGGAGAGGGGAAGAGCACCCTTTGGGGCCAGGAGGTGGGGATTTTTTGGTCTGAGACCCTGGGAATGACACCTTGCAGCTCTGGGCCCTGGTTCCCTCACAGTCAGGGAACAGCTGTTCCCAATGACTCTCAGGCTGTCTCATTTCACTCCCTATTCAGCCGCAGGGGATCCAGGCTCTCCAGCCTCTGATGTCAGCTTTGTAGGATCGCGGCCAGGTTTGCAGAGCCTTCGTCACACCAGCGCCTATTTCCTGAGCACCTGTGGAGCTTGGCTCCTGCCTCATGATCTCAACACTGAGGCTCTGAGTCTGCCAATGACCGTTAGCCAGCGGCCCTGGACTCCCATTAACCTGGCTTCAGAAAGCTCTCAGGGGACCAGCATAGCCATGTGCCAGTAGAAGGGCTCAGATACCCCCAAACACACACACACACACACCCCTGGGCCCACAGGCCTTGGTGCACAGCGTCTGTCCACTACTCCCCTCGTCTCCTCTAGCTATTCTTTGTCTCCTGCTGTTCACAAACCACTGCCACTCCGGAAGAGCCCTGCAGGCACCCCACAATCTACTCTCGGCCTCCCACACTATTTGGATGCTGTAGCAGGCCTGAGCTCTTGTGCAGTGAGGATCCCCTCTTTCCAACCCTATCTCATACTCAGTCGCTTGGTCCCCAAAGCAGCTGGGCCTTTGCCCCTGATCCACACGAGTCCTTGTCTTAGGAGCATCTTGGCCTCTGGCCTTGCTCAAGCCTGTCCACCGTGCTGAGTTCAGATGTCATGCCCACTTCTCTCAGGGTCCCTGGGCCCAATCCAATCCCTCCTTCCTCCTCTGGTAGAAAATCAAAGCCCCAGGAAGAAGGGTTACAGGATCTGCTGGGTCCAGGGTAGGCTGAAAACCCGGGGTCCCCCGCTCAGAAGTTGTTAGGATTCCAAGACACAAAGCTCGGAAGCAAGCTTGATACCTTCCAAATGCAGGGCCCTGTGTGACGGCCAGGTCACATGCTGGGAAGCTGACTGTGGACGGGCATCCACTGCCACAGGAAAGGCCCCAGGAACAGCATTGAGTGCCATGCTGAGGGGGAACGGAGGCCACATCTGTGTGACCTGTGCACCTGCCCACCTTCCTCCACTCACCCCTCAAGAGAGCTCAGCAAGTGGACCCAACAGCTGAAGGAGGGGGTGAGGGAGGAGTTGAGAGACAGGGAATCAGAAGTGGGGCTGGGTGTTGCTGGCTCCTTCACTTTCCCACTCTTTTCAACACAGAGCCATCTTGTGGAAAAGGCTCTGTGTTTACCATATATAGAGGTTGGAGGCACCCTCCTCTCCTAACCTTGCCAGGGGCTGGGCCCCACCCTCTCAACTGACCTTCTGAAAGTATTCTGTGAATGGCCTCAGGTTCCAAGACCTCAAAAAGTCAAAATCCTTTGACTGTGTGGATCACAACACACTTTTGAAAATTCTTCAAGATACGGGAATACCAGACCACTTTACCTGTTTCCCAAGAAATTTGTATGCAGGTCAAGAAACAACAGTTAGAACTGGACATGGAACAACAGACTAGTTCCAAATTAGGAAAGGAGTACGCCAAGGCTGTATACTGTCACCCTGCTGTTTTAACTTACATGCAGAGTACATCACGCAAAGTGCTGGGCTGGATGAAGCACAAGCTGGAATCAAAATTGCCAGGAGAAATATCAATAATCTCAGATACACAGATGACACTCGGGCACAGTGAGGTCTGGGAGTTTAGTTCAGTGGCTCAGTCGTGTTCTATTCTTTGCAACCCCATGGACTGCAGCATGCCAGGCTTCCCTGTCCATCACCAACTCCTGAAGCTTGAGCAAACTCATGTCCATTGAGTCAGTGATGCCATCCAACCATTTCATTCTCTGTCATCCCCTTCTCCTCCTGCCTTCAATCTTTCCCAGCATCAGGATCTTTTCAAATGAGTCAGTTCTTCTCATCCAAAGTACTGGAGTTTCAGCTTCAACATCAGTCCTTCCAATGAATATTCAGGACTGATTTCCTTTAGGACTGACTGGCTGGATCTCCTTGCAGTCCAGGGGACTCTCAAGAGTCTTCTCCAACACCACAGCTCAAAAGCATCAATTCTTTGGTGCTCAGCTTTCTTTAGAGTTCAACTCTCACATCCATATACGATTACTGGAAAAACCATAGCTTTGACTAGATGGACCTTTGTTGGCAAAGTAATGCCTCTGCTTTTTAATATGCTGTTTAGGTTGGTCATAGCTTTTCTTCCAAGGAGCAAGCATCTTTTAATTTCATGGCTGCAGTCACCATCTGCAGTGATTTTGGAGCCCCCCAAAATAAAGTCTGTCACTGTTTTCATTGTTTCCCCATCTACTTGTCATGAAAAGATGGGAATGGATGCCATGATCTTAGTTTTCTGAATGTTGAGTTTTAAGCCAACTTTTCCACTCTCCTCTTTCACTTTCATCAAGAGGCTTTGTAGTTCCTCTTCACTTTCTGCCATTAGTGTGGTGTCATCTGCATGTCTGAGGTTATTTCTCCTGGCAATCTTGATTCCAGCTTGTGCTTCTTCCAGCCTGGCATTTCACATGATGTACTCTGCACATAAGTGACAAAATAAGCAGGGTAACCCACTCCACTCTTCTGAGTTGGTCAAAAGTTTCATTCAGGTTTTTCTGCACAATGTTATGGAAAACTCCAGTGAACTTTTGGCCAACCCAATGCTTTGTTACAGCAGTTGAGCTGACTAATACCTCACCCTCCCAGCCTGAGTCTCCTCCTCTGTATAATGGCAATACTCACAAAACCCCTCTCACAGAAGTGTTGTGGGGTTTTTTGGATAAAGCCATACATAGATGGAAGCAGTTATTCTCTGAGACAGTAAAAATTGCTTCTCACCCAGAATCTTGAAAAACAGTTTTCGGTTTGGAACATCCATTTGCCTTCCCTCCCTCCAAAAAAATCTCTGCTATTTGGGAGCTGCCACAAGACATGATCCTGACGGTGAGCGGTAAGTCTTCAATCCTTCTACACAGTTCTTTGAAATAAAGCATCATCTGACCTGACCTGCAAGTCACATAGTTCGTTCCTAAGCAATAAGCATGGACTGGAAGAACAACTGAGAGAATGCAGAGCTTTGGGAAGATCTTGGACTGTTGGCAAGGGTTGTGCCAGCAAGGGTCATCTGGGGTGCAGCATGCCCACCACAGTCACCATCAAGCCATCTTCTCTGGGGTCACCTTTTCCTCTTTTTCTGGGAGGCAGCAGATCTGACGCTAGTGGACTCTTTCCTTGATCTCACGTTCCAGGACTGCTCTGTCGCTGCAGGAGGGCACAGGCCATCTGCTTTCCCAAAGGCTTCCAGCACTTCCTTCCAGTAAAGAAAAACCCAAAGCCCCTCAGTGACCCACTGCTGAGGCACAAGAAATATTCTTGGACTTCTCCACATTTTCCCGGGTTTGCTCTAGAGCCTCTTTGTCATCACAGGCCTGAAGCTATAGAACTGAGCAGACGTGTGGGCAGAGGCTCTTTCCAAAGTCTGGACCACACTCGTGTGGCCGTTGCTTGAATAGCAGCTCAGAATTTAAGGGCTGGAAAGTCCATCTATGTGGTATGGAAATCAGGAGTGCAGTCAGGTCTGAACTAACTGCCGTGGGGCAGAAAAGTGGGGTGGAAAGTAATGCCCAATTCAAGGTGCTCAGATCACATGGGACAAAAGAATCCTGGGTATGGGCTGGGGAGTCATTGCCATCAGCAGAATCTAATAGGCCTCCACTTCTGCGGACTTCTCCCCCTGCCTTCACCCTGCAGCCCCTCGGAGACCCATCACCCAGTACGTCCTCTGGTCAGAAAGGCAGTTGTCTGCATGGTCCCAGACCAGCACTCGCTGCTCCAGCAAGCCCTGTGACTTAACCCAGGCCTCACCCATCCTCCTAAGCAGAAAACGAGGCCAAGGCTCCAGCATCTGTGAGTTATGAAGCCCTCCAGAGGGTCCCAATGCCCGTGCTCTGTTAGGTGTGTTTGGGTTTATTGCTGTCTATTACTACTGCCACAACACACCTGGACACCAAGGTACTGACCCTGCAAGAGTCAGGAGGACCCCTGCAGACTCCCCAGGATGTTTCATGTTCCGGCACTCCTGTCTTCTCACTCACTGCTGGGGCTGGGTTCCCCCAGCAGCAACCCCAATAATCATTCCAGTGCGAGCGGAGCCCTGGAGAGGTGACCCCAGGACACACTGCTGGGCATGGGGAGGAGTCAGCACAGGGGGTGTGGTGAGCAGGCCAGCACTGGGGGTGCTGGAGATGGTGCAGGCAGCCTCGGAGATGTCCCTCCCAGGGCCCAGGAGCTGGGCCATCGGTCCTCCAGCCCCCGTCTGTCATAGTTGAGGGTGACCCTGGGGTGTTGACCCCCCGGTATCCTGCTGCACCCTGGATGAGGCTGGAGTCTGTGGCCGGAGGACCCATATCCAGAAAGGACAGCACGGGAGCCCCCATCGCCAGCTCCGCCAAGCTTCCCCAGGCTCCCAGGGAGAAGGAAGGTTCAGAGACTCTGGTTCCTTATTCAGTTTCCCCACATCGGCCAAGGTGTCTCAAGTCCCCTCTTCCCAGGACACCTTGTCATCTCCCAGTGGGGCACTGCTGCTTCAGACACGCATCTCCGCTGATTCTGGGCCCTGCTGATTCTTGGACCAGAAGGGTCCCTCCGCAGGTGACCAGATGCTGTATAAAAACACCTTAGAGGGAGTGAAGTGGGGCCCCAGGGACAGGCAGTTTTACCAGACCACCTCTCACGCAGATGGTCAGCTCACAGAGGGCAGGGACCAGGAAGCACTCCACTTTTCCCGGGGTGGTCGGCTCGGAGCAGCTGTGGCTTAAGGAAGGACACAGCCAGCCTTCCCTGCGGGGCATCTAGGAGTGGTAACACTGGCACCAGTCACCTCACAGGCCCACCACCGAAGGGTGGCGTGTGAAGGACATTGAGTATGAGGGTCACCATCCTCTTACAATGCCTGCCTCCTCAACTCCACTGTCCCCACCACAGCCAGGGTTCCCCCACATCAGAGGCTCCAACTAACTTCCAAGTGCCCGAGGGCTTTCCCGGAACTTGGTGCCAGGAAACAACACCCTCCCGGAGCCCAGGATCCTCAGAAGTTGGATGCAGATACCCCAGCTCTGTCCCCTCTCTAGCCTCCAAGGTGGGACTGTTGCCTGAAAAACTGGGTCCTCCTCTTGGTGCGTGTTGGGCCAAAAGACACAGTCAAGCCAAACAGCGGGAGAAGGAGGAATGTATTACTTTCAGGAAATAAAGAGAACACTGGGGATCTTCCCCAAAAGAGTGTTTGCCTGGCAGTGTTTGACTGGGTACATGTGTGCGTGTGAAGGGGCTCAGACAGGAGAATTCAGCACAGCATTAGGGCAAAGGTCGACAGAACCCAAGCTTTAGTCGACTGCAGTCACAAGTCAGAAAAGGCAACATCGCCATCCTTGAGGTTCACCGGAGTGGGAGTCGTCACAACTGGTGTCCAACAACTCCACACAATTCTTTCTACCAGGAGCTGGTGTCAGGCTAAGGGCTCAGTCAGGCAAAATTCCCCAGATGCCAGACACAAGTCCAGCCGGTCACCTGCGCTTCTAACCGTCTGGCTGTAGATCAGAGGCTCCTCCGACCCCACTCCCGCATCCCCTCAGGCTGACTTGCTGTAGTGACTCACAGAAATCAGTCCTTACTAGACCACTGCTTTATGAAAGAATGTAACTGTCCCCACTTCCTGAGTTACATTCTTTCATAATACATTACAGGGGCCGGAAAGGGGACCATGCATTATAAAAGAATGTAACTCAGGAAGTCAGCTGGAAGAGATGCTCAGGGCAGGGTATGGAGAAAGGGCGGAGCTTCCCTGCCCCTTCCAAGCTCACCAGTCTCCTTCTTCTGGGTGTTCATCAACCCAGATGCGCTCAGGACCCCATCCTTTTAGGTTCTTCAGTTCAGTTCAGTTCAGTTCAGTTGCTCCCTCGTATCCGACTCTTTGTGACCCCGTGGACTGCAGCACGCCAAGCTTCTCTGTCCATCACCAAGTCCCGAAGTTTACTCAAACTCATGCCCATTGAGTCGGTGATGCCATCCAACCATCTCATCCTCTGTTGTCCCCTTCTCCTCCTGCCTTCAATCTTTCCCAGCATCAGGGTCTTTTCTAATGAGTCAGTTCTTTTTGCATCAGGTGGCCAAAGGATTGAAGCTTCAGCTTCAGCATCAGTCAAAGTTTTCTGAATGTTGAGCTTGAAACCAGCTTTTTCACTTTCACTTTCATCAAGAGGCTCTTTAGCTCTTCTTCACTTTCTGCCATAAGGGTGGTGTCATCTGCATATCTGAGGTTATTGATATTTCTCCTGGCAGTCTTGATTCCAGCTTGTGCTTAATCCAGTCCAGCATTTCAAATGATGTACTCTGCATGTAAGTTAAATAAGCAGGGTGACAATATACAACCTTGACGTACTTCTTTTCCTATTTGGAACCAGTCTGTTATTATGCACAGAGGCATGATTGGTTCAATCTTTGGTCATTGGTGATTGAACTCAACCTCCAGGCTTCTCCCCTCCTCGGAGGTCCAGACCTGGGGCTGAAAGTTCTACCTTCTAATCCTCTCATCACCAGATTATTCTTCTGGAAATCAGCTCCACCCTTAGGTCAGTCAGTTCAGTCGATCAGTCGTGTCCAACTCTTTGTGACCCCATGGATCACAGCACGCCAGGCCTCCCTGTCCATCACCAACTCCTGGTGTTCACTCAAACTCATGTCCATCGAGTCAGTGATGCCATCCAGCCATCTCATCCTCTGTCGTCCCCTTCTCCTCCTGCCCCCAATCCCTCCCAGCATCACAGTCTTTTCCAATGAGTCAGCTCTTCACATGAGGTGGCCAAAGTATTGGAGTTTCAGCTTTAGCATCATTCCTTCCAATGAACACCCAGGACTGATCTCCTTCAGAATGGACTGATTCGATCTCCTTGCAGTCCAAGGGACTCTCAAGAGTCTTCTGCAACACCATAGTTCAAAAGCATCAATACTTCGGTGCTCAGCTTTCTTCACAGTCCAACTCTCACATCCAGACATGATCACTGGAAAAACCATAGCCTTGACTAGATGGACCTTTGTTGACAAAGTTGGCTTTTTAATATGTTATCTAGGTTGGTCATAACTTTCCTTCCAAGGAGTAAGCATCTTTTAATTTCATGGGTGAAGTCACCATCTCCAGTGATTTTTGAGCCCAAAAAAATAAAGTCTGACACTGTTTCCAAATAGGTGTTTGCATGCAACTCCAATACTTTGGCCACCTCATGCAAACACTGACACTGTTTCCATCTATTTGCTATGAAGTGATGGGACCAGATGCCATGATCTTCGTTTTCTGAATGTTGAGCTTTAAGCCAACTTTTTCAGTCTCCTCTTTCACTTTCATCAAGAGGCTGTTTAGTTCCTCTTCACTTTCTGCCATAAGGGTGGTGTCATCTGCATATCTGAGGTTATTGATATTTCTCCCGGCAATCTTGATTCCAGCTGTGCTTCTTCCAGCCCAGTGTTTCTCATGATGTACTCTGCATATAAGTTTAATAAGCAGGATGACAATATACAGCCTTGATGTAATCCTTTTCCTATTTGGAACCAGTCTGTTGTTCCATGTCCACTTCTAACTGTTGCTTCGTGACCTGCATATAGGTCTCTCAAGAGGCAGGTCAGGTGGTCTGGGATTCCCATCTCTCTCAGAATTTTCCACAGTTTATTGTGATCCACACAGTCACAGGCTTTGGCATAGTCAATAAAGCAGAAAGTGGTCCCCAAAGTCAGCTTTTCAACATAACAAAATACAGCTTTACTGTTCCACTTAGGAAATTCCAAGGGATTTAGGAGCTCTGTGCCAGGAACAGGATGAAGAGGAAATCTGTGCCTTTTATTTAAATCTTGGTATCACACCTGCCCTGTCTCAACTCTCCCTCCCCTCTGTTCCCGCACCTCCACACCTACCACCTGCACTGCGTCGCTGCTCTGTATCCACTTCTAGATCAGGACACTAGCCATGGACCAGCACTTCTTACATGCTAAAAGAAGCTGCTAAGACGCAGAGGAATCAGATAGTCCTGAGAGTTCTGACTGGAGTGGACACATGTTACGGCCCCATCAGTTCAGTTCAGTTCAGTTGCTCAATCGTGTCCAACTCTTCGCCACCCCATGGACTGAAGTATCCCAGGCCTTCCTGTCCATCACCAAGTCCCAGAGTTTACTCAAACTCATGTCCATTGAGTCAGTGATGTCATCCAACCATCTCATCCTCTGTTATCCCCTTCTCCTCCAGCCTCCAATCTTTCCCAGCATCAGAGTCTTTTCTAATGAGTCGATTCTTCACATCAGGTGGCCAAAGGATTGGAGCTTCAGCTTCAGCATCAGTCCTTCCAATGAATATTCAGGACTGATTTCCTTTAGGATGGACTGGTTGGATATCCTTGCAGTCCAAGCGACTCTCAAGAGTCTTCTCCAGCACCACAGTTCAAAAGCATCAATTCTTCAGTGCTCAGTTTTCTTTATAGTCCAACTCTCACATCCATACATGACTAATGGAAATACCATAGCTTTGACTAGACAGGAGCTTCCCTCATAGCTCAGTTGGTAAAGAATCTGCCTGCAATGCAAGAGACTCTGGTTCGATTCCTAGGTCGGGAAGATCTGCTGGAGCAGGGATAGGCTATCCACTCCAGTATACCTGGGGGCTTCCCTTGTGGCTCAGCTGGTAAAAAAAAAAATCCGCCTGCAATGCAGGACACCTGGATTCAATCCCTGGGTTGGGAAGATCTCTTGGAGAAGGGAAAGACTACCCATTCCAGTATTCTGGCCTAGAGAATTCGATGGACTGTATAGTCCATGGAGTCGCAAAGAGTCGGACACAACTGAGCGACTTTCACTTTTTCTTGACTAGATGGACTTTTGTTGGCAAAGTAATGTCTCTGTTTTTCAATATGCTGTCTAGGTTGGTCATTCACTTTTCACTTTCATGCATTGGAGAAGGAAATGGCTACCTACTCCAGTGTTCTTGCCTGGAGAATCCCAGGGACAGGGGAGCCTGGTGGGCTGCCATCTATGGGGTCACACAGAGTCAGACACAACTGAAGCGACTTAGCAGCAGCAGCAGCAAGTTGGTCATAACTTTTCTTCCAAGGAGTAAGAGTCTTTTAATTTCATGGCTGTGGTCACCATCTGCAGTGATTTTGGAGCCCAAAAATATAAAGTCTGTCACTGTTTCCACTGTTTCCTCATCTATTTGCCATGAAGTGATGGGACCAGATGCCATGATCTTCATTTTCTGAATGTTGAGTTTTAAGCCCACTTTTTCACTCTCTTCTTTCACTTTCATCAAGAGGTTCTTTAGTTCTTCTTCACTTTCTGCCATTAGGGTGGTGTCATCTGCATATCTGAGGTTATTGATATTTCTCCCAGCAATCTTGATTCCAGCTTGTATTTCTTCCAGCCCAACGTTTCTCATGATGTACTCTGCATATAAGTTAAATAAGCAGAGTGACAGTATACAGCCTTGACATACACCTTTTTCCTATATGGAACCAGTCTGTTGTTCCATGTCCAGTTCTAACTGTTGCTTCCTGACCCGCATACAGATTTCTGAAGAGGCAGGTCAGGTGACCTGGTATTCCCATCTCTTTCAGAATTTTCCAGAGCTTGTTGTGATCCACACAGTCAAAGGCTTTAGCATAGTCAATAAAGCAGAAGTAGATGATTTTCTGGAACTCTCTTGCTTTTTCAATGATCCAACAGATGTTGGCAATTTGATCTCTGGTTCCTTTGCCTTTTCTAATTCCAGCTTGAACATCTGGAAGTTCACAGTTCACATACTGTTGAAGCCTGGCTTGGAGAATTTTGAGCATTACTTTACTAGCATGTGAGATGAGTGCGACTGTGTGGCAGTTTGAGCAATCTTTGGCATTGCCTTTCTTTGAGATTGGAATGAAAACTGACCTTTTCCAGTCCTGTGGCCACTGCTGAGTTTTCCAAATTTGCTGGCATATTGAGTGCAGCACTTTCAGAGCATCATCTTTCAGGATTTGAAATAGCTCAACTGGAATTCCATCACCTCCACTAGCTTTGTTCATAGTGATGCTTCCTAAGCCCACTTGACTTCTCATTCCAGGATGTCTGGCTCTAGGTTGGTGATCACACCATCATGATTATCTGAGTCATGAAGATCTTTTTTGTATAGTTCTTCTGTGTATTCTTGCCACTTTTTTTTTATTATCTTCTGCTTCTGTTAGGTCCATACCATTTCTGTCCTTTATTGAGCCCATCGTGGCATGAAATTTTCCCTTGGTATCTCTAATTTTCTTGAAGAGATCTCTAGACTTTCCCATTCTATTGTTTTCCTCTATTTCTTTGCATTGATCACTGAGGAAGGCTTTCTTATCTCTCCTTGCTATTCTTTGAAACTCTGCATTCAAATGGGTATATCTTTTCTTTTTTTCTTTGCCTTTCACTTCTCTTCTATTCACAGCTATTTGTAAGGCCACCTCAGACCACCATTTTGCCTTTTTGCATTTCTTTTCCTTGGGGATGATCTTGATCCCTGCCTCCTGTACAATGTCATCCGAAAGAAAAAGGAAGCTCCAGGCCAGCCTGGCTATGATCCAGCAGCCCAGTGGGCGACACCGAAGCAGGTGGAAAGCTTATGGGACAAACATGGGCAGTGCTGCTGGAGGGAGCTGTGCTCAACGGGCCATGTCTGGTCCCCCCAGTGACATTTTCTCATGGGAACGCAGACCCTTCAGATCACATCATCCACCATCACCCCGGTCCTGGTCGCGGCTCCAGACCCCTGGCCCCACCCATGGCCCCCACCTCCCCTGCTCCCTCAGAGCCCCTGCTGGTCTCACGGGGTGCTCTAGTCCCCAGCACACAGGTTCGGGCTGCACATGAACAAACTTCCATCTGGGTGCAATTTCAGAGATGAGGAGGGAGCCAGTTCGGACTGTGGGTAGCTCCTTGAGGCGGTGTCACCGTGGAAGGCCTGGAGGGGCCCTGTCTTCAGGGTCCCTTTAGCGGCAAGTGGCCCACCAGGTCATACAGTTGTGAGGTGCTATTCCAGAGGCTTTCCTTGGGCCTCAGGACGGGGCTTCAGTGGGCCTCCTAGAGTGCTGCACAATAGACCGCATGATCCTCGGTGCATCACAGGGGACCAGCCATTTATTTGTTCAGGAGTCTGCCACCTATCAGGGTAGGGCTTGGCAGGGAGGCACATGTCTGTCCTGAGCCACACCAGCCCCAGAAGCCCGACCAGAACTGGAGGGTCCATTTCTAAGGCAGCCCACTCCCAGGACTTCTTCCTCTGTAGTTCTGCTGCTTCCTCTCTGGTGTGTGTTTGTGTAGGTGACTGTGTAGCTGTGTGCACACACACTTCACGCCTGCTCCCCTTCTCCGTCCCTACCTCTCTCTTGCTCACACCTCCCCTCTGGGCCCCTGGCCACAGCTCAGCTCCTAAACTAATGGACTTCTGTTATCCCTGCATTCCTAGGACCCCCAGAAAAGACAGGTCCCAAGTGACCTTCCAGAAATGCAGTCCCAGCTCACTCTGGGCCAGCGGCAGTTCGGATGATTCCTCCAGTGGTGGGGGTGGGGGGCATGTGGGAGAAGGGGATAGCTAGCCACTCTAGTATTCTTGCCTGAAGAATTCCATGGACAGAGGATCCTAGTGGGCTACAGTCCATGGGGTCGCAAAGAGTAAGACATGACTGAACAACTAACATTATGTTTGTTTATGCTCAATTTTTAATAGTTCCTCTAGTGGGGGGGGGGTGAGGGGGTGGGGGTGGCAGTAGCAGGAAGAGAACAGCACATGATGGTGCTGGTCATCCTGTTTTGCAGGCACAACTGCCCACAGCGTCGTGGAACACCAGGAGATCAGCTCCAAGTCACGCAGCCTTATCAAGCAAACGCCATCAGATACTGCGGCAGAGAACCATGCCAATAAGGGGAGAAGCTCGGTACCAGGTTTAGAGACCCAAGGATACCAACCTGTCTTCAGAGATGCCAGCAGCTTAGCACGTCTGACCAGCTGCGTCCTTCCTCCCTGGACAGGCTCCATGAGGCATATAGGCCACTGGCGCCATGGCTGCTCAAGCCAGGATCATCTTCCAGAAGGCACCCATGTGGTTTGGTGACAAATCCCACCAATTTGCTGGTACACTTGTTCCAAGTTTAAAAGCCTTCCTTGTTGGAAGGATCATTGGCAAATAAGGAAGCTGTTGTCAATGCAAAATGTCAAAGCACACCAATGATTCCTGGATGCTTGCTTTGTGCCTGGCCCTGGGCTAAGCACTGACGACACCCTCTTCCAGTCACTCCTGACCCAAGGAAATGAGGGCATTACTGTCCCTCTTCTACACATGAGGCACTGAACCTCAAGAAGGTTAACTTACTTGCAGAATCACTCTGCTAGTGCAGGAAGCCACACTAATTAACTTACAAGTAGGTTTGTTTATAGGCTTCTCTGATAGGTTAGTTGCTGAAGAATTCACCTGCAATGCAGGAGACCCAGATTTGATCCCTGGGTTGGGAAAATCGCCTGGAGAAGGGAATGGCTACCCACTCCAGTATTCTTGCCTGAAGAATTCCATGGACAGAGGAACCTGGTGGGCTACAGTCCATGGGGTTGCAAAGAGTAAGACACGGCTGAACAACTAACACTGATTGTTTATGCCCAATTTTTAGCAGTACTGATAATAAAGGGAATTTACTGACTCTTAAAACTAGAAAGTCTAAACTTCAGGGTTGATTTGGTTCCCAACAGTCATCAAAGTCTGCTTTCTCCCCCTCTTTCCTGTCTGCCTCATGGTACAAGGGTGCCCACCTCAGCAGAGCAAGATGGCTGGAGCAGCACCACCACACATCACATGTCCAGAAGGAAAAAGAGAAATAGCATCTTTTCCAAAATCCCCTGGCAAACTCCTTCTCTAGGTTCAGCGGCCCTAATTAGGCAGCCCACCACCCTAGAATTGCTGCCTTAGAGCCAGCAGTGTGTCTAACTTTCTAAACTCAAGCAGCACCGGAAAGTATAAAACAGGCTTGCTTGGAAGCCTACTAGAATGTTGTGGAGCAATGATTTGAACCCTGTCTGCTCATTCAAACAGTATTTACCGACCCCTTGCTGTGGATCAGGCACAGTTTAGACGGTAGAGACTAATCTGAAAGTTCCGGACCTCCCATCTTCCTGTTGCTGGCTGGGCTGCCTCTCAGGGTTAAATTCTTGTTTTCATCAGAACCTAGGGCTGGTTAAATATCCTCCCGACCAGTGTTTCTATGTTTCTAGGACTGAAGAGGCTCTGTGACTCCAGACTGTCACTTAATTTCTGTCTCTCGACCTCCTAGTCTATATCAGAAATAATGATGCCTTCCTGAAGTTATGAGAATGAAATGAAACGGGTTTACATGAGAAACATACGGAAACTTAAAAGCGACATCCAACCCAGTGGGCATGCAGGAGGTCAACTCTCGTTTTCATGCTAGTGATGCTGGGATTCGGAGTTTTGTAGATTAAATTCCCATTTCACTGGATTGGGCTTTGTAAAGACATTGTCTTGTGCATACGGTTCCAAAGACGCTAGTTCAATTCAAACGTTCTACTCAACCTGCAATTTATGTTTATAAACCACATTTTTCATGGCGGGGGCGGTAGCCTATATTGAAGAGCCCATCCACTTTCTAAACTGGCCCTGAACTCTGAGAGCAAGCGTTCCCTCAGGAAAGCAGGCAAAGAACCGCCCTGGCATTGCCAAGGGGAACACACCCAGAACCGGCGGCACCGTCAGTTAACCCCTGCCTGGAGGTTTCAGCGCAGCCGCGAGACGGCCCCAGAGCCCCCGCCCAACCCCGCCCCAGAGCAGGGGATCTGGGAGGCTTCGTCCAATCAGAGGCCGCACCTAACCTCGGGCCTGCGTCTATAGACCAATGAAGACTCGAGCGAGCGGTCTTCTGGGAACGTGCCTCTCACGGAAGCTGCCCTACCCGTGCCACACTTAGGCGGGGCTAGCCTTACGGTCGGCCGCCCCACTGGCTGAAACGGCTGTCCGTCACGGGGCGGGAAGGGGCCGGGCGCTCGAGTCTGCGCGTTGCTGGCTGGCCGCGCGCGCTGGAACCCGCAGAGGCGCTGGCTGGACCCGGCAGGTCCTGGGAGATAGTGGTGAGGCGGAGGCGGCTCTTTCCGGGCCCGCTTGGGCAGGCTGCAGAGGACCGCGGAGCCTCGGCTGGCCTGGCCTACGGTCACGAGGGGCTCCGCGTAGCCGCGTGAACGGAGCCGCCCACGCCGACCCGTGCGGTGATTTCCCCCGCACCTGCCCGCCCAACTGAGCCCCTCGCTGACCCGGTCATCTCCCGCACTGAGCAGGGCGGTCACTCCCGTGCAGGTAGGTGCCCCTGCGCAGGTCTGCGCTCCCCCGTCTGGTAGATGACCCCCGCGTACGTAGGAGGTGCCCCCCCCCCGTCAGTGGCCCCCGCGTGGCGAGGATGCCACTTGGTCTCGCCGCGAGTCTGGGGCGGTTGCAGCCCCGCAGAAACGACCGCTCCCTAAGGACCCCCGGGCGGGCAGCTGGTTGAGCTGCGGAGGCCCGAGATGCCGGTGATCGGCGTGGACGCCAGCAGATGGGGGCTCGGCTGGATGCAGGGGGTGGTGTCCAGCGAGGGCGACGGGCCCGGAGGGGGAGGTTACAAACTGGTCATCCTGGAACCCTGCGCCCCCAGACTGGACCCAGAGAGGCAGGAGCCGGTGAGACAACCGCGCCGTCCCGGCAGGCAGCGTATTCTAGTAGAAGACAGATCAGGGCCGTGTCCACCCTCGACCTAGCCCACACCTGGGTTTTCTTTCCTCGTTGCGAAGTTGTTACCATAACGCCTCATCAGTTTGCGGTGACTATTGAAGGACGGGGTTTATAGAAAGCGCTGGGAAGTATAGTTTGGAGTGAGTGTTTGCGCGGCTGGACTTGAGGCCCCACCCCCGCCCCGAGGGGGTGGCAAGACCCGCGTGGGTGCCTGGCCCTCAGCCCTCTTTTCAAGGCCGGAGCTCTCCCCGCCTACCCGCTCCTCCCCCTCGCCAGTTCTCTCCTGGAGGCTCTGGCCTCCTCCACCTTCCTCTCCCTGACTCCCTCCTAACCTTGCGTGGGATCTTTTTTCTCTTTCAAAAGCTGATTTTTTTTTTTTTAAGTTAAACTCTCCCCATGTCTCATCCCCATAAAGAATCCGCCTGCAGTGCAGGAAATAAGAGAGGCGGGTTCCATCCCTGGGTCAGGACGATCCCCTAGAGAAGGAAATGGCAACCCACTCCAGTATTCTTGCCTGGAGAATCCCATGGACAGAGGAGCCTGGCGGGCTACAGTCCATGGGGTCGCAAAGAGTCAAAGGAACACTACTGAGCATGTATGCACAACGTTGAAATAAAGAAAATACTCAGTATTTAAGTTTGTAAATCTAAATGCATACAATATTTTAGTAATGTTGTCTTCTGTTGGATTTTTGTGTAGTGAAATATTTTAATCAGGCAAAAAAGAATACAACTACAATAGTTATTGTATACCCTGGGGAAAAAAGCAAATAATTTTTCCTTATGCTTTTGGACTTTTTTTTTTTTAAGGAAATGTTTCATTTTGGCTACAGCTAAAATTCTTCCTTGCTGTCACCACCCCCTCACCCCACAGAATTTCTTCTGTCTGGCCTGTCCTTTCTTGGCTCACGGGACTCCCCTGTGCTCCCTGGAGCTCTTGAGTCGTCACTCATTCCAGTCAGCTCCAGCCTTGCTCCTTAAATAGAGCCCATAGTGAGAACTGTGGCCACCAGTATTGGTCCTGTCCTGTCCTCAACGACATTTGTTCTCTTGCCCTCTTAGGGAACCTGCCTTCTCTTCACCTTCCCAGGCCCAGTAGGTGAGCTCATGATAGATGGATCAGCCTTCGTTGGGCCACTGTTCACTTCTCCAGAGTGTGGTGTCTGCACCAGACACACGAGGGCAGTCACAGCTGTTCCACGCTTCCAGGAAAAAGCAGCCTCCCACAGTCAGTTGTTAAGAAATTCATTGTTAAAATTCATAGTAATAAGCTGTCATTGCTGGCTATGGGTCTCAGGCTTTTTAACTGAGTGTGCGGTGTCCCCTGCTTCCCTTCATCCTGCACTGCAGTCATAGTCATGCACAGGTTGGGGATGTTCCTGTCTCAAATGAGCAAACGGGGGCCCAGCCAGACCAGGCGTCGGCAGCAGGGGGCGCCCAGAATTTCACCTCAGTCGGAGGACTGGTCCTTTGTGGGGCGTGACGGTCATCAGCATTCACACAAGGTCTCTTCCACCTTCCGCCCCCTCGGGTACAGGAGGCACCTGGGCCAAGGCCTCCCTTGGTGGGGCCAGTGATGGCGTCCGTGGACTTCAAGACCTATGTGGACCAGGCGTGCCGCGCAGCTGAGGAGTTCGTGAATGTGTACTACAGCACCATGGACAAGCGGCGGCGGCTGCTGTCCCGCCTGTACATGGGCACAGCCACCCTGGTGTGGAACGGCAACGCTGTCTCCGGGCAAGAGTCCCTGAGTGAGTTTTTTGAGATGCTGCCTTCCAGTGAGTTCCAGATCAACGTGGTAGACTGCCAGCCTGTCCATGACGAAGCCACCCCGAGCCAGACCACGGTCCTTGTGGTGATCTGTGGGACAGTGAAGTTTGAGGGCAACAAACAGCGAGACTTCAACCAGAACTTCATCCTGACGGCCCAGGCCTCACCCAGCAACACAGTGTGGAAGATTGCCAGCGACTGCTTCCGGTTCCAGGACTGGGCCTGCTAGTGGGGTGGTGGGACACCCCCAGCCTGAACCCTGGGCTCGCTCAAGTCTGAGGGGCCCCTGTCTGGGCATACACTTGTTTGTCACAGTTGCCTTTTTGAAGTAGTAAAATTCTCTATTTTTCTATTTGCCCAGGAGAGACTCTGGTTCTGGAAATTTTGATGAATAAAATGTTGCTTCTTTTCCCCTTGCTGGATGTGTTTGGGCGATACTGGGGAGAGGGGCCCAGGAGAAGGAGGGTTAAAGCTGCAAGGCCAGCAGAAGGCACTGCAAAGACTGAGATCCAGGGCTGCCGCACACACAGAGGACATCCTTGGGACTCTTCGAAAATCACCAGGCGCACATCCTGGTCGAACTACTGAATCTCAGAGGGTGGGCCTGAGCGTTTTTGGCATTTTACAAAAGCCCCCTAGCTGTCTATTAAAACACTTTAGAGAACCCCCTGACTAGGTGGCTGGACCCACAACTGGGACTTCGCACCTGTGCTGGGAGTTACATGGATGAAAACAGGTAAGATACCTGGAGTTAGCTAATAACTGCTTGTAAACAAGGAAGCTCCATTGACTACTCCCTTACAAAGAGGAGAACTGCTTTTAAGAGGAAGAAGTACTGAGGTGGGGCTGGGGGGCATCAGAATTAGATGCTGGTTTTACTCACCCTGAGGACCAACTCACCCCATTTCTCCAAAGTAAAGAAAAAATGAGCCGTTTCCATCATCCTTTGATTAATAGATGAGCTCTTGTGGACACGTGCCTTCCCCAGGTAAATCTGTGATCAGAGGTCAGGCTGGGGGGTGTGGGTTAGAATTAGGAATGGGGGACTTGTGTAGGCTGCACAGATGGTAGGGACCTCTAGCCCTGGGCTATGGCGTCCACCAGGGATGGCTAGGCAAGGTGGGCATTGCTGCCATGTCAGGAAGGATCTCACTCCCCTCTGATAGAGGAAAAGGGGCCTGACCTTGGGGACTGGACTGGGAGCTGGCAGGACAGAGGGACAGGGCAGGAGGCTGGATGGTGGCTGTTGTACAGAGGGTGGGGGGCAGTGGCAGCCTGTACTAAAGGGCAAGCCCTGGTCTGCCGGGGTCCAGCCCCGGTGGATCCAGGGAATTCGAAGGGTGGACGGCGTTGGCGTGGAAAGACTTGTTTATTTATTAATATAAGATTAGATTAAGAAACTATAGTGCAGTAGGAAGATTAAGTGGAGAAAGAGGGCTGAATACCTTGGTTTACGCGGAAGACCAATAAAATTCCAGACAAGGAATTTGCACCATCTACGTTGGGCCACCGGTGCCCGCTTGAATATCTAAGGGTGCCTCGCCTTAAGCTCCCTTTCTCGCGGATCTTAATAACCAGGGCAAATAAGTAGACCTGGCGAGCCTCCGCGCCCCAGATGGAAATTCAGCCTGAAATTAAAGTAAAGAGCAGAGGGAAGAAAAGGGAGAGAAAAAGAGAGAGAGAGAGAGACACGGGGGGAGCCAGATTCTCAAGAAACCAGGCCGAGACCAGTCCGAGAA
The DNA here is from genome assembly GCF_032405125.1 of Capricornis sumatraensis. Lineage (NCBI taxonomy): Eukaryota > Metazoa > Chordata > Mammalia > Artiodactyla > Bovidae > Capricornis > Capricornis sumatraensis. The sequence goes on from NC_091083.1 coordinate 45,084,546, forward strand.
ACTGGTCCCGTCCTTTATTGTTCAGAAGGCCTTTTATACTTTTGATAAAACATGGAGATCAATGGGTAACACAAAGTTATGCAGCGTTAGCAGTCCAGACTCTTATCAAAACCAGGCTTTTCTCTCTGCATGCCTAATTGTATACACAAGTCTTAGGTAATTTACATCATCTTCCAACCAAAAGGGCCAATTAACATTTTACAGCCTTTTTTCTGATAAGGGTTTGTCAACCACAAGACTTATTTGTGTTGATCTTCCCAAGGTCTGGTGCCACTCTCAGAAAGCACTAAATAAAGTTACATTCTTACACAGCAAGGATACAGCAACTTATAACAAGTAGAGGGAGTACAGTGATTTACAGCAGAAGAGAAGCAATTAACTCAAAAGTCTAGTGTTGCTAACATCAAAACTACTATGTATCTTTTTCTACATCCTGCTTACATTAACATCCTTCCAGGTGCCTAAAAGATAAAGAATAAGGAGGTCTGGCAGCAATCCTTGAATCAACAGTGAAAACCCTCTACCAATATAATTTTTAACTCTTTAGAAAAGGCTCTGTATCTTTAAGATGCTTTTAAGCTTTGTGCCTCCCGCGGTTGGGGGGCTGTAAGCAATTCACAAGCTGTAAGAGGTCTGGGGAACCTGTTAGGCAGGCTAGAGAGCTATCAGAGGGGTTTAACTGAAACATCCCTTTCAAATGCAGAAGACTAAAACCCTGAATTGACTTTTTCCCAGAGAATACCAGAAAAGCAGAAAAGCAGAGCACAAAAGCCGGCAGATTTTTGTTGGGGTACATGCTTAGGAATTTCCAGAGAGGTCCCTGAAGTCTGAGCACGCCTTGCGTATGTCAGCTTCCTTCCTCATGACCTTGTCACGGGCGGGATTCCTCACACTGGCTCCTGGCATCGGTCAGTGCCCCAGGCTGAGATGCAGCCCTGAACACAGCCTGGTGTGTGTGTGGGGGGCTGGTGGGGTCGGTACAGGGGTGGGGGGTGGTGTCTCAGGTGCCGGATCACTGGGCCTCTGGGAGAAGCCAAGCAGAGAGTGGACAGGGTCCTCAGGGCTCAGAGTTGCTAGGGGAGCAAGAACCCCCCACTGCAGGAGGTCTGTTTTCTAAGTCCAGATCTAAGCAGTCTTGGGCTCCCCAGGTGGCGCTAGTGGTAAAGAACCCACCTGCCAATGCAGGAGATGTAAGAAAGGCGATTTGATTCCTGGGTTGGGAAGATTCCCTGGAGGAGGGCATGACAACCCACTCCAGTATTCTTGCCTGGAGAATCCCATGGAAGAGGAGCCTGGAGGGCTACAACCCGTAGGGTCACAAAGAGTCAGACACGACTGAAGCAACTTAGCACACATGAACTAAGCAGTGCTGAGGCCTCAGAAAACCCACTCCAGTGCCCCAAGAAAAAAAAGATCCAGGTTCAGAGATAGCCAACTCCTCTTACAGAATGCTCCCCTCCAAAGGCTCATGACAGAAACTCTGACGACAGAGGTTGGTTCAGGAGACTAGAGGTGCACCAACTTGCTGAGGGAGGGTCCAGACACAGAGCCTTCTAATCCTCGAGGCTTTGAGGGGCTTTAGGTGAATGCAGAACTGTCTCATCTACAAGTGAGTGTCACATGTCATCAGGGTGCCCCACTGAAGGACATCAGCTGCTCTCTGACCACTGAGAGTCCACTGAGAGCTAGGTCAGACATCACTTGCTCTGTGGGTCTTCGCTAGTGCAGCTAGCAGGCAGGCCTGCACTTCAGTGTAGCAGGGGCTCACAGCCCCTCTGAAGGGGTCTTGAAGAGGCAGACCTGTCTGTGATACAAATATGAAAAATCTTTGAGAGTCTCTGAAGTTCAAATACTTGGTAGAGTATTAACAGTTGTTACAGGCAGGAAGAACAACATCCCAAGAACAGCTCAAGATACTTTGCACAATTTTCAGCCCCGTTTTACAAATGAGGAAACTCGCTTTGTGTTTTAAAAAAAAGATTCCATATAGGCTCGCCCTATATGCACGGACCACTAGAAGGACTGGCAAAAACGTTAAGTACGGCTGTCCTTAGGAACTGGGTTCTAGAGTTTTAACGCGGAGACAAGGCACTTGATGCCGAATGTCCTCGTAGATATTCATACAGTGTGCGCATCATGTTTTTTTAAATTAAAATTTCATTTAATAATCAAGGCTGTTTTCACAGCAAGAAATAGGGGCATTCAAGTTGCGGACACCTCGAAGAGTGGCTTCCCACCCCAGAGCGTCCCGACCTGAGCCTGAACCCTACCAGTGAAGTATCCAAGTAGATACCGCTTTGAAACATCCTGGGTTCTCGGGGAAAAGAAAAAAAAGGAGGGGGGTGGCGTGTTTTATTAAAGATCACCACCTGGCCCTGTGAGAAGTTAAAGTCTGGAAACGCTGCCCAAATTTAAGGCAGGTAAAGACGTGCCTGATCTCATTGATACAGCCCCAGCTGACCCAATACGGCTTGGCCTGGCCCACTTGAACCGGATCGTACAGCCGGACAGCGCTAGAAAATCCCTGCCCGGCCCCAGGGCCGGGCCCCCACCCTGAACCCAAGCCGCGAGGCCACGAGCCCCAGGCATGGACGCTCGACCCGCCTCCGCCCGTTCAACAGCCACTAAGCCGCGCATCCCGGCGCACGCAGGGAGGCCAACAGCATCACCGGCGACGTCCGAGGACCCAATGGAAACCGAGGCTCCAGCCCTGCCCTTCGTCAGCGCCCGGTGGGCGGAGCGGGCGGCCTCCGGGTGGGCGGAGCGGGCGGCCTCCGGGTGGGCGGAGCGGGCGGCCTCCGGGTGGGCGGGGCGGGCAGCTCCGGCTACCCTCCCTGGGCAGTTTAGAATTTGATGTGGGGAGCTGCTTACGGTCTGGTTCCAAAGATTCGCTTTTAAATCAGATCATTTCCTGGGTACAACAGCATACTTCCTTTATTCATTTCAGTATAGTGAAGGTTTCCGCAAACATTTTTCCAGCTTCAAGTATAATTGACAAATTATCTTTAAAGTGTACATGATGATTTGATAAACATATACATTATGGAATTATTACGACAAGTTCCATTAAACACTTTTTAAAACGTTGTTTTAATGACTGCATAATAAACCAATGCATGGGTATATTCAGTTGTCTCCTTTTGGGTAAGTAGGTTGTTTCCAAATTTTCACTAACATAATAATTACCTGAAAGTTGTTCACTCCACTTCCTCAGAATGACTACAGGGGGTTACATGGAGATAAATATCTATTCCCCTGAGACTGCATTTCCCAGGCAAACATTTGCTGCCTCACAGATTGTGTTTGACTTCAGGTTAAACTTTGTCCTATTCATTATCATTGCTTTTTATAGTGATGTCTCTGCCATGCGTACATGTATGTGAGTTGTCCATTTGTATTCTTTGTTTTGTATTAGGCTGTTGGTGTTTCTTCATTTTCTAAAGCTTCTTTGAATAGCCTGCTGTAATTTCTACCTTGGAACCTGATCAGGTAGCATTTCTAAAGGAAACAATATAAAACTTATAATAATCACATCCAGTTTCTTCACTTTAATCATTAAAGCTATTATGACCCTGAATAAAGAAGTCCTTTCAGCACTGAACACTAACCAACTTGGGTAGAACACAGAATTTTGGCTGCTTTTTCCACATATCCTGGTTCTGTGTCTACTTGGACTTATAATAATTCTAAATACTTAATATGCTCTTTTAAACACTTAGGCTCTTTGTTAATGACAAAGTAAGATTGCAGTGGTGTTACATTTTATATGAAATTGTCCTATAAAAAGTGGTGCGTCGTCTATTTGACATCTTGTGTTGAAGCAAAGTTGATTTCAAAATGTGCGTGGCCAGATTAAATTTATCCAAATGTGGTGCTCATGATAAGAGGATATATGTATTTTTAAAACATACATGGCTTAATGGAATCTGAACTCTTTCCACAAATAAGGTGCTATTTGTTCGTATGTTTCCTATCTCCTATCATTAGCATATACACTTTCCTTGAAAACATTTTATTTGGGCACACATCTTGAAGACTGAGGACTATCTTTTGAAACTATTGAGAGTTTTGATAAAAGAGAACATCATGCTGAATACACTGTATGTGTAAAAATCCCTTGCTTAAAGTTGTTTTCATCCATCAATGAACATGTGAAGTTGGAATCCCCATGCACTGCTGGTGGGAATGGAAAATGGTGTGGTTGTCATGGAAAATAAGTTGGGGGTTCCTCAAAAAGTTAAACACAGAATTACCATATGGTCTAGCAATTCTACTTCTAGATACATACCCCAAAGAAATGAAAGCACGGACTCAGATTCTCGTACACCAGTATTCATAGCAGTCACTGGCAGACCAATACCAGGAGAGCACAGAGGTGAGAGATGGTAGGGATGTGGCCAGGTAGTAGGGCTGGAATGCTGGACTTTAATGGGAAGCCCCCCTTCATGTCCCCCCAGCACCTTAGAAACCACACTTCTCGGTATTCACTTTTGGACTCACACAAAACAAGACATGGAACATCTAGGATGCTACTGATACTTAATCATACCCTCCCTAGTTCCCATTTGATGTTTACCTGATCTGACAGGAGACAGCTCTGTTCTGTAGTGGCAGAGGCGTGTGGCCAGCACAGAGCTAAGTTATGGAGGTTCAATCCTAGCTGTCTTGTTCTCCCTGTGTGATCTTGGGTAAGCTAGCCAACCTCCCTCTGCCTCAGTCTCCTCATTCATATAATGGGTGTAATAATACTACCCCCTCAGAGTTTTGTGAGTAGTGATTAACATCAGTAATGGGGGAATGGTGTAGTAGTGGCCCACCTTCTGTAACCATGAAGCACGCTCTGTTGTTATTATTCTGAGACTTGAGACCAGTTTGGGTGAAGTTGCTGGGAGGAGATCTGTTTGCAGGAGGAAGTCAGGGCCCCTGGTGAGGGAGGGGAAGAGACTCCCAGTCTGGAGAGAGACTAAACTCTCAGGGCATGCACCTGGCCCTGAGGCCAACCTCCAGTAACTGAGATGACTTCTGGAAATCCTCCTGAGAAGAACAACTGTGGGATACACTTCCTAGTGCACCTGGAGGAAGGAAGAGCCCATGAGTGTGTGAGGAGGGCAGGGAACCGGCAGAGTCTCATTTTTTTTTAGCTGCAGTAGAAAGCAGAGATTGTACGGTAGCTACAAATCAGAAGCTAGAAAGTAGGGCGGAACAGATGGTGGAACTGCTTATCTTGTTTGGGCTTCACTGTGAATAGCGGCTGACCCATTTCCCCAAGGTCACAGGCTTCTGCGCTGCCTGCACCCAGGCAGGGCAGGTGGGCACAGTGCCAGGGGGCAGGGAGGGCGTGTGACATGTGCCCCCTGTGGAGGAAGCGTTGGGCCATGGCAAGCCGAGCTCAGTCTTCTGCCACACGGCCTCCAGTCTCCCTGGTCCTGGGCTCCTTCCACTAGTGACACTGTGATCATCAGGGCGAGGCCTCCCACTCTGTGATGGACTTGAGCGCTTATAGTCCTAAACATGGAAACTGAAGGATGACAGTTATTTTCAATGGCTTCCATTCCTCCTGCCCTAACTACATGGAAAAGAGGCTGCTGCCTAAGGCGCCCTTGCCTGGACCCTGGCACCCGGGCCTTGCTACCCGGGTCCACACTACGTACCTGTTTTCCAGACGGGTACAGAGACAGTAAGAGAGGGCTTGTTCTAGACGAGGACCGTGCAGAGGATCTGCCTCGTTTCTGGACGTTGTCTACACTGTGCAAACTAAACCAGAAGACACAGGATGAGAGGTCGGCCCAGGATATGTTGGGCCTCTGGGACAAATGAAGACAAAGGGAGGTTCGGAGCGGCAACGTGAAGCCTCCGGAATGGGGCGGGGGGCGGCCCAGGCCCCGGGATCGCCTACGGACAGCCGAAGGCTCGCACACCCCGGGAAGCGGTGGCCCGAGCGCGAAGATCGCGGGCTCTCAGAGCACACGCGGCTCCGGCTCACCTGGCCGCCCGCGCGCCTGCAGCCCACAGCTACACCAGCCCCGACTCCGCCCGGTGCTGCCGGGCTAGACCTACAGATTTCTGCGGCACGTGACGGCGCCCCGCCCCCTCCAAGTGCCAAGCCCCTCCCCACCGCCCCGCCCCATTCCTGCGCCACGCCCCTCCTGGCCCCCTCCCACCGCCCCGCCCATATGACCCCACCCACCAGACGCTCCGCCCCATCTGGTGCCCCGCCCTCCTACTGTCCGCCCACCCGGCTGGGGCCCCGGAGGAGGGACCTGCACGTGAGGCGCGGGTCTCCCCCACGGGGCATGTGACTTTCTCGGCCCTGCCTCCGCCCCACTACCGCGTCGCGAGAAGCTCAGAGCCGCCGGCACAGTGTTATGCGCAGGCGCAGACCCTACTTCGCGGCGGGTGACGCAATCCTGCGCAGCCGGCAGGGCGTGCGGCGGCAGCGTGCGTCGGATCACGTAACTTTTCCGAACGGCTTCCGCCGCCTCCAGTGCTTGCGCAGGCCCTCCCCTCTACCAGCTGGGGGCGGGACCGAGCCCGACGCGGCCAATCGGTGTAGCCCTCGCAGACCCCACCCCCCCACCCCCCACCCCCCCACCCCCCGTGCCCCGCCCCCCGTCCGTCGGGCCGCCTGTCTGTTCGTCTGTCCGTTCCCAGGCCTAGTCCTCGGAAGCGTGTCTGAGGCGGCGGCGAGGTGGCGGGTACGCGGCCAGCGGGGCGGTGGGCGGCAGGCCTGGCCCCCGCCTCGCGCTCAGTGGCCACCCGCGGACTGGGAAGCCGCCGAGGAGTCGGGGTCGGTTCAGCGGGCGGCGGGCTAGGGGAGAGGCGGCCACGGCCCCTGCGTCCAGAGGGCGCTGAGGGGCTGGACCGGGACCGGTGAGGCCGACCTAGGGACCCGACCGCACCGGGGGGACGGAGGCCGGGTCTGGGAGGACGGGCCCGACTGGAAGGCGGTGTGCTCTGGGGGAGGCGCAAGTCAGACGCGGCGGCTCCGTGACCGTGTCAGGGGGCGCCCCCGCGAAGGCTGCCCCGGGGTTGCCGGGCGGCCGGCGTGGCTGCCACCCCAACGGCGGCCTGTCCAGCCTCCAGCCCAGGAGCCGCTGTGGCCGGAGGGACTGAGGGCCCTGCTCCAGGTAGCGCAGCTGTACCCCAGCGCTGTGCCCCCGATCGCCCCAGTGCAGTAGGACGGGCGTCCGGGGGTGGAGATGCCGTGGATTGTCCGCTACTTTCCAGGAAGTTTTCTTCGTAGAAAGTAGATATTTTCTTCAATCGGTTGTTTCCAAAGTCAGACAGGGTTTGCTTTCCTAACCGTGGTGGCCATGTATTTTATCTGGTTTCCAGATCAAAGCGTTTGTGTTTTGGTCGCTAAGTCGTGTGTCCGACTCTTGCCACCCCGGGGACTCTAGCCGGCCAGGCTACCCAGTCCATGGGATTTCCCAGGCGAGAATACTGGAGTGAGTTATCAACGCAGCACAGCTTATTTATTGTTGCTTTAAATTCTGTTTACGGGGTCTGGGTCTGCAGGCAAATAACAGAATCACCTCGAGAAGCAAATTGTTGCTTTAACATACTTCATTAATAATATCTTTAGGGCAGCCTTAGTCTTTTTTCATACAAATGTCTCTGGAGGTACACTGGGACTTCAGAAAAAATGCTAAGATGTGATGTGTGACTTCAAAGTGTACAGGAGAAAAGTTAGATTTTTTAGGTCGTTAATCAGTTTATATCCTCTAAAGAACTGATATATAATCCTCACAGTTCTTATTCCTTCTGCTTCGAAGGTTGCTGTGCATGAATAATTCTTGGTTTGTGTTCAAAGGTGTTTCTGGGAAGAAAAACATGGAGAGTGGTGCGGTCCTGCTAGAATCCAAGTCCTCCCCAATCAACCTCCTGCATGAGATGCACCAGCTCCGCCTGCTGGGTCACCTGTGTGATGTGACCGTCAGCGTGGAATACCAGGGCGTCCGGGAGGAATTCATGGCCCACAAGGCAGTGCTGGCAGCCACCAGCAAGTTTTTTAAGGAAGTGTTCCTTAACGAGAAGACTGTGGATGGTGCCAGGACTAACGTCTACTTAGACGAAGTGCAGGTAGCCGACTTTGCTTCCTTTCTTGAGTTTGTCTACACAGCCAAGGTACAGGTCGAGGAAGACCGGGTACAGCGCATGCTGGAAATGGCGGAAAAGCTGAAGTGTTTGGACTTATCTGAAACTTGTTTTCAGCTGAAGAAGCAGATGTTAGAGTCAGTACTTCTGGAGTTGCAGAATTTCTCAGAGTCTCAGGAGGCAGAAGGGAGCAGCGGCACCCAGGTTACAGCTGCTCTCGCCCCTGAGGCCTGGGCAGGGGTGGCCCCTGATGGCCCTCTGGCCAATGGGGTTGCCAGTTCTTTGGATCCCCCAGCAGAGAGAATCAGCAATGGCCTGTTGCCAGATCTGACCCCGAGGAAGTCCAGGGAGAAGCCAGACAAGAGGAAAGAGGTGGCTAAGCCCCCCTACCCCAAGCTCAGAAGGGCCAGTGGGCGGCTGGCCGGGAGGAAGGTGTTCGTGGAAATCCCTAAAAAGAAGTACACGCGCCGACTCCGGGAGCAGCAGAAGAGTGCTGAGCAGGACATGGAGGGCTGCGGGGGCCCCCGGGAGCCCAGCCCAGAAGCCCTGGAAACCGAGAAAGAAGCAATCACGAAGGATGAGGAGGACAGCGAGGCTGGGGCAGGGGCGGAGACCGTGCCGCCCAAAGTGGGGCGAGGTGAGGAGGGGGACGAGGAGGAGGAGGGAGAAGAGGGCCCGGGTCGGCGGAGGAGCAACTTCCAGTGTACGCGCTGTGAGAAGGCCTTCTTGTACGAGAAGAGCTTCCTGAAGCATGTGCGGCTCCACCATGGCGTGGCCACCGAGGTGGTGCACCGCTGCGACACCTGCGGCCAGACCTTTGCCAACCGCTGCAACCTGAAGGGCCACCAGCGGCACGTTCACAGCAGCGAGCGCCACTTCCCATGCGAGCTGTGCGGCAAGAAGTTCAAGAGGAAGAAGGACGTGAAGCGGCACGTGGTGCAGGTGCACGAGGGCGGCGGCGAGCGGCACCAGTGCCAGCAGTGCGGCAAGGGCCTGAGCTCCAAGACGGCGCTGCGGCTGCATGAGCGCACGCACACCGGCCACAAGCCCTACGGCTGCTCCGAGTGCCCGGCCACCTTCTCGCAGCCCTCAGCCCTCAAGACCCACCTGAGGTAGGCCTGGGGTGGGCGTGGAGGCGTGGTCAGCTGGTGTGGTCCCCTCTCCCTGGAGGGGTCACTGTTCCGTTGCTCCTTCTCGAAGTCGGGGGCTGCTTCCATTGTCTGGGTTCTCCCTGGGGACAGAGATGCGGGGATGGCGCCCTCTGGGTGGGGCCTGGGCTGATGGGGACCCCAGCCTCCCGTTCAGGCTCAGGGGCCCCTCTCCACCCCTTACAGCCCCCCATCACCCCTGCTCAGTCGGGCCAGAGACCCCAGACCGCCTTACTTTGAGACCCCGGCCTGAGACCAGTCCGGTGGCACGGTCTCCCTGGAGACTTAAGCGGAGGGACACTTCTCTGGGTGTGGAGAGTGCCTGCCACCTGTCAGTCTGATAAGCTCCAGGGTTAGGACAGTTAGGGATTCCATGTATTGATTCTGAAGTACAGGTAGGTGACATTCAGTTTTTAAATAAATTCCCTTCTGATGCTCAGTACTTATACTTGAAATTCAGACAAAGCAGTTTTCCACTCTCCCCGAGATCTGCCCTCACCCTGGGCCAGTCTGGGGGTGGTAGGTGTGTGTTCATTGTCCTTTTCCTGCCCCAGCCTGGCTCAGGAAGGGCTCAGGAAACGTGGTGATGGTCACTCCGTTCTTGCCCCGACATGCAGGGCTGACATGTGTGCCCTGGGGACCAGCTGGCTTCATGTGTTAACAGTAAAGGACAGTAACGGTTTTGACCACATGGTTCTTTGTCAGTCTAGGTGACTGTTCTTAATGAGGCAGTTTTATAAATACCATGTGGTGCTGTTGAGTGTCTTAATCTGTGGAGGTTCAGCCTCTGCCTGCATGTGGGGCACCACTAACCACACGGCCTATTTGGGGGCCTCTGTGTCCGGCAGGACTTGGCAGTCTTGCCTCAGGCAGAGACTGACTTGGGGCTGAGAGTCCTGGGCCTCACTACCTTTAATTCCTTCACATTTGGGCTTGTGGAGCAAAGGGTTTCTGCAGGTGAGGGAGGAGCTTGGTGATGCAGAGTGAGCTTTGGAACACAATCTGAATTACTCTTTTATGGTTTCAGAATTCACACGGGGGAAAAACCTTTTGTGTGTGATGAATGTGGTGCAAGATTCACTCAGAACCACATGCTGATTTATCATAAAAGGTGTCACACAGGTAAATATGCTGCTGTGATTGAATATCTTTCCTGTAGGAGGGAAACTGCAGTTTATTAGTTTAGATGTTGCTGTCTGCCTGGGGTTCAGGTTAAAGCCAGGATTTGCTTCCTCATCTAGTAAGTGAGCACAAGTAAGTGAATAAAATATGCCCACTGCCTCCAGTACCATGTGCCCATGGCCATGACCTTTGTGTACTGCTGGTCCTGTGTCCGAGGCATCCAGAGGTAGCCTGGTGTTTCAGCCCCAAGTTCCCTTTCCAAGAATCTTTCTCAAAGAAACTGCTCAGAATGTGGGGAAAGCCATATGCGGTCATCTCCATTCTTGCTGTTTCTAATAACTCAGCATCAGGAACAAATGGGCCGTCCAGCCCCGAGAAAGTGGTTCAGTAATCGGGTAAATCCACCCCGTCCCACCCAGGACCAAGCCTTCCGGCCTGAGGTCTCTGAATAATTATGAAAAATGCCTGTGCTTGGTTGTCAACTTGAGATTCACAATGAAGCATACAGTGAATCCCAGCTTTCCTGAAAACCTGCAGACTGAAGAGTTATGAGGTGTTGAAGTGGTGGAATTTTGGGGTTGTCAGAAGTTTTGTGGTATAATTTCATCATGCAAGGGAGAACGTTTAAGCTGTCCATTCTGATTTCTGTGCAGTGCTCCTGGGGTCAGAGCCCCGGAGAGTCCAGCTGTTGGGTATTGTGCTTATCACACAAGCCCAGTTTTTTCCTGCCTGCATTTAAAAGTGTTTACTTCTCTGCTCTGTCCTGTGAGCCTCAAGTTCAGATGGTGAGACAGATGAGCCACTTAATGATGTGAACTTCTAGACTGAAAAAGCAGAAGTGGTGTCTGATCAGAGTGGAGGAGGGAGTCAGGTCACACTGAAGCATTCAGTTAGAACTGGTCATTTGATGGACTTGCTAATATGTTCAGATTTTATTGAAGCCAGTTTTGGCATTTGAGAAATCAGGGCAAACCTAACAGAGGAGTCTGGGGTGCAGACTGCACAGCGTGGAGGGTGGATGCCCTCCTGGTTCTCACCTGCCCAGGTGGGTGGTCGCTGCTCCAGGACAGCCACGTGTGTTCACCACAGACTCCGCTCCCTTCCGGAAGGGCTTCTGCTAGAGACCCACCGCAGCCCTGTGGAAAAGTCCAACTTTTCCAGCAGACTGTTCTTGTTTGGGAATGACTGCATTTCCAAAATGTGAGCTGGCTGGACGTGCTCTTTCACCCTAATCTACTGGAATCTTTCTGGGGATTTCCAGTGGGCAATTCCACCAACTTTGGGTAGCTAAGCACTGTACCTGAGTAGATGTTTCTGAGTAGTTTTCACAAGAGAGGGTAGCCCGCAGCCTGTCGGGGCACTTCAGAGGGTGGACCTGGTCCTTCCGCCTGTGTCACATCTAACTCCCTGTTTCCTCTCTCTGTGTAGGTGAGAGGCCTTTCATGTGTGAAACGTGTGGCAAGAGTTTTGCTTCCAAGGAGTATTTAAAACATCACAATAGGATCCATACTGGGTCCAAACCCTTTAAATGTGAAGTTTGTTTCAGGACTTTTGCTCAGCGGAATTCACTTTACCAGCATATCAAAGTCCACACAGGTATGGCTGGAGTGTCGCCAGAGATGGGAGGTCAGTGTGCAAGAAAACATCCTGAAGGTTTTATTGAAAAATTATTTGGAATTTTAACTTTACATTATATGCCTTAATAGCATTTCCTGAGTTTCTAGTTTCTCTGACAAACTGGGAAGGTCTGAACATGTGTACACAGATGTGGACATGTGAACGTTTTCAAACCTTCAGATTAGAACTAGGGGTGACGGTGTGCATGTTTTTTTGGGACACCACACGTGTGCATGGTCAGATGTGACCAGAAAGTAGGTGAGCTGCCCACAGCCACTGCACCAGCTGTGGGTGAGGCCACGGCCCCCGGGGCCCCTTGTGGCCGGGGCGGGGGTTGGGGGGGCACGTGTGCTCCTGTGGCCCTGCTGTGGCGGGGAGGGGGGGGGGCAGGGGGTGCCACTGTGCCGCCACAGAGCAATAGGCAGCTCCTTCCCCTCCCTTCCCCCTCCCTCCATCCCTTCCCCTCAGGGGAGCGGCCATACTGCTGTGACCAGTGCGGCAAGCAGTTCACGCAGCTCAACGCCCTCCAGCGCCACCACCGGATCCACACAGGGGAGAAGCCGTTCATGTGCAACGCGTGCGGGCGGGCATTCACCGACAAGTCCACGTTGCGGCGGCACACCTCGGTGAGCCAGGCTGGCCCCGGGGTGCTGCTTCCAGCTGCGCGGCCCTGGATGGCGGAGTGCCCGTCCTCCTGCCTTGGGGCCCTCCGTCCGGGAGGGGTCCTAGTGCTGGTCGAGTCCATTCTGACGGGGACCGCGGTGAAGACGGGTCTGATGGGTGGAGAAGGCTGTTAGGCCCAGTGACAAGTGGCTGTGAACCAGAGGTCTGTAGACCCTGGGCAGGGACACATGGGTGACCGCTGTTGTGCGCTTGCTCCGCAGATCCATGATAAGACGACTCCGTGGAAGTCCTTCCTGGTCATCGTGGACGGCTCTCCGAAGAACGGCGACGGCCACAAGACTGAGCAGCCTGATGATGAGTACGCGCCATCCAAACTCTCCGATAAATTGCTGTCTTTTGCAGAAAATGGCCATTTTCACAACCTGGCCACCGTCCAAGGCAGCATGCCTGCCATGCATGAGGACAGCCCCGCAGACCCAGCCTGCAAGTCCGACGGCCCTGTGGGGTCCCAGGACACGCTGCTGGCCACTGCCATCAGTGAGCTTAGTGAGCTGACACCACAGACAGAGCCAGGCCCACATAGCTCTGCTCTATGACCCACGTGGACTGGAGCGGGGTCACCTGCCTGGAGGTTTCCAGCCTGCACTTGCACAGGAGGGCTGGATGTGAGCTTTCGTCAGGGGCCAAGAACTGCAGGCCAAGAAGCAGGCAAGGATGGCTTCCACAGTTTTCTGAACTGCTACTTGCACGTCGCTATCAAGTCACTTCTCAAGCTTTCCCTTAGAAATCCTGACCCGCATGACCTCAGCCACACTTCATCAGCAAACAAGGCAGTTAAGTGTCGCCTCACTGACCTCTGGTGGCAGCGCCCTGATGCCCAGCAACCCTGACACTCACAAGGCCGCGGTTACTGCTCAGCTTAGTCATGGGGCAGAGCGCCAACCCTGCTCCTGGAGCTGTGTACCGGCTTGCTGCCTTAGGCTTTGTTTAAGTTTGTTTCTGATACTTCAAAGCTATTTTTCTACCAAGGTGAAAGAAAACTGGGACCACATATTTATTTTCAGCTGTTTCTTTTCTGTCAAACTGAAGCCCATCAGAGATGCTCTGGGCTGAAGAGATGAACGACAGCACTTGGCCCCCGCCCTGCTTGTAGGCACTAAACTGAACACTTGCCAGGTAGCTGCTCATAGCACACATGCAACTAGGAAGTTGGTCATTAAAATGACTTGAAGTGAAATGTGGCCATCAGGTTTCCTTCCTAAAAACCCAATTAGGTAAAAGCTGTCCTACCAAAGACTAGCAGAAAACAGTGGAGTAGTTTTCGCAAAGAGGTGTGAAAAAAGCCAGGGGCTGAGAACACTTGAAACATAGTGTAGTTATTTTATCCATAAGCAGCAATGCAGTGGTTGTGGCAAATCTAAGAACACAAGAGTATTGGTAGTTTTGCTAGACTTTTTTGACTTCATTTCTGTGATTTTCAGAAACCCAGTGTTTTTCATTAATGCGTGAGGAGCCTGACACAGGCAAGTCACTGACACACGTTCCCCTGGGAGCATGAGCAGATCGGGCAGCAGGGACCAAGCGCCTCCACACGCTCCTTCCTCTCTGATTAGCCTTAACAGTGGACCACGGAATGGCCAGCCTTGTCTTAAATGTGCCTGTCTCACGCTGGCCACTCTTGCCTAAGTGGCATTTGCATCCTGCCCCAGCCTGGTTCTTGACCCACTGGCAAGGGCGGTTCACCGTGTGCACAGTGCTTTGACTCACAGGTGACCCAGATCAAAAGCAAAGAATTCCTCTGTCACTAGTCGCTCTTTTTCTTAAATTTTAATTTATTAAACTTGCTGTGAAAACACTCATTTTCTAAGAGAAAGGTACTGTATGTTTAAGTCCAAGATGGACACACAGATGCACGAAACGCCAGAGGAAGACCCAAGATGCTTTCTTCCCCATGAAACGCTGACGGTGCCCCGGGGGCTAACAGGCCAAACGCCTGCTCCTGGGGTACTGAGTCCCACGCGTCTCCTGCTGTGACAGCAACACCCTCTTGTATTTACACAACAGAAGTTATTTTCACACATGTTTTCTCTCAACAGAACGAACCTGCCCGCTGATGAACTGTTTTATGGGATAAAGTCATCTTAACAAGAAGGAATTTAAATAATAGATTATTTTGTTACCTACTGGAATTAATTTTTGTCTTGAATTTGTTTTAGAGACTCTACAAAAGTTTTATGTGTTAATAAATGTTTGTTTTGTAAAAATAGTTTTGCAAGGCTGTTTATTTTCATGATTAGAATTCATGTTCTGTAGAAATCAGATTCCTGATTGAAACAGGTATTTGCATTTTCTGGTCCTTGGAGTCTCGCCAACTGTCTGCTGCACTTGTTCTGAGATGTGACCGGCCCGGCCCTGTGCACAGGCCCGGCCTCGTCACAGCCGTGGTGAGTCTGCTCCACAAAGCCTCCTCTGTCTACAGTCACTTGTCTGTCTGCTTCTGGGGAGCAGAAGGGAGGGGAGGGCTGCTTCCTAAACTGCTGAAGGCGCATCTCAGGGATCTGGGGACATGTCCGTTTCTCCCCATGTGGGTGCTGTGTTGCCAGGTCAGTGTCAGCCCCAGACCTTCTGGACATGCTACCCAAGGGGGCCATTTTGCACCTTCTAGCCTTCGTGTGGAGGATGCAGTCAGCCCAAACTCCAGAGCTCCCCTGCCTCTGCTTTTACCCAAAATTTGTTGTGCAGACTTTGAAAATAAATTTGGCCAGGTCGTAAGGAAAGACCTTTCTTAAAGATGACCTTCACAGATATGTGGTTTTACTGAAGACAGTCACCTAAACTGACCAATGTGAGTGTGAGTTATAATTTAAACTCTAACTGGCATGTCACGTGCCTTGCCACAGCAAGGACATTTTTTGAGACCAAAAGAGTGCCTGTCCCCTTAACTTGATGGTGTTCCTGTTGCTTAAGGTGAAAGGCGATTTGTCCACAAGCACCAAGGCAGGCAGGAGGGTACACGCACAGGGCCAGGTGGCACATCAGTCAGACCCAGCTGATGCCTAGCAACTGCCCACTTCCCTCCACCGGCAAGGGGCTATGGGACCCTCCCCGAGGCTGGCCAAACCCACCACAAGGGCTTCTGTTAGGAAACAAAGATTCTAAGAGAGGCATCTGAATGAGAAACTTACCTTAAGGATCAACGACGGGGCAGAGCTACATGGGACCACATGTTAGTCTATTCATTGTGAGTTTGCCTCAAATGATCTTGGAGGGACCTGACTGAGGCACTGAGCACCACGTCAACGTGGCTCCGCCAAGACAGACCGAATGCTGGCCTCTGCCACCAAGGTGTCGCCCCTCCCTGAACCTTGTCGGAGCTCCCTGACCTGGCAGCAGCAAGGATGGGAATGCGGAGACTGCAGAGCCCTCGGCAGACCAGCAGTGGCACCAACAGACAGGATGGGTCTTCACAGAGCCCAGACAGCCATGCCCACTGCCCGGGGACACCTTCCAGAATGAAAAGCCAGCCCTGACCTGTGCAAACCAGCCAGGAAAGACACACCACGCTGCTCATAACTGGGACTTTATTTACTGTACAGGTTCACACAAAATACACAGACTCTGTGAAGGTGGATTTATCATCCAGGGTGAGTTTTCATAATACACCCTCCCCGACAGCCCCAGGGAAGAGAGACCCAGGCCCCCCGCAGAAGCCCTGGGGGTTGACTCTGGGCATCTGAAACACATGGTGTCAAGAGGAAACAAGAAACGCACACGCTGTGGTTACAGGGGCACTGTCACACGCGGTCACGGCTGTGCAAGGACACTGCTTCCAAATCATTCAGTAAAAAAGAAGTTCACACAAGCTAGAAAAACGTTGCCACAAAAAGCAAAGCTTTCCCATAAGAAATTTTAACTCTAAACAATGAACTAAACATGACTTGCTAAAATATGAAGACTGTAACATAGTCATTATATTTTGTTCATAAATAACGATTTATAAATGCTGGAAGTCACCACTATGAGTCACAGCACTGCCCACTCTGACGGAATGTTTCTAGGGAGGAAGCCTGGAGTTGTTCCTGGGACATTTTTCTTCTCACTTTTATGTTCTAGTGGTCTGTTCTAGCCATTACAATTATTTTTTACTTTTTCATGTGAAATATTAAAAACAAAAGCATCTTAACTCAGGCACTGGTCCTAGTGTTCAACATACCAACTCTGATGTGATAAAAGTGAGAGTGGCTCAGGCGTGTCCCAACCCTTCGACCCCGTGGACGATACAGTCCATAGGATTCTCCAGGCCAGAATACTGCAGTAGGTGGCTGTCCTTTCTCCAGAGGATCTTCCCATCCCAGGGACTGAAAATCGTGCCAACAGTATTTCTCAAAACCACAGATCTTCAGACGGGTCTGTCAGGGGATCAGGATAAAAAGCTAATAAACAAACGTCATTCAGTTTTTCCTTTACATGGTCAGACCACAAGTTTCCTTAACAAGTGGAAGCAAACTTTCCAGACCAGCGACAAAAGTGCATGACTGGCAGGGAGGGTTACTGACCCCTGGGTAGGCAGGCCTGCAGCCGGCAGACACACGCTCATCTCACCCGTGTGCTTCTGACAGGCTGGGCACTGAATCACGTAGAGCAACAAAACCCCACTTCTCTAAGTGTTTTTTTCTTAAAAGGTTCTGATAGAAACTGAAGAAGTACCAAGCAGGCTCTGTTCCAAAATGGACCATAACCAACAGCCAGCTTTCTTTTAAGGATCCCAGACCTTTGAAGGAAAGAAGGAATCCTCACTGGATACCAGGGTCCAAGGTCAGAGTACTCCATGTCTCCTGGTCCACTGCGACTGCCCTGTGGGCTGGGATAGAGCCACCACTGCCCCTCCTCTCCACCAGCCCAGGCCGCATAGATGACTCCACAACTACAGCCACCGAATCCTCACAGCTGCCCACAGGGCTGCTCCACGATCAGGCCTCCGCTGGTCCTTCTCAGCCTCCTTTCTGCCACTTTCTCCTCCCTCCTAGTCGGACTTGTTCCCCATCCCCAAACCTTCCTCCCAGCTCAGCCCTCAACCTGGACCCACTCTCTATTTCTGCCCAACAGCACCTTTGAATCCCAGTTGGTGGCCATCCAAAAATTCAACACCTTTCAAATACCAGTTAACATCTGACAGGACATAGGAAATCCCATTTATCTGTCAACACTGCCATTACCTAGCAATAAATGCACATCAAACAAATCACTTAGAAGAGATTCAGGAAACAAGAGCACGTCTAAAGCACAAGGTTATTAGCACGTAACAACAAGGGCAGGGATTAAGTTCATAGGTCAATAGCACACATATATAAGTCAAAACAATAGGATAGAATTCAAATACACCAGATAAAACAATCCATCAGCTAAGGACAGGTCCCCTCAGAAGCTCACTGGGGCTCTTTCCTGACGGTGCAGTAAACTGTACTGTACTCAGCCCACCAAGCCCACCGTGTCCAATTAACAGATGAAATGAATAACAGACAATTAAAAATGAAAATGAATAACATACAAGCTTCGACTGAGATAACCTCCCGGCTCTGGTGAGGATGTACACAAGGGGGCACACGGGGTGCCCTCTCAAAGTGGGAAAGTGTGTGAACATGAAAGGAAAGGGATATGCCAGTTCAAACACCTTTCTGTGAAGGTGAAGCAAGGGTCCTGCCCCAACTAGAAGTGGACACTCCCTCCAGGAAAGGAAGACACCTGTCTCTCCTAGATCTCACACACAGAGCACTTATGAGCTCAGGTTCACCTCCACACGGCCACACACACGAGCAGGCTGTGTCAGGAAGCTCCCTCATCCCCAGTGCAAGCAGCCAGCAGGCCTGGCTGACCTGAATTCCCACGTGCACATCAGCTACAGAACAATAGACAAGAGCAGGGAAACGGGTCACTGGCACCATCAAAAGAATCACGAGATAACAAAAAGGATAAATAATTCTAATGAGGAAAGCCATAAATGCATTCCGAACCACCATCCTACACTAAACAAACACGTTTAGAGAATCCACCAAGGTGCAGGTTCACAGAGAACATGCAAAGCATCTATTACAACAACTGGGTTGGGTACCAAGTCCAGGGAAAGGGACATAAAAACGTGGCAAATGAAACACAAGCTCTGCACATACTGAAATACCAAGGAGGAAGATTCTGGAGCAGTTCTTGGAAAACTGGGGACTCTGACAAGCAGGAGGCAGCCCGTCACACACTCACAATACGCATAAGAGCAGCCCACCCGCCCACAGCACGGTGACACACGCGGCGGCTTAAACACACACACACACACATCGTCAGGCTCATGTGCAACGAAATGAAGCCGTTGAATGGGCATCCCACAATGACCACTGGCCCTAACGCAAAATGAACAAGGACTCGGCGGCATGCCGCAGGGACACTGTGCCTCACTTGAGGTCTCCGTCCCCCTCCCCGTCCCCCTGGATGGATTTCTTGATGCGCAGCAGCATGGTGGTGAGCCACTGGTCCAGGCGGGAGATGGAGTCAAACTCCTTCACCTGGTGAAGGGAAGAGAAGCAGAAAATGGTCCACAGAAACACAGTCAAACACAGAATTACACCATACTAACTCTAAAATCATTCATTCTAGTTTACAACTTTCTTCATTAAGAGCTTTTTACATTGCTCTTATGCTAACATGCTGTGGCAAAAATCCACAGCAGCCTTTGTAACTGGACAAAGAGCATGTTTAACATGACAAAGGACATTAAGACTTCGTATAAGGACAAAGGGATGTGGAAAATTAATGTGGCTCCAGTCTCCAATGAACACAAAACATAGTTGCAGAGAGAGACCAAAAGGAAAAATTCCTTCAACTCATTTCCATGAGTCATTAAAGAATGGACTTTCACAGGGTGAAAACGGTTTTGTAGCAAAAGTTAAAGGGGGAAACTCGCCCTCCCACCATGGCTTCAAAGCCAGGTTGAATGAATTACTGAAGGGCACTAAGAAATTCACTTTGATTCTAAACGTAAGATGGAAAAATATGGGAAAACAGGAAATTGGTGAATGTAAAAAAAATTTTTTCCATTTTATGCCAAGAATATAACAAACGCTCACTGCTTTATTTTTATGTTTTAAATTTAACTGATTTAACTGACATTACTTCACACTTATTTATGGATCAGATTATTTTCCATAGAAAATACCCAAATAAATCATAACTGTATGTGATATATATTTGCCTTGCAGCTACAGTCAGCAGAGCTCATAGACCGTCTTAATTTTGAAGGCTGGTGGAATCTAAAAACATTTCTTTTGGAAAACAACACAGATATAGCACAATAATGTCCAAATAGATGTTTAACATTTATACAATGAAAAAGAGAAGTTGTATCTACAATGTAAACTTTCAGAGAACACACTAAATCCCAAAGGGGAACTTACTGCTTCTGTGTAAGCTTCACTGTTCTGTTCTTCATGAGCTTCTAGAAGTTTCTGGGAATATAAATACAGAAAAATTATCTTGGTTGGCTAAAAAGTTCCATCTATGAGTGAATACTTTAAACAGAGAAACAGCCTTCTTACTACACTAACTGATGCTGCCAAATGCCTTACAAAAATGGGGAAGTTTTCAAATACAAGAGGCACCCAGGTCAGGGATCCAGGCTTGTGCTAACATTTCTGATCCGCCCAATTCAGAGCATGGTGTGCACCCGACCCTAATGGCACCTGAGGCCTAGCGTGCGAGAGCAGGACTCACGGCTTCACAGGGTTAAAATGTTGCTAGATTCCAATCCCACTTACTCACTTTCAGTAATTTGCATTCTCTAGAGTCAGTGAATGCTGGAAACATTTCCTCATATTTCTCAAGAGCAAGCTGAGGAAGAAAACGACTTGTTAACATCTGAGTCACTGAACCAGAAAATGAAGCTTTGACGTTCTATTAACATCAACAGAATTTATTTACATCCTGTTTAACTGTTACACTCAACATCAAAAGCAACCTGTACTGATCAAATCTACTTATTTTTAATTTCAATTTCAGTTAAAAATAAACTTCTAAACCAGTTTTTCTGAAAGAGGCTGCTGTGGAGAAGACCACACGAGACAGATGTCATCGTCAAACCTCCCAGGGCAGGCGTCTGCTCTCGTGCACTGGACGGATGCTGTGCCCAGACGCCAGGGCCCAAACCCCAACCCTGTCCTCGCCTCTGCCTCCAGCCTTCACTCTGCTTTTCACTTCTCGCAATTCTCACTCCAACTCCACTTCTGAGTTTTAAAAAAGACATAATTCTACTTTTCCTGTCTCCCCTCAGCCCCCTGATTTCTTTAAACCAAACTACTGAACGAGGTGTGGCCCCTGGGTTGCTTTAACTTAAGAGCCTTGACAGCTGGGATTCCAGTGGCCGCAGGACAGCCAGGATGGAGTCAGGGATTCATCCCTGTCTTGTTTTTCATGGATACAGCGCAGTTTTGCTCTAGACGACGGGTGAGCACCCGCATTCAGGATGAATGAAGCACATCAGAAGCTGTGCCTCAGGGCGCCTCACCTTGGCGTTCAGCTCATCCACTATGAAGTGGCAGAGGGCAGCTTTAAAGAAGTAATCCTTTGCACTGTACTTCAACAGAGGGTTATCCATGGTGTTGGCCCCAATCTAGGCAAGAAAGTGGGATCAGAGTGAAAAGGTTGGCTCTCCTACAAAAAGCACGCTGACCCTCACCTGCTCTTTAGCAAGTGCTCTCTCTGCGTCTTATGTTAGAGAAGCTATGAAATCCATTCTTTTAACCCAAAGTCATGTACCAGAAATGTTACTAGACAGGAAACAGTATTTGAGACATAAAGTGCTGAACCTGTTAAAAGCGACTCAGAATTCCATTTCCAGGAGGATGGAACAGATTCGCTGTCTTCTGTCCCTCCCGCTAAGTACAACTAAAGCCTTGATCCTTTTATAGAAAATTAATATCAGGAGACTAAAACGTAGAGCGAAGAGCAGACCAGCATGGGGCACAGGGCAAACGGCAGGGAGTTGCCTGCTTTTTCTTGCATAAACCCCTGACTTGGAACAGAAAAAGCCAACAACCCATAAATGCCAGTGAGTGCGGCAAAGAAAAAAAATAAGAGTGAGGGAACAGACGGACGTCTGCTTTCTCCAGCCAGAGGACCAGGACAGGAGCAGTGCACAAGACAGGGAAGGCTCAGATGACACCTGCTCTGGCCCACCCCACCCACAGCAGCAAACGCCAGAGAGAGATGGGACGCCTGTCCTCCTGGGA
This sequence comes from Capricornis sumatraensis, assembly GCF_032405125.1. Lineage (NCBI taxonomy): Eukaryota > Metazoa > Chordata > Mammalia > Artiodactyla > Bovidae > Capricornis > Capricornis sumatraensis. The sequence continues at coordinate 45,106,423 of NC_091083.1, forward strand.
CTGGCCAGAGAGCTCAACTCTCCTGCCAAGGGAGCCAACTAGAAGCCAGCCTGCGGCCCCACCACAGAGGCCTTTGAAACCCATGTGGGGTTTGCACCATTTCTCCTAGAGGGAATGAGGTGTCCTCGCCTGCCAGCGCACCTGGCTTTACCATCACCTGCTAAGAACCAGGAGGCCGGGTGGAGAGCCTGGTCCTACACCTCCACCTGGCAGGAACAAGTCATACCTTTTCAGTGTCAAAGAAGACCAGCTGAGAGAGGAAGTTTAAACAAGACCCTGTCCTATAACAAAACGTGAAAATACCCAGTTTTCAAGTAAAACTGACTTGCAATACCAAGAAAAGGGAACAACTCAGGTTGAATGAAAAAAAGGGTAACTAATAAACAATAGTTCTCACATAGAAGAGATGTTAGAATTATCTAACAGATGTTAAAGGAATCCTCCTAAAATGTTTCCACTGGCCATTACAAAAGTGTTTGGGACCAGAGGGAAAACCGAAGCATCAGTGAAGAAAGAAAAAAAATTCTCAGCAAAAAGCCCTAAAAGATACAAAGAAGAAATGAGCAGAAACTTCAGAACTGAAATACATAATACCTGACATAAAAAATGGATGGGTTCAACAGCAGAACCCATGGAAGAGAGGGAGGACTCCGAGAACTGACGGCGGAACATTAGAAACTACTCGGTCTGAGCAGTGGAGGGAAGACAGACTGATGAAAGAGGAGCAGAGCACTGGGATGTGTGTGACGATGAAGCAAGGCCTGGCATCTGGGCCGTCTGAGTCCCAGAGGGGAGAGAAGGGAGTGGCTAAAAATCACTTGAAAATATAGTAGCTGAAAATTTCCTAAATTTGCCAAGAAACATAAACCTACAGATTCCAGGAGTTTAGTGACTCCAAACAAAATCAGAACAAAAACACCCTTGCTAAGCCATACAAACTTCTGAAAATTGAAGACAAAGGAAAACATTTTGAAAGTGACAGAGAGAAACGCCACCACACCTACAGGGAAAACAGCCTGGATGACAGTAAACCTCTCATCAGAAACTAAGCCAGCCATAAGGGCACATTTCTTACGTGCTGAAAAAGAGCTGTCAACCCAGAATTGTATGCCCAGAGAAAACTGTATACCCAGCTTCAGGAATGAAGGGGAAATCAAAGCATTCACAGGCGAAGAGACACCAGAAGAATGTGTCACAACCAGACCTCCCCTAAAAGAATGGCAAACGTCGCCCTCAAGTAGAGTAAAATGCGGGAAGAGATCCTGAAACATCAAGAAGAAAGAACACAGTAAGCAAGGTATGGGAAAATACGATGGGCCTTTCCTCCCCTCTTCAGTTTTGTAAATTAAATTGGGTGACTGAGGTAAAAATTGTAATAGTGACTGATGTGTTTCTAAAAGTGTGTAGAGGAAATACTAAAGACAATTATATATTGAATGAGGGGGGATAAAGGAACAGAAAGTAAATAAGATTTCTGTATTTCATTGGAACTGAAAAAAATGACATCATTACCCTGTGATACAGTATGTAAATGCAAAACACTACAAAGGCTATTTAGAGAGAGATACTCAAAAATACTTTAGATAATCAAGCAACCCCCTCTAAGACAGGAAAAAAGAAACAGCAAAACAAAAAACAGATAAACAGAAAACAAAAAAAAATAAAATGGCTGACTTCAATTGTAATATGTCAATAATTACATTAAATGTGAATGGTCTAAATACACCAATTAAAAGAAACTGGCAGAGTAGACTTAAAAACAAGACCTAACTCTATGCTGTCTACAACAAACTCACTTCAACTGTAACAACATAGGCAGAGTGAAAGAAAAAAGAATGCATAAAGATATGTCATATACACATTAATCAAAAGAAAGCAGGAGAGGCTATATTTAGTATCAAAGACTTCAGAGCAAAGAGAATTACCAGAGATAGAAGGGGGCATTATGTGATAAAAGGGCCAATGCAGCAAGACACAGCAACCCTAAATAAGCATGCGACAAACAGAGCTGCAGAATAGCATGAAGCAAAGACTGACGGAAATGCAAGCTAGACAAATCCACAGTGACAGAGACTGCAGCACTCCACTCTTAACAACAGAAACAGAAAATCGGCAAGTATACAGAGGAACCCAACACCATCAACCACGAGCAGCTTACCAACATTTGTAGAACACGTCACCCAGCAACAGCAGCACCACAGAACATAAAACAAACTTACAAGGACTGAAACCACACAGACTGCACTTTCCAGCCACAACAGGATCAAACTAGAAACCAAAAACAAAGATAACAGGGACATCTCCAAACACTTGGAAACTAAACGAAACACTTATTAAAAAACCCAGGGAAATCAATAATTTATTGCTATCATAAAAATAAATAGAGATAAGACAATGTCCCAGAACCGTGACAGACAAAGCAGCACTTCGAGGGAAACCGATGGCGCTAAAAATGCCCACACAGCAAAGAGGGAAATCCGCAAGTTAAGCTTCCACCATCAACGCCCTACAAGAGAAGAGCAAAATAAACCCAAAGAAAGTAGAGGACAGAAATCAAGGTAGCAGAAGGAATCGATGGAAATAGAAAAACAGTACAGAAAACCACTGAATTCTACCAAATATCTAAAGAATTGACACCAATCCTCTATAAACTCTTCTAAAAAATAGAAGAGGAGAGAACTCTTTCTAACTCATTGTGAGGCCAGTATTACCTTGCTACCAAAGACATCACAAGAGAAAATTAAAGATCAACAGCCCGTATGAATACATGATGCAAAATCCTGAACAAAATACTAGCACGTGAACTCTAGCAGGCCTTCTGCTCAAAGCTGCGCAGACAGCAGCCTCACCTGCTCGAAGATCTCGATGGCCTTCTGGTACTGCTCCAACTGGGCGGCGTATGCAGCCACTTTCAGCAAACATTTGTTAGCCGAGCTGAAACCAAGAACCAGGGCAGGGTGACAGTCCCAGAGAAAAATGACAAGACACCTCAACGCACCTTCACCAGGTCCAGTGCAAGAGACCCCAGAGAAAAAGCGGAGGTTTGCCTTTCATCACACATCACAAAACTATCAGAACCTTTCATCACACATCACAAAACTGTCAGACCCTTTCATCACATGTCACACAACTGTCAGAACCTTTCATCAAACATCACAAATCAGAACCTTTCATCACATGACACAAATCTATCAGACCCTTTCATCACATGTCATAAATCTATCAGAAACTTTCCTCACACATCACAAAACTATCAGAACCCTTCATCACATATCACAAAATTGTAAGAAAAACAATACTTGCCTGTTGGATTCCTCCCCCTTGTAATAATCGGCTGATTGTTCGTAATGGGCGATAGCCTGAAAACACACATGTTTTATTCAAACTACTTGTTTGAAGAGTTGCATTTACATTTGCACAGGTATTTTTTTCCTATAAAAACCCTTTTCAACAGCACAACTTTCATAATCCGGCTTGCTTTATTTTGGGAACACAAGAAAGCATGTGCTTCCAGAAACCTGGTGGCAGGTGGCTTGCCATCCACCAGACTCTCTTCTTCCTGACCCTCCACCCAGACAAATGCCCACCACCCCATTTCCCCAGGTCTGTGACAGTCAGGGGCAGCCACATGACCCCTCCTCTCCAAGGGGATGTCAACAGACATGCTGTGGCCCACCTCCAGGCATGGTCCATACAGTTGACTCTGCAGCCTTCTCCAGGCCTGTCCCCTTCCTATGAGCTGAAGGCAGTGACCACGTCTAGTGACGCTGGAAGCCATAAGCTGAAGATGGCAGCCTTTCTGTCAGCCCGGTTCCCAAGTGGTGTCCCCACCACTGCCAAACCCTAAGTGGTGACAGAGTTGAGCTATTCCACTCAGCTCTACGGCTTGCTGCAGCAGCACAGACATTCCTACGAGACCTAGGGATCCTGTAGAATCAGGGTGTTGCCTTCCATCTAGATGGGGGTGCTGTGAACTGTCAGGTGGAGAGGAAACAGGCTGCAGTCTGGAGAGCTAAAAGCCCTGGTCATGCTGTGGCATAAGACACAGTGAAATAAAGCACCCAATGACTCCAAGCAGAACCCGTGCTGCTGGAGCAGGAATTCTAAGGGAAGAGACAGACAACAGCGCCTGGTTTTCAGCAAGGCTTCGTAAGAGAGAACTCTGGAAAGATCAGCTAGTTTGTAGGCAATTATACGAGGACAGAACCTCATAAGATTGAAAAGGCCAACATCTTCTATACCCCAACTGGCAAGAGAAGTCAGATGGCGTTTTCGGTAGAGGTGGGCCAAGCGGGTCTGTAGCAGGCCTCATGACACACACAATGGCTTCGTGAGCCATTCCATCCGTTGCCCGTGGCTCTCCCACAGCAGCACAGAGGCCGCCACCAAGGACACAGGCGTGAACGGGCAGGGCCGTGCCTGGAGACCTGACTGCGGACACACACTTTATGTGCCATGCAATATTCTTCCCACCAGTGATCACAAAATGTAAGGACTGTCCTTAGTTTGTGGGCGTAAAACAGGCAGTAGATGTGCACACTCCTGCCTTAAACATCCAGTTCACCCAAGGAGTGGCGAGGAGGCAAGGCCTGACATGGACTCAGGCCAGCAGCTCAGTGTCTGCAGGGCAGCCCCGAGGATCTGAGAGGGGGCTGTGGGGATGCAGGGGAACCCCATCAGAAGAGCCCTCAGGGTGGGGTCACTGGGAACCCCCCAAGACTGCAGGGCCTTGGGCCCTCTCCCGCGGGCGTGGGCGGAATGACCAGGGAGCAGAGCCACCTCTGGAGCCACGTCAGCCTCTACTGGACTGCAGGGCACTGGAGCCCATTTGTGAAGCAGACACTTCTGTGTGGAGTCATGACACGTGGGGTCTACGGGTCAGCCATGCAGCCCTCCCTTACTAACACACTCCCATACAAGTTTTCTGAGTATAACTGATAATAGGAGAAAAACTGGGAACAATTTAAGTGATTTAATATAATGGGCTACTGTGCTAAGATAAGAATAATGACAGGAAGTTTCAATAAGAAAAGTTCTTTATGAAACAGCATATTTAAAAACAGCCATAAAAAACATATACCTGAAAGAAGCACCTGGCATCGACTCCTTTGGAGCAGGGGCAGAGCCATGGCACACACACTGCCAGGGACTTCCCTCCTCACCACCCTGTGAACGCCGAGGGTGAAGACCCAGTGCAGTGCCCGTCACAGTCAGTGCTCAGCAAACAGGTGCTGAGCAGACAAAGGCAGCTGTACTGCACAGGCATCCTGCTCACAATACCACCAGGTTTTCCGTGAATTTCTAACTAGTCAAACATTGTCTCTGAATTGTCTGCATCCTCTAAAGTACTTGGCACTCCTTCCCACTGTAATGATGGGATAAGTATGGGAAAACAGACCAAGTCACCGTGCAGGGAACCAGGCTGTGTGCCCGCTCTCCAAGGAGGGAGCAAACTACTCACCTTTCTGCTCTCACCACCTAAAATCTGAGGAGCGGGGCTGGCCTGGAACAATGGGACTGCTGTTCTGGAGGATGTGCCTGTGTGTTCAGTGGCTTCAGCCATGTCTGACTCTTTGCAACCCCATCGACTGTAGCCCACCAAGCACTTCAGTCCATGGAATTCCCCAGGCAAGAATACTGGAATGGGTTGCCATGCCCTTCTCCAGGGGATCTTCCCGACTCAGGGATTGAACCTGCATCTCTTGCGTCTCCTGCATTGGCAGGATTCTTTACCACTAGTACCACCTGAGAAGCCCTCAAGGATGATAATAAATATCAACTATCAAGAACACACAGCGTATGTAACAATGAATCCAGACAAAACTATTACCGTCTAATTTGGATAAAGCGATCACTATACTCCTCCCTGGGGAGCCTGATAAGCCACAGCATGCTGGAGAGCACTGGGCCCTGAAGGCAGAGACGGGGCTCCAGGACTGCAGTCCCCACCAGGGCCTTACAGACAACACAGTGGCTGAGAGCCAAGCTCTAGAGCCCACTGTGTAGGCAAAACAGCCTTCAGATGGATCATTCTTCTAGACCCTACACCCTGAGAAGCCCACCCTACCCTACAGACACCTACTCTATGCTAACACAGCCAAGAGCAAACCCCGTCCTCCAGGGACCTGAACCAGGGCTCCTCTGGGCCACTGATGATCACAGACTGTTACCACACTAATGTTTTACTTGAAGTCAAAGGGGAAGTAAGTTTACGGAACTTCACATGTCCCTGTTCGCCGGCTAAAATCCGAGTGAACCAGGGACACACTGTGGCCACATTAACAGGGAAGAAACTCACTCATGAAATGAATCAGACACAAGGTGCCTTAGTGTAACTGATTTTTCAAACAAATGTCATGTGCCACCAACCCAATCCGGAGAGTCCCACCAGGGAGGTGAGGACAAGAATGTTTTCTAGATACAGGAGCCCAAAGGAGAGGTGAGCTGCTCCACGTGCCTTCACCCCACACTGTTGACACCCCTGACCCTGACACCCCCCACCCCGTCAGGGCCCGTGAGCAACCGGCAGAACAGCAGCAGCACTGGGAGAGACGTGACGGGCTGCAGAAACTCCCGCGACAAACTGTCAACACCGTTTAACAAAAAGAAAACCAGGAATTCACCACAGATCATTTTAGCCAACCTGAATCTCACAGAGACGCATGTGGTGAAGAGGCTGCCCGAGAACTCGCCCTTCAGACCGAAAACTGAACGCTGAGGTCAGGAGAGGACACAGCAGCCTCGGCTGGCCGGACACTCTGCCCATCAGCACTCACCCTTCTCAGGACAGCTCAGACTCAGTAAAGACCAAGCCTGCTCCAGACACCCTGACCAGACAAGCATCTCAGCCCCGCTACCCCTGCTCTGCCATCAACTCTGCAGACTCAGAGTCGCAAAGACGGGCTCAGGGCCGGAGTTCACCACCTGCTCCTGGGTCAGCGAAAACCTCCCCAGGAGACACGGCACACAGCCCTGATGTGGTCAAGGTCTGAGGGTGGCCTCAGAAGAGCAGGGCACAGCAGACAGGGATGGCCCAGAGACCGTCCATGACACAAGCCAGTGAGTTCTGGGCCCCCTGACCACCAGGGGCATCCCTGTGAAGTCAGGGTGGGAAGCCGCCCGTCCCACGGCAGTCCAGAGGGGCCACCCCACCGGGGATCCCATCTGCTCTGGTGGGGAAGGCACCCTCGGCTCACTCAGCAGAGCCAGGGTCTCAGACACACTGTTATACCAGAGGCAGGCTCGGGCCAGTGTGGGGCACCCACTGCAGTGGGGGGCGATGGGTGTGTCCTGGAGAGGGCGGAGGTCCCAGTTTTCATGAGGCCACTGGGACAGTTCCTATCACAGTAACAAACAGGCAAAGCTCTGTAGAACTGGCGTGTGGTAGAAGAGCTCAGAGCAGAGGGAACAGGAGCCACAGGCCCTGAGGCAGAAAGACACCTGACACACGAGAGGCTCCGGACAGGTCAGGTGGCCACCACACGAGGAACAGGGGAGAGGTGCTGGGGGAGGGGGGTGGGGGCCCGAGGCTGTGAGTAGTGGAGGGACCACGTGACCCACTGCTGACGCGGACGGGCTGCTGCCAGACACAGAGCACTGCAGGCCGTGAAGCTGTGTGAGCGCCGAGGACCGCTGGAGCGAGGGCAGGGAGGGGATGAGAGCCCAGCCCCCCGAGAAGGGGAGGAAGCAGCCACGGGCAGGGGTGAGAGCACCAGGCAGCACCATGCCCCACTGGCCAAGGGAGAGGTGAGACAGGAAGCGAGGAGGGTGACAACAGTCCAGGGCGGAAGCAGGCATGGGATGAAGGTGATCTCTGAGCTCAGCATCCACCACCAACAGAACCAGCCATTCCTCCCTGAGGCGTGCCTGCTGCCCACAGTGCTCGGTTTTACATAAATGCTGTCCCAAATCTGAGCAAAGGCAGCCTGGGGCCCTGGCAAGGGGTTTCCTTCCTGCCACCACCCGAGGTCCCCAGGGGACCTCACCTGCGCGTGCTTCCCTCTGCCCTCGCATCCCCACCGCAGGGGCGCCTGGGGTCCCCGCCCACCAGCTCCCCCCATCTGCGCACCTTCTCAATGTCCACCAGCTCTGTTTCGTAGATCTCTGCGATGGTGATGTGGTGCTTGGCCGCAATCGTGAACCTTCCCTGGGGAGGAAACAGAGTGGTCACACCCCGGTTAACTGTGAGCCGTCTCGAGGGCTCCACCCCACAGCCGCTCAAGCAAGGCAGGTCTTACCATGTCTGTGTAAATGTCGATGGCTGCATTTAAGCAGTTGATAGCCTCTGAAGCGAAGGCATTCAAGGGAAACAATGAAAAATCCATTCAGTCAGAGGGTTTGCTAAGCCTGTCTTCCTGGGGGCTTCTAGACCGCTAAGGGGGCCCCGCTGAGGCGAATGGGAGGCAGGGTGGTTGGTAAGAAGCAAACACGCGTCTGCACATGCCCGGCCCCTCCACGAGCCAGTACACAGCAGCTGCAGCATCAGAGAGGAGGGCAGGGTGGGGAGGGGAGGCTGGCTCAGGGAAGCCTACTCTGACCCTGAGGACCTCACGGGGAAGTCTGCATCAAGAAGACAGGACAATGGAGCCAAAGCCAGCATCAACACCCGTCCATCTATCCACTAAAACCTGAGGGCAGCTCCTTCCTCACTGATATCATGTGTATGCAGTGATTTTGGAAGACAATTACCTTTTGTACAGGTCCTAACTTTTGGTGTACTAACAAATATCAACAGGAAGAAAAAGTCTAATAAAAGAGACAGCTCATGAATAACACCGATTTCCCAGAACAGTGAACCTCACAGAGCAGAGGCATTTACAACTCGGGCACACAGGGCCAATGAGCGCCCACCTCACAGGGCAGAGACATTTACAACACGGGCACACAGCTGGCAGCGCCCAGGGCACCGCTTCTGCTCTGGAGAGGCAGCAAAGCAAAAAGACCCAGTGGAAGAATCAGGAAAGTAAATAGATTAGTGACAATGAAAGCGATTTCCCCCTAACCTGTGTAAGAAATATGGATAGTTGTGCCTTTAAAAATACAGGAAAATTGAAGAGCTACCCACAAAATCCCACTCAATCCCCCAGCTAGGAATCTGATGCCCTTTTCCTCTGTTTTCTGGACGCATTTCCATGAGCACACGCTTTTTGTGAATCTGAGATTTCGGCTCCCAGTGGTCCTTCAGTTGCCGTGCAGACGTCCCAGGTCACAGGGCGTCCCGAACGTCAGGGCTTGGGTGCCTGCACCACGTGGGCGTGGCACTAAATGCTGATGTGCAAGGACTCTACTGTGCACGTGGGCTGTGCCCAGTTTTCCCCTTTGGAAATAAGCTACGGCTAATCCTTATACCACAGCCCTTGTTTCAGTGTGAGATTGTCAGGAAACTCGGGATTTCTGTGTTAAAATGGGCTGCTGAAACAGGAGGGCGATCCCACAACCACAGGGCATGTGTGGAGCGAGGTCAGGCCTTCAACTGCAGAGTGTACGCTTCTCCAACTCAAAAACAAAGGACATCTGAAAAACTTCACCACTTCAAATACCCAAGATCATTCTTTCCTCAAAACCCACACTTGGAAAAATGCTTTTTAAAACAGTCAGATAGTACTTGCTTTGGCAGCACACATACTAAAAAAGTCAGATGAATGCTGTGTGTATAAACTGTTCGTAATTATTGGATTTTACGACCTCCTGTTCACTGCATCTCGACATAAACTATTCAGAAGTAAGGGAACGAACCTTTGTTTCCCTTAGTGGGCAAGGTACACATTCATGAAATTAACATTAGAAGACTTAGATAAAGTTAATTTCCAAAAAACTGTCCACAATGCAGCATAGATGGTGTTTAAGAAGACGGTATTGACAACAGGATAAATTTAACAGTTTCCACAGAAACTTCAGATGATCAGGGTTAAAAATCTTCAAATCTCCACAGTCGGGGAGTGCGTCTCCCTCCAGCAGCAGAACTCGTGGGAGGTCTGGGGGTGCGAGGCTCACCTTGGGGGTCCGCCTTCTTGTAGGCGTTCCCGGCGTCCACAAAGCTGGTGGCTGAGTCGTGTTTGCTCTGCAGCTGCATGTGGAGCTTGGCAGCTTGACAGAATGCATTTCCTGCAGCTGAAGACGACACATGAGTGAGTCAACACAGGAGCAGCCACCCCCGGGGCAGCCCCGCTCCAGCCCACGCCTAGGGAAGGCCCCATCCTGACGGTGGCACACGTGCATGTGACCCGGTCACTGCCGGTGGCCACAAAGATGCCTGGGACCCAATGGGCCAGCAACAAGTGCTGCTCTCAGCCTCAGGCCTCCGTCCACACTGACTGTGCACTCGGCACTCAGCTCCGTCCCCAGTGCAGGCCCCACACTGATGGGCGTCTGTGAGGAGGCATGAGGCTGGGAGGATCCATTTCCACTGACTCGGCCGGCATAGCCGGAGAAATGGCAACACAAGCAGCACAAGCCCCCAGATCAGACCACCCCGCTTCAAGTCTTGCTCTGCAGAGGACGAGAGGACTTCCGGGCACTTCTGAAGATATGGACCCACCAGTGTAGCCTGGGCCCTGGCAGTCTGAGCCAACGCTGGCCCAAGATTGGAGGGGGGACTGGAGAAGCCTGCCCACCAGGCCTTGACCCCTACCTTTGTGGATCATGAACCTGGCAGCCCAGAGGAGGGTCCAAGCTGCTGCCAAGTGGTGGACAGGTACCTAGGACCTCCGGGTAGCTGGAAACTTCCCACCACAGCTCAGGAATGCGACAGCCCAAGAGCAGCTCTGATGAGCTGGGTCTCAGAAGTGTGTAGCATCACTCGGACCTCCTAGGCAAAGTGCTCAGGACAGCGTGGCCCCAGAAACATATTCATGTGCTGGCCATTTTCATAACTACATGTATATCTGCCCTCAGAGCACACCTGTGCTTTGCCAGGTTGAAATGTCATCATTTCTTTTACAACTTAATCCTCCTCCTCCCACCAGTAATTTCATTTTTTGACAGTTTATCTATGCTGGCCATCCCAGAACCAATGGTGTTCCATCCCTTCCTGGCTGGGGGTTAACAGCACAGCACGCAGGCTCTCCTGGGCTGGCTCCACTTCCCTGGACAGTACTGAAAGCACTGATTTGACAATTTCACGCTCCCACCTTCCAAAACAAGCTGCTGACTCACCTTTTCAATCTGAGCACTCACTCCAAACACTACTAACCTCCGTCTCTACCAGTGTGGAAGTATCTTTAAAGGAGCATATTACTAAAATAAAGTTACACACCTTCTCAGACCCAGTTTCCTCAACTGTAAACATCTAATTCCTGCCAGGATGATCTCTCAAGAGCAGAGTAGCAGACAAATCAGACAAATTCTTTTATCCTCATAAAATAACTTCTAAAACTATAAAGAGATGAGATGCAGTGGTATCATGATCACTACCACCACAACAAGGAAACAATTTCAAAGAACCTAATTTTCTTTCAGTTTATTATTTCTTTTTTTAACCACTTTTAAAATTGAGGTATAGTAGATTCACAATGTTGTGTTAGTTTGATGTACAGCAAACGGTTTCAGTTATATGTGTGTCTCTGTGTGTGTGTGTGTATATATATATATATACATATATTCATTTTCAGACTCTTTTCCTTTATAGGCTATTATAAAATACCTAGTATAGCTTCTTGTGATATACGGTAGATCCTTGTTTATTTTATAAACTGCGGTATCTGTTAGTCCCAAATTCAAGGAACCTAATACTCTGTAAAATACACTGAGCGCCTGTCTACTGTGCTGCACATATGGGTCCAGGCCCTGCAGGCAGAGCAGAGAGAAAGCTTCCAGAAACACGCTGGTCGTCCAAGGTTTATGTTCCGGGGAGAAATAGCACATAATAAAAGCACAGACAATACAAACAATGGACTTCACTTATTTTTGCTAGATGGTGGTAAGGGCATCAGGGAAGAGGGGAAGGGGCTTCCTAGAAGAGTGGACCGCCAGGGATGGCCAGGAGAGACCTCACTAAGAGGATGATGACATTTGTAGAAGGGCCTGGAGGAAAATAGGGACCAGCCACACCCTACTGTGGGGAAGACAGTGTCAGAGGGACAGCAGAGCACAGGCAGAGAGTCAGAGGAGGGAGCTGGGGAAGAAGTGGGCAGGTAGGAGAAGCGTCCAGAGGCAGAGAGTCAGAGGAGGGAGCCGGGGAAGAAGTGGGCAGGTAGAAGAAGCGTCCAGAGTGAGGAGACGATGGGAGACCAGCTAGACTCTGAAGGCCACCTTGAAGGATTATAGCTCTGCCCTAAGATTACATGACCTGACTAGAGATTTAACAGGGCTACTTTGGTTTCTTCATTAAAACAAACAGGTAAAGTCAAGAGGCAGGGAGATGTCAGCCCAGGCAAGAGATCACAAGGGTAGGGGTGAGGGTATACATATATCCCTTTCAGTTACATGAACAGTAACGCTCCTCTGAAAGGAACTTTCAAAGGTTAGAACATCTGGTCCCCAGATAAACAAAGGAAAAGGTCTTTTTAGATAAGATCACTTTTTACATATTATTACTGGATCTGATCCTGGTTTTTCCAACAGTCAGGTATGGATGTGAAAGTTGGACCATAAAGGCGGCTGAGCCCTGAAGAACGGATGCTTTTGAACTGTGGTGTTGGAGAAGACTACTGAGAGTTCCTTGGACAGCAAGGAGATCCAACCATTCCATCCTAAAGGAAATCAACCCTGAATACTCACTGGAAAGACCGATGCTGAACCTGAAGCTTAAATACTTTGGCCACCTGAAGGGAAGAGCCGACTCATTAGGAAAGACACTGATGCTGGGAAAGATTGAGGACAGGAAGAGAAGGGGACAACAGAGGATGAGATGGCTGGATGGCATCACTGACTCAATGGACATGAGTTCGAGCAATCTCCGGGAAATGGGGAAGGACAGGGAAGCCTGGTGTGCTGTAGTCCGTGGGGTCACAAGGAGTTAAGACACGACTGAGTGACTGAACAACAACGCTAACAGGACCCGAACCAAAAAAAAGGTGACCACTAATCCTCTTTTCTCCTCTCTTTTAAAATACATTATAATTCAGGGGCAAAGGCACTTTGAAAACAGAACATATCTTTCTTATCTAAATGTTTTAAAAAGAATTTTACAGCCAGACAGGATCTTTCAGGGCCATCTAAGCCAACAGCATCTACTTCATAGAACTGATTTGGAAGCGTCCGCCTTAGAAACAAGTGGAGAGGCTGCACACCTTACGTTCACATGACTCGGCGTGGCTCGGACACCTCGGTCAAGATAGGAGAGCCCCTGGGGAAACAAACGTGCTTTGGGAGGGAAAGGTCCCCCACCTCAGGTCATCTGCAGGCTCAACAGGGCCAGAGACCCACATCCTGCCTGGTCAAAAGCCATGTCCACCTTCACTACAGAAAAACCCCTTCATGTAACCTCTTTTTTTCCAGGGGTAGAGGAAAGATTCTACTTCTTGAATCAGTGTTGGAAAAGAGTCACCCCCTCTCGAAAAGAATTCTGATTTCATTTGGTGTACCTTCCCTGCGTAAAAGTATCATGTTAGAAAATGAGGAGTCTCTCAGGGTTTAGAAGTAACACTCCCACTGCCTCATTTCTCAGGGGACCACAATCAGTTATCAGGGTAAGGTATGGTTAGAAAGTCTCCACCAAGGTTTAGGCAAAGAAAAGCAGGCATTTCTATTTATCTGACATCTTTTTCAGTAACTTTTACTTCAACTTTCATTCCTTGTACTAAATTTATTTAAGCACATGAGTAAACAGCAAAGGTTACCCTTCTTAACTCGAAGTAATAGTCTTTTTAATCACCACATGCCCACTGTAGTAAGTGTTTTGCAGACACTAAAGCAGACACGCCTTTATGCCTAAACTTCAATCAGTATTTCAAGCTTTGCTCCCTTGGATCAACAGCCCCTCTCCCCCACCCCACCCACACAGCCAGCAGTTTTTCTAAGGGGAAGGCAGAGAGTCATGTCCTTCTTCAAAGTGATTTTAAAGTTATTTGCCTGGAAAGCAAACAAACAACACCTTCATACATACCACTCCAGTTCTTGGCCATCTTGAACATGTTCGCAGCTCTGGTATACATTTCACAAGCCTCTTCTATTCTTGTGTTTCCTCTGAGAAAAATGTAAAGATGAGGTTAAGTTTTACAGTAACAACCATCCATGTCCCTAAATATCCCTCAAGTAATGGACATCTACCAAGCACTTACAACGTGCCAGACCAGTGCTAGAGAACCTTGCCAGCAGCTCAGACGGGACACTCTGATCACCCTTGCTGCCCCAGGTGAGGGAACCGAGGTCTAAGAGAGTAAACGCCACCCTTCGAGGATGCCAGAGCACTGAGACGCAGACACCGCTGTGGCAGGACCCAGGGCCTACACCCTCAAGAGCGTCCTTTCCATGCATGTGAACAGAAGTTTTACTTGTCCCGAGGAATGAGAAGTATATTTTTGAAAGGAGACTGAATTTTGAAGGATAAAGACATGTTGATGCTTTTAACGTCCAAGAGCACTGTTTATGTTCAGACTTAAAAACAAAACCTGACGCAGGAGCAGCAATGCACCAGGCTGCTCAAGGGCTGCAATGCCTGGTGTGAAAGGGGCCGGGGGTCCAGCCCCCATGCTGTGGAAATGCACTCTACAACATCCTGTGGGGGAACCTCATCGCTTTCAGAGTTTCCACTGCACCACGCTGAGGCCTCCACACCCACTGCTCCTCTGTCTCGTGTGTCTACTCTACAAACAAGAAAGGATGAGAGAGAACCAGAACAAGATGGGCTCAGCACAATACACACCACACGCCAAGGGGAACTCCCAGCGGGAAACGGACGTAAGGACTAAGCGAGGGTGAGGCCAAGGCTGACTGCAGTCTGGAGGGGGGACAGCCACGAAGCTTGCAGAGGGCAGGCACGGATCACGTGTGACTCTACCTGGAGCAGTCACCACCGAGTGTCTGACTCCAGACTAGCACTTTAATTTCTTTGGGTCTCCAATCTTGCATGCGTAAACTGAGAGTAATACACAGTCTATCAGTTCAGTTCAGTTCAGTTCAGTCGCTCAGTCGTGTCCAACTCTTTGCGACCCCATGAATCGCAGCACGCCAGGCCTCCCTGTCCATCACCAACTCCTGGAGTTCACTCAGACTCGCATCCATCGAGTCCGTGATGCCATCCAGCCATCTCATCCTCTGTCATCCCCTTCTCCTCCTGCCCCCAATCCCTCCCAGCATCAAAGTCTTCTCCAATGAGTCAACTCTTCGCATGAAGTGGGCAAAGTACTGGAGCTTCAGCTTTAGCATCATTCCTTCCAAAGAAATCCCAGGCTTGATCTCCTTTAGAATGGACTGGTTGGATCTTCTTGCAGTCCAAGGGACTCTCAAGAGTCTTCTCCAATACCACAGTTCAAAAGCATCAATTCTTCGGTGCTCAGCCTTCTTCACAGTCCAACTCTCACATCCATACATGACCACAGGAAAAACCATAGCCTTGACTAGACGGACCTTAGTCGGCAAAGTAATGTCTCTGCTTTTGAATATGCTATCTAGGTTGGTCATAACTTTTCTTCCAAGGAGTAAGCGTCTTTTAATTTCATGGCTGCAATCACCATCTGCAGTGATTTTGGGGCCCCCAAAATAAAGTCTGATACTGTTTCCCCATCTATTTCCCATGAAGTGATGAGACCAGATGCCATGATCTTCGTTTTCTGAATGTTGAGCTTTAAGTCAACTTTTCTGGGTTATTATGAAGATCAGAAGAAATAATCCATGTGGAGTTGTCACTGCAGGGCTGGATCCAGAGTCAGTCAGGATGATCACTGTAACTAGATTCGTGTACTGAAAGCATACAAACTCTGGACTATTTGTACACCTCATAAGTGATCTGTATCTAGAATATATAAAGAACCCTTACAACTCCACAACAAAAAGACTAATGATTCAAGTAAAAATGGATGAAAGATCTGAATAGACACTTCCCCAAAGCTTAAAAAAAAGACATAGCCAATAAGCCCTTGAAAAGATACTCAACATCATTAAACATCAGAGAAATGCAAATCAAAAGCACAAATAAGATAGCACTTTACTCCCACCCTGCTGGTTAGAATCAAGAGAGAGGACTAAGGAATGATAGGGAGGGTGCAGGAAACTGGCGCTCTCGTTTACTGCCAGCACAAGTGGCAAACGGTATAAAAAGCTACCCTGGGTAGGTCTGGCAGCTGCGCAAAAGGTTACACATAGTTGCTGCATGACCCCAAATTCTGCACCAAGGCACATACCTAAGAGAGATGAAGACATCGGTCCACTCAAAAATTTGTACACAAATGTTAACCGAAGCATAGCTCATGATAGACAAAAGTAGACACAACCCAAATGTCCATCAACTGACAAATGATAAATGAAGGTGGTATACACACAGTGGAGCAGATCAGACAATAAAAAGGAATGATGTACAGAAGGACGCACTGCTTGTGCTACAAAGCAGATGACCTTCACGACATCATGTGGAGTGAAGGGCCAGTCACAGGGGAGCCCACCATGCACTGGAAAGGGCTGCAGCAGGCTGGTTCTAGAGCTGGGAGTGCTGGAGAGAAATGCAGGGGGTGGGCAGAGCTTCTTTCTGGGGTGATAAAAACGTGCTAAAACCACTTGCTGTGCTAACTGCATCGTTTCGCGAATACGCTTAAAAACTACTCAATTGGACACTCTGGACGGGTGAATAGTATGGTACGTGAATTACACCTCAATAAAGCTGTCTCCCTCTCCTCTAAAAAAATCCCCTTTGGGTGGGTATGTCATACAGCCAGGGACAGGATGGCAACAAACCACACCAACAATAAAGCGGCAGAAGGAGCAGACTTTTCACTCACACCTTCACGCTCCTTATTCTTCACTTCAAAGCTACATTTTTAAAAAGCTAATTATTGTGATGAACATTCCTAACTCAAGAAAGCCTTCAATCTTAGCCACAGCTCCTTGGAGCTGACAAAGGGCTTGCCACTGTCTGTGTCTTATTTTTCTAAAGTGTACCAAGAATCTTGAACTGTAATTACAGTGCAATCATTCTTATTAAAGGTTTCCAAATAAAACTAGCTTAATTAAAATGTACTTTATCCTATTATTTTCAGAAGTAGGTTCAGCTAATAATAGAACGCCTACAGCATGCTGTCTTATGCTGCACATTTCCATGTGCTTTATGCCACCTTCAGTATTACAACGACCGCAAAAGATGACATCTCCGTGTTGTTGTCGTCCAGTCACGAAGTCATGTCTGACTCTTTGTGACCCTATGGACTGAAGAATGCAGTCTCCATATTACAGAAGGGAAAACACTGTACCTGGAGATCAACGGCTTGTCATCCAGCCAAGGTCAGTGGTGGAGCAGACACCTGATGTCAGGTTCAGTGATCTTTACAAAACTAATGAGTGAACTCTGTGAGATTCAAGACCCTCACCTCTCACCTCTCACCCTCACCTCAACAGAATCACCAGAAAAATGCTGACATTAACAGCACCAGAGAAATCACTTGTCATAAACAGACACAACTTAAAGAATTCATGAAAAAATTGTCACCCTGCTTATTTAACTTATATGCAGAGTACATTCTGAGAAACGCTGGGCTGGAAGAAGCACAAGCTAGAATCAAGACTGCCGGGAGAAATATCAATAACTTCAGATATACAGATGACATCACCCTTATGGCAGAAAGTAAAGAAGAACTAAAGAGCCTCCTGATGAAAGTGAAAGAGGAGAGTGAAAAAGTTGGCTTAAAGCTCAACATTCAGAAAACTAAGATCATGGCATCTGGCCCCATCACTTCATGGCAAATAAATGGGGAAACAGTGAGAGACTTTATTATTTTGGGCTCCATGCAGCCATGAAATTAAAAGACGCTTACTCCTTGGAAGGAAAGTTATGACCAACCTAGACAGCATATTAAAAAGCAGAGATGTTACTTTGCCAACAAAGATCCAACTAGTCAAGGCTATGGTTTTTCCAGTGGTCATGTATGGATGTGAGAGTTGGACTCTAAAGAAAGCTGAGCAACAAAGAATTGATGCTTTTGAACTGTGGTGTTGGAGAAGACTCTTGAGAGTCCCTTGGCCTGCAGGAAGATCCAACCAGTCCATCCTAAAGGAGATCAGTCCTGGGTGTTCACTGGAAGGACTGATGCTGAAGCTGAAACTCCAATACTTTGGCCACCTGATGTGAACAGCTGACTCATTTGAAAAGACCCTGATGCTGGGAAAGATTGAAGGCAGGAGGAGAAGGGGACGGAAGAGGATGAGATGGTTGGATGGCATCACCGACACAATGGATATGAGTTTGGGTAGGCTCTGGGAGTTGGTGTTGGACAGGGAGGCCTGGGGTGCTGCAGCTCATGGGGTCGCAAATAGTCAAACATGATTGAGCGATTAAACTGAACTTGAACTGAAAAAATTTACTTTTAAGTCACTCCAAATGCCTACTGTGTTCTATACCTGTGAAAATTGATTTTTGTGAGTTTTAAAGAAAAAGTTTTGACTGACTCTTATCCAGAGCCCTTAGAACTGAGGTAGAAGATTCATGAAAACAGAAACAAGTTTCAGTGAGGAGTCTACACTATAAGTGATACAGTACAGCACGTGGGGGGCTTCCTGGGTGGCTCAGTGGCAAAGAATCCGTCTGCCAGTGCAAGAGACACAGAAGATTTGGGTTCAATCTCTGGGTCAGGAAGATCACCTGGAGAAGAAAACGGCAACCCACTCCAGTATTCTTGCCTGGGAAATCCCATGGACAAAGGAGCCTAGCGGGGCTACAGTTCATAAGGTCGCAGAAGAGTGGGACACGACTTAGCAACTAAACAACAACAGCACATGGCACTAACCTGCCAGAAAACACTAAGAAAATAACGTTCTTACCAAGGAGGTCAAAATGCTGAGAAAAGAACATTTAACTGCAGGCTGGAAAAATCTGATTACCTGACACCCCCACCACAGGTTCCGCAGAGGAGACGAGGTGAGAGCGGCATGCGCCCCCCCAACCCCGGCCCCCATCGCCCAGGAGCCCAGAACAGCAGAGCTGGGTCCAAGCCCCTGACTCTCCTCCCTGCCCCTTCCTGTTTAGGAGGGGAAAAACTCAGCCTGGGAAAATCACACCCTATTAGTCCAGAGAGCTCAGATGACATCTACACGCAAAAGACTATTAACCCCTCACTCATCCAAAATCTTGCATTTTCCTCATGATGAGTGAAAGCTATCTGGAAGCCCCAGGAAACTGTAACTGAGCACATGGGCGGTGAGGGTGGGGAGACACCAAGGCAAGATCCGTGGGCACCAACGGCTCACGGTGCCTGTAACTGCTTGACTCAAATCATTTGCTTTTTCACAAACCAGTAACAAGAGGTGTGGCTGCAAGGAGGTAGGCTTTGGAGTCGGACTGCCGACAAACATGCGAGTATCCATCAGCTCCCAACCCTTTGCCCCAGATCCACAGCACTCCCAGAGCAGCCAGCAGAAGCCGAGCAGGGGCTCAGCCTCGACCACCATGTGCTCTGCCTTGGATCCTGCGATTCCATCTTCTGAGAAAGTCTCACTTTATTTCTATTTAACAAAAAAAGAATCAGATTCTAAAGTGCAGGAAACAAACAAACAAAAAATGCAGGAAACAATCTGAGACGTTTAAGACATGTCTGACCAAAGAATTTGCATTTAAGCATAACTTCTTGAAATAAAGTTACAAGAACAGGTACAGCACATAAAGCTGGTGGGACTTATTATCTGGTAATAGCTCCAGACGACGGGTCAAGCATGACGAGGGGTCACGCCTCCTGTAGAGGGGAGATATGTATAGACTGGATCTTTTAATAAAACAAACAGAGATACTTAAACATTACAAGGAAGCTAAGAATAGGAATTACTGGATAAACTCAGAAATGACTCACACACAACATGACTTGTCAAGAGAAACTTTTGTATTTAATTTCAATCTTCATAAAACTTTAATTTTTTTAAACAGAATTTATTCATTGAGACCTGAGATTCCTATAGGACAACTGTAGCTGCCTAAATACAAAAACACGTCCTTGTATCTTCTGGAACCACACAGATCAACAAGGAGTGGATGTAACCAACGGACTGGATCCACTCAATGACTTGGAGACCACTGAGTCAGAAGTCAACAAGATTTCATTTAAGAAAGCTGGGGCAGTAAAAACCCTGAACCAGCAGAGCTGGGGGCTTCCCAGGTGGCGCTAGTGGTAGAGAACCCCCCTGCTGATGCAGGAGACACAAGAGACACAGGTTCGATCCCTGGGTCAGGAAGATCCCCTGGAGGAGGGCATGGCAACCCACTCCAGTATTGTTGCCTGAAAAATCTCATGGACAGAGGAGCCTGGCAGGCGAAGGTCCATAGGGTCGCTCAGAATCAGACACAACTAAAGGGACTTAGCATGCACGCAACAGAGCTAGGGAGACAGCCCCTCCTAGCAGTCAGGAGGGGACACCTGGACACAAGAGAGGGTGCAGCAGGGTCCCACAAGCGCAACACCCTTCAGAGAGGGGCTGCAGTGTGGGATCCAGGAGGCAAGTATGAGACCTGGAGGGCATGGGGGCCTGGAAGGGGGGCCTTGCTAGAGTGTCAGGCTCCAGAAGATGTGCTTCTAGGGGAGGGAAGGAGAGAGGAGGCTTGGCAGTTAGTGAAAGAAAGCAGAGCTGGAAATAAACTCAGGGTTTTGGGAAACAGGGGAGGCAGAACTGGAGTGACAGCAAGCCCCAACCCAGCCCCCAAATTCTAGTCATCAAGGAAACCACACCAATGTATGGACAGAAGGTGCTGTGAAGGTAACGTGAATTTAAGAGAAAGAACGCTCCCAGTGTTGGCCCTTCCCCAGGTGAGCAGTCTGCAGTGACCCTCTCTCATGACGGGCCTCGCAAGGGCACCATCTGAGCTCGGAGTCAGGCATGTGCTCCTTGACACACTCACAATCACTCTGGACCAGACACCCACTCTGCCTTCACGTTCAGTACTGTATTCAATGAATTATATGAGACAGTCAACACTCTACTATAAAACAGGCTCTGCTAGATTGTTTCGCCCAGCTGTAGGCTAATGGAAGTGCTCTGGCAGGCCAGGTAGGTGTGTTAAACACATTTTCGACTTACAATGGGTTTATGGGGACATAACCCTACTGTAAGCAGAGAGAGACCTATACAAATACCTGAATCCCCCTGACACACACACACCCTGAATAGAGGGGTAAGTAGAGCACATTCACTGACTGGCATACAGGGAGGTAATGCATGCTTCCCAGGGCAGACAAAACACTAGATTCCCAAGTAAGGAAATCAGGCCGAAGGTACTAAAGAAGATTCACAGGGCAACAGCATACTCCTCTGGTGACAGAAGCACAGACCACCCATGCAGCTTCTGCTCCCACTCCCCCCCTCCCAGTCAGCCCTGGCCACTGTGCCCGGACTGGATGAGGGAGGGGAGCTGCCCTCTCCCTGGGGCCGGGAAGCACAGGCCACGTGGCCACAGGCATCAGAAATCCTCTTAACTAACACGCCCTAGAACAGGCAATCACAAATAACAAGAAAGCAAAGACTGCTACCCTGGCATCAGAGGAGGTAGAATTGGGCTCAAAAGTATCAAATGAAATAGAGAAATTCACTTCATAATACTAAATACAATTCAAATGAAAGTATACTGGTTGTGAACATCTAGGCACCCAAACATGGCAGCCATCTTTATAAAGCAAAAATCACAGGAATCCTGAAAGCCAAAATAATCTTGAGAAAAAAGAACAAACTGGAGGGCTCACAGTTCCTGATTTCAAACCTTACTGCAAAGCTATAGTAATCAAAACAATGTGGTACTGGCAATAAAGACAGACACACAGACCAGTGGACTAGAATAGAAAGCCCATGAACAAATCTTTGCATTTATGGTCAAATGATTTTCAACAAAGGTATCAGAATATTCAACAAGGAAGAGACAGTCTTTTCAACAAACTGTGCTGGGAAAATCGAATACTGATTTGCCAAAGGATGAAGCTGGAGCCTTACGTATGGTGGTGGTGGTGGTGGTGGTGTAGTCGCTAAGTCGTGTCTGACTCTTGCCACCGCATGGACTGTATGCAGCCTGCTAGACACCTCTGTTCATGGGATTTCCCAGGCAAGAGTGCTGTAGTGGGTTACCATTTTCTTTTCCAGGGGACATTCCCCAGCCAGGAATCAAATCCAGATCTCCCACTATGCAGGCAGATTCTTTACTGACTGAGCTATGAGGGAAGCTCCAGCCTTATGCATAGCCTTATGTGAAAATTAACTCAAAATGGATCAAGGACCTAAATGTGACACTTAAAACAGCAAAAACTCTTAAAAGAAAACAGAGCAAAAGCTTCATGACACTACATTTGCCAATAGTATCTTGGATATGACACTAAAGGCACAGATTAAAAAAAAAACAGACAAACTGAACTTCATGAAAATTGAAAAAAAAAAAACTGTGCATCACAGACACTATTCAGAGAGTAGAAAGGCAACATACAGAATGGGAGAAAATATCCTCAAATCACATACCCGATAAGGGATTAACATCAAGAATATATAGCAAACTCCTAAAACTCAATAACAAAAAAAAAAAGTCCATTCAAAAGTGGATAGCCAACGAGAATTTGCTGTATAGCTCAGGAAATTCAAACAGGGGCTCTGTATCAACCTAGAGGGGTGGGATGGGAAGGGAGACGGGAGGGAGTTTCAAAAGGGAGGGGATATATGTATACCTATGGCTGATTCATGCTGAAGTTTGACAGAAAACAGCAAAATTCTGTAAAGTAATTATCCTTCAATAAAAAAATAATTAAAAAAAAGGACAAAGGACTTGAATAGCCATTTCTCCAAAGAACATATATGAATGGCCAATAGGCATATGAAAAGATGCTCAACATCATTAATAATTAGGGAAATGCAAATCAAAGCTACAATGAGATATAACCTCAGACCTGTTAGAATGGGCATTATTTATAAAATACTAAGTGCTGGAAGGAAGCATGTAAAGAAATTAGAATCTGTGTGCATTGTTGGTAGGAATGTAAAATGGTACAACCGCCATGGACACCAGTATGGCAGTTCCTTAAAAAATTAAAAATGGGATTACTACATAATCCAGCAATTTCATTTTGGGGCATATACACGAGAGAATGAAAAGCAGGCTCTCAAAGAGATACCTGTACAATCATGTTCATGGGTGAAACAAATAATTTCCTTAAAAATACAATTTACCAAAACTGACCTCAGTAGAGATAGAAAGTTTAAACATTTAAACATTTCCAGGGGAAAAAAGAAAAGTATCACGGAAATTAACACCAAAAAGCCCAACATGACTTCACTTAAGAGGATTCAATTTAAAAATGCAGAGACCAGAGCATGGGGAAAAAAAAAAAGAAAAACTTACAAACTGTTTTTATGAGGCCCCTGTGACATCAGTGCTTCAATCTGAAAAAGACTATACACATACACACACTGCAAATAAAAGAACTTGAAATAAAATAATTTAAAACAGTATCCAACTGTCCATTATAAAATTCATACATTATAATTCAGGGGGTTATTCAAGGGATGCCAGGACAGTTAAGTATGAGGATATTCCTTGGTTAATGTACTAATAACTAAAGGAAAAAAGTCATGCTTACCTCACAGTTATTGAAAAGGCCTTAAAATATAAGTCCTTCATTCAATCCATAATGAAAACACCCATTAAAACAAGAATTAGCAGATACCTCCTTACTGTGAAAAACATGTATTTTAATCCAATAAAGTACTGATCTATTAACTTGTTAATTTTAATTAAATTAACATTCCTAAGATAAGTTCTATTAATATTCAAATACAGACATGATTAACATTCTGAAATTCTGCTTACAAAATCTCCTTACTGTGAACTCCTACGTATCACTCACCAAAAATTCTTAAGATACAAAAGTCTTGCTGATTTTATACGCTAATCAAATGAACTCAAACTGAAAGCATAAAAATGAATTATAAAGTCTCCTATAACTAGGATGATCCTCAGTCCCGGTTGCAGGGACACTCCTGGTTTATACTCATCTTCTTGGCATCTCAAAAATATCCCAGTTTGAACACTACCTTCACGGTCACTCTATAACTCACAGATACAGGGAAATATCTGAAAAAAGTCTAAAGTAGAATTATATAAAGTTTAAATGCTATTTACATATAAAAGACAGTATTTAGAGACTGAGAAATCATGAAAATCAGGAGGTGAAGATGCACTGTCACGTAAGCCACACTCCCTTCTTCACTTTCAGCAGAACCAACGAACAGTATCTAAAATTAGTAAGGTAGCAGAAGTATTCTCAAATTATTTAGAATCCTGGTAGCAACCATCAGAAGAATCAAAAGGAAAGTTAAAAACAATTACCTCTGCTGATTAAGATTTAGGAGCATGAGGATTCAGGGAAAACTCTACTTTTGAACTTAAACTGTTCTGTACTCCTTGCCATTTCCTACCATATGTAGCTGCTACATTTACAACTAACAGGTATTGAAGGAAACACAGAAGAAAGAAACATGAACTCCCCTTCACTTTGTTACCTTTGCTCTTCAAACTAAACAAAAGAGCACAAGAAAACAAATCAGCATCTGTAAGGCATTCACCGGAGTCCCCTAAAGACCCAGGGAGGTGCTGGGCCACCGCCAGCAAACAAGGTAGACCTCCAGGCCCTTACACCCATGAGCCGCAGGCCACCACAGTCCTGGTCCTCCCTACCACTGGTAAAGGACTCTGCACCTCACAGGGCTCACAGGAACGAAAGAATATGGTGAACATTGCAAAAATGCAAACAGAAAAAGGCCAATCATGATTTTCATTTGATGTATGAAATAACTTGACATTAAAAATCAAAAAACCAAATGATTATAATACAGCTCTGTGCAGCACCTCATTCAGTCCTTACGGCTCTGACAAGTAAATTCTTTCCCTCTGCCCATGCGAAAGCTAAAAAAAAAACAGAAGCTCTGAGTACAATTTGCTTGGCCAGGGTCACCAAGCCAGTAAACTAGAATCTGTATTTGGCCTTCTTACATATATATACACACATACACACACACAGAGTGTGTGTACATATTATTATGGCTCACATATACATTATATAATACATAACAGGTTATTCTATTATTACATAAAAATATATTAAATATATATATTTCTTACACTATACCACCTGTCTCTAAATCTGAGCTTAATAATAAATTTTTTTTTAAAGTTCAATCTGCATCTGAATATCTACTGTAACTGAGGTGGACCTAAATGCTTTACAACTGCCATCATATGTGCCCATCATAATTTGGCAAAATTTAAACACAGTCTTTGCCAAAATAAAGCTGAGTGAAAAATACTGATAATTAATGACCCACAATGCTTAAGAAATACTCCCAATTTTCACAAGTAGCCAAGAAATACAGATTCAGTTATTTCTGAGCAAACCTATAAGAGGCTTCCCAGATGGTGCAGCGGAGAAGGCAATGGCACCCCACTCCAGTACTCTTGCCTGGAAAATCCCACGGACGGAAGAGCCTGGTAGGCTGCAGTCCATGAGGTCGCTAAGAGTCAGACACGACTGAGCAACTTCACTTTCACGCATTGGAGAAGGAAATGGCAAGCCACTCCAGTATTCTTGCCTGGAGAATCCCAGGGACGGGGGAGCTTGGTGGGCTGCCGTCTACGGGGTCCCTCAGAGTAGGACACGACTGAAGTGACTTAGCAGCAGTAGCAGCAGCAGCAGATGGCGCAGTGGTAAAGAATCTGCCTGCCAATGCATGAGACATGGGTCTGATCCTTGGGTGGGGAAGATCCCCTGGAGCAGGAAATGGCAACTCATTCCCATATTCTTGCCTGGAAAATTCTGTGGGAGCCTGGTGGGCTACAGTCCAGGAGATCACAAAGAGTCAGACATGACTGAGGATGCACACAACCCTATATGGCCTTTCATTAAATTTACTTTGACACAGCCAGATTTATAGCTCTTTACAAGCTTTGAGCCTGGGGAACATTCAAGAGCATGGGAAGATAGGGTTAACCACCCAGAACCTGCTCCCACAGTCAATCTTAAGCCACTCTCTTCCACAGGCAGTGTTCCCCACTGTGGTCTCCTATAACAGGATGGTAGATACAGTACAGGCTGTGGAAATGCTAAGCCATCTTGCTGTCAGATCTAGGTCGGCTGATCATCAGTTCATTAAGATGGCAAACTAAAATTTGATGTTAACTACAAAATTCAATAGCTCATCTCTGGAAACAAAATCAAAGCACAGCCCTTTCAGTGGCAATTTTGCTACACTAAGCTAAGCCAGTGAAGGAGTTAAGTTTTAATTGAATTCCATGACTCCAAGAACACATCACTGTTGATCTGTCAGTCAAGCAGAAAGACTGACCATCATGACAGCAGTTTCTTGTGGTGGCTCAGCAGGTCCTTTCCTGCAGGGGAATGTGGGAAAGACCAGCAAGGAACACAGACATCTCGCGGGTGAGCCTGAACTTGTGCCTTACGTACAGAAGAATGCATGACTGGCTTCTTCATATTTTCAGCTAATTTTACTGAAAGCAACAAAAAAGGAAGAGCCACAGAAGAGCAGTGAGAAGGCTGCATTGCCACAAAACTAGCACAGTGTGTGGGTCGACACTGAGCAAAGGGGATCCACTCTTACACAGATTTTAATCTGCAGTTGGGTTAACCAGCCCCAGGCGTGAAACATTTGCAGTAAAGTAGGTTGAGCGCCTGTAACGGCCTCCAGTGCCCCCAAACAGCATCACCTGCCCCCAGTAAAGTGCTGTCAGCTCTTACACAGGTGGGCTCAGTGACACCAATATGTGGGTATGTGCTGTTAACTTAGGAATCAGACATGCAGATGGATTGCACTGTGGTTTAAAGCCAGGAAAAATTCTCTGGCTAAGGGAGCTAGGGCAGAGAGGATTAACACAGGTATCCCAGCCCAGAAAGCTGAAGACAGGTGCAAGTGATGCCCAACGTAAAGTAAGATTCTGAACACCTAAAACTGACACAGAATCTGTCTTCCCACTGTCACTGACAGAGAATCTAGCTGTTGGCTTCAAAGAATTATGTAACGCTATTAAAGCTCAAAGAACTCTGAGTACCCTTCTTCCCCAAGCTTTTCCAGAGACAAGCATTACTGAAACCAGAGTACTCCACAGTATAAATAACCCTTATGTGGTGCAAAGCTCTTTCAAATATTGATATTTTACTTCATTAAAAGCCCAAGGATGCAGTTCCAAAAAGTCTCTGACTCTGAAATCCTGGCAAAGTCAACTTCATCTGTTTGGTTCTCTGTTTTCCTTGATAAATAACAGGGCCTGATCATTCTGATGAAGATGCTAATTAATAATCCTCATCTTTAAGACTAAACATTTCACAAGCATATATTCTTGGAACCTTCACTCACTTCTCTTACACTCATCTTACAGCACAGAAAACTGAGGCACGGAGAGGCTAAGGAACTTGCCCCTGGGTCCCAGAGCAAGGACAGTACACCGACCTGCTGGATCCACGTCAGTCCTAAGACGCAATGACTTCCGTGAAAACTGAGGCTGAATGCTGAGGATGAAGTCTTCCTACAATGCTCCACAACAAAACAGATGATCAACAGTCAAGAAGAAAAAAAAAAAAAAAAAGACGTTTCTCTAAAGACAAAACACATTTCTAAAATCCTTTTAGGATTACTGGTTCAAGATGTGGTCAGATTTCACAAGAAGCACAACCAACACCTCTTCATCAAAAGGAGCCAGAGGAGCATCCCTCTGAGAATCATCAAGTGCTGTCAGGCACTTTTTCCTCTGCCGATTACAGATTCTCTTCCAGGGATGTGAATCCAGACTGGAAATGCTGTGCCATTAAGTTCACCTCCTAGCTCGAGGTGCTAGGACATTAAATTTTACTGGAATAAACTGTAATTGTTTTGTGAACCAGAGAAAGGAGTTACTGCTTGGTGTTAAGGTCAGGTATAAGACAGGGTTCCTTATAGTACTGTCATAACTTTTAAAGGAGTACAAATTTGTAATTCATGGCTATACTCTAAACCACACATCATATGATAAATTTAGAAACCACCAGGGATAAATGCCTTGGAGAAGGCAATGGCAACCCACTCCTATACTCCTGCCTCGAAAATCCCATGGATGGAGGAGCCTGGTAGGCTGCAGTCCATGGAGTCACTAGAGTGGAGCACGACTGAGTGACTTCACTTTCACTCTTCACTTTCATGCATTGGAAAAGGAAATGGCAACCCACTCCAGTGTTCTTGCCTGGAGAATCCCAGGGACTGAGGGGCCTGGTGGGCTGCCGTCTATGGGGTCGCTCAGAGTCGGACACAACTGAAGCGACTTAGCAGCAGCAGAGATAAATGACTAGAGAGGTTCTTGAGGCAGGAACCGTTACCTTCCTGCATCTTTGCATCCTATATTACGCGCACTGCATGAAACCTGCTTTTAAGCTTCCTGGAGATTATCAACACTGGTAAAATATCACAACTCAAACAACGAAGGTGGCAAAACAAGGAGATTCCAAACTGAATTTGCAAATGCTCTGGGTGTTGGCCAAGGGTCTTTCGCTTTCATAAGAAAATACGGAAAACCACCAGGAATTTTCTGCCTCCCTCATCCTAAACAGCTGAATCATTCATCTACTCAACCAGCCAGAATTCTTCCAAGAAACGTCAGTGCAGGCTCTGCTTTTTGGGAAGTCCGAATTTAAGACCTTCCCTAGGAGGGGGCAGAAGAATTATAGGAATTGAACGGGATTTCCAAGAGACGCAGACTTCGAGGAGCTGCGTTATCCCTAAGCCAACCGGAGACCCTGGCTATCACATCAATCTCTGGTGAAGCAATGGCACCGGGTTGAGAGCACGTCCTCATTCACCCCACGGCTATTACCGGTGTGCTTGGCGCAAGGCGCGCGGGCACAGGGCGGCAGACTGCGGGCCGGGCGCCCGAGCAGGGGTCTGGGACCCGCCTCTCCCCTGAGCTTCACGCTCACGCGGGACTCCAAAGAGGGGCGGGCCGACTCCAGGCGAAAGAACAAACCTGTGTGGCCGCCGCGGCGTCACGCACACTCGTGCTCGGCCAGTGGGACCCGGGACCCGCCACCGGTGCGGGGTGGGGGTGGGGGTGGGGGGAGGTAGGTGGGCCCCCTCCGAGGGGCCTAGAAGATCTCGGAAGGGCATGTAGGGGGCCCTGGGGTCGTCCTGAAGGGTTCTAGTGGGCGCGTGGGGCTCCGGAGATTCTAGGGGGTCCCTGGAGGCAAGGTGGGAGATTCCGGAGATTCTAGGGGTCCCTGGCAGCAAGGTGGGGGGCTCCGGGGATTCTAAGGGGTCCCTCGCAGCAAGGTGGGGGGCTCCGGGGATTCTAGGGGTCCCTGGCAGCAAGGTGGGGGGCTCCGGGGATTCTAAGGGGTCCCTGGAGGCAAGGTAGGGGGCTCCGAGGGTCCTGGGGCCATCCCTGGAAGGGTGTGGGGGCTTCGGGGATCCTAGAGGATCCCTGGAGGGCGTGGGGGTGCTCCGGGGATTCCAGGGAGTCCCTGGAGGCAAGGTGGGAGACTTTGGGGATCCTAGGGTATCCCTGGAGGGCGTTGGGGCCCTGCAGCGTCCTGGGGACCCCAGGGGACGCCGAGGAGACCTAGGGGAATTTCTGGAGGGTGTGTGGGGATTCGAGGGTCCCGGGGGCGCTCTGGGGGC
Organism: Capricornis sumatraensis; assembly: GCF_032405125.1. NCBI lineage: Eukaryota > Metazoa > Chordata > Mammalia > Artiodactyla > Bovidae > Capricornis > Capricornis sumatraensis. Next base: position 45,136,171 of record NC_091083.1, read on the forward strand.
CGCCGGGCAGGGACGGAAACCCTCCCCGGGGCACGCGCGGTCCGGCGCTCACCCAAACAGCCCTCGGAGGAAGGAGTGGGAGGCCTTGACTCGCTTCTCGGCCTCGGCCATCAGCTGCACTGCCTCTCTCTCCTTCCCCGCGTTGTCCATGTCGCCAGCCTCACTCCCCGCCACAACCTCCTCAGCAGGCCAGACGCGCCGCCCGCACCTCCCAGTCCTCTCTCAGCGGCCTGGCGCAGAGGCGCGGCGCGCGGCCTCGCGGGAGTTGTAGTCCAGGCGGTGCCACGGCCGTCCTCTCGCAGCGGCCGGGCGCAGAGGCGCGGCGCGCGGCCTATCGGGAGTTGTAGTCCACGTTCGGTCCGCGGGAGCCTGCGAGACGTCGCCTCTCGTTTCCTGAAGGGCGAAGAGCCGGCCGACAGCTGGAGCCTGGAGTCGGGTGCCTGACTTTCTCTGTAGGACCTTCGGACCAGGAGAGCGTTTGGCCTTTAAAGATGCGGGAGATGGAAAAGGGCCCGCGGCTTCCAGGGAAGACGGCCTGAAACGGCAGCATCCCGTTGCGTCAGGAGTTCTTGCCCAGGACGACCGACCGTGGCCAGGGGTTGGTCCGGGGGCGCGGGATAACGGAGCGGGCGAGGACACGGCGGGTGCCCGGGTGCCCGCAGGAAACCTCAACCGCACGCGAACTCCGCGAGCGATGCAGGGCGGCCACGGGAAACGGGCCCTAACCCTGCGAGGGTCACGCGCCCACCGCTCAGCTCCAGGGAGGACCCAGTTTATCTGAAGAGCCAGGCAGTTAAGAAGGAAGCATTTGCCCCAAGACAAATTCACAGTTGGTTTTCGGTCTCCATGTGAATGTCTGTCTTCTTCCCTGGTTACCGAAGACTTCCATATACAGGATCTGTGCATAATCCTCTATTGACTGAATTCTTTTCAATGGACGCGAGCCATTGAGCTCTCTTATTCTTGACATAATGCTGGCCACAGTGTGCAGTGGATTTCTTAGGACACAGTTCTGCCTGCCAGGACGACATCTATTCTCCTAGGAGAAGTATTCATAGACAGACGCTCTCCTGTGCCAGTGATTTCCCGGCCTGTCCCAGAGGGAGTTATTCTGTAATGCAAAGTCTAGACCATTTATATTTGGGAATACTAAAGCAAAGGTAGTGATGTGATTATGAAAGTCACTACCAAAGGAGAACTTGTGACAGCTTCAAACTATTAATACATACACTGTGGGCACTGGCACACAAAATACATCTAAGAAAATGAAGCCTGTCTTGACAGACAAGGCAAATGGGGTCAAACTCCTAGAAAGAAAGGTCACTAAAGCATATGTCACAGAGTTCCTACAGTGCAGGCACTTCAGAGGCAGAAGGAAGCCTTAGATTCTCAGGTGGAGTTTATTTATTTTAACTACATCCATTATTTTGACTTCAAAAAACTAATTTGGAGCAGGATTGGGAAAGGAGGAGGCAGGAAATTAGAGGCAATACTCAGTGTGGAGTAAAGAGAAAAACTGCAAAAAGTGGGCATGAGCATCTGAGAAGCAGAGCAGCCTCTGTGGATTTGGTGGTGGGACCAACCCAGAAGCTCCAAGGGCAGCATCAGCGTGTTGATTAAAGCAGTTCCCAAAGGATGTTCAAGAAATACCGATCCCTAACCCCCTAGCTCTCTGTGTCGGCATTTCCTGAAGCTGGAGACTAGGAAGTATGTGTTTAAGAAACACGTAGGAAATTGACTGGTAGACATGGAATGGTGAGGAGTGGGATGAACTGTGAGAGTGGGATTGATGTACGTGCACTGCTGTGTGTAAAACAGGGAGCAGGAAGCTGCTGTATAACACAAGGAGCTCAGCTTGGGGCTCTATGACGGCCTAGATGGATGGGATGCAGAGGGTGGGAGGGAGGCCCACGAGGGAGGGCATATATGTATACAGCTAGCTCATTCACTTTGTTGTACAGCAGAAACTGACACAATGTTGTTAGAACAACTATATGCCTATCAAAGAAGAAAGAACACTACTATTCTAGAGCATCCAGTTCATGCACCGAGTGTAACGTATCAGTTCACCATTGTGGCATATTTGAGTTTTGTCACATTTGGCTGTTACCAAAATACTCAAGTCCATCCCAAGATACAAGAAAGGCTTTCCCAGAAGCAGTCACGTGGACCTGGCTGCTCTAGGGTGTGGGGTCTCTTCCCCTCCACGCTCTGCGCAGGTGGTAGGATCAGGAAACGTGTGATGCCTGTTGCTCACGGATTCCATACTTGCCGCTGTGCCTACTCCTTAACATCTCTTTGTAACCAAATCAGTTCCAGGGTACTTTTGCGGTCATTTGTGGACCTGGGCAGAGCAGGAGACCTTGGCATGCCTGACGCTCATGAGGACAAGACCATGCTGCTGTCGTTACAAATCAGTGTACTTCTCGTCGTCTATTTAGTGCCATGTTTTCCCCACTTTGTACTTCCTGTTGGTGATTTCACTATTTAAACTGTCCCCCAAGCACCACGCTGAAGTGCTGTCTAGTGTCCTCAGGGGAGAAGGCTGGACTGTGCCCTCCAGAGAAAACACGTGTGTTGGATGAGCTTCATTCAGGCATGAGTTGTGGGGCTGTGGGCTGTGAGTCCATGTTAACAAGTCACTGAGATGTCAAATCAAATGAAATATGTTGTGTGCAAGAAGGTTACATACTGATGGGTGACCAACACGGGAAGCAAACCTGCATTTCCCTGGGGGTTGAAAGGTGGGGCAGGATGATGGTTCAGTCTTTGTTAATTCAGGATCTCTACTGACTTTACAGAACTACCTCTAATGGTGAAACTCGACCACTTTGGGAAGGTGTCTGGTTGGCAATGAAGTCAAATCAGGGAATCTCTCTTCCCATTCCCCAAAAGAAATGGACAAAAAAAAAATAAAAATAATCTATCAACTCTTCCCGAGAATGAAAGCAGGGAAATCTCTCCCTGTCAGACCACCTTACCCCCAGCCCCACTCACCAGCCGCCTCGTGGTGCCGTCTGCTCTGTGGTTCTGACCTGTACGGACTGCATCCATGGGGCCATGACCTCTGACTTCCTGCTGGGTTTGGCCAAAAGATGCCCAGCCAGAGGTGGAGGGCAGAAGGTAAGATACATCATGGCAGTTTTCCTTGGTCTCCTGGTCAGGTGACCATCTGAGGCTCCCTTCATCCTGCAGGAAATGACAGTCCTGTGCCCTGGGTTCCTTCGCCCACAGCATTGCAGGTACCCCCATAAGTAAGCCCTCCTTTTGCTAGTGTGTCCTGCAGGGACCCAGATAGACATGCTCCCCGGGTCGTTGTCTGAAGCCCATATAACCTTAAAACCCAGAACAGAAAAGGTCAGTGTGAGAAAGGACAATTTGGAGCCAGTCTCACTTATGAACATGGATACAAAAATTCTAAACAAACATTAGTAAACACACCATGCAAAAAAAGAGAAAATCTTGATAGTTATGAACATAAATATGAAATGCTAAACTTTAAGAAGTTTTAAGTGAAAATACAGGGAAATAGCTTTATGACCTTAATTTCCCAAATAGACATCAGAACTGCAAACTGTAAGAGAAAAAATTGATACATTCACTCCATTAAGGACCTCTATAGCTCAAACAGGAAAGAATCTGCCTGCAATGCAGGAGACCAGAGTTTGATCCCTGGGACGGGAAGACCCTCTGGAGAAGGGAATGGCAATCCATTCCAGTATTCTTTACTGGAGAATCCCATGGACAGAGAAGCATGGCTGGCTACATTCCGTGGGGTCACAAAGTCGGACAAGACTGAGCGACTAACACACACACACACACACACACACATCATTAACAGTAAAGATGTGTTTTTACCAACTTAGCATAGCTCAAACAGAAAGAAGAAACCACAACCCAGGAAAGGATATTTGCAGCACACCTACCCGCAAATCATTATTAAGGATAAAGAAATTACAAATCAGTGGAACACTGACAACCAAATAGAAAACACGGGCAAAGAACTTGAAGACTTGAAGGTTACAGCAGTGAAGTCTGGATCCTCTTCAGTTTTTGCTGCTATTTGCCTGGGGAGAATGGAGGTATGTTCACAGGAAACCAGTTAATGGCCCCCAGTGGCCTTCAGGGCCTGGGTCCCCTTTCTTTGTTTTCAGGATGGGTCTTGACCACTGTTTAAGTGACATAGCCTGCTTTGTTGGTGGTGTTCAGTCGCTAAGTCATGTCCTACTCTTTTTTTTAAATTTAAATTTATTTTAATTGGAGGCTAATTACTTTACAATATTGTATTGGTTTTGCCATACATCAACATGAATCCGCCACGGGTGTACATGTGTTTCCCATCCTCAACCCCCCTCCCACCTCCCTCCCCGTACCATTCCTCTGGGTAATCCCAGTGCACCAGCCCCAAGCATCCTGTATCCTGCATCAAACCTGGACTGGCGATTCGTTTCTTATATGATATTATACATGTTTCAATGCCAGAGTCTTCACTCTGTATAATAGGCTCCAGTTTCATCCACCTCATTAGAACTTTCAAATGTATTCTTTTTGATGGCTGAGTAATACTCCATTGTGTATATGTGCCACAGCTTTCTTATCCATTCATCTGCTGATGGACTTCTAGGTTGCTTCCATGTCCTGGCTATTATAAATGGTGCTGTGATGAACATTGGGGTACACGTGTCTCTTTCAATTCTGGTTTCCTCAGTGTGTATGCCCAGTAGTGGGATTGCTGAGTCATAAGGCAGTTCTATTTTCAGTTTTTTAAAGGAATCTCCACACTGTTCTCCATAGTGGCTGTACTAGTTTGCATTCCCACCAACAGTGTAAGAGGGTTCCCTTTTCTCCACACCCTTTCCAGCATTTATTGCTTGTAGACTTTTGGATCGCAGCCATTCTGACTGGTGTGAAGTGGTACCTCATTGTGGTTTTGATTTGCATTTCTCTGATAATGAGTGCTGTTGAAAATCTTTTCATGTTTTTGTTAGCCATCTGTATGTCTTTTTTGGAGAAATGTCTATTTAGTTCTTTGGCCCATTTTTAGATTGGGTTGTTTATTTTTCTGGAATTGAGCTGCAGGAGTTGCTTATATATTTTTGAGATTAGTTGTTTGTCAGTTGCTTCATTTGCTATTATTTTCTCTTATTCTGATGGCTGTCTTTTCACCTTGCTTATAGTTTCCTTTGTTGTGCAGAAGCTTTTAATTTTAATTAGGTCCCATTTGTTTATTTTTGCTTTTATTTCCAGTATTTTGGGAGGTGGGTCATAGAGGATGCTGCTGTGATTTATGTCGGAGAGTGTTTTGCCTATGTTCTCCTCTAGGAGTTTTATAGTTTCTGGTCTTACGTTTAGATCTTTAATCCATTTTGAGTTTATTTTTGTGTATGGTGTTAGAAAGTGTTCTAGTTTCATTCTTTTACAAATGACTCCGTGAACTGCAGCACGCTTCCTTATCCTTCACTATAGCCTGCTTAGGAGCTGATAAACCAACATCACAGGATTATGGACACCATCTGTAGAAGGCTTGCATGAGGACAATGGCATGTGAAAAACCCACCACCCCAGGCAGAAGTCCCATGGAGACAAAATGCCTGGCCCTGTGACCTCTGACCTCCTGAGCCCCGTGGTTTCTTAGGTGTCTTAGTCTGGAAAGAGCAAACGTCCCCTGGGCCTTTCAGGGTGGTGCCTTGCCACCGCTGGCAGTCTGCTGCTGGCCTGCACATGGGGGACCAGCAAGCCTCTGGCCAGGGTCAGCCACATCCTTCTGCCTCAGCCCAGGGACCAGGGCAGCCGCTGGTGGCCGGCAGTGCCTTCTATAGCCTCCACTGGGAGCGTTCTGGACAGGCATTCATCCAGCTCGGGCTGCTCCTTGCTGAGCTTGCTTTGAAGGGCTTCTGGCAGTAGGATGAACCACAAATCGATTGGCTTCCTGCCTGGATTCTATCCAGGTCAGCAGCCAGGCCAGAGCAGGACTGCTCAGAGGACAAGGAGAAGCTTGTCAACACAAACCAAACAAGAAGATGGTGGAAAGCAGAACCCAGAGGGGGCCAGCCTATTGTTTGGAGGGCCTCATTTGTTCCCCTAAAGTGAGGAGGGGAGGCTCAGGAGCAAAGTAGGTCACTAGGAGAGTGGAACACCATGACCCATGTCCCAGCCCCAGGCCAGTCATTCCAGAGGGATGGAGGGAAGGAATGGCCGGCAGCCCAGGGCCGTTTCACCTGCCTCAGCTCCTTCTTGTGCAAACAGCCCCAGGCACTGTGCCGGCACTTCTGTACCTTTTATGATTCAACATCCACAGGCTGTTTTTCTGTGACACTGACTTTACCTACTCAGAAGGTGAAGCTCAGCCAAGCAACAGTGGCGAGGCCTTCCCACCTCAACACTCGGCTCCTGCTGGGCGGTGTCCCTCTCACAGTGGCCCAGGCCCCATGGTGAGATCAGACCAACAGCCGCCCCATGGGATGTCTGCACCCAGCCTGGCCAGGCGGGAGTGCTCTCTACCTGCCTGCCTGCTCCCGAACAGCCTTTCCTGGACCCTGCCTGACACCCTAGGGCTTCGGCTCTCACCAGCCATGTGACTCCCCCTGCCCCAGGACCTGCTCCACTTCGGGGACCAAAGGCACCCCCACTTCAGGTGTCCAGTCAGACCATAGCGTGATGAGCAGTGGTTTTGCCCAGCGTGGTCTATTCAGGCTCTGTCACTGGATGTGATCAGGCCCCTTCCTCTGACCTTGTGGACTTGCCCAGGCTTCAGATCCCCCTTACTCCCCTGCCACGGCCGTGTATTTCCTGTTTTCGCCCAACTGTCCCATAACCACACACAGCAATTGGGCCTCAGGCTTTCCCTTTCTGTGACTTTTATGAGTGTTTTTCTTCTGCTAGTTGTACCATGTTTCATGGACATAATGAGCCCCCATTTGCCCTTATTTTATGGACAGTAAGTTGTTGCTTTTCCCGGCAGCATGTTCCACCTTCCCCCCGTTCCATGGTCTTCACCACGCCCTGGTTTCCCCTTTTACCATGGACAGGACCACCTCTGCTTTCCACTTATCACATGGACATGACTAAGCCCTCAACTTCTCCCTCAACTGTGGAAACAACCCATCTCAGCCCTCTGATTTGTGGATGGAGCACTGCTGCCTGACTCGTCTTGCCCCAGGGATGTCGTCCAGTCCCTGTTCCTCACTTTCCGTGGACAGGACCAGGATGCTGTGTTCCCGTTGGTCCACGATTTGCCCTGTTTCATCCTTACTCTTGGAAAGAACTAGAGCACTGCTACTTCCTCATTTCACAGATGTGACCAAGGCTCTTTTTTTTCCCCCTTAGGCATAGACTTGATGAGGCCTCCTCCTTCTTCCCACTTCCTCCTTTTCCTTGGATATGTTCATTCTCGTTTTCCTTTTCCTGGCATTTGACCAGGGCCCCTGTTCTCCCCTTATTCCATGCATATAATCAGCCCACATTTCTTAAGCAAATCTATTTGATATGTTTGTGGGTTTCCTAACATGGCCGTTGGATATCACCTTCCCTTCCCCAGGTCCACAGACTGGTGGTGTATCCAGGGTGGCTGTACATCTAGACGTCTGGGGCGGGCTGAGCTGGTCCAGACCCAAGCACTCTCTTACATCACTCAGAATCCTTCTGTATCTGTTTCATGATTGCACACCTGCCATCCGGGCTCAAGTATTGTTGAGGCTGCCGCCTCCCTGAGCTGGACAAATCATGAAGCCATGGGGTCTGGGAGGACACCCTGCCAAGTATAGTAAGACTTTCACACTGGAGAGTGGTCTAGGTTCCAGGACACTTGGGGTCCAACGGGCCATGGGCGTGTGTGTTCAGAGTCATGGCAGAATCATGGAGGAGGGTGTTCCTGGCTTGAGAACAGGTTCCTCCCTTCATTGTCTCCACCCTAATCTGAGATGAGTCTTTTTCCCCGTTTTCATCTTATAGATAAAGAATCTGAAGCTAAGGAGATGAATCAGCTCCCCTAGAACCCAGCAAAGACCCCAGCAAAGCCAGTTACAAACCTGGGTCTCCCTCACCATATCAAGCTGCTTCTCAATGACTAAGATCCTATGTATTTATTTTTGAACATTTTAATCTTTATTTTGAAGTCAGTTCAGACTTACAAAAAGGTTACAACAATAGCATCAAGTTCTCCCATCCCTGCATACTAACATCCTGTGTTAATTCTAGGACGATGGTGGAAACCAAAGAGTTAACATTTGTATTCACAGAAGAAATGTTCACATATTGAAGTAGGAGTTAGTCATTCTGGCTTATATATGAAGTGACGTCGCTCAGTTGTGTCCGACTGTTTGCGACCCCATGGACTGTAACCCACCAGGCTCCTCCAACCATGGAATTTTGTAGGCAAGAGTACTGGAGTGGGTTGCCATTTCCTTCTCCAGGGGATCTTCCCAACCCAGGGATCAAACCCTGGTCTCCTGCATTGTAGGCAGACGCTTTACTGTCTGAGCCACCAGGGAATCCCCAGGCTTACATATGAGTTGTGTTGAATTTTATGCTAATTAAAACAGCCTGTTTGTGACCCATCAGACATATACTGTATATCTGCTTTAATCGCTAAAGAAAAGGGCAGACTGTCCAGAAGTTTATAACATCTGAAGATAAGAGATAAATGCCTCCCTTCCTAGGATGCCAATGTTGAGACTCCTTGATGATAAGACTTCTCCCAGGGCCACAGCTGAACTGACTCTCTGTATACTTGCTGATCCAGTTTTTTTTAAACCCTGCAGGCATGTATCCCTGACTGGTTTGATGTTCTTTGTTCTAATACAACATAAAACTACTGACAGCCATGCTTCTTCCCAGAAGTTCCTCAGAGTCATCTGAGGTGTTGTGTCTCTGGATATACCCCTCAGTTTATCTCAAACAGAGCCCTTTTCTATCCCCATTATAGATGGGTTATTGGTTATTCATGTCAACAGTTTTACGCTATTAATCTACAGACCTTATCCACATTTCATAATTGTCCCACTAGAGTTCTTTGTCTGGGGCAGAATGCCATTCAGGATCCCACTTCGATGAGTGTTTTAAGCACAGGGAGCTCTTATGGGCTTATGGGTGCTGGTGATGGGGTTAGGACAAGCTATCCCCAAATATGGCACCTTGGCCCAAAGATGGTCTTAAGCCAGAGGAGTCTGAAAAAATGGCAGAAGCAGGAAGGTCACTCTGACCTCCCCATTAGTCCTTCCTTCCTGAAGCAGGAGATAAATGTACCAAGTGAAACCATCCCCTCCCTGCACATGAGGACAGAGGTTGTCCTGTAGCTGGAGACCGGAACACAGAGCCAAGGAGTCTGCATAAACTAACCTGTTACCCCTGCACCATAGGGTACCCTGAACTCAACCCCTGCATCTTGGTTACTTCACAGTTTTACTGTGTCTACAAGTTATGAAAGCTCCCTGCTCTGGTCACTTCTCTGGATCTTCACTTTCTTGCGGAGGCTCCCAGGTACTCATGAAAGCCCAGAAAGTTGGTTGCCTTTCTCCTGTTAATCTGGCTTCTGTCAATTTAATTCTTAGGCCCAGACAGAAACCCAAAGAGTGGAGAGGAAATTTCCCCTCCTGCACAGGTAACACCTAACCTCCGGGGGACTGCAGGATTTAATTTCTAAACAAGGCTCACAGCTCGTTGCTCCCTCATAGAAAGGCCAGGGTTACCTCACAAAGCTCTGCTGGGGTCACACCAAGATGGTAAGGGCTAGCACTGGGGCCTGCAGGCACACTTGGATCCAGCAGCAGAACTCTGTGGTCAGTGGATGGCAGAGAGCCAGTGCCAAAAGGGAAGCACAGGAAATAGTGGATTGCTGGCCTGGACGGCTGGAACCCACTGTAGGTAATTGGAACGTATCAGGCCCTCATCCCTTGCATCCCAGTTCAAGAATCACCTTCTCTGTAACCTTCCCCCAGTCCCACAGACAGCCTCTTTTCCATCTGATGAAAGAAAGTGAAAGGAATTGGTCACGTCTGAGTCTTTGTGACTCCATGGACTATAGCCTGCCAGGCTCCTCTGTCCATGGAATTCTCTAGGCAAGAATACTGGAGTGAGTAGCTATTCCCTTCTCCAGGGGCTCTTCCCAAGCCATGGATCCAACCCAGGTCTCCTGCATTGCAGGCGCATTCTTTACCGTCTGAGCCACCAGGGAAACCCCTTCTCTGTCTGATACATCACCTCTTCTTGCCTGCGGGGTCTGTCCTGGGGGCTTTCCTCCTAGTAGGGTATGAAGGGGGAGAGAGGCATTTAGAAATCATACTTCCCTCAGTTACTGAGAAACCCAGGGGGTGAGAAAAGTGAATGACCCTCTGCAGGTCCCTGGCTGGTCCTCCGGTCAAGTCACGGGCAAGCCCCGGAAAGAAGAGGTCAAGGTCTCGGTTCTCAGTTTCACGCAGGCAGGCATCTCCCGCGGAAACCTGCATTGGTGAGGGCAGCAGGGAGAGCAAGTGAGTGGACGTGGCTGCACCTTCCTACCTGCAAAGCCCCGTGGAGAAGAGACCACAGAGATGGGAGCTGGATGCTGGGGGAACCCACTGCTGCTGCTGGCGGCCCTGGCGCTCGTGCTGGGTCGGCATCAGCAGTGGCCCGGCTTCCAGGATTCCGAGAGCCCGAAGAACGTGAACGCCACGCTCACCTTCTTCTTGGAGAACTACAACAACAACAGCAATGACTCCTACCTGTTCGGTGTAGACAAGCTGCTCCGCAGCCAGGTGCAGGTGAGACAGTGGCCCAGGTGCGGCTGCAGAGAGGGCTGGGGTGGGGGGCAGCTTCCTGGGAGCCGGCCCTGCAGGGTCCTTCAGATGCCGAACCCCCTGAGTATCCTCTGAGCTTCTTAGCTACTCTTCTGGGGGGAAGAATTGGTTTCATTCAGAAACTGGCCAGAGGGACAGCAACTGAGGATGGTTTCATTGCCTTTATTATTCCTCTCTTTTGGCAAAACATAAGCATTCACGTCCACAGCTTGAAAATCTGGATCTGGAGATCGTAGCTGTGTCCTTGAGAAACCCAGAATGATACAGAGGGCCTCTAGTTGGGTCCTTTCCGAGCCTGGAATTACCCATCATCTCTCATTTTGTTTAACATATAAAGTTTCTCTGAAATACATCAGTTGAAGGATAATAGAGGAAAGCAAAGCTATTTTAAAAAATACTTCTGTTGGTCCAGCCTGCCCTCAAGGTTAGAGAGTAAACTCTATGAATTAGGATGGCGACAGTAATACACCTTGGTTTGATTTGCTGGATTTGGGGAATGACTGACTTGGAGATCAAGGCTCCAGTTAGAGAGAGGAGCGGCAGGAATGGAGCCCAGGGTGGGGCGGGCCGTCAGGCAGTGCTGGTATGACCCAAAGGGCCTCACCGGGCGTGGACACCAGCTGGGTACCTGAATCACTCCTGCTGTGCGACGGCAGCACACAGGCCCGAGGACACTGAGCTGACGTGGCCACAAGGTGGCGGCCACTCGCCACATTCTGCCCAAGGTGGCCTTTTCTTCCCCCTGTTGGTCCCTGGGATAAAGTGGGAACTCCAGGAGGCCAGTAACAGTTGGTGAAAGTGAACTGAAAGCGAAAGTCGCTCAGTCATGTCCGACTCTTTGCAACCCCATGGACCGTTGGTCCTCTATCACTAACAGTTAACTCAAGTAATTGTTTACAAGCGAACTTCTGATATCACTCAGCCAGGTTAGTGGACAGAGAGTGTGCCCCTGAGGGGCTGGGTGACCTGGGGCCAGGCCTCTGGGCAGGCCTGTGCGCTGCCCATTGACTGCTTCCATCTATGCCTCACAGTGGGCAGGGAGGGGACACGGTGGCCGTCTTTGCTGGGCTTCCAGTGCTCCTTCTGGTTTTGACACCCAGCTCCTCCTAATTGTGGGGTCTTGGTCAAGCGCCATCCAGACTCTCCAGGCCTCAGTTTCCTGACCTTTGAAGTGGGCTGAATAAGAGTGAAGTAGCACCTGTGAAAACATTTGTATCATCACAATCATTCCTATTATGATTTAACAAATAAGTCTAACAATGAATGAGAAAACATGGAGCACACTCACGCTTCCCTGGTGGCTCAGATGGCAAAGAATCTGCTTGCACACACAAAAAGAGAATCTGCCTGCAATACAGGAGACCTGACTTCGATCCTCGGGTCGAGAAGATACCCTGGAGAAGGAAATGGCAGTGCACTCCAGTACTCTTGCCTGGAGAATCCTGTGGCCAGAGGAGCCCGAGGGGTTATAGTTCATGGGGTCACAAAGAGTTGGACACGACTGAGCGACTGAGCAGGCGAGCCCAAGCACACTAAAAGGTTGGTTAACTTTAAGCTAGCCTTCTAGATTCTTCACACATGCAGGGTGTGCTGAGTGTCAGTGAGAAAACTCTTGGCACCAGTCTCGCTAGCTGGTTGGAGCGATCCTTAGATGAACAGCCAGGAGCCCTGAATCCTGATGTCGGACCGGGCCCATGTCCTGATATCCTTCCAGGGGTCGCCGGGATCAAGATGGTGGTCCTATCCCAGTTCCCTTCCCCTGCTTCTCTGCCCTGAGGTTTTCAGGGGCCTGTCCTCCCAGGAGCCACCCCACAGAGTGCCCAGCCTTCTCACCGCTTTGACCACTAACTTTGAGACAAGGCAGCAGGGAGGGAAGATGAGGACAGGGGCAGAGCCCAGGAACTAGACTAGCCCATATGGCTCCATCCACGTGTTCTGAGGACCACAGTGCAGACTTGGGTGCATGATGGGACTGCAGCCAGGTTGCCTCCCTGGTCCCAAGGATGTGAGGGAGACAGGTAAGAAGCCACCTGTGGCTGCAGCAGTAGACGGGTACAGAGCAAGGACTGGGCATCGCACATCCCAGGTGGTGATCAGGGGGCACTGGGCATCCTCCGGCAGGTAGGGAGGAGGCTGAGCCCCAGGACTGGACCAGGGACGGAGGCTCCTGAAGCTCTTCTCCTGTCCCAGCTCCTCCGGGAGAGCGTCAGCCATGCTGGGAGTCAAAGCTAACAGCCTTTGCTTCTTGGTAGCTGACGACGGTCGTGGAGTACCTGATTACTGTGAAGATTAGTCGGACCAAGTGCAAGAGGAACAGCACGAAAAACCGCTCGTGCCCCATTCAGACCAAGAAGAATCTGAAGAAGGTGTGTGCTGTCAAGCAGCTGATGAGGGGCTCCAGTCAAGGGGGCAGTAAACATTGCACAAGGAAACATGGATCGGTGTCAGGGGCCCTGTGGCTGGGGCAGAGCCAGGACTCGGCCACGGGGCTGCCTGATGCCACAGGTGGCACCCGGGGGGGGGGGTGGGAGGAGAAAAGGGAAGCGCTGTAACTGGGCATCTCTGCACCCTGGGCTGGCACTGCCCCAGCCCCAGGTCTCTGGGCTACCGGACCCCTTGCCCACCTGGTCCACTCCCTGGACCTCAGGTGGAAGTGGCTTTACTTTCCTTGGGGACCTTGTTCTGTCTTGGTCCGCATCCCCGGGTCCCTCTGGATTGTCCAGTCACCTCCTTGTCTCCCTACCTCTGACCCCCTCCTGGTCCCTCCTGCAAGTTGGCAGGCCTGAGGGTCTCTCTCTTTGCCCCCGGGAGGGAAGTGCAGGAGGACCGGGTGGGGGAGCCCAGGATGACATTCCTCTGCTGACTCGGACAACCCCCTTCGCCCACAGCATGTGCCAGTGAGCAAAACCCACCTCTCCCATGTGGTCAGGTCTCAGCGCAGGGTCCAGACTCCCCAAGCAGGGGCAGGGGTCAGGGGCAGAAACTTCTTGTCATCTTTAACCATTTTCCTGAAAGCTGACTGTTTTCTCTCTTCTCTCACAGAGTTTCATTTGTGACTTTTTGGTGTACACTCTACCCTGGATGAATCATTACCAGCTTTGGAACAACTCATGCCTGGATGTATAGATGCACGTGTGCAAAGATCCTTGATGGACCCTGGGGCCGCTGTGCTGGGTGCTTTGTGCTGTAGAATCCGCCAGGCCCTCATATCCCTCATCGAGATCTCGTCCACACTCACATACACGTGCACACTCATGGCCACCCAAAACTCTCCCATGTGCACTCACACTCATGCCCGGAGTCAGTGGTCTTTAGGCAGCTGATGCCATTTGAGCAGAAGGCGGTTAATTCTTTGAGGGAACCTCATAACTTAGTTCCCACCCTCAGTCACATCTCTGAACTTTTCTTAGTTCAGGTACCTTCTGACTCTGGCCTGAGCTTGGAGGGCCCAGTTTCTGCCCCATGCATTGATAACTCTATGACTGCCACTAGTCTCTGTGAGTATGTCAGGGGTCCCAGCGCCCACCTCCAGGCTCAGGAATTCACTGGGAGGACTCTCAGGGTGCTCAGGGATGTGATTACTGCAGTGATGGATACAGGACAAAATCAGCACAGGGAAGAAGCTCTGGGGGAGACATCACCGACATCAGGCTCAGGATTCCAGCATCCCTTCTCAGGGCCACCACATGGGACACCCCTCATTCCTCTAGGAATTCGATGGGATGTGTGCCAGGGAATCTCCCTGGGGACTTGGTGCTGTTCACATGGGCAGCCTCTGCCCAGCATGTACCGAAATCGTGGATTTGCGGAAAGAAAACAGGTGCTCAGCATAAACCCCATTGTTTGTATAAACATTGTAGACATAGTGAGGCCCTCTTATCACTGAAAGAAAGTTTTATATCAGCATCGGAATGGTTTATCATCCAAGTTCCCAGGCTCCAGCCAAGGCCAGGCTTGCCAGCAGGCCTTTCCAAGGACCCTATCTTGGGCTGGCTGTGGGAGCTTTTCTTGACAGAGGGTTTTTAGCCTCTCTCGGGCTCACGGCTGGGGGAGTGAGACCCATGGTGTCTTCCCTCATGCAACTCTCAAGTCGAGCAGAAAAGATGCGCCCTTAACCACTAGTGGATCGGCTGTGGGCTTAGCACTGCCCCCGGACCAGCTGGCCTCCTCCCTGGAGACTGGGTCTCACCAGCAGTCATAATGGTAACTGGAGAGAGTGTTTTCAAAGGGGAAAAGTAAACACACGAGCAAGAACCTCACATTTGCCGGAAGGTCCTGAGTCAGAAGAGAGAATGGAGGTAAAGGGTTAAAGGTGGGGAAACTTGTGCAAAAGAAGAGGGATGTCCAGTTTTGCAAATCTGATGGCCTAGAGGGCTGCCTGGGGACCTGGCACTGCCTGCTACCCTTGCTCCCTCATTGATCAGAGTGAGAGTCCTATGAAATGGCATCTTATCACCCTGCCACAGGCCAAGAGCCTCCAGGAAACCTCTCTGTCCAGATCCTAACATCCCAGCCGAGTTCAGCCTAGTGGCTGACTTCTAGAAATGGAATGTAAATGGAGATAAACTGTCTACACGTCTCTCAAACTGGTAGAATATTGATGCGAGTAAACCAAATTATATATACGTAATGTAATATCTAGAGTGACCACTAAAAAGTGTATGTGGAGAAACATAGCAACAACAGTATAAAAATACATGGAAAAAAACAAAAACAGTATAGATACATACAAGTGGAATTCTTTTAAAAAATGTCCAAGAAACTCACAGGAAAAATAAAACAAATAAAAAGCAGAGAGAACAGAAAACAAATAGCAAAATAGACATAGTCACTGACATATTAATAATTATATGCATGGTACATACAAGTCATGTGTAAATTGTCTCAATGAGCCAATCAAAAGACAGAGATTGATAGAGTGGATTTAGAAAACGACCCAACTGTAGGCTGTCTACAAGAAGCTTTCCTTAAACATAATGATATAAGTAGGTTGAAAATAAAAGGGTGAGAAAAGTTTTATTAGGCAAGCATTCATTGAAAGCATGAGAGCCTACATTAGTATCAGATGAAGTTGACCTCAGAGCATGGATTGTCACCAGAGATGATATTGCTATATAGCCTCTAAGTTGTGTCTGACTCTTTTGCACCCCTGTTGTCTGTAGCCCACCAGGCTCCTCTGCCCATGGGATTTCCCAGGCAGGAATACTGGAGTGGGTTGCCATTTCCTCCTCCAGGGGATCTTCTCAACCCAAGGATCGAACCTGCGTCTCCTGTGTCTTCTGCACTGGCGGGGGAAGTCTTTACCACTGGGCCACAGAGAAGCCCGTGTCCAGAGACAGAGGAACATTATAATACATCCACTCTGGAAAACCTTGGCAGTTTCTTTCTTTTTTAATCTTAAAATATGCTTTGCCACATAACTCAGCAATTGAGCTCCTGGACATTTAACTTAGAGAAATGAAAATTTAGTTCCACACGTAAATCTTACATCAACGGTCCCTAACCTCCGGGATCTAATGCCTGATGATCTGAGGTGGAGCTGATGTAATAAAATAAAAATAAAGTGTACAATAACTGTAATGCCCTTGAATCATCCTGAAATATCCCCCACCCCTCTTCAGCCCATGGAAAAATTGTTTTCCACGAAACTGGTCCCTGAAGCCAAAAAGATTGGGGACCACTGCCTCACATGATTGTCCATAAAAGCTTCTTTTGTAATAGCCCAAAGCTTGAACAACTAACACACCCGCAACAAGTAAGTAGTTAACTCTGGTACTGAGTACACCATGGAATGCCACCCAGGAGTTAAAAGGCGCTTACTGCTGATGCATGAAATGACTTGGATGAATCCCAAGGGCATTGTTACCAGTCCCCATAGAGCCCTGTATGATTCCACTTATACAATATGTGTTAATTGGTACAGTGATAGAGATGGAGAAATTAGTGATTTCTGGAAGCATGAGAAGGTGAAGGAAGGGTGTGATTGCCGTGGCGTTCGGGCAGAAGGTCTTGGAGGTCGCCACACAAATCTACATATGTGATGAAAGGACACACACACACTGTATGGTGTCAATTTCCTGCCTGTGATATTTTTCCATAATTACCAAAGATGTAACCATGGTTGGGGGAGGAACTAAATGAAAGGTAAAGGGACCATTCTGCATTCTTTGTAACTTCCTCTGAATCTACAGTGATTTCAAAATAAGAAATTTCAAAAACCTACTGGGCTGGAAAGTCCAAGGTCAATGAGCACACATGTCCTGCCTTTCCTTTATTCTCCAACCCACCCCCATCCCAGCCCCCAGCTCCAGACAAAGCAGTCAAAATGCCAGAAGACAGTTGACAGCTGATTAATTAGATTACGCTGCTACTGCCGGTGTTCTTACAAATGGCTAATGTTTGTTTGAATATTGGCTTTGTGTTGGGCATTGTGTTGAGTGACTTAGATGCATTTATCATCATTAATCTTTACAACGATTCCGAGAAGTAGGTACTGTCATTCTTGTTTAAGGATAAGGAGACTGTAGGTTAACATTTTCCCAGACGGTTGTTAGAGGGGACTCTCACTTGGGCCCCACCTGACATGGAGTCCTGAGGACTCCAGAACTTTCACTGGGAGAGTAGAAGTTGAAAAAAAGAAATTGTTCTTTGAAAGCTGCAGTCTTCACTAGCTGTTGGGGACGCGGTGGCTGCTGCCAGCTCACAGGTCACCCATGCCCTGTCCCCTCAGTGTCTGCTGTGTCTCTCACTTCTCATCCTTCTGTGCACACAGGCTCCAAATGCCAACACCTGTTCCCATCACCTCTGGCTGCTTGCTCTGCCCTTGAGCCACCATGAGCTAGAGGTTCCAGGGAAGTAATGCCCGGCACCCTGCAAAAGGAGATAAACGCCCCAGCCACCTCTCTGCCAGCCGATGGCTGCTGTGTGGGCCTGTGAGTCTCCCAGAGTCCCTAGAATCCCCCGGAGACATTAAACCTCAAGGCTTTTGCTCAAACTCTTGGGGAGGCTCATCCTTTCCCTACCTTGTGTGAACCAGGGCGGATGTGACTCAGTGAACCACAGGTGCCATCTTGAGACCACACGGGGGAAGTCGAGTGGGGAGCTAAGCCTGGTGACATTACTTGACATCCTGAATCAAGCTGGTGGGTGGGGGTGCTTATTTCTCACTGCTAATGTGACATCCGTGAAAGGGCACCCCCTTTAATGCAGCATTCCTGGTTTCTCTCTGCCCTCAAATACTGCCTTCCCGGAGAAATTCATCTGATGGGTTTGTTGGGAAGAATAAATGGGGCATGATAGCCCACATCCTCCTCCTCTCACAGGAAGGAAAACAAGAAACCAAACATCACTGTGGTTGGTTTGCAAATTGTGGGAGAGAAATCCTTCCAAAAAGAGACCTGCTCTGGTCCAATGCAGCTGATGCTGGGGTATGAGTCTAATTCTGAAGTCTGGTATCAGAAAGTGCTCGTGCCTGCAAAAATAAGGCATGTGCCCTCCTCTTTTCAATTACTTGCATTGTTTGTCCTTGTTTCTTCTTGTTTCACACTTTAGACAAGGAAGACTGGGCATCTCAGATATGTCATCACAGGCATTCTTGCCAGTATCTTTTAGTGTTTAGTTAAGTAATTAGAGCATCTTCCTTTGTTCTCCTTCCCCCTTTTCTCAACTTATCTTAAAATCTAAACAATCCTACTTGATATAAAGATGAGGTTGAAGTTCTGCTATCATGAAGGTGTATAAGCTATAAGGACAAGAATTATACATGTCATCTCACTTAGACCCCCAAACTGCCCTAGCCCAGAAGAACTTCAGATCATTTTATTATAAGTTAAAGAATCTGGGGGGGAAAGAGTGGAATCATAAACCTTCAGAGCATGAAGAGCACAGGTTGACCAACATTTATTTTCTCCACTGAGAGTTCCTGTTGGGTGCAGGGTAGCTTGATGCACAGTATCTGTGGTCTGCACTCTGAGACACCTAGACATTTGTGCAGTTTTGGGCCAGAACTTTATACTTTTCAAACCAGGGAATAACAAATACTGAGAAGTAGCAATCGATTTTCTAAAATAAACACAAAACAAAATGTAGAAAAGATCAACACACAAGGTAAACATTTTAAAGGGGAAAGAAGGTGTTAGACATGTGGATGGGGAGATGACAGGCTCCCCCCAACCCCGCCCCGCCCCAATCCACCTCCGGGCAACGTGTGGGTCTGTCTTTGTTTTGATTTTAAGGATTTGATAGTGTCCCTGCTGAAACCACCCCCACAAAACCGCCTTCTGCCCCTGGTTGGAATTGGAGACTGGAGATAAAGTGTCTCCCCACCCACGTCACTGTGGGAACAACTGACTTTCTCCCTCTTCTTTTCTACGCATGTACTGTTCCTGCCACACTTGCCCTTGCTTGCTTCCCTCCCTCTCTCCCTCCACCTGCTCTCCTACCTCACCCCTTCACGCCTCCCTTCACCTTCCTCTCGTGCGGCCCCTTCCCTCTCCTTCTCTCCTTCCTTCCTTCCTTCATCTGTCCATCCACCTGTCATCACACCTTCGCCTTCCTTCCTGGTTCTCTCCCAAGATCCCATTTCTTTTCCAGCAATGAAAGCTCAATCAACAGATTTTGTACATTATTATCATTTCATAGTGTGATTTTGCTTTCCTGCTCTCTTAGAAATCCCAGGGCAAGGACACGGTGGGGTGGGAGGCTTAAACATTGACATTTCTCCTAAGATAGAATTCACTGACTCCACACTTCAATCTCTCACAGTGACAAGACTAAGTTTACTGTAATCATCAATTACTCTTTTCATAGACTTCATGATCTTCTCCACCAACAAGTCTAACTTGCTAGATTTTGAAGACTTTTCCATGGAAGGAGGAGCCTGTGGATGGACACGTTTATCACACAGGCCACTAGAACTAGGGTGACCAGAAATCTAGGAACCAAACCAGGACATGTTGTAAGCAAATAAGGATGGTGTTAACAATGACACTAGGAAGTCAGACAGCAAACAGGACTGTCCTAGGCAAGATTACTACGTGATCACTCTCACATAGTCCCTTTGGGTAAAGAGCTGTGGTTTGCAGAGCCTGTAGGACTTGAGATCTTCAAGGCCCCTGAGCACATGGGCCCTTCTGACGTGTGTGTGTGTGTGTGTGTGTGTGCGTGTGTGTGATGGTACACCTCCTGAGTGATGATGGCCCAGCTGACCTTCCCAGTATTAGAACACTGGGTGGGGATGAAGCCATTTTTGGGGAGGTGGCTCCTCACCAGGTCACGTGCCTGCAGGCTTCTCCCCTCCCTGACCCACTCCACCCCTGATTGAACTATTCCTGACCCATTTTCCTATCGCTTCCTCCTGTTTGCTTCAACACTGCTGGTAAAGGAACAGAGCCTACAGCCCAGTGATTGTGCGTTCACAATAGGCTGATGTTCAGATATTCAGTGGGTGCACCAGCAAAGTCCTGCAGCCGCTAAAATATTATTATAACCAGCTATTTGCCTGGGGCCAGAGTGCTCCACCCCAACCCTGCAGTTCAGCCACTTCTGCTCCTCCACCTGGGCCCCCTGCCTCCCCATCGTTCTTCCAACAGCTGAGAAGCAGAGCCCCGGGAGGTGAGCCCTTTCTTGGTGACATGCCCGGTACCTTGTAGAGTTTCCCTTCCTGGAAGGAGCAGTTGGTCAGCTCCGACTTGAGGCAGGTAGTCCGCCGCATCTCCAGGTTGACCTGATACTCCAGGTGGTCAGTCAGCTGTGGGAGGCAAAGACGACGGATAAAGGACCCCTCTCCCATCTCTGTCACTTCCGGGGGTGGGAGCTCCTCATGGGGCACCCAGGTTGAAGGCCCTCCTTGGACATACCCATGGGTTCCCCCTCTCCCCTTCCTGGTTGCCTCCCCTGGCCCCTCTGCCATTTGAGCAGAATTCCCCAGAAGCCACTCCATGGGCAAAGTCACCCTTGGTGACCCATGTGTTGCTGATGTAAAGGGCAGAGAGCAGCAGACTAGACTCTGAGGGCCAGCCCACCTCAGCTGTGGGTGCTGGGTGCTGCTGCCCTCATGGAGACAGCCCCCAACGTGCACACACATGGTCTCCCAGTGCCCAGGAGTCCCCTTCCTGCAGCTCAGGCCCTTGAACCAGGATGCACAGCCCTGGTCTCGGGTATCATTTAAGCGACTCCACTTCATCCGCTCCAGGAGATTTCTGCTTCTCTTGAAACACCCACTTTGGACTAAACGAGACTGAGTTCACTTGCATGGCTGCCCTGAGCCCACAGATCCCCAGAGAAGGGCATGAGGGGAGGGGAGGCACACAGACCCTCTTCACGGCCTTCAGGACACGCACGATCCTGAAGTTGTACAGGTCCTCGTTCTTCTTGTTGAAGTCCTCAGTCAAAAAGTCCATGGTGGTCACCACCACGGGGTCTGACACAGGCACCTCGTAGACAAGAATGAAGGTCTTCCGCTTTGACTGATAGCTGAGGGCCACCAGAGCCCCCACAACAGCCAGCAGCAGCCGGGGGCCCTGCCAGGGTCTGGCCATTGTGGCTTGCCCTGCCTGGGGCTGCTCTGCCCAGTGGATTCAAGGCACCTTGGTGCCACCCACACCCACAGCCGTTCTTCTCCTCTTGATCTTGCAGGTGAGAGCCCGTCGGGAGAGCTGGGCAGACTTGCATCCTCCTCCCAGGCCTCCTCATCTCAAATACACACACCCACCAAACCCCGCCCCCCTTCTCTAGGGGGCTGCTCTCTGGGCAGGCTAGACCCTCCTGCTAGCCTAGTGTCTCTGAGTGGGAGCCAGCCTGTGGTTTCCGTCCACTGAGTTCAGCCCAGCCAGGCCATGCGAGGACTGGAGGGGCAGGAAGCGACAGGGACACGGGGGCGCTGGGTCCCAGGGCAGTGGAGTGAGGTGGAGCCCTGAACACCATGTTCTGTCTCTGTGATCATCCTTAGATTTTCTCCCGGTTGGTCCCCTCTCCACTTCCCAGGCTGGCCAGGATGCAAGTTTGCCCATGAGCCCAAACCTTGGCATCTTCCTCCTGCTATTGCTTAGCTGTGAGAGGTGTCTGGGACTCCCCGGAAAAGCTGAGGTTCCCCAGAAAATGGAGGCTGTGCCCCATAAGGAAACTTGCAGGTGTGGCCTTGACGTGGCTCTGTGTTCATGTCCTGCTATCCCTGTGGATGGACCAGTGATGTTTCCTGTCCCTGCGACCCTCTGTGGCACTCGGACAGTACACACATAGCCTCCATCCGGTACCACCATCTGGGCAGTGTCTTCAGACACCCAGAACTTATAAGGTGTTTGGAGATGCGGTTCTCCAACCCAGAGGCCTGCCTGTGGGAGGGAGAGATGTCTTCTTTCTTCCATGGCCCTCAGTCTGCCCTGCCTCCTGTCTCATCACACGTCCTGGACTTTCCTGGTCTGGAGGAAGAGAGTAAGGGGAGAGACCAAGAAGCCTCCGCTGCAGGGCTCCAGCCCCAGCAGGTCCCTTCAGGCTCTCCCTCAGCCTCCACGGCAGTGACCTCTCCTCTCTGGGCACCTGGTTGGCTTCTGGGGGCTGCGGTGACAAGCTACCACCAACAACGGCTTAAGACGACACACATTTATTATCTCACAGCTCTGGACATCGGAGGTGTGGGCTGGGCTGCTGTCCTTCCAGAAGCTCCTGCCTCACTCACATGCAACCCTTTCCTCCATCCTCCCGAACAAAAATACCAACATTCCCATAGAGATAAGTAAGACAGAGTCTCATTACACAATTTTCATATGCCTAGAATGCAATCCAAGGTTACTCAGCCCATGAAGAACTCAGAAAATTTCTCCTTGTTGAAGAATTCTCTTAGCCCCTCTTCCAGAGCAAATCTGCTGGCAATGAGATATCTTAAACCTGTCCTCAGCTGATTACATCTTCATATCATGATTATCTCTAAATATATTTCCCCTGACTATGGGGTTCTGGTTTGGCAGTTCTTATGTCTTAGAATTCAAAGTCTTATTCTTCTTCTTTCTAGCTTCTCTGTTCCTGATGAGAAATTTGCAGTTGTTCAAATTTTTGTTCTTCTGTAAATTATGTCTTTTGTCTAAAGGCTCTCAGGTTTTTTTTCCTTTGTCTTTAGTTTTTTAGCAGTACCTTGATGTGGATTTCTTAAAATTTACTTGTTTGGGGGTTCAATAAGTTTCATAAACCTGTGTCTTTGACAAATTTGGGGAAGTCTCAGCCGTTATCGCTTCTCTTTCTTCCTTCGGCTCCCCCTTTCTTCTTCTTTTTCTGTAACACTTTTCATTTCCCTCTGAGAGTCCAATGACATGAAAGACCTTTTTAAATTGTCCCATAGACTGCTGAAGCTCTATTCATGCTTTTAAACATTTTCTTCCTCTTTAGTGTTTGTAATGGATAACTTCTGTTGATCTGTCCTCAAGTTCATAAGCCCTTTTTGCCGACATCTTCAGTCTGCTCTTGAGTTCACTAATGAGATTTTTATTTTGGTTTTTTTAATTTTCCAGGATATCAGTAAAATTCCCATTTGGTTTTTAAGGCTATCTTCTATTTCTTACTAATAGTTCCTACCTTTCCAATCTTTGAAAAGTGCTTACTCCCACTTGGAACTTTCATTTTTACTTTTGGCCACAGAGCATGTGGGATCTTAGTTTCCCAATCAGGGATCGAACCTGGTCCCCCTGCATTGGAAGCACAGAGTCTTAACCATTGGACTGCCAAGGAAGTGCCTGGAATTTTTTGATAATACCTTCTTTAAAGTCTGTCAGATATTTCCAATACCTGAGTTATCTCAGCACTGGCATCTGCTGATTGGTCCCCCCCACCCCCCAGGAGAGCTGTAATTTTCTTGGTTCTCTGTATACTGAGTAATCTTGGGTCATATCCTGGATGTTCTGAAAGTTGTATTATGAGAGTCTGTATCTTATTTGCACTCTCTGGGGAATGTTGGTATTTTTGTTTCAGTGGGCGATTCACCCAGCTGCATTCAGGGCACAAATTCTGACCAGCGTTCTGTGGGTTGTGGTTTCAGGATCAGGTCAGCTCTGTGTCAGTCCTGCAGGGTTGTGGGTCTGTGCATGTGTGTTTTGCAGGAGCCAGGCTGGCTGGGTGGTGGTCTGTCCCTTTCTTCCGTTCACATCTTCCTTGTGCCATTAGGGTTAGAACCACACTCGTGCCATTCAGGTCCACTTTCTTGAGCTCCTATGATCCATCTGGTCCTTTCTGGTTCCCTGGATCTTCCCTTTCTTGCTCGGCTTTGCAAACCCACATCTACACCCAATGCTGGGGCCACGGAGCAGGAGGACAGAGACAGGAAAAAGCAATGGAGGTCTGTCTCACCATCTTAGACCCACAGCA
Source organism: Capricornis sumatraensis (assembly GCF_032405125.1). Taxonomy (NCBI): domain Eukaryota; kingdom Metazoa; phylum Chordata; class Mammalia; order Artiodactyla; family Bovidae; genus Capricornis; species Capricornis sumatraensis. Next base: position 45,160,293 of record NC_091083.1, read on the forward strand.
GCTCTGATAGGATGGGGACGCTCCACTCCCTCAATATTTATGTGGCTGAAGATCAGCCATCCCTGCTCTGCTGTCCATTCTGCTGCCATAAACCGTCTGGGAGCTGGACCAGAAGAGGACCGAGGAGGGAAGAGACAGGATTTGTGCCTCCAACCCTCCCACTCCCCAGACCCCTGGCTTTCAAGTTCCCTGTCTTGCCCCTGGAGGGCTTCTCCCAGAGCTGTCAGCTCAGACCCGGCTACATACACAGGGATGGGCACCCCTGCCCGGCTCCCGGCAGCAATGGGGGAGTGGGAGGTGTGTGCTAGCAGCCCTCCCCAGAACCCTCCCAGAAAGCCCCCATCCTCCCCACTCTCCGCTCGCAGGGGCTGGAGCCAGGGCATGAGACCGGGCCAGTGCAGCCATCCTGCCCCAAGGCACTGCCAGGTGAGGGACAGGGCCCACCCCCCCGGGGGACAGAGCAGCAGAGGGGCTCAACCTGCTCCCCAGGCTTCCCACCATGGAGCCCTGGCTTCCCTGGCCACAGGCACATGGGCCCACCATTGGGACAGGCCAAAGCAGTGGGGAGAGGGAGCAATTTCCACACAGGATAGATGGGAGCTGGGGACTTGATGCCCTGCTCAGGGGACCCCTCACCCCAAGGCACAAGCTCCACACTGTCTTCCAGGCATCCCAGTGAAATGGAGCCCCGTTGGCCAGTATCACCTGCTCACCAGCATCCCTGGACTGCCTACCCTTCCCCACAGCGCTGCGTGCCCTGGACACCACCAGCACTGTGGGGCTCCCTCTGATGGCCTGGGCATTTCGGCCAGAAATGCCCACATGGAGCTCTGCCCCTCTTTCCAGGTGGTGCTGCTAGGCAGCATTTAAGCCATCTCCAGCCGCAACAACGTGCGATTCCGTGTCACAATCACCAAGGCTTGTTCCTATTGCCGGATCAGGAGCACTGGCCCAGGACTTCCAGGGTACACCCCACCCTCCCCCGGTGCAGTTGGGGTCCCCTGGTGCTGCACCAGGCCCACCATGCTGGGCTCACCTCCCCTCTTCAGACCCGTCTTCACTTGCTGAGGCTACTGCTATGCCCCAATTTTATTGTGTTTTCAAAAGTAGTTTTCATCTCAAAGAATCTCCAATTTAGGGGAATGCTGTAATTACAATGCAAATAAGTGTTTCCCCTGAGGCATTGGAGAGGAGTTTGCCAATGTGATGCCCATCACCCTCAGCGTGTGAGTGAGCGACCCCCACACAGAGGTGGGTCCTCCTCTCCAACCACGGTGCAACCAAGGAGTCCGGGATAGAATGCAGAGGCGTCCCTTGTTGGTGCTCAGACCCATCAAGGGTCGGGGACAGGCACACACCCCGCTTCGCCAGTAACTGGGCACCAGGACGTGGAAGTACCTGTCCTGCCTGGAGCTCCTGGAGAGAGGGGCGTCTTCACTCCCTCCTTCGGGGCCACTCCTCAGACTCTCACTGACCTCATGACCATGACCTTTCTGCAGGGTCACTATTTTGCAGAGCTTCCTTAAATTCGTGTTTGCCTGACATGCACAGCAGCCTGGCCACATGGCACGTGTCCTTCTGGGGGCAGAGGGCAGTCTGGGCATCCCTCCTGCCTGTGCCCCCCACCCTCAACATTGCTGTAGGCCCCCCACCCTCACCCCACCCCACTGCCCTGAGAAATGGCAATTCTGTTCTCCCAGCAGGTGCCAGGCCAGCCATCCTGATCCCTCTCTACTTCTGGAATAGCAACAGACAGACCTGCTAAGGGCCAAGGAGTAGTCATGTCCTGTAGGTGCATGTTTAGTTATGGATCTATCATCCCAGGGTCAAGGTCAGAGGTGTGGGTGAGGAGGAGGCCTGCTGACCTTGGTCTGCTCCTTGGACTTTCATATGGCCTTCACCAGCATCCCTGTCTTCTTCAGTCTCCAGGTTCCCTTCCATCAAGGTTCCCTATGACACCCACAGTGGTATTTTTGCCAGATGCTGGGGAGAAATGCCCCTGAAGAAAAGGCATCTTCTCTGTCTCAACTCGGGGAACAAAAACCTAGAGTGTGGTATCTGCCAAAGAGGACTGTGATGAATATCCCAGGATTTCAGTGGAGACCATGAAGAGCTGCATCCTAAGAGTGCAAGTCCACTGGAAATACATCGTCCTCAGAAGCCCTACTTTGAAAGTGTAGAGATCAAAAAGGTGTCAACCTAGAATTCTACAGTCAGCAAAAATATTGCTCAAAAATGAAGACAAAATAAAAACATTTCAGCCAGCCAAAGAGAAAAGAAATCTCAAAAATTTCAAAAGATTGACATGGTTCAGAGTACGTTTTCTGTTCACAGTAAACTGCAATAAAAACTTAACGTGATAACCTCCGTGTTGTGCTGTGCTTAGTCACTCGGTCGTGTCTGACTCTGAGACTCCATGGACTGTAACCTGCCAGGCTCCTCTGTCCATGGAATTTTCCAGGCAAGAAGACTGGCGTGGGTTGCCATATCCTACTCTAGGGGATCTTCCCCACCCAAGGATCGAACCCATATCTCTTGTGTCTCCTGCACTGGGAGGCAGATTCTTTACCAGTAGCACCACCTGGGAATTCATGAACATACAGCCAAGTGATACGCAACGTAAGTAATAGGAGTCATCACAAATGGGATAAATCCTCTAAATAAAAGAATGTTAGACTGACTTTAAAACCTACATGCTGTTTACCAAGACACATACTTAATTATTAAGGCACTATCTGCAAGTAAAAAGATGGATAAAGATATATCATGGAAACGCTAGTGAAAGCATTGCTGGAGTGGCTACTCTGATGTCAGACAAGGCTGACTCCATAGCGAGAGCATCACTGGGATGTAAAGGGATCATTGATGAGACTAAAATGGCCCCACAGCTCTGTTTGTACAAGCAGTTAATGACAGTGTCTCAAATGTACACAGTTATGAGAAAAGGAGACTAGACACATCCACAATTATCATCACAGTGAGAGATTTTAACACCGCTCTCAGTAACGGGCAGAAAAACAGACCCAGACACAAACCTAAACCAAACAAAAAAACAAAGTAAAGAGAGTCCATATGAGAAAAGTTTGGTCACACAGGTGACCTGAGATGCATCAATATCTGTTAGAGCCTGCTGGCGGTGGATGCGTCAATACCTAATGCTGCACCTGAAAAGTGCAGAGCATAGAGTCTTTTCAAGAACCTGTGGAATATTGGTCGTAAAACAAACCTCAGCAAGTTTCAAGAAGAGACATAATAGGAAAGCTATTCTCTGACTGTAGTGGACGTGAGCTGATAGTCAATGAGAGAAGACGGCTAGGAGATCAGCTATGGTTAGGAGCTCCTATCAGGGCAGTGGGGAGGACAGAGTCACTTAGACACCCCTGCGGCTGGCTGCATACCCCATACTCCCCTGGGCTCGTCTGGGGGCTGTTGCTTCCAGCCAAGGTCACAGGCAGCCTTGGCCGCTGCCCAGGAATGGGCTTCCTGGTGCTCCCAGGACTTCACGTGACTCCAGCAGTCCCTGCTTATACGGCCCTGAGGGCAAACGGGGGACTCAGGACCCAGAAAGAGTGGGACACTCACAGGATGAAGCCTTGGAAATGAGGGAGACAGAGCCTGCTGGGTGCAAGTCCCTACCTTCGAGGTTTATGTGACTGAAGAGGGAATGCAACTCCCCACTTGGCCTCTGTTTGGTGCCCACAGGAGAGACTGGCCGGGGATGCTGCGGAAGGGCTGGGCAGAGGCCCCCTCAAAGCAGAAGGCCAGCAGCACAGGGATGCAGAGGGTACGGGCTGTGGAGGGCACCCCTGGCCGGAGACCACTCCCATGCCCCTGTCAGCTGTCTTTTGGGCTGAGGTCGAGCAGCATGTTTCTGAAGGCAACTCTGCTTCTGGGGCTTGCTGTCCTGGGCATTCATGTCTGGGCCATTGAAATGGAATTTGTAGACATTAGTAAGGACCTCGATTATTTTGCGGTGTCTGTGGAGTTCGCTGTGACTTGGTTCAACAGTGGCAATACCGAGGAGCAGGCCTACAAGCTGCTAGAGGTGAGGCGAGCCCAGCAAAAGGTGAGTGGTCATCATGGGCCCAGGCTGCGGAATGGCTCACCCCAAGCTGGCCTGGGTGAGCAGGGCTCTGATGGGAGGGTCCCCTGCCACACACACTCCTGAAGGGACTGGAGGGGCCCCCTTCCTGCACAGATGACCCTGGCTTCCTTCACGTGCCTTCATTTCCTGACTGGCCAGCCCTTCCCTGGGTTGAGTCCAAGGCCTGGACTCGGGGAGGCCAAGGGCCCCTTGAGCATCACTGTGGCCACTGCTGGCCCTGATCTCTCCTAATCCTGTCCTCGTCTGGGGTCTAGCTGAGGTGCAAGGTGCTGGGCATGTGTGTGTGTGTGTGTGTGTGTGTGTGTGTGTTTCTGGCTGGTGGCTTCAGCTACAGGCATTTCTGAACCCTTAAGGAAGTCAGCTTTCTAGACAATTCCAGGTCAGTGCCCTGGAGGTGTGTCCCTCCCTGGTGATATTGCTGGCTACATCCCTCTTTGTGTCTGAATTCTTTCAAGTTCTCACTACCTCTCTGTAGGGGACAAGATTCTATCTCATGATGACTTCTTAGAGAAGCTGATGGACACACAGAGCAGCACCCAGGTCAAAAACATCCACCAGGAGAGATGGAGGGTCCAGCCCCCAGGCCTCTGTCCTGGTCTGGATGTTTCCCCCAAGGGACAGCATGGCTCTGACAAAGGCTCTGTGGACGTGCATTTCCGGCCCCCTCCCTAGAAGGAGGCGTGCAATGCCCTCCGTGTGTGTGGCTGATACGACTGAGAGCTAGGGGATGTCAGGTTGCTGTGCGTGTACTGTCAGCCCCAGGTCCTCTGTCCCACGACACCCCCCACCCCCCGCCACTGCTATGGACTGGTGATATGCCTCCCAGGTCCCAGTCGTCAGGAGGAGCAAAACAGGGAGGTGTCCAGGGCTGCTGGAGCCACACTCCGGGGCATCTTTTGGTTGGTATGTTCTTGTAGAGAAACTGCACAGAGGTACGTGTCCTATTCATATGCATAGTCTAGTCTTTTGCCCACTTATCTACTGGATTCTCTACCTTTCTGTTTTCTAATTTCTCCTCGGCAGAGCTGGACAATGATATATTTAATGGAACTGGACCTGGGCCGCACAGTTTGTAAGAAACACGACGAAGACATTGACAACTGCCCCCTGCAAGAAAGCCCAGGAGAGAGAAAGGTTTGAGAATGAAAACAACCCAGAGCGTCACAAACCTGAGACAGAAAAATCACATCAAGGAGGGTGTGCTGCCAAAATCCTGGCTTTCTGTGCCCCAGTGCCAAGCAGAATTATGGAGAAAGAAAGAGTGGCTTTATTCCCTTGCCAGGCAATGGGGGAACACAGAAGGCTAGCACCTCAAAAACTGTGTGCCCTCTCCCTGGTGAGTAGGGAAAGGTTATATAGTCAACCAGGACTGCGTGATGAGGATGAAGGAAGTGACAGTCTTGTATTCTTTCTTCTGCAGTTTCCAAAGGGAGGGCTTGCTGTCAAGGTCAGGGTGTGTGCAGCGTCCCAGGCGGTCATCTCCTAACCTCCATGAGCCTCTGCCTCGGGTGGTTTCGGTGCTGCCTCTCTTTTGATTAGCAACAGTCCTGCCCTTCAGGCTTCCCTGGTGGCTCAGATGGTAAAGAGTGTGCCTGCAATGCCAGAGACCTGGGTTTAATCCCCAAGACAGAAAGATCGCCTAGAGAAGGGAATAGCTACCCACTCCAGTATTCTTGCCTGGAGAATCCCATGGACAGAAGAACCTGGTGGGCTACAGTCCATGGGGTAGCAGAGTCAGACACGACTGAGCAGCTAACACTTTCACTGCCTTTCGGAACTCCTTTATTCCCCACACAGAGCACCTTGCTACTGATCCTTCTGGTGACCAAGAAGTCCTTCCGGGACACCAGCCACCTGCCTGGAGGTGGCATCAGGTCTCACAAGTTAAAGATTGAAGCCCCTGAGACACCTGCCCCCCATTCAGATGCCAGCTGCTCACAGTTTCTGTCCAATTTGACCACACATCAGGGGTTCCCATCTCCCCCTCTTTGAAAGTTAAAGTTAAGTCGCTCAGTTTTGTCTGACTCTTTGCAATCCCATGGACTGTAGCCCACCAGGCTCCTCCATCCTTGGGCTTCTCCAGGCATGAACACTGGAGTGGGTTGCTGTTTCCTTCTCCAGAGGATCTTCCTGACCCGGGGATCAAACTCAGGTCTCCCACATTAGAGGCAGATGCTTTTAACCTCTGAGCCCTGACTAATTTGTTGGAGTGACCTAAAGAACTCAGGGAATAATTAGCTTTCCTGTCTTATTGAAAGATACAGTGAAAGGACACAGGTGAGCAGCCAGACACACGGATACCCAGGACGAGGTAAGGGAGGGTCCCGAGCACAGGGGCTTTGGAGGATTGAGGTGCGTCACCCCCCAGTACAAGAACGTGGGTGCTCTGAATCTCAATTCAGGATTTGGGAGGAGACTTCCTCTGTAGGCATGACTATCTCCAGCTCCATCGGTGGGTTTTTCTAGTGACCAGTCCCCATCCAGGAGCCCACCAGAGGCACCTCAGTAGAACAGAACATGCTCCTGGAGTTCTTATCACTTAGAAATTTACAAGGGATTCAGATGCTGTGTGCCAAGAATCTGGGCAGAGACCACTATGTCTATTTTATTTACCTCACAGAAGGCTTCAAGGAGGGAGCTTAAGAAAGTCATCAGGGTTGACCCAGGGACAGAACAATGAGTCCAGACCCCTCCTCTCCTGGTCCTAGGGCTTCCCCTGCACAGAGATGCTTCCAGTTCAGCAGCAAGCTGGGCCCTGTGCTCAAAGCCTGGCTGGCCCACCAGAGACCCCCACAGACCGCCTTGGGCCCTCACCTCCAGGATGGAGCCTCCCCAGCCTCAAGCTTCCTAGGAACTTGGGTCTAGGCAGATGCAGTTCTCCCTGTGGGCCTCTCCTTCCTCTGCTCCGATTCTTCTGGACGGGAGGACCAATTAGTTTGCTGGTCACTCCCACCCTCCTCCTGGTCTCCTGGGCGGCAAGGACAAGACTCGGTCAACCAGTCCTCATGTCCTCACCCTCTGGGCTGGCGTCTGGTCAGTTGGACTGAGACCTTGGATATGGGCCTCAGTGGGGCTGCGATCTCTCTGGACCCAGCCTTGGAGCTGCGTCCCCTGGGTGGGTTTGCAACTACTGAGGGGTGAGTGGGTGTCACCTGAACCATCTCCTGGGCAGGCTGCGGGCTCCCCAGGAGCTCACTGGGCAGAGCCCTTCAGGCATCGCATGCCCTGGGGGAGAGGACCCTGGGGGGCAGGTCATGGTGCCACCTGGCACCCTCTCAGGAGCTCCCAGCCTTGACCATGGAGAGCTGAGCTCCAAAGCCCAGCCCCAGGCTACTGTTTGATTTTGCTTTTCTTTTCTCTTCAGTTTTTAATGTACCTTGAGCTCCTGTTAAATCTTCATTGCTACATTGTTCTTATTTTATGTCTTACATAGAATTTTTTTTTTTTCAGCTGAACTGCACTTTCATTGTGGACTCACGGCCCTGGTTTACCCAGTTTACCCTCCTGAACAGCACCTGCCAGCAGATATAGGGGAATGAGCTCTGGACTCCCACGGCAGGTTCTCTTCCCTTGAAGAGTGAGGGTCTGGATTCCTAGGTCTGCATGGCACCAGGGCAATTAAAGGCATCTCAGAGCACATTCTGGGTCCCTGTCAGTTTTTCCTTCTCTCTGATGATATATTTCCATGGATGTTGTTGCCAATGTTGAGCGATGGAGAATTTATCACTGGTCTCACCTTGGTTGCAGGTGCAGGTACTGAGTTAATCAAACTTCTCTGATCATGAGAGGTTGCCCTTCCTGGTTCCTCCAGGGCCCTCATGGTTAGTGTGCATATCCACTCATTAATTCATATATTCCTTGTTTGTCTGTCATCTGTCCATCCATGTATCTATGCATCTATCCCTTCACTCATCCATATAGTCAGGCATCCATTCATCTTTCCATCATCCATGCATCCATCTATCCATCCATCCAGGCATACATCCATCCTCCCATCATCCACTCTTCTGTCCATTCACCCTCCAATCCCTCCAGCTTCTATCCACTCCACTCAAAAGGAATCCAGACAGTTTTGCCAGCAGACAGTTTTTCCAGGTGACTGACAGCCACCTGCGTCCCTTCTATGTCCATCTCTGAGGCCAGACTTACAGTGGATGGTCCTTCTGGGGTGGAGTCGGCGAGGATGCCCAGGCACAGGGGTGGGAAGTGGGGCTCTTAGTGAACCCCAATCAGGGCATCTGCCCTGGAGCTCACTGACAGATGAGAAAGTCTTCTCAGGGTCTCTGGGGATGGCTCAGAAGATGGCAGCTCCAGTCCCCCCTCCCCTCCCGCTGCCTGACCCTTGTGTTCCCCCATTGGAGCCCAGCCTGTCATCCAAGCCTATCAACACAGAGTCACTACCCCTGAGACAGGCTTGGAGGCTCCAAGGGATGGGGGCGTGGGGGCCCGACTGGGACAGAGAGGCCATGGGATGCCATCTGGAGGAGGACTTCAGAGGAAGAGGCTCCAGGGGTCTTCCCTCTGCCTGTTGAGTTTGGGGATCTGGTTTGCATGTCCATGGTCGTTGGTCCCTTTCCTGGCTGGCCGATACCCAATATGAGGCTGTAAGCACTGGTGAGACAGATCCCCCTCTGCCCTGTCCCCCAGCTCTGGGCAACTCCATGAGCACAGCTGGCCGGAGTCAGCCTTGGTCCTTTGGTACCTGTGTTTGGGATTTCTACATCTCCCCACAACTTGATAAGGGCAAGTACAAACTGATAGGAGTGGGGATGTGGTCATCCAAGCTTCCTTTGAGAGCACTTGGGCTCAGAGGGATGGAGCCATTGTTTGCGGGCCCTGGGCTGGACATGTCTAGCCTTACCTCCTGTTTCCCATCAGAGGTTCTTTGTCCTGCTCTTTTCAGCTGTGCTGTGGTCTGAGCTCAGATACACCTGACTACACCAGGGGGCTTTGCACTTGTCCCTGTCTTTGTGTCATGGCGCTTAGCATTCAGACCCAGCTGCAAGGTGACTGTAAGCCCACCTCGAGCCTCTGGGGGGGACACCAGGGTTCATTGAAGGTGACTAATGTCAACTGCAGCCTCCGTCTGCTGGTTGTAGCTCTCAACACATATGGGATCAGAAACACAGCCTTTGGGAAACCGATGTCACAGCTTTGCTTGGTTAGGGAAGTTACAAGAGGTCTCTCCGGTGTAGGGGTCATCCCTTCTCCCAGTCTCTGGAGAAGTAAAGCCACAAGGGACAGAACCAGAGGGAGAACAGCCAGATTCCTGGTACAGGGAAGAGTGAAAGCACTGTCTCGATGGTTGACAGACAGCCCACAAGGTGAAAGCCAGATGATATTTACAAAAGTGTAAGAAATCATTTAACAAATTTGATTTGGAGTATTGTGGAGACTTGAAGCTACAACATGGGACATCCAGTTTGTGTGGCCAGGCAGCCTGCGGGGACCTTGCCCTGACATGAGCCCCCAATACGAGCACAGGCCCAAGAGGACAAATGAAAGACCCAGTGCAACTTCCCCCGAAGGCTTCTCTTCCCCTGTAGCTGCCTTAGATAAGATCCCTGCAGAGCTTTCCGGAACCTGCTCTCTTGGTTTGAGATGACCAATCTGGCCTGAGCCGGGAGTCCAGGGCCTCCAGTGAAGGCGTGCACATCTTGCTCTGTGTTTGTGCCCCCAGTCATGACCCTTCCCCTCGACCAACAGCGTGGGCCCTGCTGGTACCTCGTCCAGAGCTTGAGAGTAGGAAACATCTCTGTTTCAGTTTCTCTGTGGTCTCTTCGGAGCCATGGGTTGCTAGCAAGCACCCCAGGCTGCACCTCAGTGTTGATTTGACAAATGAATAACAGTTGCACAGACTATCCACCAGTGGCTGCAGAGCACACGCTCTTTTTGAGCTGATAAGACATTTATCCAAATTCAGCGTATCCTAATCTTGATGTTTCGCACCCCCTGACCCTCTCCTGGCTGCCATTCACGTCCTTTCCAGCAAGGCCCCTGCCTTCCCTGTTGCTCACAGACATTAGAAGCCCTCTCCCAGTGCCCAGCATGGCTAGGCCCCAGGGCAAGGAGGTCCGCAGATGTGGGAGGTGGAGAGGACGCTACCCCAGCCCACACACTGCCCTTCACTGTACATTCCAGACGCTTCCTGAGGTCGTGGGCTGTAGCCAAGATCTGGTTTGACCCTCAGCTGCCCAGGACTCAGGACCCAGGACCCACCGGTATCCGTAAGCGCTCCTATGACTGCCAGTCCTGGGGGGCAATACCATGAGGGGAATCCCAGAGGGCTCGAGGCCCTCACCCAGACCCTACTGAGGTTGGTCTGAAGCTGTGCTAGAGATAAGGGGGAACAGAGCTTGTGGGTCCCTAGTGCCCAAGGCTTATTTGACAAGCGGTGGAAACTGGGACATCCCCCCGCCCCACCCCAGCTCTATTTCCCATCTGGTGACGATGGGAGGGTCAGAGAGGAGGAAGTGGGCAGAGGGCCCAGTGGGCAGCAAAGCGCTGTGCGGGGCAGGGCGGTGCTGGCTGGGGAGCTGAGGAGGACAGCTTGCCGAGCACTCGGCCTCCAGGACGACGCTGGACAACATGTTCTGGAAGCTGCCTCTGCTCCTGGGGCTTCTTGCTTTGGGGCCTCACGTCTGCAGCTGGATGTTTGAGGACGTCGGGAAGACAGGGAAAGAGTTCAGCCTGTGTGTGGAGTTTGCCTTGCACCACTTCAATGAGCACCAACCAGACGAGAATGCATACAAGCTGCTATGGGTCAGACGGAGTCAGCGCAAGGTGAGGGCGAGGGGAGTAGGGGAAGGCATGGAGGTGGGAGGGGAGGAGGTTTGGGGAGGGGGAGAGACCCTCCCTGTGGCCCCACCTTTTCCCTGAAGTCAGGCCCCGGGGTGGGGGTGGCGGGTCCGTGGTCTGCATGAAAGGGTAAGTGTTTGGTCAGTGTTAGTCACTCAGCTGTGTCCGATTCTTTGTGATCCCATGGAATGTAGCCCACTAGGGTCTCCTGTTCAGGGGATTCTCCAGGCAAGAATACTGGAGTGGGTTGCCATGCCCTCCTCCAGGGGATCTTCCTGACCCAGGTCTCCCATGTTGCAGGCAGATTCTTTACTGTCTGAGCCACCAGGGAAGCCCTCATTTGATCAAGGATGTTTAAAAATACAAACTTCCACTAGAAGGGCTCCAAGGTTCTAGTACATTTGCTGAATGCTTGGAGCAGGGGAGAGAAGGAGAGGGAAGCAGAAGGCTAGGCGAGGAGGGAGATGAATGGGGGGGCAGCACCCCAATTTCAAAGTCCAGGATGGAGCAGCTTTGCAGAGTCAACAGCGGGCCTAGGTCTCTGGGCTCATGGCCCAGCTGCTGGGCTAAGGCGCCTTGTAGAGCAGACCACCATGGGTCCTGGGTTGGGAAGATCCCCTGGAGGAGGGCATGGTGACCCACTCCAGTACTCTTGCCTGGAGAATCCCATGGACAGAGGAGCCTGGCGGACTATAGTCCATGGGGTTGCAAAGAGTCGGGCACAAGTGAGCCACTAGCACTGACCAAATGAAGGATCTCTTGTCCTTTCATCCAGACCACAGATCCGTCACCCTCACCCCGGGGCCTGACTTCAGGGTAAAGGCGGGGCCATGGGGAGTCTCTCCCCCTCCCTAAGACCCCTCCAGGCCTGAAGGAGGCAGTGGAGATAGCAGGGCCTGCTCTCCTAGGGCTGTTACCCTGGTGATGAGAGCAATCAAGCCCCAAGTTCTTGGATGAGACAGTTGAAAGGCGGACAAGAGCAGTCATTGCAGGACCGCAGGGCTGTGGGGAGGGTGGTGTCGGGGGCAGAAGAGCCTTTTTGAAGACTGACACTCCTGGGAGGACCCACATCAAGGTTTGGGGATAAGAAGGATGGGGAAGCGCAGAGAGGGCCTTGGACCAGGAGGAGTCGTGAGTGCCTGCAGGGCCAGCCTGCAGTCTGTGGGTCTGTGTTGCAGAGAAGGGGTGCGGGGTGGGGAGAGGCGGTGGCATGCAGGGTGTGGGTGTGTTGGTGGCCAGTCAGGATATTCCCCTCAGAGTATCAGGAACTCAGGAGAAGAGGTTGTTCAGCTTTGTCCAGCAACTCTCTGGACACTGTGGGAGCAGTGGGTGTCCCAGCCTGGGTGCAAGCTGAGACCAGGGTGCAGGAGCCCTTCACTGGTCTCCGGGTGGCAGAGAAGAGCTGGCTTCTGAGTCTGCTTGGAAATTGATGTGGGATATGGGTGGGTTGTCAGGCGTGGACCCCAGGTCCTTGTGCTGAGCAGATGGGCAGATGGCACAGAGAGGGGCGGGGGAAACAGGAAGAAGGTCGGGTATCCCCGAGGCAGCCTGGGAAGGTCAGGAAGGCTGTGGTTACAGAGCATCGTGGTGGGAAAGAGGGGAGCGTGTTGTCCTGAGCACTTGGCCAGGCAGCACTTTCCCACTGATGTGCATTGCTCCCCCGCTCGTACCCTTTGTCTGGATTAACTGTTGTCCAGCCATTCTGAGCCCAGACCCAAGCCTGACGCTGGATGGTCAGCCCCGAGTCGGCCTGAGTCAGCAGGGCTCTGATGGGAGGGTCTTCTCCTACACAGACAGCCCCGGCTTCCCTCACATGCCCTCCTTTCCTGACCAGCTGGTCCTTCCCTGGCTTGAGTCCCAGCCCTGGACTTGGCAAGGCCAAGAGCCCCTCAAGCATCGGTGTGGCCGCCGCTGCCCCCGATCCATCCTAAACCTGTCCTTGCCAGGGGTCCAGCTGCAGTGCAAGAGACTGGGCGTGTGTGTGTGTGTGTGTGTGTGTGTGTGTGTGTTGGGGGGTGGGCTGCATCAGCTGCAGGCATTCCTGTACCTCTAAGGAAGCCAGTTTTCTAGGCATTTCCAGGTCAGTGCCCCAGAGGCATATTCCTCCCTGGGGAAGTTTCTGGCTACATCCCTTTCCATGTTTGAGTTCTTCTGAGTTCTCACCACCTCTCCATAAGAGATGAGATTCTATCTCATGATGACTTCTTAGAGAAGCTGATGAATACACAGAGCAGCACCCGGGTCACAAACATCCACCTGGATGAAGGTTTGCCAGGTGAGCCCTTGGGTGTCACAGCTGCCCCAGGAGAGAGGGAACATCCAGCCCCCCAGGCCCCCATCCTGGTCTGGATGTTGCCCCTAAAGGGACAGCATGGCTTTGACAGAGGCTCAGCGGATGAGCATTTTTGGCCCCCTCCCTAGAAGGAGCCGTGTGATGCCCTCCGGGTGTCTGGAGAATGTGATTGAGAGCTGGGTGACGCCAGGTGTGCTGTGCGTGTACTGTCAATGCCAGGGCCCTTTGTCCTGGAACCAACCCCCCCTCCCCAATGCCATGTGCTGGTGATGCAGCTCCTGGGTGCCAACCATTAGGAGGCGTGAGGCAGAGGAAATTCCAGGGCTGTGGGAGCTGCACTCAGGGGCATCTTTTTGTAATAAAGTGGAGATTTAGGATGAAAAAGAAAAATAATATATAAACTGATAATAAAAAAATAAGAAAATGCACCTAGGTTTGTCCCAGTTGATACATATGTGCGCATTCACACCGTTTGCCCATTTTCTGTCTGAATCTCTGTGCTTTTCTCATTACTGCAAAGTATGCACTCACAGAAGTTTCTACAATCTCCCTTTGACAGAAGTACTCTTTGACATATTTAATGGACCTGGACCTGGGCCGCACAATCTGTAAAAAACACGACGAAGACATCGACAACTGCCCCTTGCAAGAAGGCCCTGAAGGGAAAAAGGTTTGAGAGTGAAATCAACCCAAAGCATCACAAATCTTCAGAGAATGAAAAAGAATGTCAAGGAGGGTGTGTGAGGAGGCTTAGATGGCATCAGTGTTGACCCTGGGACAGAATGCAGGGTCCAGGCCCTTCCCCGCCAGGTCCCAGGGCTCCCCCTGCACAGAGATGCTCCCAGCTCAGCAGCAAGTTGGGCCCTGTGCTCACAGCTTGGCTGGCCCACCAGAGACCCCCACAGACCTCCTTGGGTCCTCCCCTCCAGGATGGAGGCGCCCCAGCCTCCAGCTTCCTATGAACTTGGGTCTAGGCAGATGCAGTTCTCCCTGTGGGCCTCTCCTTCCTCTGCTCCAATCCTTCTGGATGGGAGGATTGATTCGTTTGCTGGTCGCTTCCACCCTCCTCCTGGTCTCCTGGGCGGCAAGGACAAGACTCGGTCAACCAGTCCTTGTGTCCTCATCCTGTGGGCTGGCGTCTAGTCGGTTGGACTGAGACCTTGGATATGGGCCTCAGTGGGGCTGCGGTCTCTCTGGACCCAGCCTTGGAGCTGCCTCCCCTGGGTGAGTTTGCAGCCACTGCTGGATGAGTGGGTGTCACCTGAACCATCTCCTGGGCAGGCTGCGGGCTCCCCAGGAGCTCACTGGGCAGAGCCCTTCAGGCATCGCATGCCCTGGGGGAGAGGACCCTGAGGGGCAGGTCATGGTACCGCCAGGCACCCTCTCAGGAGCTCCCAGCCTTGACCATGGAGAGCTGAGCTCCAGAGCCCAGCCCCAGGCTACTGTTTGATTCTGCTTTTCTTTTCTCTTTAGTTTTTAATGTACCTTGAGCTCCTGTTAAGTCCTTCCTGCACCCTCATTGTTATATTGTTCTTATTTTATGTCTTACATAGAATTTTTTTTTTCAGGTGAACTGCACTTTCATTGTGGACTCACGGCCCTTATTTACCCAGTTCACCCTCCTGAGCAGCACCTGCCAGCAGATATAGGGGAATGAGCTCCGGACTCCCACGGCAGGTCCTCTTCCCCTGAAGAGTGAGGGTCTGGATTCCTAGGTCTGCATGGCACCAGGGCAATTAAAGGCATCTCAGAGCACGTTCTGGGTCCCTGTCAGTTTTTCCTTCTCTCTGATGATATATTTCCATGGATGTTGTTGTCAATGTTGAGCGATGGAGAATTTATCACTGGTCTCACCTTGGTTGCAGGAGCAGGTACTGAGTTAATCAAACTCCTCTACTCGTGGAAGGCTGTCCTTCATGGGTCCTACAGGGCCCTGGGGACTGGTGTTGTATATTCATTCGTTCATATATGGTTCACTTGCCTATCACCTGTCCCTTCACGCACCCTTCCATCCACCCATTTATTCATCCTTCCATTCATCTACCCACTCATCTATTCACTCATCCAGCCATCCTGCCATGCATCTGTCCAGTCATGCACTCATCCATCCTTGCATCATCCATGTTTTCATCCATCCATCCATCCTTCCTTCCTTCCATTATCCATTCTTCCATTCTTTTTTCTATTCATGTTCCAATCTCTCCACCCTCCATCCCTTCCACTCAAAAAGAATCCAGACAGTTCTGCAGGTGACAGCCAGTTGTGTCCTTTCCATGTCCATCTCTGAGGCCAGACTCACAGTGGATGGTCCTTCTGGGTTGGGGTGGGGGGAGGATGCCCAGGCACAGGGGTGGGAAGTGGGTGACTGAAACGATGGAAGGCTCTGTCCTCTGTGGAGCCCCGTAGGGCACCTGCCCTGGAGCTCAGTGATGGATGAGAATGTCTTCTCAGGGTCTCTGGGGACGGCTCAGAAGACGGCAGCTCCAGTCCCCCCGTCCCCTCCCACTCCCTGACCCTTGTGTTTCTCCTTTGGAGCTCAGCCTGTCTTCCAAGGCTGTCAACATGGATCACTAGCTCTGGGACGGCCCTGGGGTGACAGAACTCCTCACAAGCCCGTCTCTCTCCCTGGGTCCTGGTGGGGGCTGCCCTGGAGGGTCCGAGGGTGTGGGGGCCCAACTGGGACAGAGAGGTCATGGGACGCTGTCCGGAGGACAACTTTAGGAGGGGCTGAGGGGTCTTCCCTCTGCCTTTTGTGTTTGGGAATCTGATTTTCTTGTCCGTGGTCATTAGCTTGTCTCTTTCCTGGCCAACTGGTTCCCCTGAAGGGTCATCAGCCTTGATGAGACTGCATTTCCCAAGACTACTGAGGACAACTCTACCAGCCACATCACAAAGACAGTGGCCTGCTCCTCTTTGGCTCCTTGTCCAGCCTGTGTGTAGGTCCTGGAGCCTCCTCACCGGCTGGCAGGGGCATGCACATATTGACAGGGTAAGTCTGTGGTCAGCTAAGCCAGCCTGTTGCCCACCCTTGGCTCAGAGCCCTTGGGATGGGCCCAAAACTGTGGCCCATCCACTGAGCTGAAGCTCGTGGTCACAGGCTCTGAGAGGGCCTGCGGAGGGGACTGGTAAATTTCACGCCCACCGCCGTTGTCATCAGTGAAACCGCATTAGCAGGGTGTGGGTGATGACTTACTTCCTTGGGTCAGTCACAACCATGGCCTGTCCCGTGTCACTGCGCCCTGGAGGGACCTCTCCAGATTCAGCCTAGTCTGACATCAATAGGGAGGGGAAATAGACAGAGTACAAGCACACAGTAGAAAAATGGATGCATTAAAAATCCTTGATTTCCATGAAACCCAGAATGTTCTCTCGGATTACCTGGTTTGGAGAAGCAGGGCCCTTTGGGTTATATGTGCTGAGCTCCTTGTTAATCCATCTCATCGTGGGGGAGGGGATGCAGAGACAGCCGGAAAGGATGAGAAGAGAAACTTGGATGCTTTAAGGACAGAGTGCAAGTATCTGTAGAACTGCCAACCTACAAACCCTAGAAGAGAAAAGTAAAAAGAGAGAAATATTATAAGAAATAATGAAGATACATTTTCCAGAATTAAAGGAAGACACAATGAAAAGATTTTCTATCAGTTAGCTCTAGCTGCAAAAGAAGCACCCTCAAACTATCACACATAGTAGGAAGCATTCATCCTTCCTGACAAGTATGCCAAATAGGGGGACCGTCTCTGATTACATTCAGGGCCACCCAGGATTAAACTTTTCTGTGTCTTATTCTTTGCAACCCCATGAATTGTAGCCCACCAGGCTCCCCTGTCCATGGGATTTCCCAGGTCAAAATATTGGAGTAAAAGGAAAGAATGCTAAAGTAGGTTGCCATTTCCTTCTCCAGGGGATTCCCGACCCAGGGATCAAGCTTATGTCTCCTGCTTGCCAGGTGGATCCTTTATCACTGAGCCACCTGGGAAGCAAACTCTTCTAGGTAATATTAACATGCTGATGGTGCATGTGTGTATATGCACGTGCTTGTGAAATTCAAGGGATTATGAGACTGTTAGGGGGCATAGGATTTGGTTCTTTTACAAAGTAGACAATAGTAACCACTTCTTTCTACAAAATATCCAAACCCCTGAAACATTGCTTCAGTTGGGTGAATTTTAGTGTGCTAGTCAGCTCTTGGCACAGGAATACTGCCTGACAACCCGCCCCTTCCCCTCACCTTGACCTCACCTTGATCTCAGCAGTGAGTTGTAGCAGGAGTCCATAATTAGGTCAGGGTCTGAGACTGGCCGAGAGTCATGCCTGTGTGGCTTTCCTTTAGGTCAGCACAGCTGGGCTCACCCTGGGGTGGAGTCGACATATTCTGGGGTCCAGACCAGGTGCCTTACCCTAGAAGCTCCCATATCACATATTCTCAGACTAGGGTCTCCCAGGGCCCCCTCACCTTGGGAGACCACCAGAGAGCAGGAGGAATCTTCACATCTCATCCTGATGCTGTCAACCCTGCCTCCACTGCATAGGCAGACAGCAGCCACGTGCCAGCCCACCACTGCAGGAGGCTGAGTGGTCAGGGCAAAGGGTGCAAATGAGCTGGTCTTAATCTTGGTGAAGGGACAAGGACCACAGCGATGCTTCTCTGTGCAAGTCTTGGTACCATTACCTGGAGCAAACAACCCAGGTCCCAGGGTTGCATGTGTGGTGATGGACATCTGTCCTTCCCCAAAGTAGGAAATCCAGCAGAACTGGGCATGTCAGGGGCACAGACGTCAGTGACTAAGTGCTGAGGAAAGGTAGGGATGAGAAACACAGCGTCCCGGGTGAGGTCACAGGACAGCTGAGGAGCACGTGTGAGAGACCTATGACACTCCGGCTCCCAGTCTGGGTGATGGATGCGTGGGTGTCCAGCATGTTGTACCAATGTCAGGAGTGCCATGAACTGAGATAGATGACGTTTAAGCTGGCTCTGGGCAACTAGGGTTCATAAGAAAGACAAGCCAAGAGAAACCTCAAATGCACCCTGGTGTCAGAGAAAAGTCCAGCATGTGCTTAGAACTTGGTAGTTGATTGGACAAGGGCTGAGGGTTGGGGTTACTCCATCAGCCCAGCCTCTGAGGACCTAGGGGTGGGGGGACTCCACCCCCATCCACTGAAGACCCTTGACGTGGGCTCCACATTTGCTGGGCTGGGCCTTGGGTTTTGCCCTTTATAACCCCCCCGGCCTGAGGGGCTCAGTTGGGCCTTGGGTGCCTCCCAACCTGCTTGGGCTTCCCTCCCGAGGGCCCTTGCTCACCCGAGTCCCTGGGTTGTGGGAACCGTCACGCACAGGAGAAGACCTGTCTCCTTTATACTCTTGGCCATGACAGAACTGGGAGGGGGCCCAGGTGTCCCAGGAGGGAGGGACGTGGAGGCCCAAGGAAGAGGCTTTGTGGTCTCTGGTACTTAATCTGCCCCCAGAGTGGGGTCTTCCCAGGCTCAGACCTTGAGCTATGGTGCCTGAGGCCTCCTGAGCCCAGGGGCAGAGGGGCAGGTGTGGCTGACTCCCTCAGGGTGACAGATTGTCAGCCCTCAGGTCCTGCTCCTCCTTGGTCTTATGCTGTGAGCACAGGAATTGCACTCTGGTCTAACCGTCATACCCCTGCTAAGCGTATCTACTCTCTTTTTCTTCCTAATTATTGAAGAATACATAAAAATATATTCTTTGATGATTATAATTATTAAATTATAATTCCATATAATTTTAATTATATATAACATTATATAAATTATATGCATATTTATATAATTGTATTTATTATAATTATATTATATAATTATATTTCTATTTATATATTTATTATAATTATATTATATACTTATATAATATAATATATAAATATAATACAATTTTATAATATATAGTATATAATTAATTCATCTATAATATAGAACACTTGAAACATTATAAAGAAAAATCAGAAATGAGTGTTTTTCCACCAAAGCAAAAGCATTGCTCATCGACTCCTCAAATATTCACACATTCTCCATGCCTAGCCTGGCTCTGGTGGAGACGTGTTGGGTGACAGGAAGGATTCCCTGCTCTTAGAAAGTCCATTTTATTTCTCGTGGGGAGAGACGGGCCATCAAGATATTCACGGGTAACTAACTGTAGGTTATGATGGATGACATGGAAGAACAAAGAGGGTGGTGAAAATGAAAACAGGAGCCAGGAGAGGCACATGAGACTTGGGGGGAGTCTGTATGGAGATTGGCAGGGGGATAAGCCGGGATGAGGGGCTAGTGGAGGTGAGGGAGGGACCCCCGGACCCCGAGAGGGGGCTGTGCCCCGTGGGGCAGGCAAGGCACTGGCCTCGGGCTTGGTGTAATGGGAGAGCCTCCCAGGGCCAAGGGTGAGGAGGCGGTACCTACAATTGAAGGGTGATCAAGACTCTCCTAAAAGGTTAATAACAAGATTCTCTGCTTTTTTTTAACAACATATTTTTTATTTATGAAGAAGTGAATCATATTTAGTATTCTGCATCTTGTGCACCGCTTTTTCAATAAGCATTTTCCAGCACTGTTGACAATTCTTTAAATACAGTTTTTAAGTTACTGTAAGAGAGAGTGAAAAAGTTGGCTTAAAACTCAGCCTTCAGAAAACTAAGATCATGGCATCCAATCTCATTACTTCATGGCAAATAGATGGGGAAACAATGGAAACAGTGACAGACTTTATTTTTGGGGGCTCCAAAATCACTGCAGATGGTGACTGCAGCCATGAAATTAAAAGACGCTTGTTCCTCGGAAGAAAAGCTATGACCAACCTAAACAGCATATTAAAAAGCAGAGACATTACTTTGCCAACAAATGTCCGTCTAGTCAAAGCTATGGTTTTTCCAGTAGTCATGTGTGGCTGTGAGAGTTGGACTATGCTTTTGAACTGTGGAGCTGGAGAAGACTCTTGAGTCCCTTGGACTGCAAGGAGATCCAACCAGTCCATACTAAAGGAAATCAGTGCTGAATATTCATTGGAAGGACTGATGCTGAAGCTGAAACTCCAATACTTTGGCCACCTAGTGCAAAGAACTGACTCATTTGAAAAGACCCTGATGCTGGGAAAGATTGAGGGCAGGAGGAAAAGGGGACAACAGAGGATGAGATGGTTGGATGGCATCACCTACTCGATGGCCATGAATTTGAGTAAGCTCTGGAAGTTGGTGAAGGACTGGGAAGCCTGGGATGGGGTCACAAAGAGTCGAACACGACTGAGCGACTGAACTGAACTTCTAAGGCCGTAGGAAACACGGAAGCCAGATGGGGAACAACAATCAACTGGCCCACACATTTTGTACAGTACACATTCACACATGCACATGCATCACGTGCTCACACAGTTGGTGAAGGACAGGGAAGCCTGGCATGCTGCAGTCCATGGGGTCACAAAGAGTTGGGCATGACTGAGAGACTGAACTGAACTGAAGAGGCTCCTTTTATTCAAATCATAATGCATTTGTATCCCTGGTGGCTCAGATGGTAAAGAATCTGCCTGCAATGAAGGAGACCCAGGTTTGGTCCCTATGTTGGGAAGATCCCCTGGAGGAGGAAATGGCAACCCACTCCAGTATTCTTGCCTGGAGAATCCCATGGACAGAGGAGCCTCTTGGGCTACAGTTCATGGGCTCAAAAAGTTGGACAGGACTGAGCAACTAACACATATATTTACTAAAGGCGGGAAACTCTTAAAATACCCCTGGTACTTTTAATATGTAGCAAAATTTAAAAATCATGGATGCATTAGAGTTGACCTCAGAACAACACTGGCTTAAAGTAGGTAGGTACACTTATAAATGGAAATTTTTTAAAAAATGCATATGAGGACTGTAAATAAATTTCAACCATAGGCTATTAGTAGTTAAGTTTTGGGCAATCAGATGGTCTATGTGGATTTTTGACTGTACTGGAGGTAGGTGCCCCTCACCCCTGCATTGCTCAAGAGTCAACTGTACCAATAAGTGACCAGCAATAGGCCTTTCCCTGGTGACTCAGCTGGTAAAGAATCTGCCTGCAATGCGGAAGACCTGGGTTCAGTCCCTGGGTTGGGAAGACACCCTGGAGAAGAGAATCACTACCCATTCCAGTATTCTGGCCTGGAGAATTCCATGGACCTGTATAGTCCATGGGTTTGCAAAGAGTCAGACATGACTGAGTACCTTTCACTTTCTTTCACTAAATTTAAATTCATGTAATGCTTTGCATTGATTCTCTTTCTGGTCTTTTATTATGCAGAAATACTTGCATAATTTCACAAAGATGTTGGAAAGGTGCCCAGCAGAGGGGGTCAGAGGCCAGTCGCTTAGGAAGCCGAGGTCATAGCGTGCTCGGCCTTCCACTCTGAAGGCAAAAGCAGGAGGGGCTCGCAGGCCATGTGAACCGCCGGGACCAGGGACCAGGGGCCAGCAGGGGCGAGGCGCCCTCTGAGACAGGGTCACAGGTGTGGAATTACATCACAAAGTGGGACTGCCCTCTGGGGCATGGAGGTCGCAGGTGACCACAGACCAGAGAGCAGGAGCAAGGAGGCCCCAGACTAGGGCGCTGATACAGCTGAGAGTGCTGGGTTCATAGGAGAACTCTGGGCTGGAACTAGGTCAGAGTCCAACTCCCTAGGACGGGGAGCTGGCCGGAAAGGGAGCCAGAGTAGGAAATCTCACAGCTGCCACACCCTTTACAGCCACCTCTTACAAGCCAGAGATGCAGAAACAGGAGTGGGCCGTGAGGCGCACAGGGTAGGTGTGGACCCGGGGCTCTAAGTGAGCTCCCTGGAGGAGCCACCCAAGAGGAGCAGGGCAACAGGCTGGTGGGGGCTCTGACCTGGCTTCTCATGGGTGGGGCTCCTTGGAGGACAGGGCTAGTCCCACCAGCTGACCCTGATGCTTCTGTCTTGATCCAAGCTGATTCTCTCTGGGTAAGATCTCTGGAAACTGTCGTGCCAGCAGCGGCCACCCCATACCACTTGCAGCTCCATCCCTGGGAGGACAGAGACGTTCACCTGTGTCCCCAGAAGAAGGGACCATGACCAGATTCTGGGGGACCTACCAGCTCCTGCTTGCCCTCCCGGTGTCCCTGGTGTCCCTGGGGGGCAGCACGCTTGTATACAAGGACACGGACAAGGTCTTGTGGGAATTAAGGAACGTCAGCAGCTCAAGTGGCAACATGAAGCAGTGCCTGTGGTTCGCCATGCAGGAGTACAATAAGGATAGCAGGGACAAATTCTTCTTCCAGGTGGTCAAGGTGTGGCAGGTACAGATGCAGGTAAGGGCGCTTCCTCCCAGTTTGCACACTTGCTCCTGCTTGCCCCTGGCAGCACAGACCGAAACCAGAAGGAGAGGGAGGGTGCACGAGCAGCACTGGGACCCAGTGGTGCTGAGCCCCACGGCCAGCTCCCTTTCTTAAGTGCCATGACGGCTGTCCTAGGGGCCCCAACCTATGAACTCGGTTGGACCCCAAATGGCAAATCACACATCTGTGATCCGTGTTTGGTACGGTTGGGAAACAACTGAGCACCATGAATATTTTTACAACAATGCTACCCTGAGTGACATTCAGTCTCCCCATATCCCGTGGAATGTGGGTTGACATGGAATAGGAAGGCTCATAAAGTGCCTCCTCCCAGATGCCTTCATTCTCTCAGTCCTACATCTTTCTAGCAGCAGTGGTTCTGTCCACGGAATCCCTCCCTACAGGGCCTCAGGTGACCCAGTGCTGGGAGTCGTCGATCACCTGGTATCCACGTGGGGGACGCTCCATCCCCACCTGCTGTCCAAGAAGGGGTCCTTGGTGTTGGAATTCTGCTGACTTCTAGCCTCAGTCGGGTGTTTGGGGTGTGGTTGGAGTGTAAGTGCACAGAAGATTTGCAAGGATGTGTTGCAAAGACATTCAGCAGACAGGCCGTTGTGACAGACTTACCCCAGGTATTGGACTCCAGGCTCTCTGGTGGCAGGAGCAGGGCCAGTCTACACGTGACCCTGTCTCCAGGAACATGTGTGCCATCAGCCCGGTGTCCCCAGCACACGGTGCTGATGATTGCACACTCCCTCAGGGGCACCGCCATCACCCTTCAAAGTAAAGGCTCCTGGGTCCTGTGACTTCCGCACAGGAAGAAAAGCCCTTCACGGTTTTCTCCTTTAGGACCCAAGTAGCTTGGGCAACAAGCAGTACCAGACACTGTAGATGAGGCTGAAATGGAAACAAATGATCACAGCCTTTAGGAAGCCAGGGGACCAATTAGAAGACAAACTGCGAGACTTCCCTGGCCGTCCAGTGGTTAAGACTGAGTTTCCCTGCTTTAGGGGGCATAGGTTTGATCTCTGGTTGGGGAACTAGGACCCCATAGGCTGCACAGTGTGAACAAAAATAAGTTAATTAATTAAATAAAGAGCTGTCTTTCACTGGAAATCAGGTTCTACTCTCAGCCAAGACATGTTGATCAAAGAGAGTTAGTGGCTCATTCGTTTCTGACTCTCTGTGACCCCGCGGACTCTAGCCCTCCAGGCTCCTCTGACCATGGGATTCTCCAGGCAAGAATACTGGAGTGGGTTGCCATTTCCTCCTCGAAGGGATCTTCCCGACCCAGGGATTAAACCAAGGTTTCCTGCATTACAGGCAGACTCTTTACTATCTGAGCCACCAGGGAAGCCAAAGACGATGAAAAAAAATTAAAAAGAAAACAAAACCCCGAGCCTAGCTGGAGAGCTGGGATGCCGCCTATGGCACGTTGCTTGTGGGGCTTCCTTAGAGAGTTGGTGAGTCCCCTCCTGCACCAGCCACATCCTCACCAATTAAGTGAGGATCTCTGGGTGGGACCTGCATCCCCTGCATAGTCATGACTGAGCCCTGCCTCCTCAAGGAAAGATGAAGGTGACGCCCGAGGGCAGACGGGCTACAGGAGGCTGGTGGGCGGTGGGTTTTTTGGCAGGTTTCTCAGAAGCAGCTTCTAGCACTAGTGTTTCAGTGAAGTGGTTTATTTGAGAGGCCATCAAGGAAGCACCTGGTGGTCAGAGGGGATTGAGAGGGGGCAGGGAAGTGGCCAGTGCAGGGGAGTCGCTGAGCACATTGACTGTTGAGGGCATCTGGACTCCGTGTCCCTTGGGCCCTAAGGAGATGGTGCAACACCTGAGCAGGACTGGGCCGCCTGCAGGAGGGCAGCTGGGCTCCTCTCCCACCAGCGCTCGCCCATCACTGGCTGGGAGCTGTTCCCAGGGCCCTTGGCTCCGTCTGGCAGCAGGGAGCCCCCGGAAGCAGCAGAGTAGGTGGATGCCTGGGCCCCCGCCAACGGTCTCTGCTACAGGAGGTGAGCAGGGAGAGTTTAGGGGTGCGGGGGCGGAGAGAGAAGAAGTTTTACTCCTAGCCCTAAGGAACTGTGTGAGCGGCCGGATGGGTGGGCTGTGACCAGGCCAGGCCGGGCCTCCCAGACTGTGGGCGAGATGTTCAGGCTGTCTTAGGAAGACTGAAAGCCAGAGGGGCATCAGGTCAGGGAGTTCTTGGGATCCCCATGACCAGATGTGGTCTTTCAATCTGCCATTCTGGTTTCCTCACTTCCGGAAAGGGGCGTGTGCATTCAGGTCCCCACTTCCTTGGAATCAGGTCGTCCTCTGCCTTCCTGTGGCCGGAGGAGCTGAGGCCAGGACCGCAGGGGGAGAGCGTGTTCCACGTCCAATGCCTCTGTTTCAGTCCTGGATCGGCCGCCAGCTGGCCAACCGGCTTCTCCCATGGCAGCCCAGTCTCCCTGTTAGCTCTCTGGAACAAAACTAAGACGTCACTTGTCATTGTTGTTCAGTCGCTAAGTCACGTCTGATTCTTTGCAACCCCATGGACTGCAGCATGCCAGGCTTCCCTGTCCTTCACTATCTCCCAGAGTCTGCTCAAATGCATGTCCATTGAGTCAGTGGTGGCATCCAACCATCTCATCTTCTGTCATCCCTTTCTCCTCCCGCCTTCAATCTTTCCCAGCCTCAGGGTATTTTCCAATGAGTCTGCTCTTTGCATCAGGTGGCCAAAATATTGGAGTTTCAGCTTCAGCATCAGTCCTTCCAGTGAATATTCAGGGTTGATTTCCTTTAGGATGGACTGGTAGGATCTCTTTGCTTAAGGCTGGAGAGGCAGTGTGGGAAAGCCTGGTAGCGAAAGTTGAATCCAGGGGAACCTGGACCCAAGCTGCAGACACACTCCTGTCTCTTGCTGTCTTCTTCCTCTTTGCTTAATTTTGCTTCCCCTGGTCATCAGAATCACCTGGAGGCTTGTTCAGACACTGAATGTGCATACCCCACCCCCTCAGCAGTTTCTGATTCAGTGGTTCAAAACCTGCATTTCCATCCACTTCCCTGGTGATGCTAATGCTGTTGATCCAGGGACCCCACCTACAAAGGTCTGGGGCACCTCTGTTGAAGGACAGCCCTTATCTATTCCTGCTCTCACTCTTAGAGCTGATGGGAGAAGTATTTTCTGCATGGCGGGCTTGGCTGTCTCTAAACCCTGCTGTAATCTTTTAAAACCAGATGGGAGCAGATTTATTAATAAATTGACATAGAGCAGCCTTCACCTCACTCATTCATGAATTCTGTCAACCGCTCCTGTTCTGCTTCCTAAGTACTCAGAGAACAGGAAGACAAACCTGGCTACATGGGGCCCTGGGGTGGGGTTATGGGTCTTGGGTAGGGGAACCTCAATGGGCAGGGGATCTCAGGTGACAAAATCTGAAGGGTGTGTGTGTGTGTTTGTGTGTGTAATGGGAAGGGGCTCAAGGAGGGGATCCCATGTGGCTGAGGGTCCTGTTCCCATGGGGCCCAGGTGAACTGGTAACACCCCGGGCACAGGAGCCGGTTGTTCTTAAGTAGAAGGTCTTGCCTTCAGGAAGGCCCCACACTGGATGGAGCCTCCGCCCCAGGGAATCTGGCTCCAGGTAGGGGTATCTTTGTGTGGTGGCTCCACAGGCCACCTCCTAAAGATATGTTTGGAGCGGGGAGGAGGAGGAGATAAGGAGAGGGAATGAAAGGAAGAGCAGTTTTTTTCAGGGTTTGTTAAAAACATTAAAAAGGAGAAGAAGGCTTTTTTGAAAAAAATTGCATGACTGCTAATCAACAGGTCACGGATCGTCTGGAATACTTTATTGATGCTGAAATCTCCCGCACCAACTGCAGAAAGCTTCCAAACGGTAACAAGAATTGTGTGGTTAAGAACACCTCCAGACTGGAAAAGGTAGGGGACACACCAACTGTCTGCAGTGGTCTTGGCTACTCTGAGCCCCAGGCAGAACTTGTGGTACCCAGACCTTGTCTTTGAGTGGTCGGCACCACTCCCAGGGCAGAGCCCCAAAGTGGTCAGTCCTGCGGCCCTCGTAGCAGACAGTGCAGGACAGCAGACTGTGGAGGAAACCTCATCCTAGGGACAGGGTGCTGTCAAGATCACTCTCAGTGTAAGGACTCCATCCCTCTGGGTTCCTGGTACAGGGAAACTTGGTCACAGACATTCACTGGGAATTCACCCTCTTGGACCTGGAGGTACCACTCTGCTTGTGGCCTGACCCGAGGTTGCCCATCCTTGTGAAAGCACAAAGGGAAGTCCATTCATTCACTCAACTGCTCGTCAAAGCTTACCTGGCCCCAGGTGCTATGCTGAGTGCTGGAAATTAAGCAATGACCAGGTCAGGCGAGTCCGTAGCCTCCCGGGCTCAGCCATGGGAAGAGCCCCAGGCTCGAAGCAGAGGGCTGATGTGGTCCAGGGGCTTTTGGCCTCAAGCCTGTCTTTCTGACTGGGGTGGGAGTATCCAGGGTTGACCTGAGGGCTTCCTCTGATGTTGGTGAAGCCCCCCGGGCTCTCTCCCCCCACACCCATGGTCCTTCACATGAGATATGTCAGAATCACCTGGTGGCCTTGACACACCTGGATGGCAGGGTTCCCCCTGCAGAATCAGACAGTAGGTCTGGAGAGGAATCTAAGAACTGGCATTGCTAATAGGCTCCTGCAGTGGGGGTCCTTGGGACCGTGCTCAGAACTGCTGTGGCATGCAGTCACAGTGGGAAACACGAAAGTCCATTGACAGAACCTAAAACTTCCTCTGTGGGCTTGCTGTGAACAAATCCATCACTTCCAGCAGAGCAGACGCTCCTCAGGACAAACATTCAAGCAGGGAGCATGTGGGATACCATTTGATCTTTTATTTTAGTTTTGTGTATCTTTTCCTGGTAGTAGAAATATCATGGGCTAAAGTTTATATTTTCTACTGGGTGCATTGAGCATAAAGGAGAGTTGTTACTTTTTACCTGTTTGTAGAAGATATTAAAGAATTAATAAAGATTAATTAGGAAACTTGTCTCCAGGAAGCTCTTTTATTCTTTGTAAAGTTTCCATGGCCCATCTCGGTTTTAGAGCACACATTTTTAAGTATACATTTATTGATAAGCAAACCTTTGTTCCTTTCTTTCCAAGTGTTTGGAATAATGCCGAAGAGGAGTCATGCTGGGTGGTGTCTCATTCCTGGAGGATTTAATGGGATTCTTTTCAGTATTTATACCTTACTAGCAAATACTATATCAGGTGCTGATTTCCAAAGTTCTTCCAACTCCCTCTTTACCAAGAGTTTTTTTTTTTTTAATTAAGGATGTTTTCTTCTATTAATTATTCTTTCAACATCTACCAAGTATATCGAATAATTTTTCTTCTTTGACCCATTACTAAAATAAATTCAAATAATAGATCCCCTAATATTGAGTCATCCTTATGTGTCTGGAATAGGAAGTACGTGTCTTTTTCGGTTGTTCTATAACTGAGTGTTGTGGTTGGCTCATCTGCACTGAGAGTGGTGGCAGGCACACAGGTCAGGGTGTGCAGACTTTCTGGGCAAAGCCGCATCTTTGGCAGGGTTTCTGGACAACTGGACCTGGACATGGCAGGGGACCGTCCTTGTGGATGGTCAGCTGACCCGATCAGCTTTGTGGAGCTTGCTGTGGACACACACATCTGGCATTCTCCTCTCCTTTATGGCAAATTTCTAGTTCTGTCTGACTGCAAAGGTGCAATTCCTGAAGGTCACCCCATGGAGGTGCTTGTGCATGTGGGTGGCTAGTCTCCGGTCACTGCTTTGTTGTTGACAGGACGGCCTCTTTTTCTTATCACTCCCTTTGTGGGAGCCATCCTGCCGGGTCCAGGCTGGAAGGAGCAGTAGCGTGGGTGGGGTCTGCCCTCGTCTCCTTGAATATAGAGGGCTTAGTGAAGTGAAGTCACTCAGTCGTGTCCGATTCTTTGTGACCCCGTGGGCTGTGGTCTACCGTGGCTCCTCTTCCATGGGATTTTCCAGGCAAGAGTACTGAAGTGGGGTGCCGTTCCCTTCTCCTGGGGATCTTCCCGACCCAGGGATCAAACCCAGGTCTCCCTAATTCCAGGCAGACACTTTACCGTCTGAGCCACCAGGGAAGCCTGGTGACTTAGTGTGCCACTTTTTGCTTATGAATTTTGCTTTTCTATATATCAATATTAAGTACACTCAAACTCCCCAAAGAATGACTTGGAGTGTGGGGTACACACACACACACGCACGCACACATGCGCACGCGCACACACACACACAAACATACACACACACAGATTCCATTCCCAAACCTACTGAATCAGAATGTCCAGGTACAGACACTGTACACACTTCATGTCAAGGGGACTCTGAAAAGCACTGCACAAGGGCCAGCAATTGTTCTATATGCTGCCTTTAATTTGCTGACTTTTTAAAGGATATTATATTCTATTTTACTAGGTAAGTCTGAGTTACAGTTTATTTCTTCGTTGTGTTTTGGCTTCTGGGTTTCTCTGGTCTGGTGTAACGAGAACAGGGGCTTTTCAACTTTTTTCTGCAATTGCTACTGCTAAGTCACTTCAGTCGTGTCCGACTCTGCGTGACCCCATAGATGGCAGCCCACCAGGCTCCCCCGTCCCTGGGATTCTCTAGGCAAGAACATTGGAATGGGTTGCCATTTCCTTCTCCAGTGCATGAAAGTGAAAAGTGAAAGTGAAATCGCTCAGTCGTGCCCGACCCTTAGCGACCCCATGGACTGCAGCCCACCAGGCTCCTCCGTCCATGGGATTTTCCAGGCAAGAGTACTGGAGTGGGGTGCCATACAATTAGATCAGTTTAAAAACCAAAAGAACTTTGGATTCCCAAGGTTTGATGTAATTTGCCCATAAATCATCTTGACTTGGTATCTTGTGGGTTTGAGGGGATGGAGACCCCATAATCCTCCTTTGTGTGTGTCAGAATTCAGCCAAAACCTAACGTCCTTCTCTCTGACACTGTTTGTCCCTCACTCCTGAAATGCCCCTGTGTTTCCAGTCAGTTATTGAAGATGGCCATTGCTGTTTTTCTAGGATGTCTACCTGCCCGTCCATCTGCCTAAGCCTCTTTCCACCCATTTGTCCATCTATTACCCACACATAGAAGTTTTCATTTGTCATTTCGATGACATTTTGAAAGGGAGGATAAGGAGCTTTGGAATAAAATTTGTTAGGTCCTAGAATCCTCTACATTGCTCTTATCTGATGTATTTGTTGTCAGAGCAAAAGGCATTATTTGATTATTAAGATGACACATATTAGTTTATACCTGGCACAGAACTACCATATTTACATTATAGAAAATATTAATATTTTATTTTATAAAAATAAAATCAAATTTATGTCTGATCTCCCACCAAAAATACGATGATTAGTATTTGCTCTCTATCCATGGATGGGATGGGGACAAACACTCCTCCATGTAACTTCAGGTGGCTACAAGGATCTGCAGCCTCCAGCCGGCAAATTCTGTGGGGTGTTTCTTGACAGGTGATGACCCGTCTTCCGGCCTGTTCCTACACTGGCACCTAGCTGCAAAGCTGGCACCTAGCTCCTGCACTGGTACCCGGTAATGGAACTGCTTTTTCTCTTGCTCTTGGCACACTGCTGACTTTTGCTGTGGTGGTGGTCTTTTTCAGAGACAAATGTGCACCTTCTGGGTGGGCGCACTCCCATGGCATGGCTATTTCACCATGATGAAGAAGCAGTGTGTGGACGTCTAGAGGCTCTGGAGCCCCGCCACCACCCCTCCCTTTGCGAAGAAGTGATGGCCTGTGAGCCGGTACCAACACGCTTCCCTCACACGTGTGTCCCTGCTTGCTGTTCTACTTTCTAGTTTCTTACTATGTGGTATTAAAAGGTGGGCAAGACCCATGCCTCCTTCCTGGCCTCACAGGAGGCCACTTGCCTTTGGCTGACATGATGGCGTTTGTCCCTGAGCACAAAGGGTGGAGTGAGGGCTGATTCCATTTTCCACCGCACACTTGGGAAGGACTCACTTGTTGATTGGATAACACCCCTCACACACACACATGCAGACATACACACACAGAGGGCTGAATACAGTGGGTGCTAACTCACAGGTTCCTTCTGGGAGCCTCATCTGGCTTCAGGCTCCTCCCTCCCTGGGTCCTGAGTGGATGGGTCACCAGGGGGCTGGGAAACCCCCTGGCAGAAGCGTCAGTCCTCCCCTGCAGGGTCTCTGAGAATTGGGAGAATTTGTTCTTCTGTTTATGTAAATGTCAACAGTGGTCACAGATCGAGACAGGTAATGAAGAGGGCAATAAAGATTCAGGGGAAGCTGAAGTTCTCGTGTGTCTGGGGTGCATGTGTGCGCACATGTGTGCACGAGTGTGCATATGTGTGCAGGTTATACAATGTGTGCAGGTATGTATTGGTGTGGGTATGCAGTTGTGCATGTGCAAAGAGACAGAGAGGACGTGGGGGTCTGTGAAAGAAGTACAGGGATGATAGTAGGAGATAAAACTCCCTCAAAGAAAGCAGTCATTAAAAAGGTGCGGCTGGGCTTCGCTGGTGGCTCAGTGATACAGAGTCCACCTGCCAATCACAGGTTTGATCCCTGACCTGGGAAGATCCCACCTGCCATGGAGCAACTAAGCTTATGCACCACAGCTACTGAGCCTGCACTCCTAAGCCCGGGAGCTACAAATACCGAGTCCACGTGACTCAACTACTGAGGCCTGCACGCCCCAGAGCCCGTGCTCCGCCGGAAGAGAAGTCACCACCATGCGAAGGCGTGCACAGCAGCTAGAAAGTAGCCCTGGCTTGCCTCAGCTAGAGAAAAGCCTGCGCAGCAATGAAGACCCAGTTCAGTTCAGTTCATTTCAGTCGCTCAGTCGTGTTCGACTCTTTGCAACCCCATGAATCGCAGCACGCCAGGCCTCCCTGTCCATCACCATCTCCCGGAGTTCACTCAGACTCATGTCCATCGAGTCCGTGATACCCTCCAGCCATCTCATCCTCGGTCGTCCCCTTCTCCTCCTGCCCCTAATCCCTCCCAGCATCACAGTCTTTTCCAGTGAGTCAACTTTTCTCATGAGGTGGCCAAAGTACTGGAGCTTCAGCTTTAGCATCATTCCTTCCAAAGAAGTCCCAGGCTTGATCTCCTTCAGAATGGACTGGTTGGATCTCCTTGCAGTCCAAGGGACTCTCAAGAGTCTTCTCCAACACCACAGTTCAAAAGCATCAATTCTTCGGAGCTCAGCCTACTTCATAGTCCAACTCTTACATCCATACATGACCACAGGAAAAACCATAGCCTTGACTAGACGGACCTTAGTTGGCAAAGTAATGTCTCTGCTTTTGAATATGCTATCTAGGTTGGTCATAACTTTTCTTCCAAGGAGTAAGCGTCTTTTAATTTCATGGCTCCAATCACCATCTGCAGTGATTTTGGAGCCCAAAAAAATAAAGTCTGACACTGTTTCCACTGTTTCCCCATCTATTTCCCATGGAGTGATGGGACCAGATGCCATGATCTTCGTTTTCTGAATGTTGAGCTTTAAGCCAACTTTTTCACTCTCCTCTTTCACTTTCATCAAGAGGCCTTTTAATTCCTCTTCACTTTCTACCATAAGGGTGGTGTCATCTGCATATCTAAGGTTATTGATATTTTTCCCGGCAGTATTGATTCCAGCTTGTGTTTCTTCCAGTCCAGCGTTTCTCATGATGTACTCTGCATATAAGTTAAATAAGCAGGGTGACAATATACAGCCTTGACCTACTCCTTTTCCTATTTGGAACCAGTCTGTTGTTCCATGTCCAGTTCTAACTGTTGCTTCCTGACCTGCATACAGATTTCTCAAGAGGCAGGTCAGGTGGTCTGGTATTCCCATCTCTTTCAGAATTTTCTACAATTTATTGTGATCCACACAGTCAAAGGCTTTGGCATAGTCAATAAAGCAGAAATAGATGTTTTTCTGGAACTCTCTTGCTTTTTCCATGATCCAGCATATGTTGGCAATTTGATCTCTGGTTCCTCTGCCTTTTCTAAAAACAGCTTGAACATCAGAGAGTTCACAGTTCACGTATTACTGAAGCCTGGCTTGGAGAATTTTGAGCCTTACTTTACTAGCATGTGAGATGAGTGCAATTGTGCGGTAGTTTGAGCATTCTTTGGCATTGCCTTTCTTTGGAATTGGAATGAAAAGTGACCTTTTCCAGTCCTGTGGCCACTGCTGAGTTTTCCAAATTTGCTGGCATATTGAGTGCAGCACTTTCACAGCATCATCTTTCAGGATTTGAAACAGCTCAACTGGAATTCCATCACCTCCACTAGCTTTGTTCGTAGTGATGCTTTCTAAAGCCCACTTGACTTCACATTCCAAGATGTCTGGCTCTAGATTAGTGATCACATCATCATGATTATCTGGGTCATGAAGATCTTTTTTGTACAGTTCTTCTGTGTATTCTTGCCACCTCTTCTTAATATCTTCTGCTTCTGTTATGTCCATACCATTTCTGTCCTTTATCGAGCCCATCTTTGCATGAAATGTTCCCTTGGTATCTCTAATTTTCTTGAAGAGATCTTTAGTCTTTCCCATTCTGTTCTTTTCCTCTGTTTCTTTGCATTGATCGCTGGAGAAGGCTTTCTTATCTCTCCTTGCTATTCTTTGGAACTCTGCATTCAGATGCTTATATCTTTCCTTTTCTCCTTTGCTTTTCACCTCTCTTCTTTTCACAGCTACTTGTAAGTCCTCCCCAGAGAGCCATTTTGCTTTTTTGCCTTTCTTTTCTTTTTTTTTGCTTTTTTGCCTTTCTTTTCCATGGGGATGATCTTGATCCCTGTCTCCTGTACAATGTCATGAACCTCATTGCATAGTTCATCAGGCATTCTATCTATCAGATCTAGGCCCTTAAATCTATTTCTCACTTCCACTGTATAATCATACGGGATTTGATTTAGGTCATACCTGAATGGTCTAGCAGTTTTCCCTACTTTCTTCAATTTGAGTCTGAATTTGGTAACAAGGAGTTCATGATCTGAGCCACAGTCAGCTCCTGGTCTTGTTTTTGTTGACTGTACAGAGTTTCTTCATCTTTGGCTGCAAAGAATATAATCAATCTGATTTCTGTGTTGACCATCTGGTGATGTCCATGTGTAGAGTCTTCTCTTGCGTTGTTCGAAGAGGGTGTTTGCTATGACCAGTGCATTTTCTTGGCAAAACTCTATTAGTCTTTGCCCTGCTTCATTCCGCATTCCAAGGCCAAATTTGTCTGTTACTCTAGGTGTTTCTTGACTTCTTACTTTTGCATTCCAGTCCCCTATAATGAAAAGGACACCTTTTTTGGGTGTTAGTTCTAAAAGTTCTGACAGAATGTGGTCCACTGAAGAAGGGAATGGCAAGCCACTTCAGTATTCTTGCCTTGAGAACCCCATGAACAGTATGAAAAGGCAAAATGATAGGATATCAAAAAAGGAACTCCCCATGTCATTAGGTGCCCAATATGCTACTGGAGATCAGTGGAGAAATAACTCCAGAAAGAATGAAGGGATGGAGCCAAAGCAAAAACAATACCCAGTTGTGGATGTGACTGGTGATAGAAGCAAGATCTGATGCTATAAAGAGCAATGTCAGGTCCAGGAATGTCAGGTCCATGAATCAAGGCAAATTGGAAGTGGTCAAACAAGAGATGGCAAGGGTGAACGTCGACATTCTAGGAATCAGCAAACTAAAATGGACTGGAATGGGTGAATTTAACTCAGATGACCATTATATCTACTACTGTGGGCAGGAATCCCTTAGAAGAAATGGAGTGGCCATCATGGTCAACAAAAGAGTCGGAAATGCAGTACTTGGATGCAATCTCAAAAACGACAGAATGATCTCTGTTCGTCTCCAAGGCAAACCATTCAATATCACAGTTATCCAAGTCTATGCCCCAACCAGTAACGCTGAAGAAGCTGAAGTTGAACGGTTTTATGAAGACCTACAAGACCTTTTAGAACTAACACCCAATGAAGACCCAGCCCAGTGATAAATAACCAGGTGTGTCTGCGGGAGGATTCTCTGATGGATACCGTTTTAGCAGTAGCAGCAGCGGGAGGATTCTCTGAGGGATAGAGTTTTTAGTTTTGCAGGGTGAAAACCTTGTGGAGATCAGGGGCACAACAGCGTGGATATACTCAGTGCTACCGAATGTCCGTTTGAAAATGGTTAAGACGGGAGATTGTATATAGATATATTTACCACAATTAAAATGTTTTTAAGTAACTAGCCTGTTTTAAAGGTGGCGTTGGGTACAAATCAGGATGACAACTGTGTTCCCAAAGGTCAGGGTTTCTCCTCAGGGTCTGGTGGGTGATGGGGAAGCAGCGTTGCTGCCCCGATAGAAGGAGGCCACGAGACCCCAAGGCCATTGCTTTCGTCTCTGGTTCCTCTGAACTGAGGTCTCAAGTGGGAACATGGAGGTCTCGGTTGGGACCGTCACGCTACCCGGGGTGACACCAGGCATTTACCAGGCAGAGCCCTTGCCTGTCCTTCCGCTGTCCCTTCCCCCGACCCCCATCTGTCCCCACGGTCTCTCTTCCAGGCCCACCTTGCGCCCCCCCTTTCCTCAGACAGCCCCTGCTCTGCCCCCCTCCCCACCAGGAGCCTCCCCCAACCAAGGGCCCAGGATTTAGAACTGAAACAGGCTCTACGTCAACCTAATACTCATACCCTGATTGAAAACTACTCTTTCCCACCAGCCAGGGGGCTCCATCTAAAAGTGCCCCCTGACACCCCAGTGGGACGCCCCCCAGAGGAGCAGCAGAGCCCCCACCCAGCCCGGGTGCCCAGGTCAGCCCACAGCCACCTGCCTGTCCCCCCGGCTCCAGAGGAACACGTGGGCGCCCTAGGAAGGGCCTTTTGGGACCAGCCCCTTGGGATGGCCCTGCCTTCAGGCCTGTTGGGTGGGAGCCACGGGAATCCAGTGTTCACCGCAGGCCTGGGGACAGTGTGGGGCCAGCCAGACATTCCAGGGCAGGGTGACCACCACGGGGGTGCTACAGGTGTGCCTTGCTGAGAAATGCCTCATACAGGCCTATTTCTAAGTGTGTGTTAACTAACAAGAAAATTTAATCTAACCTCATCTCTTTCCAATCTGCCCCTCCAAGGCTCTTCGTTTTCTGTCTCTTCACATGAAAAATGATGCCAAGCAGGCCTCGCTTTTCCTTGCTGGGTTTCATGTCATTTCTGCTAAGATGTTCCTGGAGTTTCTTTCTCTCTCTCTCTCTCTCTCTCTCCCTCTCTCTCTCTCTCACACACACACACACACACACACACACACACACACACATACTTACTTCCCCTGAGGGGGAGAGAAGGGAAAGAGCCCCCAAGATCTGATCTGCAGCCTCTACTTCATCCTGCTGAAGCACCCCCGCATCCTGAACTTTGTTCTTGGACCCCGAAGCATGGGGTCCCAGGAAGTCATGGAGACGAGGGCCCAACTGGGCAGCCCGGGTGGACTCGGGGGCTGCCTATTCTCAGGACCGGTCCAGGGCTCAGCGGCGGTTGAGGTCTTTCCACCCAGTGACCAGTCATGGCCATTCTAACTGCGAACAAGGAATCCATTCAGCCCAGGCCTGTGTGGAGCTGGGGAGAAGGAGCCAGAGCTCTCAGGACATGTAGGCACCCCAGGGACCACTTGGGCTGCAGTGGCAGGGGGTGCAGGGCTTGCAGCCTGAGAAATGGCCCGGGGGGGGGGGTGGGCTGTGGGGAGAATGTGGCCCAGTGTTGGTCTCATGGACACGAGCGCTGCACCAGCTCTGCCGAGTCCCCTGTGGCACCTTTACCCCTGAGGCACTGCAGGTCTGTTTGCCTTGAGCCAGGCTGCCTGGGGACTGCCTGGCTCCGGGGTCCTGCTGGACTGGGAAGCCATGTGGGTACACAGACTCAGCTTCCATATGCCTCTTGGGAGAGTCCCCCTTTCTACTTGGTTGGTACGTGTAGACTTGGTGGGTGCATTTCTAGGGTCTCCAATGGAGTCAGAGACAAAGGGTCAAGACCCAGACACTGAAAGCGTGTGGAACAGCCACCACTGTCCACCCTGTGCAGGGGGCTGGGTGGGATGGCCACATGCAAGCTCTGGGATGGACCCAGGCTGGCAAATACAAGGGCGCCTCACTCCAACCCCGGGATCAAAATACAAGGCCATTTTGTTTTACGGGATAAAGATTTGGGTCCTCTCTCGAGATGGATGGAGATGGCCAGGGCAGAGGAGGGGCAAGCAGGAGGAGGGTGCTGCAGCCAGAAGGGAGGCCCAGAGAGTGAGATGGCCCTTCTGTGGCTGAGGGTCCCTGGCCAGCCTGGCTGCTTTCCTTGGTGAAGCCCACTGCCCTCAGGTCCACCATGGGGGTGCCCAGATTCCCTGGCGACCTTGGACAGAAGCAGGCCACCATCTGCCTTCAGGCATCCGCGGTCTCAGCCAGGGCCACCCCACAAGAGTCATCACGAAATAAACCGGATGGGACACTCACTTCCTCCCGCAGTCTCTGTCCCCATTACCAGGTTTCTCCTGGACGTGTGGCACCAGGTCAACGTAGCCATCAACGTCACCCAGGGCCAGCCAGAGGCTCCTCAACTCCTCCCCGAGGAGCCATCTTCTCCTGTGGACTGACCAGAGTGGAAGGACAGGTGACTTGAAGGGCCTGGATGGCCACTCTACAGCCCAGTGATGATGCCAGTGGGCACTGGACATGCCCTTGTGTGCCCACTTTGTCTACAGTGCCCAGGGCATTTTTAAAACTTCCCTCCTGCTATTCCCCACCCATGGTTTGGCCGCACAGGTGGCATGTCCACTCTGGGCTGCTCCCCACCCCCAGCTTTCAGCACTCACACACCATGTTCCCACCCTCAGTGGGACCGACCCCCATGATGGACAGCCTCCCCACTCCTGGATGCACACGGGTTCAGCCTTTGACGGGAAAGGATGGAAGCTCAGGAAGCCACGGCAAACAGAGGTGGGGGTGCCCAGGGCAAGTGGGCACCTGGAGCTCACAATCAGGCTTGGCCAGGGGAGGCCCTCTCACCACAGTGTTTGACTGACCCTACAAGCAGAGCCTGGCTACCTGGGGACCAGTCCCAGCTAATGGCCTCCATTCTCAGACATAAATGTGTCTGAGCACAAATAAATGAGTCCCGAGTCCTGGCTGGCCCACAGAGCCCCCCAGTCAGGGGAGAGAAGCCAGGAGCAGGGTCGGCTGTGTGACCACCTCCCAGACACCAGCACCCCTGAGCTAGGGGGCTGCTGGCCTCTGTGGGGGCTGGGGTATAGTCACAGGCCAGCTCGGAAGATGAAGTTCTTATCTCAACACTGTTGCCGTCTAGATCAGTCCTTCCTGTATAACTGGGTCCTGGGGCTGCTTGCCTTCACCTTGGAGGACCGCATGCCCACCTCTGTGAGCGGGACCATGGAGACAAGGGATGGGCTGGGTCAGCTGCTCAGCACATCCTGGCTGGGGAGCCTGACCGTTCTGGCTCAGCTATCAGGGCTGGGACACTTGGCTCTGCGGGTCTCTGCTGAGGCTGGGTTGGACGGTGGCCTTGGGGACAGTGTGCAGTAGAGGCCTGAGCCTTATCTCTGCAGGTTCCTCCCACTTCTCACTGTCAATCGCATCCCATCCACAGCTGAAAAGCATTGTTTCGAAGGTCACCTTTGTTCTTGAGCTGACGCAGATTGACTGTTTCCACTTCTAAGTAGGTCAGGGATAAGACAGACTGCAAGTCACTTCCCCAGAGAACAGAGAGCCCTGGGAATAGAGGGTGGGAGGGCTTGGGTTGAGGAGCCCCCAGCTCTTATCTGAACACCAGGTGCCTGCAGGGTACAGCCTTCCACCCCCGCAAACAGGAATGTGACTCTGGGTACCGACTTAGGAAAAGAATTATCAGTGGCAATGACCTGCTCTCCGGCCCCACGTGGTGCCCCACCATGGATGCTGCAGGGACGGGCCCCTGAGCTGTCTGACTTGGTGGGCTCAGCCCAAGGTGTACACATGCCCAGGGCCCTGCTTCCAGAACTCTGTCTCAGAACAGCACCCAGCCCCCCACAGAGAAAGCCCTTCTGCAATCACTGTCTCCCCTTCAGCTTCTCTGCGTAAAAAACAAGAAGGTGGGACTGTGCCCATTGCCAAGATGGAGAGCTTGCTGTGTGAAGGACTTAGCCTCACCCTCTCAGTGTCACAGCAAACTTCACCCACGAGAGAAGCCCAGGGCCAGGGCAAGTCTACAGAGCAGAGGATTGCTCCAAAGTGCCGGGGGCTGGACCCCATCCTCCCTTCAGACAAAAGGAGATTTGTAATAAAGTGAGGGTGATTTCTGTAGGATCTCGCCCAATTAGGCCACCCTTGGGGCAAGACTAAACAAAAGGCATTGCTGAAAAGAAGAGTCACCAAATGAGACGAACCAAGCTGGAATTATGTATGACA
Source organism: Capricornis sumatraensis (assembly GCF_032405125.1). Classification (NCBI taxonomy): domain Eukaryota; kingdom Metazoa; phylum Chordata; class Mammalia; order Artiodactyla; family Bovidae; genus Capricornis; species Capricornis sumatraensis. The sequence goes on from NC_091083.1 coordinate 45,199,278, forward strand.
GCCTGGTGAAGGGCAATGGGCAACCTTCCCAAACTAGGACTGGAGCCCGATGTCTGACCTAGCTGATGTCAAGAAGAGGTGGCAAGAATACACAGAAGAACTGCATAAAAAAGATCTTCACGACCCAGATCACGATGGTGTGATCACTCACCTAGAGTCAGACATCCTGGAATGTGAAGTCAAGTGGGCCTTAGGAAGCATCACTATGAACAAAGCTAGCGGAGGTGATGGGATGCCAGTTGAGCTATTTGAAATCCTAAAAGATGATGCTGTGAAAGTGCTGCACTCAATATGTCAGTAAATTTGGAAATCTCAGCAGTGGCCACAGGACTGGAAAAGGTCAGTTTTCATTCCAATCCCTAAGAAAGGCAATGCCAAAAAATGCTCAAACTACTGCACAATTGCACTCATCTCTCACGCTAGTAAAGTAATGCTCAAAATTCTCCAAGCCAGGCTTCAGCAATACATGAACCATGAGCTTCCAGATCTTCAAGCTGTTTTTAGAAAAGGCAGAGGAACCAGAGATCAAATTGCCAACATCCGTCGGATCATCGAAAAAGTAAGAGATTTCCAGAAAAACATCTATTTCTGCTTTATTGACTATGCCAAAGCCTTTGACTGTGTGGATCACAATAAACTGTGAAAAATTCTGAAAGAGATGGGAATACCAGACCACCTAACCTGCCTCTTGAGAAACCTATATGCAGGTCAGGAAGCAACAGTTAAAACTGGACATGAAACAACAGACCGGTTCCAAATAGGAAAAGGAGTACGTCAAGGCTGTATATTGTCACCCTGCTTATTTAACTTATATGCAGATTACATCAAGAGAAACGCTGGGCTGGATGAAGCACAAGCTAGAATCAAGATTACTGGGAGAAATATCAATAACTTCGGTTATGCAGATGACACCACCCTTATGGCAGAAAGTAAAGAACTAAAGAGCCTCTTGATGAAAGTGAAAGAGGAGAGTGAAAAAGTTGGCTTAAAGCTCAACATTCAGAAATCTAAATCTTGGCATCCGGTCCCATCACTTCATGGCAAATAAATGGGGAAACAGTGGAAACAGTGGCTGACTTTATTTTTCTGGGCTCCAAAATCACTGCAGATGGTGATTGCAGCCATGAAATTAAAAGATGCTTACTCCTTGGAAGGAAAGTTATGACCAACCTAGATAGATATTAAAAATATCTATCTAGATATTAAATATTTAATCCTGCTTAGGAGGGCTCACCCACATTGATCCAGGTGGGAGAGGATCTCCCAGGTTTATACAAGAGCTGGAAAGACTCGATCATCCATAGGAAGAAGTGGAGAAGGTCCTGATGTTTGGAAACATGGAGTGAGATGGGCTGAGGCCCTCAGCGAAACCCTCCAGCCTCCCCCAGCCCGCAGGCCTCAGACTGGGACCAGTGTCAATGTGAGCCCCAGAAACACAGCCTCTGATGCAGGTTGTGAAGCTCCCTCCTCACCAAGGACCCACTGGGCATCCCTCCCCTCCACCCAAGCCCAGCCTGTGCTGTGCAGTGCTAAGTCGCTTCAGTCGTGTCCAACTCGTTTCGATCCTATGGACTATAGCCCATGGGATTCTCCACACAGGCAAGAATACTAGAAGGGGTTGCCATGTCCTCCTCCAGGGAATATTCCCAACCCAGGGATTGAACCTGCACCTCATGTCTCCTGCTTTGGCAGGTGAGCTCTTTACCACTAGCACCACCTGGGAAGCCCCAAGCCCAGCCTAGGACCTCGAAAATGGTCTGTGCTGACAACGCTGGTGAAGATGCTGTTTTGTAAACAGTTGTGTTTTTTCTCATTTCAATGCAAGCCTGCTCTTTGGAGCCAAAAGTCCAGGATAGGGGCAGTCTATCAAAGCAGAAGAATTAGGTAATAACTGTTCTATTCCAGACAAGAAAAACCAGGGTGCCCATGCTCTATTGTGCACATAGACAAAAATGTCTGTAGGACAAATTCCTGGATTCAGATGTGTTGGGGACTGTGTAACTTTTAAATGTTTGACAGAGATTGCTAAATCACTGTGAACAAGGACTGTTGGATCCCCATGTACCAACGCTGATGAAGGTGGCTTATCAACTAGACACTGTCATTGCATTCAACCTTTTTCCAAAGAGTAAGGGAATGGTGATACTTCATTGATCTGGATTAATCTGAATTTCTGTTAAAGATGCTAAGCATGTTTTCAAGTGTGTTTTAGAGATATTTACATTTCTTTTTCTGTGTTTTCTCCAAGTTTCCTATTAGATTCTTGTCTTTTTAAAGATTACTTCCCAAAACTCCTTGATATGATGAAAATTGAGATGTTCTGCATCATACTTGTCAAGTTCTTACCACTTGTTTCCCTTCATGCCCACTAAAATTTCAGTTCAGTTCGATCGCTCAGTTGTGTCCAACTCTTTGAGACCCCGTGAACTGCAGCACACCAGGCCTCCCTGTCCATCACCAACTCCCGGAGTTCACTCAGACTCACGTCCATCGAGTCGGTGATGCCATCCAGCCATCTCATCCTCTGTCGTCTCCTTTTCCTCCTGCCCCCAATCCCTCCCAGCATCAGAGTCTTTTCCAATGAGTCAATAAAAGCATACGTCCACACAGAAGCCTGAATAAGGATGTTTGGAGCAATACTAGTCATAATAGCCAAGAAGCAGACACAACCCTCATGTCCACTCATTGGGGAGTGGATAGATATAACACAGTACGCACATATGCAGGGAAATGTTATTCAGTGATAAAAAGGAATGAAGTAGCAATTCTTGCTATAACAAGGATGAAACTTGAAAATATGCTAAGACAAAGCCATGCACTACAAGACTATACAGAGTATGAATCCATTTATAGGAAATGCCAGAAGAGACAAATCTGTAAAGTAGGTGAGAGATTGCCTACGGTTGAAGGAGGCGGGGAACCTGGCTAGTACTGGTTTAGGCTTTCTGGGAAAGCTGATTATGGTTTTGAATGTAAAACTCTTGAAGACACTAAAAGCCATTGAATCACGCACTTAAATGGTTGGATTGTATGCTGTGAGAATTATATTTTAGTAAAGTTGTTTAAGGTCGTCCCTGATGGCTCAGTGGTAAAGAATCTGCCTGGTAATGCAAGAGACATGGGTTTGACCCTTGGGTTGGGACGATCACCTGGAGAAGGGAAATGCTACCCACTCTAGTATTCTTGCCTGGAGAATCCCATGGTGGCTACAGTCCATGGGGTCACAAAGAGTCAGTCATGACCAAGCAACTGAACAGCAACAACAAAAGGTGCCAGGGTCCAGCCCCGGTGGATCCAGGGTAATTCGAAGGTGGGGACGGAGTCGGCGTCCTGGAAAAAACTTATTTAATTACAGATATAGAGGGAGATTAGAAACAGACAGTGTAGTAGGAGAATTAGTGGAGAAAAGAGGCTGAATAACTGGTTTACATGGAATACCAATCACCACCTAGGTAGGCCACAGGCGTCTTTCCATTCTCCCAAAGGAGAGGAGGCACTGAGGCCTCCCAGTCCAATCTCAGAAGCCCAGGCAGAATTAGCAGGCTTGGTGAGTACCCACATTTCAGATGGGAATTCAGCCAGGAAAACAGGGAGCAAGAAGGAAATGACACGGGGGAATCAGTCTTTCCAGAAACTGATCTGATTTCTTTATTTTTCAGGTTTGTTTATATACCTTTTTGTTATACATAGGGATGAATACAGAGTCACCCGGGGGTCAGTAGACCTGACCCTTGTCACAATCAGGTGCTTCATATAAAACTGTACAAAGGTCTTATGAGTTTCATCATCTTTTAGCCATGAGGTCTGCTGACATTTTATGGCCCTTTCTGATGTCGGTCAGTTAACCAGAAAACTTATTTTTCCAGGGGTGATTTTTTTCTTAAATCAGGCGCCACCCTCCAAATAAAGTTGCATTCCTATAGGGTGAGGGTGTAGTGAGTTACAATCAAGAAAGGAATTTACTTAACCTAAGGTTTAACATGATTAATCTTAAAGGTTAATACTTATTTCTCCTATATGCTAGTTATATTCATTATAAGGGCAGGAATATGGAGATTTAGCAGCAAATATTGGCTCAACAAATGTAAACCCTTCACCAATGTTCCCCTTAAGATCTATTTTGTCTTAAGATAGTGATAAAGTTACATTTTTACATAGCATAGTGATTTATAGTGATTTATAACAAAGTGGAGTGATCTATAACAAAAGAGAAAATTCATTAACTCAAAAAGTCTAGTCTCAAAAAACTACTATATTTCCTTTTCTATACTCCAAATACATTGATTAATATAGTCCCAGGTGCCTAAGGATATGGATGGCAATCATTGACTCATCAATGAAAAAAGCCCTACGCTAATACTCCAAACTCTCTGTGCTGTTTATGGTTGAGAGGTTGTCACACAAGCTAGTCTGTCAGCAGAGAGGTTTGATCTGAGACATCCTTGTCACACCCAGGGCAGGGAATTAGCAGTAATTATTGGCATGACAAATGAAAAACCCCTTCACCAATATAATTCCTAATCAACCTACTAATACTATACTAATGATCTTCTAACTTCTCAAAAGAGTCTGTATTTAGAAAGTTTTAAAACATCCCGTGCCTCTCACAGTTTGGAGGCTGTAAACAATCACATGCGGCCGGACGAGCCTGATCAGGCAGGCCAGAGAACCTTCAGAGTTTGTAAGTTGAAACACTCTTGTCACGCCCAGGAATTTTTATTAACTGGAGCTGCAAGTTAACTCCTCTGAGAGAAATGGTTATGGGGGAGAGCTTCCCGTAAAGTACTCTGGTTTTGGGGGTAGATGCTCGGGAACAGGGGCTTTCCTGAGGCTTGATCACGCCTTTGCGTATGCCAAGCTTCCTTCCTCATGACCTTTGTCATGGGTGGAGTTCCTCACGCTGGCCCCCAACAAAAAGGTGCTTAAAAAACCACACTGCCCCCGAGCGGCGAGCCTGCCTCTTAGCTGCCCACTGGCTGCACCCCCTGAGGCAAGCGGGGTGAGGAGCACCAGCGGGTGGTCCAAGAATCCTGATTCCCATAGTCAGGGCAGAATGAGATGCTTCATACTTGGCAATAGCTTCTGGAACAATCAGTATCTGCCATGGCTGATGACTCCAAAGCAAATGAGTGAGTCCTGTGCAGGGGTGCAAGGGAGGGGGAGTGGGGCCATGCTGAGAGGATACAAACCCCTCCCCTCTCTGTCACTGGAAGCCCAAGGACCAGCCAAGAACTCAGTCCTGTGGGTCCACATCCATCACAGTGTCAACACCTCAAACCCCTGCCCTTTGACTTTCACAAGGCCACCTGGGTAGGCTCCAGCAGGTTCCCAGGGAGTATGGGAGCAAGGTGCCAGGGGAAGATGGATCAACCAGGGCATCTGGAGAGAGACTCCAGCCCAGATCACTGTTTTCAAACAATTCGTGTGGTCAAGTTGGGGAAACGGACTCCTTTTGGACCATATCATCTGCTCAAATCATCTTAGCCCCACTGAACTAAGACAACTGAGGAAATTGTCTTTGTGCTTTGCATTTTGAAAGAGCTTTTCCCATAAAAGAGAACTTAGCCCTTTGCCAATTATCTTCCAAATAATTTATTGTGTTCCCATTCACCTGGTGACTTTGTGCCAAAGAATCTGTGTGAGCATGTGATGTGCGAGCCTGCATGTGTGAGTGTGTATTGTACAAAATGTGTGAGTCAATTGATTGTTCCCCATCTGGCTTCTGTGCTTCCTACGACCTTAGAAGTCCAGTTCAGTTCAGTCGTTCAGTCGTGTCTGACTGTTTGTGACCCCATGGACTGCAGCATCCCAGGCTTCCCTGTCCTTCACCAACTTCTGGAGCTTACTCAAATTCATGTCCATTGAGTCAGTGATCTCATCCAACCATCTCATCCTCTGTTGTCCCCTTCTCTTCCTGCCCTCAATCTTTCCCAGCATCAAGGTCTTTTCAAATGAATCAGTTCTTTGCATTAGGTGGTCAAAGTATTGGAGTTTCAGCTTCAGCATCAGTCCTTCCAGTGAATATTCAGCACTGATTTCCTTTAGGATGGACTGGTTGGATCTCCTTGCAGTCAAAGGGATTCTCAAGAGTCTTCTCCAACTCCACCGTTCAACAGCATCAGTTCTTCGGTGCTCAGCTTTCTTTTTAGTCCAACTCTCACATGACTACTGGAAAAACCATAGCTTTGACTAGAAGGACCTTTGTTGGCAAAGCAATGTCTCTGCTTTTTAATATGCTGTCTAGGCTGGTCATAGCTTTTCTTCAAGGAGCAAGCGTCTTTTAATTTCATGGCTTCAGTCACTATCTGCAGTGATTTTGGAGCCCCCCCAAATTAAGTCTGTCACTGTTTCTGCATATAAGTTATATGTACTCTGCATATAAGTTAAATAAGCAAGGTGACAATATACAGCCTTGATGTACTCTTTCCCGATTTGGAACCAGTCTGTTGTTCCATGTCCAGTTTTAACTTTTGCTTCTTGACCTGCATACAGATTTCTCAGGAGGCAGGTCAGGTGGTCTGGTATTCCCATCTCTTTCAGAATTTTCTACAGTTGTGATCCAGACAGTCAAAGGCTTTGGCATAATCAATAAAACAGAAGTAGGTGTTTTTCTGGAACTCTCTTGCTTTTTCGATGAGCCAGTGGATGTTGGCAATTTGATCTCTGGTTCCTCTGCCATTTTTAAATCCAGCTTGAACATCCAGAAGTGCACTGTTCACTTACTGTTGAAGCCTGGCTTGGAGAATTTGGGGCATTACTTTGCTAACACGTGAGATGAGCTTAGTAAGGGCTCCTGAATTCCATCCCAGGATTCCATCTCAGACATCTGACCCTTCAGCAGGTAACTTTCAGGTCTCACATGCCCTGTCTGGATCTCATCTTACAGGTCTCAGGTACGATCCTCGTTGGGCTGTATGTTATCCTGGAAAGAGAAACAGTGATTTCCCAGTGTCTGAGTTCGTGGAAGTCCCTCACCACGGCTGAACCAGGCCCCTGTGCTGAGCGAGACGGAGTCGTGACCGTCAGGGGAGCCTGACTCAGGAGGAGAAGCACACAGACAGGAGGAACCTGGACCAAGGGAGCCCATCTGGGACAGGCCTGGAGATGTGGAGGGAAGGCTGCCATCTGTCCCTCCCACGGAGGGCCACACACCCGTGGCCATTGCCAGCCTTCGGCTTCATGTCCTCGGCACTAGCCCTGGGCTCCCCTCCTGAGCGAGGAGGCCCAGGGCCCCTGAGCCCAGCTGTTTGGTGCCTCTTCCTGCCTCTAAGACCAAGGGGTCCCACAATGGGACTCCGACAGAGACTTGCTGGAGGTGGCTTCACTTCCTGCTGCCCATCCAAAGCACAGAGATTTAGAAAGTCCAGAGGCATGGGACAGGATGGGAACTCAGTGCTGGCGGCAGATGCTGTGGGCTCCCCAGTGAGTCTATGGGCTTGAAGGTGGAGGGTCCCTCATCAGAGGGGCTGGTCACTTGGGCCGCATCAGTGGGGCAGGGCTTAGGTCACAAAGGGGCCACAGAGGTGACCACTGGCAGGGAGGGCAGCTGGGGGCAGAAGCACCCAACCTTGGCCCCGACAAACACCCCGAGTGGGCACATGGCTGGGAACTGAGTGGGCCGGAAACGAGCTGGCCACAGGCGAGAGCCACCGTGCTCAGGTCTTGGGGAGGGAGAGAGGCTGCCTGTGGCCGGCGGCCAGCTCAGGGCTTGGCCACAGCATTGTGGAAAGGGCCTTGGTGCTCAGGTGGGTCTGGGGGTAGCCCTGGTGGGCAGGAGACGGCCCCAGGCGGCTGGCCCGTGTGCCCAGGCACATGGAGCAAGGGAGAATCACTCCTCCCCATCGTGTGTCACATCAAAGCTGCCGTGGAGCAGAGGCAGGGCGGGAAGGGATAGGTTACTGCCAGCCGGGAGGGTGGGCAGGAGAACCCGGTGTCCGTGTGTGTCAGCCTCCCCACAGGTCAGTCTCTGGGAGGCACAGGTTTGGCTGGTGATTCCTGGCAGAGGGCACGTGGCAATCCCAAATGGGCAGCTGAACTAAGACCCTGGGAGTATTTGATGCTGGGTGTCTATATCTAAACCCCAGTTGTCTCTTGGTTTAGACACCACATCCTCTGTTCAGCCCGGACACTCTGTCCTTATTTCTCGGGGCAAATGCACCCCATGGATCCAGCTTTGGCTTAGGCTGCTAGCTCCTGGTCTGCCCCCTATACCTGAACCGCTGCATTAGCCTTGTGAGCTACGTCCTGTGGGTCCTTGTCAGCTGGAGGGCTTCCTCTAAAGCAAAGGCGCTTCACAAGTGGCATGCCATCCCTTGTACATGTGGGCGAGACTGAGCCGGACAGCCCTGGGCTAAAGCAGACTCTCAGTCCTGGGACTCTTGCCTCCTGAGTGTAAAGGGCATTTCCACGGGGCTCGGAGAGATGGGGACACAGCATGTGCAGGGCCTTCCACGGGCTGGAGAGACTCACCCCCACTTAGCAGCCAGGTCCCGGCACAGACAGGTCCTAGGCAGCTATCAGGAAGATCAGGGGTGTGTGTGTGTGTGTGTATACACAGAGGTGTGTGTCCTTCCAAAAAGGAAGCATCCGTGGTGGGCAAATGGACTGAATTAGACCTCTCGCAGGTGGCTTCTTTTGGGGCAGATGATGTTAACAGTTGTTCACTTTCCACCTGCAGCAGCGCTGGGAGGGGCCGGTGTGGAGGCAGCAGGGCCCACTAGGCCTCGGCAGGACAGGAGGGACTCGGCCTGAACCCCTGGTTGAGGAGCCATGGCCAGGATCTGCCCTGGCCTGCTGCTTTGGATGACCATGGCGGCCCTCGCGTCCAGAGGTATCCAAGCCTGGGGTTCGAAGAAGGTGACGAGGGAATTCCAAGACATCTCAGCATCCTACGTGTATGTGCAGCAGGCACTGTGGTTTGCCATGAAGGAGTACAACAAGGCCAGCAAGGACACATATGTCTACAAGGTGATGAACATTCTGAGGTCCCAGGAGCAGGTTAGTGGCTCTCGCTTCCCATCCTTTGTCCCCATGCCCACCTTTGTGGGAGGGCCGTTGTCAGCTGAGAGCAGCTGAGAGATACCTGGAGCCAAAATTTATAAACTTTAATTTGGGGTTTTGGGGAAGAAAGTTAATTAAGTTTTCTCTTTTATAATTCTGGGGGTAAAACATAATATATCCATTCAAATAACTTAAAAGTAGTTATAGTCGCATCAGAAAACATAGGTAAGAGCACAGAGGGGCTCTTAAAGGGGCCATGTTTGGGACAGTGTGAGCAGATATCATCCACCCGAGTGTTGACAAGGATGCGTTATAACACAGTGAACAAGCAAACAAACTCCACATCCCGTTTCATTGTAAGTAGGAACCAAGGCAGAAGGGAAGATTCCTCTTTACAAAAAAATGGCTACTTAGAAATGCAAAAGAATAAGAAACTAGAAAGTCACCTTTTGCAACCACCATGGTGATAACAAACTCAGGCAAAGATCAGCGATGAATCTGCCACCCAAGATGGAGAGAAGTAAGGGGAAGGGGCCATAGCTACAGGGATTGCTTGTTAATTAATTACAACCAGAACACACGGGACAAACTGACACCACGTGCCTCTGATGCGACCTCACTGCAAGGACATGGCACCCCTTGTATACCGTGTTCCCGCCCCAAATGTGTGAAATGTTCGTGAGGAACAATTAGACAAGTCCATGTTACGGGGTGCTGCTTCCCAGGTGATGTTCGTGGTAAAGAACCCCTCTGCCAATGCAGGATACATAAAAGACGTGAGTTCAATCCCTGGGTCGGGAAGATCCCCTGGAGGAGGGCATGGCAACCCATTCCAGTATTCTTGCCTGGAGAACCCGCATGGACAGAGGAGCCTAGTGGGCTACAGTCCATGGGGTCACAAAGAGTCGGATACAACTGAACTGGCTGAGCATACACACAAGCATATTACGGGGCATTCTCTAAGACCACTTCAAAATATCAGTGCTGTAGATTTCAAGGAAAATAATACTGATGAACCTATTTGCAGGGCAGGAATAAAGACACAGACGTTGAGAATGCACTTGTGGACAGAGAGAGGGAAGGAGAGGGTGGGACAGATTGAGAGTGACGCTGATGTATACACACTGCCATGTGTAACGTAGATCGCTAGTGGGAAGGCGGACGGATTGAGAGAGTGGCGCTGATGTATACACACTGCCATGTGTAACGTAGATAGCTAGTGGGAAGGCACTATGTGGCACAGGGAGCTCCGCTTGGAGCTCTGTGACAACAGAGGGGTGGGATGGGGCGTCAGAGGGAGGTCCAAGAGGGAGGGGATATATGTACACATATAGCCAGTTCACGCTGCTGTGCATCTTGTTGTACAGCAGAACCTAACGCAACATTGCAAAGCAATTATACTCCAATTTAAAAATTGATAAAAATTTAAATATCAGTGCTGTGAAAAATGGGGTAGAGCAGGAAATGGTTCTCATGAAAGGAAATTTAGGAAGCATGATGATAAAGGCAAGATGTGTTTCTGTGTTGTCTCTTGGATTTAAAATAATACCAGGGACTTCCCTGGTGGTTCAGTGGCTAAGACTCCATACTCCCACTGCAGGGAACCTGGGTTCATATCCTGGTCAGGGTACTAGATTTCACATGCCACAACCAAGACCTGGTACAGCTAAATAAACAAACAAACAATAAAATAAGGCCATAAAGGATGCTCTTAGGGCAGCTGGAGGTTGGAATATGGACTGTGTCTTGGAGGAACCAGCACTGTGTTTCCTGAGAAAGAGTGTTGTCCTGCTGTCTATGCAGGAGCCCAAGGTGGGGTTGTTGGGGTGCAGGAAGCAGTAGTCACGGGCGCAGAAGGTGATGTGCCATGGATGATGCTGGCCTGACCCACACCTCTCCTCCACTCACCCCATCTTCCCTCCAACCTGCACTACCCACCTTTCAGCCACCCCAACCTGCCTCCTTTTCCAGCTTCCTTACATGGGCAGAAGTTTCACTCAGTGTCCTGACCCCCTAAGAGGTGGGGACACCTGGCACCTTGTCCATCTGCACAGGCTGTGGGTCCTGGGCTCCCTCTCGTTCTCTCTGTGGCCCCAGTTGTGTGCTTTGTGTTTTTAGGAAGCAGCACCTGGGCCAGGATGTGCATTCACCAATGGGTGGCTGAATTAAAACCCCACATCCCTGGGGGCTCAGATTTAATAGCTGCTCTTAATGAAGTTCCTGCCTTTCCTGGGACTAGTCCATTTTTCTTAATCTGTGCTCTCTGTTTATATAAATAGAAATAGATGGCTCTGCTTTATAGGCTGATATTTAATCTCCTGGGCTTCTCTGGTAGCTCAGTCAGTAAGAATCCTCCTGCAATGCAAGAGGCCAGGGTTGGATCCCTAGGTTGGGGATCCCTGGAGGAGGGCATGGCAACCCACTCCAGTATTCTTGTCTGGAGAATCCCCATGAACAGTGGAGCCTGGTGGGCTACAGTCCATAGGGTTGCAAAGAGTCAGACACAACTTAGTGACTAAACCACCATTTAATAATAAAATAAACCAAAGACCCACATATCTCAAGACTTACATATCATTTCATACTGTTCACTGGTTCTTTTCATGAATGTCCATTTTATTTCTTAGTTCACTGTCAGCTCTAGAATTCAGGTAAGGATACAAAAATATCAAGTGGAAACAGGTTAATAAAGAGGCTAGGAGAGAGGTGTTTTAAATTCACTTGAAAACATATTGAAGAGAGGAGTAAGGAAGAATATACTATCCCCAAACAAAAGCGAACAGAAAAATACTGGGTGACAATTCAGATAAAACTTAACAAAATAGGTGGCGGGGCGGTTGCAGGGCCTCCCAGCAGGGCTCAGCAGGACGGGAGCCTGCAGAATGACACATCTCACATGTCATTCGAGGAGCTGTTGGAACTGCAGAGCCAAGTGGGGACTAAAGCCTACAAGCAACTGGTAACAGGAAGCAGCACTAAGAAGCAGAGTTGTAGACTACCTGTCCAAAAAGCATGTGTTGCAGATAAGCACAGCCCTCTGGAAATGTCGGCCAAGGTCCGGGTGCCATTTTTGCATCAGGTTGTCCCCATCAGTAAGAAGGTAGCCCGGGACCCCCGCTTTGATGATCTGTCAGGGGAGTATAATCCTGAGGTGTTCGATAAAAACATATCCATTCCTAGATGACATCCGAGCCAGAGAGAAAGAGCTGGTGAAAAAGCAGCTGAAGAAGTGCCGTTCAGGGGAGGAGCATGAGAAACTACAGCACCTGCTTCAGAGAATGGAGCAGCAAGAAATGGCCCAGAAGGAACGGAAGCGGCAGCAGGAGCTGTGCCTGGCCCTGAAGCAGGAGCGGCGGGCTCAGGCCCAGCAGGGCCATCGGCCATACTTCCTGAAGAAATCTGAGCAGCGCCAGTTGGTCCTGGCTGAGAAGTTTAAGGAGCTGAAACGAAGCAAGAAGCTAGAGAGCTTCTTGAGTCGAAAGAGGCGCCGAAATGCAGGCAAGGACAGACGACATCTCCCTTTGAGCAAAGAGTAGTAAGCATCCGTGCTCAGCTCTGCTGCTGCCCCAGTGAGAAGTGCATCTGTGGGGACACCTTTGGGCTTGGCCTGTTCTTGTTCTTTCCCATTCAACGGTAAGGTCACAGCTGCCTTGGAACCCGCCTGGCCCAGAGATGACTGGAAGCCTCTTGGACTGCCTAAGAGCTGAAAAGGAAGAGCAGCTGAGCCTTCTGCCATGCTGCACTTTGTCTGCTTGGATCTGGGTCATTGTCCTCGTGTCCTCCTCCCATCCTTGCCTTAATGATTCTGATACAGAAGGAAAAGAACCTTGAGGCTGGTTGAAGGCCAGAGTCTGAGTGGCTCCCAGGACTGCGACTTCATGCAGGAACCAGTTCATAAACACTCCCGTGTCTCATCTTTTTATCCTGCTGCTTTTGTAGGTGGCCTAGAACTACCGTTTCAGGGGCCATATGTGGGTAGACAGTAAACCTAAACCTCCTACAAAGTGGGAGGTCAGATCAGAGGCCCTTCCTCCTTCAGGCCAACAGATGACACCATCATTCAAAGACGGACCAATCCCACAACTCATCTTCTTAGGTTTGGTTTTAGATGCAAGGGGAGGTAGGAGGTGGGAACAGAAAGTGTCCCTGGTGATAGGTAAGCGCAGCTGGTTCTCAGTACTGTTTGGGTGGAGAATTCATGCTGCCTGTGGACTGGAGTATCTTCACGCTACAGTTCAGTTTAAAGTGGTCTCTGGTTGGGAGTACCTCCAGGTATACCTGGCAGAAGCAAATGCATTCCTCTCTTTTTTAAAAATATCTACTTATTTTGGTTGTTCTGGGTCTTAGTTGCGGTTCACAGGGTCTTTGTTTCAGCGTGCAGATTCTTTAGTTGCAATATGCAGAATCTAGTTTCCTGGTCAGGTTGAACTTGGGAGAATGGAGTCTTAGCCCCTGGATCACCAGGGAATTCCCAAAATGCATTTCTCTCTTGAGGATTGTACTTTAAACCCAAGCTTCAAGGAATTCCTTCAGATAAAATTTCAAGGCATATGAGCTCATAGTGAAAACAAGCACAAAAGGAAAAAACAAAAAGGATAAGCAAGAGTCATTAGGAACAACAGGCAACAGAATCAGACCAGCAAAGTCTGAGATGTTGGAAATGTAAAATACAAAAATATAAAATGTCTTATTTATGTTTAAAGAAGAGCTATGACTGATGAAAACATGTATCAGGACAAAAAAAAAAAAACTTAATAAAATACCCACAGGCCCTGTAGATGGAAAATTGCTCTATTCCACTGAATGACTTAAGTTAAAACTATGAAGATATTTATCAGCAGTTGTCACTCACAGCCTGCAGCCAAATCTGGCCCATGGCCCTTCTTAGTACATCCCATGAGAAATGAATGAATATAAGAAACAAAAGGAGACTATCTTGTGACATATGAAAATTATACTGAAACTTATGTCCATAAATGCAATTTTATTAGGACACTGCCAGGCACACTCTTTGAATGCCGTCTGGGCTGTGTCTGTGCTGCAAAGCCTGGAATGTTTCCTCTCTGGCCCTTAAAGAAAAAGCGTGTAGCTACATGCTCCAGTTCACAGAGGAGGAAACAGGCAGAGAGAAATTTAGAAACCTGCCCAGGGTCACACAGCTACTAAGAGAAGAGCCAAGATTTAAACCCAGGCTGTCTTCTCTTAATCCACTGATGCTATTGCCTCTGAATGATGCCAGCTGGATCAAAGATACGACAGTGCAGCCAGCCAGGAGGGCGCGGTGTCACAGGAGGCCAACGGAGTCAGCGAGGCCTGGCCATGGCGGCAGTGAGGGGCTGAGTCCAGAGCTGGACCCTCATTTGCCTCCCTTTCCTGGCAATCAGGGGCAGAGGTGGGGCCGGGGGTCTGTCAGTGGTTGTTGAGGATGGTTTAGGGAAGTCTGTTTTTTTGGCAATTTTCACTTGGAAGTTTACTCAAATACAAAGCACTCATTCTCAACTGAGCATAGATTTTGCTTTTCAGGGCATTTTTGGCCATAGCCTGAGATGTTTCTGATCATCACAACTGAAGGGGCTGCTACTGAGATTTGAGGAATGGAGTCCAGTAATGTGGGTCATCATGCCTCAGGCATAGCAGGGCCCCCACAGCCAAGAAATTCAAATGCCAACAGCCCCAAAGTGCCAACAGCCCCAAATGCCAACAGCACTGGAAAACTTGATATCCAGTCCTGGAAAATGTGCTTGGGGTACATTTGGAAGTAGTTTTGGAAGTGACCACTGATTTCTTTACATCCCCCATAGACATCAATCCTGGTGGGCACCCCTACAGGTGTCCTTTCAGACACTTAGTGCATAGCTGAAAATTTTAAAGTATGTTTTATACTCGTGAAACTGTTCTTAGATTTCTGCCTACACCCATTTTGTTCAATGCCCAGGTGACTTTTCCAGAATTTCCAAAATGTTTACTCTGTTTTCTGAACTATCTCTTATTCTTGTGCACTCAGGTACAGAATCTAACTAACCTGGACATTCTCTTTAAATATTCTCTCCTTAACATCTTATAAACTTTGTTTTCCTTTTCAGATTGTTTCTACATTCTGGCTATTGTACATAGTGCTGCAATGGAACATTGGGGTACATGTGTCTTTCTGAATGATGGTTTTCTCAGGGTATATGCCCAGGAGTAGGATTTCTGGATCATATGGGAACTCTATGCTTAGTTTTTTAAAGGCATCTCCATACTAATCTCCATAGTGGTTGTATCAACTTACATTGTCACCAATAGTGTAGAGGGGTTCCCTTTTCTCCACACCCTTTCTAGGATTTTTGTTTGTAGATTTTTTGATGATGGCTGTTCTGACCTGTGTGAGGTGATACTTCATTGTAGTTTTGATTTGCATTTCTCTAATGAATAGTAAGGTCGAGCATATTTTCATTCTTCAATCATGGGAGTGGACATTTACCATTGCTCATCTGGTTTCTTTGTTAGGCCTCCTTGAGTACAGGGCTATGGTGGGCTCTGGACAGGGTAGGGGTGGTGAGGGGAGGGAGATGCCTGGAAAGTCAGGGATTTGGGAGGGTGTATGACACGGAATAAGGTGTAGATAACTAAAACTGCCAAAGGGAAGCAATATATTGTAAGTGGATTTCACTGAAAATACTGATTCTTTCCCAAGCTCCAGTGAACAAACCATTAGTTTTCCCAGGAAAATGGTCTTTAGGAAATAGATTTCTTGATTTATCTCGATGAGAGCTGTCATTGCTTTAAGATTAAAAATCATAATAAAAAAATTGAGAAACAGAGAGACAGAGAGAACAAGGTAAGGACCACTTCTGTGTTACCGCAAAACTCTGTCAAAAGAAACTATAGGAGGGAGGGATGTGGGGAGACATCCTTTGCCCCAAGCAGTCAATGACATGTTTGTTTGTCAGAAATGACAACTGATACCACATATTCTTTGATGATCTTTAACTTGAAATGTTTCACGGACAGGTCACAGATAGTTTGGATTACCTTCTTGAAGTCGAAATTGAGCGGACAAAGTGCAAGAAAATTTCAGGGAGAACTGAAAACTGTTTAGCACAAGAGGATCCCCAAATGCAGAAGGTAGGTGCTGAGACAGCCTTCAGCAATCTTGAATTATCTTGCTTGAAATCACTCATTAGCCTCCAGATTCTTCTTATCTCTCATCATCTTCTTATCTCTGCCCTTACAGGGCTCTTAGAGATTCCCCATTTCAGATCTCCTATAGGTTTTGAGCTTATCTGTTTTCTTTATTGAGTCTTAGAAAGGAAGAAAGGGTAACTATCTGATCTCCTTGGGGAAAAGTTTTAAAACCTGATATTATCTTAAATAGTTATAGGCCAGGTTCACGGGAGGTAGGAAATTTAAAAATTTTCCAAAGTATTAAGTAGCTGAAAATCAACTTCAGAAGAAAAAAACAAAATCAGCTATAACTACCCTTATGGAAAATTTACTGCTGTCAACTTATTGTTATATTTCCTAGTTTTTTCTATATTTTATATTTGTGTTTTTGTGTACTAGGGAATTCCACTGCATACTGTATACTGCATGCATACTGCATACTGCACTGCATACTGCATACAAAAATTTAGATTTTTACTTAATAATAAAGTCTAAGAATTTCTGAAACTGTATAGTTATTTGAGGGCAGTATCACTGCAGACAGAGACTGCAGCCATGAAATTAAAAGATGCTTTCTTCTTGGGAGAAAAGCGATGACAAACTTAGCGTATTAAAAAGCAGATCACTCTGCTGACAAAGGTCCGTCTAGTCAAAGCTATGGTTTTTCCAGTAGTCATGTACAGATTTGAGAGCTGGACCATAAAGAAGGCCGAAAAAAATGATGCTTTCAAACTGTGGTGCTGCAGAAGACTCTTGAGAGTCCCTTGAACTGCAAGGAGATCCAACCAGTCCATCCTAAAGGAAATCAATTCTGACTATTCATTGGAAGGACTGATGCTGAAGCTGAAGATCCAATACTTTGACTGCCTGAAGTGAAGAGCCGACTTATTGGAAAAGACCTTGACACTGGGAAAGATTGAAGGTGGGAGGAGAAGGGGATGACAGAGGATGAGATGGTTGGATGGCATCACCGACTCAATGGACATGAGTCTGAGAAAGCTCTGGGAGATAGTGAAGGACAGAGAAGCCTAGGACGCTGCAGGCTATGGGGTCACAAAGAGTCGGGCACAAATTAGAGACTGAACAACTAGAACAACTAATATGTTCCCCAGCACTGCCAGAAACCAGCTCAATTCATCCTGATCCCCTGCAACCTGGATGCCCCCTCAGTCTGGACTCAGTTCCTCCATGGCCAGTTTGGGTTCCTGGTTGCTTGGTCCTTTGTCCCCCTCAACCTGGCCCCTTAGTCTTTGTATCTTACACAACTTCAGATCTACTGAGTGCCACGTTGATGTAATGGAGGTTTTCTCACTTTATATTTTTATTCTGATTGAATAAAGATTTTAGGCAAGAAGAGGGACAGAGTGATCTCATCCAGGTCAGAAGCTGGGAGCACCGCTCCTTCTGCAGGCCCTGTGTCTCCTCCCAGCTCCCCAGCTGCAAGCTTTTCCTGGTGGGACCTGGCCAGATTCTGATCCCCTTTCCAAAGCCTGTAGGACCCCGAGTATTGGTTCCGCCTCCCCTGGGAAGGACCCGCTGGGCCTCCAAGGGCTGCAGGAAGTCTGCGTGGGTGGTGGTGGTGGGGAGTCTAGAGCTGGACAGGAGGATTTCTCCAGGCTAATTCATCCTGGGCTCCAACACTTGCTCTCCTGGAGCAAATGGAGCCCTGACTGTGATACCCTCATATCACAGGGACATGAACCGAAGTGGCACTCATCTCAGTTGCAAACCTGTCTCCTCAGCCATCAGGTCAACTGTTCAGGGGCCTGTAGGGGCATGACTGGCCCCTCCTTAAGCCAAATCTTGACACCCGGAAATAGGAGCTTCTGGTTTTCTTTTCTTTTTTTTCTTGCTTATGAGTTATTATTCTTTTTAATCTCTTCCAGGCATTTTATTGCACCTTTATTGTGGCATCCAAACCCTGGAAATTTGAACTCAAGATGCTAAAGAAAGAATGCAGTCCTATCTAATGGTCAGCTAGCCTCTCTGCCGCTCTCATGTGCATTTCAAGAAGTGAAGATACTTGTAAAACACTTAAATAAGACATCTGACCTCTCGACTTCCCTTTTGTAGCCTGCTTTCTTTTTGTGCATTCTCCAGGCACGAAGGCTATGGATGCGGTGCTGGTAGGGTAGTATCTTCCGCTTAGTCAGTGCATTTACCTGCGGGGACAGTCTGCTCCCAGTGAATGGAAGAGAATGTGAACCTGTTACCATATTTCACCGAGCTCTGGGCACAAATTACTTTCCACTGACAGCTCTTTGTGTGGAACTAACAGGAAGCCCCACTCCTCCATTGCTTCAGGTGGGGAGTTTCTGCAAGGCCCTGAGGATGCATTGAGAATGTCTGTCCACGGATTTCCACGGAAAGCTCCCTCCCAGGGCTGCAGAAGGCACAGCGTCTTGGCTTCAGACACAGTTTTAACCCCTCCCGATCCAACCTGGGAGGTAGTTGGGTGATTGGGAGACTTGTGTTTTGCTTTCAGTTCTGAATCGAGGCAGGGAAATGCGACTGATGGTGCAGGAAGAGAAAGCTGCATTTGGGCATGTGCCTGCACATGTGTGTGCGTACTCGTGTGTGTGCTCTCAGAGTGGGGCTATGATCTAATGCCTTATGACTGATCACCTACTCTCGGTGCTTCAAGCAGCTTATCTGTTTTGCTGTGGCGTCTGTGGGTCAGGGGTCTGGGGTGGTTTGGTTGGTGTCACTGCTCCTGAGGTCACTCTCAGGCTCTCACGGCACTGCCCTGGTCTGAAGGTGAGCCTGGCTCCGGGGAGCCCGCTCCCCAGGCGGCTTGCCCTTGTGGCTACTGGCTGGTGTTGGCTGTGGGCACGTGGTCTCTGCTGTCCTCTGTGGGGGTCTGTCTGCACAGCCGCTGTGTGCTGGGTGAGGCGGACATCTTCCCCCAGACAGAGTGTCCGAAAGTCCGGGTTGGAAGCCATAGCACTCTCGGTGGCCCAGCGTCGGAGGTAACACACCGTCCCCTCTCTGGGTTGTTGGCCACCTTGATTAACTTCAGTTCAGTGTGGGAGAGAGGGCTGCAAGGTGTGGCGACTGGGAGACGCCAATCAGGGGAGGCTCCCGCCGTGTGTGTGTGTGTGTGTGTCTGTTTGTCTGTCTCTCTGTCTGTGTATCTGTGCATAGGGCTGGGCTGAGATGGTGAAGTAAATTAACAAACGAAAAAGAAGCACTTTCCAGAACATAGTGGTGGACATGACAGCCCTGGAGGGCAGGTCAGGGCCAGCCAGGTAAGTGTGAGCAAGCACACAGGAGCAAGTGGGTACCTACCTGACTGCCGGGTGAATCTCCTGGGACTTCTCCTGCAGAACCTGCGGTGGGCACTTGTGTGGGGCAGACTGGCCGGTGGGGGATCTGAAGCTCCTGAGAGGAGCCTGCAGCCATTGCAGGGCTTGGGAGAGAAACACCTCAGTTCTTTTTTTTAGTAAAGTACTGTGTAACTGACATACAACACTGTTAGTTCCAAGTGTAGAACTTACAGTGATGTAATATTTCTCTACGTTACAAAGTGATAGCCACCATAACTCTAGTTACCATCTGTTATCCTCCAAAGGTGTTAACAACATTATTGACTGTGTTTCCGTGCTGGACGGTTCAGCTTCGTGATTCATTCATACCTAGAAGGTTGTCCCTCTTTATCTGTCATACCCATTTCACTGCTCGTCAGCATATGTCATCAAGGATTTGGGAGAGGGGGCGAAGACTCACAAATGCATTTCCCAGCAGAACATGTTGCTTTCCAGGGCTGACTAGAGCAAGAGGAACCCAGAGTCCAAATCCCAGGGTGACTCTAGGCCTCTGGGGGTCTGGGGACCAGGAGGGGAGATGCAGCCTAGGGAGCAGACTGAGGCCAAGGAGGCCCCACAGCTGGTCCTGCCCATCACTTGACAGCCCCGCCCCCACCTCTGTTTCCATGGGTGAGGTCCAGGGAATCTGCAGAGGTGAGGTCTCCACTTGCTTGTTCCTTTGTGTTCAATCTTTATTTATTCAACCCTGAATATTCATTGGAAGGACTGGTGCTGAGGCTGATGCTCCAATATCTTGGCCACCTGATGCAGAGAGCTGACTCATTGGAAAAGACCCTGATGCTGGGGAAGATTGAGGGCAGGAAGAGAAGGGAGGCAACAGAGGATGAGATGGTTGGATGGCATCACCGATTCAGTGGAGATGAGTTCGAGCAAACTCCGGGACACAGGTCAGGGAAGCGTGGCATGCTGCAGTCCGTGGGGTGACAAAGATTCGGACATGACACTGAGCGACTGAACTACAGCAAGGGCTCTGCCTGGACCCTGACACCTGGGAAAGCTGAGGAAAGTGTCGAAATGTTTCCTGGCAGATGAGAAAGTGGCCACAGAGCAAAGCGCAGGATCCGGAGGTAGCGCGTTGGCCACCGATGCTGTATTTCCCTCCATGGCCCTCTCAGGGCCCGGCCGTCAGCCTTGGTGATGGCTCCTCGGGCCAGCAGGTTAGCAGCTGGGAAGGCAGAGACCACGCTATAGTCTTGTTTCTGAGCTGTGGGTAAGGCTTGGGGCTCAGCGACCTCGCCTCTACTGGGGTGATGGGGTTGTTGCCCAGGGAGGGACAGCTGGGCCAGAAACCCACTTCCATGATTCCTCAGCACACAGATTCCAGAAGGAGGAAGGGGCCAGGTCGTGCCATCCCAGGCGAGGTGCACGGGGCCAGGGAGGGAGCTCCTCCCGCCACGACGGGTCCCTCCACCCACACCTGGGATCACGAAGCCAAGCACCTGCAGAGGTCCTCCCTTCTGGACAGGTGGGCCCGGTGGGGCCAGGCAAAGGCAGGCCTTGCAGCCACCTGTGGAGGCAGGACAACTGACACAGCCCCACTCCCATGGGCTGACAGCAGCAGCGTCATCCAGGCAGAAACACCGAAACCTTCAGTACTTACAGTGGGAATTTCTAATAATGTACTTTCACAGCCTTGAGAAATTTCATAGAAATAGCACCTGGAAAAACAGCATATATCAAGAAACTGTGTTGATGATTATTTTCCATGTTTTTCTTAAAATAATAGCCCTGTTACGGACCCCAAGGCCAGATGCAGAAGGGAGTATGACTGGGATCATGAAAGCATGGACCTTGGAACACTGGGTCAGCGTCAGGCATGAACACTGCCTATGCACTTGCTAATTGTTTCCAAAAATTTCCCAGAAGGGAACGGCCCAGGGTAAAAACAAGGAGATCTGGACTATGTCAATGCAGTGTCTTAGGAAAGAGAGATCAAAGAAAGTCTGTAGTCAGCAATCGGGAATAAAAGCTGGACTCCGAGTGGACTCTGCACCTCAGTCCCATAGAGGCAGCAGGTCCCCTGACACTGCAACAGATTTCATGCTCTGGTTTCCATCTCGTTGCTCGCTCCCAGACCTTTAGGGCAACAGGTAGCCCCTGCCACTGCCCCAAGGGGTGAGCTCCTGAAGTACCGGCAGCTTCCCCACTTTGGAGCAACCCCAGGGAGACCCTTCCCAGGAGCTGCTTGAGGGGAACAGTGAGGTCGATTCCTTGGAAACATGATGGGGATCACAGTGCCTAAAGGACCCTGAAAGCTTCCTTTGATGGAAGAGCCAGGAGTCAGCAAAGGCCTTGGAAGGAGCAGAAGGAGCGGTCGGGGTGGGAAGGGTCACAGACAGCAGGGTCTGTGACCAGGTAGCAGGGGGACAAGCACAGCTGTGCCTACGCTGAGCAGTGCCCGCCAACAGTGAGGATGCCTGCAGCCGGGCTCCCCTCGGCCCTGCCTGAGTCCCGGGCTGGAAAGCCAGCCAGCCCTGGGCGGAGGACACTTACATGCTGAAGAGTTCTCACACCGCAAGACTGGCCCCTTCCCCAGGAAAGTCTGCCACACACATGGGAGCAGGTAACACGGGGCTTTCCCTGGGGCTCAGCGGGAAAGAATCTGTCTGCCATGCCAGGAGCCACGGGTGACACGGGTTTGATCCCTGGGTCAGGAAGATTCCCTGAAGGAGGGCATGGCAACCCACTCCAGGATCCTTGCCTGGTGAATCCCAAGGACAGAGGAGCCTGGTGGGCTACAGTCCATGGGGTCACAAAGAGTTAGACACAATTGAAATGACTGAGCACGCATGTTCACTCAAGCCACACAGGGAGGAAGGGAGGGAGGGAGAAGGACCACACGACTGCTACCTAGAGTCCCAAGGCAACCACAGGCTTCTCCAGCAAACCTACCTCTGAAGGGCTGCCTGGGGCCGGGATACTGAAGCCAGAGGCACAGCCTAGATGCACCTGTGCAGGCTGTTCCACCTGTGGTGGCTCGGGTGTGTGAAGGGGAGAGACCCATCCTCAGGCCCAGCCGGCTGCCCTGCTGGAAGGACAGCCCCAGCTGCCCAGCCCTCATCCTCTGGAACCAGGCTGCACAAGGCTGCTTGCAATGCTGATGTTTAATGACCAGTTCTATGGGGTGACATGGACAAGAGGCGTGTCCACATGGCCTGGGTGTGACACACAGGCAGGTGCTCAACCAGAGAACAGAGCCAGAGCTGCTCGGACACCGAAGGGACATGGCAGGGTGGCAGGGATGCCCCCCAGGTGGGGGTGTGGTCTCACTCAGCGGAGCCCTCCAAGCAGGTGTCGTTCAGGACTTTAGACTTTGTTCTCCGTGGGTCAGTGGCGATCATAAAGTGTGCGTCTGTGGGAACAAGCACAGGGACAGAGTGTGGGGAGGCGGCCTCGGGAAGCTGGTATCTCCAGCTCTAAAGCTGCATCCACCCTACCTGCCTGCCCCAGGTGGCCCCCGGGAGCAGCCCCAAGCTCATCCTAGATGTTCCCCACCTGGGACCCTCTGCTGACCCCAGAGGCACCTGGGTCACTCTGCCCTGCCAGGCCTGTGATCTCCAGGGCCTCCTCCCCCCAACACCAGGATGTCCCACACGACCCATGCCCCCAGCATCCCACCGGGTCCTCTGACCCGACCCAGGCTTGTTCAGGGGCGAGGCTCACCCACCTTGTCACCTGGAGCAGGAGCAGCAGGGTAGGGCCTAAGAGGGAGAGCAGGGGACTCAGCCTCCATCCGTCCAGCTCTGGGCAGGAGGACCACTCAGCCACGGAGATGCTGCCTCTCCCTCACACACTCCTCCTGAAGGTGGGGCGGGGAGGGGGTGACGACCAAGGAGGGGTCATCTCGCCTTCCACCCAGGGACCCGGACCACAGGAACAGGAACAGGCTAACCCCAGGGGGACCTGGGATGCAGTAGCAGAAATGGGACCAGTGAGCAGACAGGCCAGGGGCGTACGAGTGACCAGTGACCCTGGGCTGGCCTGCCTGGCTGGCTTCCATTCTGCAGACGACCCCTCAGTGTCCTTTGGAATGCCGTCTTCATCACTCCCCACACCACCTGCCCTGATGCAGTGTCCATGGCCCTGTAACCTGAGGGTGGCTGGTGTGTCTTACATTGTTCACATCTGGAGTTGCTTGAAAAGGACAGTTGTCGATGTCTTCGTCAAATTTCCCGCACCTGGTTCAGGCGAACTCCAGCTCCATGGAGAATACCAGGCCGACGTCCACCTGGGTCTGGACAGACACTGAAGTGGACATAGCCCTCCTGCCCCCCTTACGTGCCTGGCAGGTAGATCCACACAGTGGAGGCAGGACAGGGGTCTTTGCAGGAGGGGCTTGACTGCCAGTTTACTGGATAAATCTGGGCTGAGAAATGGATATTCCCTTTTGCACCCTGTTGTCATTACTTTCACCTGTCCTACAGTGAGGAAGGAGCCCCATGGAGCTGCAGTATGCTCTCACACACACATGCACACTCAGGCACACACAAGCACACACAGGACCGGGAGTGCTCCTTCTGAAGAATGTTCTTGGCGTTTTCGTCTGCAGCCCACGTGAAAACCACACACTCCTGGTTACATTCTGTACAGATTCCATTGCTAGGAGAACGTTTTAGGATGAAGAATGCCATCTGGGATGAGTATAAATCACACTGGATCACTGAAACACGGACATCACCGTATGTAAACTAGATGACCAGGGCATGTTCGCTGCATGCAGCAGGGCGCCCAAAGCTGAGGCTCTGGGACAACCCAGAGGGAGGAGGTGGGGAGCGAGGTGGGGGGGGTCACGAGGAGGGGGATACATGTATACCTGTACCTGATTCATGTTGATGTATGATAAAGACCATCACGATATTATAAAGCAACTATCCTCCAATTAAAATAAATACATTAACTTTTAAAAATCACACTGGATCCATATAGACGGAGGCCCAGAAGGAGCCCACAGCACATGGACTCCGAGGAGAGGCTGTGAGCTCCCAGAGGCCCCTCAGAACCAGGGGTCCATGGCTCCTGACGCTCCAGGCACTTTCCCCCTCCTGCTATTCGTACGTCTCTGTCTCTCTCTCTGTGTTTTGTAGATTAACCTTTTTTAATGTTATTTCCTTGAAATCTTTTCTGAATCTCTTTAGTATTTTCTGTCTGCCTCTTAAAAAAAAAAAAAGAACAAAAAGGTAAGTAGCTTTATCCCCTTACAGTCTATATTTTGGTCATTCTTCTTTAAACAGGCTCAAATATAATGAAAACTGAAAATACATTTTACATGTGGATAGACTGATGGAGATTTAAAACACTCCCAAGTTATTTCTTTTCTAAAAACTGAAACTAACCCAACAGGTTGTATTTCCCTCTATTTTATGGGCTTCAGATGATGATCGAGACCCCTTGTTAAGCACCACCCCTCCTGCCAGACCCTCATTAACAGCAGGTGTGCACCAGCAGCAGGGGAGGGTACCTACAGGATCCTTCCATGATTGCAGTACACGCACCACTTTGTAGGCATTCCTGCCCTGGTTTGTCAGGTTGTACATGTGCAAGGCATACTCCACGGTGGCAGGGAGGTAGTTCTTCAAGAGTCTCTCTTCATCATCTCCCTCTTTCTCTGCGGGACCCCAGATGTGACTCCCCAGGGGCTGGGGACCTAAGAGAAGCAGGAGCAGGGTCCAGGGCTGAGCCCACTGGCACCTCCACTGCCGGCCCACAATGGCTGCTGCCCCCAGGCGCCCAGGTTTCACCCTTCCCATCTCCGGCTCCCACCCGGCCTCCCTGGGCACGGGTCCAGTCTACCTGCTCCAGGACATACTCCTCCCCTGGTCCGCCCCTCTGGTCTGACACCCTGTCCCTTCCCTCTCGTGACCCTGCCTCCTCAATCCCGAGCTGATAACATTGCCTCCTGTCCAGGAGAGAGAGCGAGACCCAGGCAGGGTGGGTTGGGAAGGACCAACCGTGGAGAAAGGTCTGCTGCTGCTGAACTCCAGCCGCACGCCCATCTTGGCATCTCATGGGGGTCAGAGGCTTATGGGGTACCCCAGACTTGGATGCTGAATCAAGGGCACAGTTGCAAGGGGTGTGAGTAGAAGGCGGTCCTGGGACGCAGCAGCAGGTGAGGGTCGGAGAGACCAGGACGGACAGAGCCAAAGAGGATGAGTGGCCTGGAGTCAGCTCTGTGGGTGACAGAAGGTGGTCTGCAATGGCTGGGAAGGACTCTAAAAGGCCTGCCTGAGAATCACTGGCCTGGAATTTGGGGGCTTTGGCTCTGTGGGAACAGGCTTCCCTGGGCTTCTACTTTCTTGGTGCTTCTCCCCGCTGCAGGCAGACTGGCCTCGTGACAGAGACACAAGGAAGGAGGTGATGACAGCGGCCGTCGGCCACAGGCCAGGGAAGGGCGCCCGTGGTAGCAGCCTCGAAGAGGAGAGGGGGTTGGCAAAACTGGGCACTGGACTGGGAATCAAATGCCAGGGGAGTCAGTGACAGAGGAGGGAGCTAGGGAATCCGAAAGACATCACATCATCAGTGCCTGGTCATTTTATCATGAACACAGCCAGGTCCGAGTGCTACCAGTGACGGAGCTCTGACAAAGGGGTGAGGAGGGGTGTGAAGAAGCCACGTCCAGGTCCGTGACACCCCCATGGGCTCATCAGGACAGCCACGTGCAGACCCCAGCAGTGATTTCAGCCCCATAATTATCAAGGATCCCAGAGTGTCGTCCGGGGAGAAGGCCAGCAAGAGAGGGTGGGGCACAAGACTCGCGCAGGGGGTTGCTGGGAGCCCCGGATGGAAATGAAGGACAGATCCCTCCTCCTCCAGCCTGTCCACCTGGGTCACCCCAACGCTCTCCCCTCACTCCCTGGGGACAAGATGGATCCTCCTCCCCACCCCACATGGAGTGGGCTCCCCCCATGCGGGAGCTGCTGCCACTGTCCCTTCTGGACCTCAGAACCATGGGGGTAGCCAAGCCAGGTTCCTGCTCACGTTAGGACACGCATGCAGACTTGTCCCCACTAAGTGTAGAAATCCATAGAAGCCTCTTCCTGCGGACCAATTTCCCCACTTCCATCACTAGTCAAATGGCATCTTGAAGAAAGTCCACGGCACTGGTCCAGCTCACAACAGGATGGAGTGCTGTGACCGCCATAGCAACTGAGCCTTGGGATGGGCAAAAGAGACCTCATCCATCACCAGCTCTAACGCTCCAAAGGATAAAGATAATGTGGTATGAATACACATGGAATACTACTTGGCCGTGAAAAAGGACCCAGTTCTTCTAACACAGCAATGTCGACGGACATAGAGAATATTATGCTGAGAGACATAAGCGAGAGAAAAAGAAACATGCTCTGTGCCAACCTACATGTGGAACCCCCAATATTAATTCAAACAAATCTGTATGAAAAACAGAAACAGATTCACTGATACAGGAAGAAACTAGTGGTTACCAGTACAGAGAAGAAGGAGGAGGGGCAAATTAGAGGTAAGGGATTAAGACAGACGAAGCACACACAGTATACAATAGATAAGCAACAAAGACGTATTGAATAACACAGGGAAATACATTTGTTTTCTTGTAATAACTTTGAGTCGAGTACTCTTGATGAGGGTGAAAGAGGAGAGTGAAAAACCTGGCTTAAAATTCAACATTCAGAAAAACTAAGATCATGGCATCTAGTCCCATCACTTTCTGGCAAATAGACAGGTAAAAAGTGGAAATAGTGTCCGATTTTATTTTCGTGGGCTCCAAAATCATTGCAGACAATGACTACAACCATGAAATTAAAAGATGCTTGCTTCTTGGAAGGAGAGCTTTGACAAATCCAGACAGCATACTAAAAAGCAGAGACATCGCTTTGCTGACAAATGTTCCATATGAACAAAGCTATGGTATTTTCAGTAGTCATGTACAGATGTGAGAGCTGGATCATAAAGAAGGCTGAGCACCAGAGAACTGATGCTTTCAAACTGTAGTGCTGGAGAAGAATCTTGAGAGTCCCTTGGACAGTAAGGAGATCAAACCAGTCCAACCTAAAGGAAATCAACCCTGAATATTCATTGGAAGGACTGATGCTGAAGCTGAAGCTCCAATACTTTGGCCACCTGGTGCGAAGATCCAACTCATTGGAAAAGACCCTGATGCTAGGAAAGATTGAGGGCAGGACGAGAAGGGGGAGACAGAGGATGAGATGATTGGATGGCATCACCAACTCACTGGACATGAGTTTGAACAAATGGGAAGAACAGGTAAGCCTGGCTGGTTGCTCTCCATAGGGTTGCAAAGAGCTGGACATGACTTAGTGACTGAACAACAACAATAGCAACAATGTATATACACCTCTGTGTGTGTGTGTTCGTTGCTCAGTCCTGTCCCACTGCTAATATTAAACCAACTATAATTCAATAAAAATTGTATAGAAAAATTGTCACCCTAAAATTCCTTGTAATAGCTGTAATTAGGAACTTTTTAATTCTTAGGCATTGACTAAATATGAGAATGAGTTTTGAGTGTTAGGAAGACACCAGCTCTGAGACTGTCTGTGCCAGGGGCAGGAAGGGGACAGGCTGGCAGGATCAAAGCCCCTCCTCTCCTCACACAGGTACCACCTACTCATGGAGGCTGGGCTTGTGGAAACCCACTTTTTTCTCTGTCCCTAGGCAAGGTAGTTTGACCCTTCCCTGATCAGTGTGGCCCCCAGAAGCCAGTCTCAAGCCCGCAGCCCCCAGCCCACACAAGTGCCTGACTGCTCAATGTGACTCTGCCCCAACCACTCCTGGGGGACTTTGAACGGGGCTACCTAGTCAGGTCAGCACCATCCCCTGGGAGCCAGCTAAGATCCTCAAGGGTCAGGATCCCCGGGGATGGACAAGCCCCAGGGTCTGGGGCGTCCACAGGCCTCTATGGGTGCTGGGCCCCTCTGGAATTCTCAAGTGGCTGTGGATGGAGCCTAAATGTCTGTTGCGGAGGCACAGGGCCAAAGTCTTGTCTGGAAAGAGTGTGCTGTGTTGTGGTCCCAGGGCTGCTTTGTGCCCCAGCTGGAGGCAGTGAGGGTCTCTTCTGTGAAATGGCCCCTTCCTGCTCGCAGGGAGTTGTGTGTCCCTGAGCTGTGACCGCGAGGCCCCCAGAGGGCGCCAGCGTCCCCTGAGGACACAGCTCAGCTCCTGAGCACATGGGCTTCCCTGCTATCTGCTTCCCCTTCACCCCGCCCCCTCCTCTGGGGACAGCCCCCAACAAAGGGGACAGTGACAAAGGGGACAGCGAGGGCCCGCTGAGTGTCGTGGCCACCCCGCCTGGGACACCTCTGATGGAGGGTGTCTCCATCAGCCGGCCAGGCCCCAGGCTGAGAACCCAGGAGCTGAGGGATCCTGTCAAGGGAGGCTCAGGGATTCTGCGGGAAGCTCCTGGGTCCAGGACCTGCAAACCCTGCCCCCACCCTGCCCCGGCACCCGCCCGGGGGCCTGGGAGCCCGTGTTCCAGAACCCGAGGGCGCTGGGGGCCACGGGGATGGGGGCACATCTGCACCTGAAAGAGCCCAGCCCTCTGCTGCTTTCTCGGTGGGAAGACACTTCACCTCCTGGCAGGCCGCCTGCCGTCACCCACAGCCTGACTCCGGGCCACTCATCCTCTTTGGTTCCGTCCTTCCTTGTGTCTCTGACCCTCACCAACTGCTGCGTCCGGGACCTCCTTTCACTCACACTCCTTACAACTGTGCCCTTGATTCAGCATCCAAGTCTAGGGCACTCCATAAGTCTCTGATCCCCCTGAGATGCCAAGGGGGGCATGTGGCTGGGCTTCCTCCACGGTTGGTCCTTCCCAACCTACCCTGCCTGGGTCTCGCTCTCTCTCCTGGACAGGAGGCAATGATATCAGCTCGGGATGGAGGAGGCAGGGTCATGAGAGGGAAGGGACAGGGTGTCAGACTAGAGGGGCGGACCAGGGGAGGAGTATGTCCTGGAGCAGATAGACGGGACCCGTGCCCAGGGAGGCCGGATGGGAGCCGGAGACGGGAAGGGTGAAGCCTGGGCGCCTGGGGGCAGCAGCCATGATGGGCCGACAGCGGAGGTGCAGGTGGGCTCAGCCCTGGACCCTGCTCCTGCTTCTCTTAGGTCCACAGCTCCTGGTGACTCATGGTTGGCGTCCCCAAGGGAACGAGAATAGTAAAAACAGAAATATCTTGAAGCTTTACTTTCCTGCCGTCGTGGAGTATGCCTTACATGTGTACAACCTGAAGAGCCAGGATAGGAATGCCTACAAAGTGGTGCGTGTACTGCGGTCGTGGCCGGAGTGGGTAGGTACCATATTTTCCCCACTGCTGGCCTCATCGGCTGTTACTCGGGTCGGGAGAGGGTGTCATCAGAGGATTTCGATCATCATTTGACAACTATAAAATAGAGGGAAATACAGCCTGTTGGGTTAGTTTCAGTTTTTATTGAAAAAAGATAATAATAATGGGAATTTTTCAAACTCTGGGAGGTGTGTTTTCAGTTTTGTCATTTTTCACCTTGTTTTATGAAGAATAAGCAAAATATGAAGTATGAGGGGATGAAACTATTTATTTAAAAAAAAAAAGAGCCAGACAGAAAACCCTGGATTAGAGATTTAGAATCAACTTCATGGAAATAACATTAAACTAGGCTCATTTAGGAAAATCAGAGAGAGAGAGAGAGAGAAGCAGCTGGAGGCCCCTCATCCTGAGGAGCCTCTGGGCGTTCAGGGCCTCTCCTCTGACCCCATGTGCTCCGGGCTCCTTCTCCTCCGTGGATCGAGCATGATTTACACTGTTGCCAGACCACGGTCTGAATCCTAAAATGTTCTCATGGCAATGGAATCTGCAGAACATGACCAGGGGTGCGATTTTCACATGCACTGCAGACAGAAAGGCCAAGAGCATTCTGCAGAAGGAACACTTCCGGTCCTGTGTGTGGCCACGTGTGGATGTGTACCTGTGCTTTGTGTGAGTGCCTGGGTGGGGGAACACGCTGGGGCAACACCCCCTCTGCACCTCTGGACTGAGTGACAGAAGGAAGGCAGAGGGCTCTCCACACGGCCCCAGCTTCCCTCCAGGGACAGGACCGGGTCCCGCCTGGCCCTGCTGCCCTGCTGCCCCCAGCTGGGTCTCTGCCTGCAGTCTCTGGCCTGGAGTGCAAGACTGACTCAGTGTTGAGAATAAAGGCCAGGCTAGAGTGGGGGGGCACTGCGAGGCCTAAAGTCCAGGCAGTGGAGAAGACAGGTCACTTTGTGAGAGGGAGGGTGCTTCTTGAAGCCATTGTCCCAGTCCTGTGAATGTGCCTGCATGCTTGTGTCCTTGTATCTGTGTGTGTTGATATGTGCGTGTGTGTGTGTGTGCATGTGTGTGGATGCGTGTCTGCGTGTGTGTGTGTGAGTGTGTGGATGTGTGGATGTGTGTGTGGATGTGGATGTGTGTGTGTGTCTGTGTGTATGTATGTGTGGATGTGTGTGCCTGTGTGTATGGATATGCATGTGTCTGTGTGTGAATGTGTGAGTATGGATGTGTGTGTGCCTGTGTGTGTGGATACGTGTGTATGGGAGGAGAAAGCATCCACTTCACATTCTGAACAGAAAGAAGAAAAAGGCCTGGTGTTCTCCATGGAGCTGCAGTTTGCCCGAATCAGGTGCGGAAAATTTGACGAAGACATCGACAACTGTCCTTTTCAAGCAACTCCAGACGTGAACAATGTAAGACACACCAGCCACCCTCAGGTTACAGGGCCATGGACACTGCATCAGGGCAGGCGGTGTGGGGAGTGATGAAGACGGCATTCCAAAGGACACTGAGGGGTCGTCTGCAGGATGGAGGCCAGCCAGGCAGGCCAGCCCAGGGGTCACTGGTCACTCCTACGCCCCTGGCCTGTCTGCTCACTGGTCCCATATCTGCTGCTGCATCCCAGGTCCCCCTGGGGTTAGACTGTTCCTGACCACGTGGTCCACGTGGCCCAGGCCCCTGGGTGGAAGGCGAGATGTCCCCTCCCTGGTCGTCACCCCCGCCCCGCCCCGCCTTCAGGAGAAGGAGTGTGTGAGGGAGGAGCAGCATCTCCGTGGCCGAGTGGTCCTCCTGCCCAGAGCTGGATGGATAGAAGCTGAGCTCCCCTGCCCTCCCTCTCAGGCCCTACCCTGCTGCTCCTGCCCCAGGTGACAAGGGGGTGAGCCCCGCCCCTGGATAAGACTGATACAGGTCAGAGGCCCTGCTGGGACACTGGGGGCATGGGTCGTGTGGGACATCCTGGTATCATGGGGAGGAGTCCCTGGAGATCACAGGTCTCGCAGGGCAGAATGACCTGCCCACCCAAGAAGGTAGGGTTTGCTGGATGCCAGCTTCAGGGCTGGAGACACCAGCGTCACAAGTCCCTCCCCCTACTCTGTCCCTGTGCTTGTTCCCACAGACCGTCACCTGCTTCTTCACTGTCGACGCTAAACCCTGGAAGACAGAGTTCCAACTCCTGAACGACACCTGCTTGGAGGGCTCCGCTGCGTGAGACTGCACCCCAGCCTGGGGGGCACCCCTGCCGCCCTGTCGTGTCCCTTCAGTGCCCAAGCGTCTCTGGTTCTGTTCTCTGGGTGAGCACCTGTCTGGGTGTCGCACCCGGGCCATACGGACACGCCTCCCTGTTCATGTCACCCCATAGAACTGGTCATTAAACGTCAGCATTGCAAGCAGCCTTGTGCAGCCTGGTTCCAGAGGGTGGGGGCTGGGCAGCTGGGGCCGTCCTCCCAGCAGGGCAACTGGCTGAGCCCGGGGGATGCATGTCTCCCCCTCAGACACGTGAGCCAGCTGCCGGTGGCACAACCTAGGAGCACAGGTGCGTCTGAGCTGTGTCTCGGTCTCATGGGATGAGCACGATCCTTAGAGGGACATTGGCATGGCCAGACAGGCAACCCTCAGTGCAGGGTGGACCAGACAGGGTCTTGGGCCCCTCAGCACATCCCAGGGGCTTGCTCACACACATCCACTGATCTGGGAAGCTACAGGAGGGGGGAGTGTAGGAGGGGCTCCAGCCTCCACTCAGATGGGCCCACCTACCACAAGCTGCAGTGTCTCCTGGAGCCTGTTAAAAACATGCAGCTTCCCAGGGTCTCTGGACCTTTGGAGCAGCAGGTGCGTTTCCTCTATGCCCAGGGCCCCTGGGACACTCGGAGCTGAGAATGGCTGCTGATGCTGTGGAGACTCTGGGAGGGTCTCCCAGAACAGGACTAAGCAGGCCCGTCTGTCAGGGGAGAAGCAGGAGCAGGGTCCAGGGCTGAGCCCACCTGCACCTCCGCTGTCGGCCCATCATGGCTGCTGCCCCCAGGCACCCAGGCTTCACCCTTCCCGTCTCCAGCTCCCACCCGGCCTCCCTGGGCACGGGTCCCGTCTATCTGCTCCAGGACATACTCCTCCCCTGGTCCGCCCCTCTAGTCTGACACCCTGTCCCTTCCCTCTCATGACCCTGCCTCCTCCATCCCGAGCTGATATCATTGCCTCCTGTCCAGGAGAGAGAGCGAGACCCAGGCAGGGTGGGTTGGGAAGGACCAACCATGCAGGAAGCCCAGCCACATGCCCCCCTTGGCATCTCAGGGGGATCAGAGACTTATGGAGTGCCCTAGACTTGTATGCTGAATCAAGGGCACAGTTGCAAGGAGTGTGAGTGGAAGGAGGTCCCGGACGCAGCAGTTGGTGAGGGTCAGAGACACAAGGAGGGACGGAACCAAAGAGGATGAGTGGCCCGGAGTCAGGCTGTGGGTGACGGCAGGCGGCCTGCCAGGAGGTGAAGTGTCTTCCCACCGAGAAAGCAGCAGAGGGCTGGGCTCTTTCAGGTGCAGATGTGCCCCGCCCCCGTGGCCCCCAGCGCCCTCGGGTTCTGGAACACGGGCTCCCAGGCCCCTGGGCGGGTGCCGGGGTGGGGTGGGGGCAGGGTTTGCAGGTCCTGGACCCAGGAGCTTCCCGCAGAATCCCTGAGCCTCCCTTGACAAGACCCCTCAGCTCCTGGGTTCTCAGCCTGGGGCCTGGCCGGCTGATGGAGACACCCTCCGTCAGAGGTGTCCCAGGCGGGGTGGCCATGACACTCAGCGGGCCCTCGCTGTCCCCTTTGTCACTGTCCCCTTTGTTGGGGGCTGTCCCCAGAGGAGGGGGCGGGGTGAAGGGGAAGCAGATAGCAGGGAAGCCCATGTGCTCAGGAGCCGAGCTGTGTCCTCAGGGGACGCTGGCGCCCTCTGGGGGCCTCGCGGTCACAGCTCAGTTTAGTTCAGTCCTATCGACTGACTCTTTGCAACCCCATGGACTGCAGCATGCCAGGCTTCCCTGTCCATCACCAACTCTGGGAGTGAACTCAAATTCATGTCCATCGAGTCGATGATGCCATCCAACCATCTCATCCTCTGTCTTCCCCTTCTCCTCCTGCCTTCAATCTTTCCCAGCATCAGGATTTTTTTCCCGTGAGGCAGTTCTTTGCATCAGGTAGCCAGAGTATTGGGGTATCAGCTTCAGCATCAGTCCTTCCGACGCATATTCAGGATTGATTTCCTTTAGGATGGACTGGTTGGATCTCCTTGCAGTCCAAGAGACTCTCAAGAGTCTTCTCCAACTCCTCAGTTCAAAATGTCAATTCTTTGGTGCTCAGCTTTCTTTTTAGTCCAACTCTCACATCCATACATGACTACTGGAAAAACATAGCTTTGACTAGGTGGACCTTTCTTGGCAAAGTAATGTCTCTGCTTTTTAATATGGTGTCTAGGTTGGTCACAGCTTTTCTTCTAAGGAGTAAGCATCTTTTAATTTCATGGCTGCAGTGATTTTGGAGCCCCTAAAATAAAGTCTGTCACTGTTTCCACTGTTTCCCCATCTATTTGCCATGGAGTGATGGGACCAGATGCCATGATCTTCATTTTTTGAATATTGAGTTTTAAGTCATCTTTTTCACTCTCCTCTCACTTTCATCAAGAGGCTCTGTAGTTCTTCACTTTCTGCCATAAGGGTGGTGTCATCTGCATATCTGAGGTTACTGATATTTCTCATGGCAATCTTGATTCCAGTTTGTGCTTCATCCAGCGAATGATATACTCTGAATAGAAGTTAAATAAGAAGGGTGACAATATACAGCCTTGACATACTTCTTTCCCAATTTGGAACTAGTCCATTGTTCCATATCCAGTCTAACTGTTGTTTCTTGACCTGCCTATAAGATTTCTCAGGAGACAGGTAAGGTGGTCTGGTATTCCCATCTCTTGAAGAATTTTCCAGTTTGTTGTGACCCACACAGTCCAAGGCTTTGGCGTAGTCAGTGAAGCAGAAGTAGATGTTTTCCTGGAACTTTCTTGCTTTTTCTATGATCCAATGGATGTTGGCAATTTGATCTCTGGTTCCTCTGCCTTTTCTAAAACCAGCTTGAACATCTGGAAGTTCTCATTTCACGTGCTGTTGAAGCCTAGCTTGGAGAATTTTGAGCATTACTTTGCTAGTGTGTGAGATGAGTACAATTGTGTGGTAGTTTAAGCATTCTTTGGCATAGCATTTCTTTGAGATTAGAGTAAAAACTGACCTTTTCCAGTCCTGTGGCCTCTGCTGAGTTCTCCAAATTTGCTGGCATATTGAATGCAGCACTTTAACAGCATCATCTCTTAGGACTTGAAATAGCTCAACTGTAATTTCATCATCTCCAAGCTTTGTTCGTAGTGATGCTTCCTAAAGCCCACTTGACTTCTCATTCCAGGATGTCTGGCTTTAGGTGAGTGATCACACCATCGTGGTTTTCTGGGCCATGAAGATCTTTTTTGTATAGTTCTTCTGTGTATTGTTGCCACCTCTTCTTAATATCTTCTGCTTCTGTTAGGTCCATAACATTTCTGCCCTTTATTGTGCCCATCTTTGCATGAAATTTTCCCTTGGTGTCTCTAATTTTCTTGAAGAACTCTCTAGTCTTTCCCATTCTGATGTTTTCTTCTGTTTCTTTGCACTGATCTCTTAGAAGGCTTTCTTATCTCTCTTTGCTATTCTTTGGAACTCTGCATTCAGATGGGCATATCTTTCCTTTTCTCCTTTGTCTTTCACTTCTCTTCTTTTCTCAGCTATTTGTAAGGCCTTCTCAGACAACCATTTTGCCTTTTTGCATTTCTTCTTGGAGATAGTTTTGATCACTGCCTCCTGTACAATGCTGCGAACCTCTGTCCATAGCTCTTCAGGCATGCTATCTGTCAGATCTAATCCCTTGAATCTCTGCAGGTGGATTCTTTAGTAGCTGAGACACCAGGGAAACCAGACCTTAGCTCAGTGGCGCACAACTCCCTGTGAGCAGGGAGGGGCCGTTTCACAGAAGAGATCCTCACTGACTCCAGCTGGGGCACAAAGTAGCCCTGGGATCATGACACAGTGCACTCTTTCCAGACAAGACTTTGGCCCTGTGCTCCCACAACAGACATTTAGGCTCCGTCTACAGCTACTTGAGAACTTCAGAGGGGCCCAGCACCCATGGAGGCCTGTGGTCGCCCTGGACCCTGGGCCTTGCCCATCCCTGGGATCCTGACCCTGTAGGTCTGGGCAGGCCCAGAGAAGGTGCATCTTAGCCGGCTCCCAGCAGAAGGTGCCGACTTTGTCTCTGGACCACACTCTGGGTGGCCCAGTTCAGAGTCCCCTGGGAGTAGACGGGGCAAAGTCACATTGAGCAGTCAGGCACTTGTGTAGGCTGGAGCTGCGGGCTTGAGACTGGTTTCTGGGGGCCACACTGATCAAGGAAGAGTCATAATACCATGCCTGAGGACAGAGAAAAAAGTGGGTTTCCAGAACCCTGGCCTCCGTGAGCAGATGGCGCCTGAGTGGAGAGAGGAAGAGGTAGGGTCTTTGTAGGGGGTGGGAGCTCTGAACTCCACCCAGGGCCTCTCTCTCCTCAGGGTGTGCACATTCACAAGACTGTTTACAGCTCATCCCCCCCACCCCAAGATGTCGTTGCCTAGTTTCTGTACAGGTGAGCACCCCAGCCTCTTCAAAGAAAGGGAGTCCTTGTGATTATTCTTTTTACTTTTTGCCAGCTGCATGGCTTTCAGGATGCTAGTTCCCTGACCAATGATAGAATCTGAGCCCTTGGCAATGAAAGCACAGAGTCCTAACCAGTGAGCCAGCAGGAAATTCCCTCTGAGTTTGCTTTTCAAGCAGACTCCATAGCCACTGTTCCCTGATCTCCAAGCACAGCACTCAGTCCTACCCGGAAGATGTCCTTTTGCCATTTAGTATTTGCAACAGTGAAGTAGGGCCATGTGATCAAGTATGAGAAGCAACCAGATCTACAGGGAAAACTCCCAAGAGGTCGTGTCGCTGGGCCGTCTTTCAACCTCAAAACAGAGGGAAGTTGCACCAAGATGGATGGACCAAGAGGAAATTATGGTGACAGAAGGCAGACAGAGGGCAACACGAGGCATGCTTCTACTTTCGTGAGGCAACCAAAGTAGGCAGACTCACAGAGGTGCAAAGTGGAGCGGGGCCTCCCAGGGCTGGAAGGAGGGGAGCGGAGGAGGCTGTCAGAGGACACATGTTTCAGTTACAAGATGGTTCATCTCTGGACATGTGCTGTCCAACTTAGGGCCTGGAGACACTGCCACAGACGTGCGTCTGGGCTGAGAGGGTAGAGGTGGAGTGCTTTCCACACCAGAAATGAACAGCATTTAAAAATGAAGGTACAGGAGGGCGCTTTGGGAGCCGGTCTTCTGTTTGTGGCCTGGAACGTGCAAGCTTTCTCACACGGATCCC
Organism: Capricornis sumatraensis; assembly: GCF_032405125.1. Classification (NCBI taxonomy): domain Eukaryota; kingdom Metazoa; phylum Chordata; class Mammalia; order Artiodactyla; family Bovidae; genus Capricornis; species Capricornis sumatraensis. The sequence continues at coordinate 45,236,473 of NC_091083.1, forward strand.
AAACTCCAAACTCTTAAGTGTAGACATTGGATGCATGTGGCTTCTGTCTCTCAATCATATTTTCACAAAGTCATGAAATCAAAAACTCCACAACAGGCTGTCCCTTTTCTCGGATGGCTGTAAGTTCACTGAAACTGCGAAGGGAACGTCAGTGTGCTTTTTCGCCCAAGAATGAGTGTTCAGGAATGGAGTTGGGATGGATTTGGCAGCAATTTTAGCGACATCTCAGTGGATTTGAGGGGGGAGAGCCTGTGGAGACATGTATGAATAGAGTCCTGATATACCTAGATAGGTAAAGAGTCCAGGAATGCCCACAGCTGCCACTCAGAGTTTGTCATCGGAGAAGCCTGAAAAACGGGCCTGTCTTGTCACGTCCTGAAGGCAAGCAGCCATGTGCATTTGGAGCGGGTGTCCACAGACACCCTTACCTTCACACTGGTTGGATCCCCATGCTCAGTGTGCGTCCTCACCATGTAGTCCGGGGAGAATGGGTTGAGTTGGCCACAGCTGGCCCAAGTCACGGCATGTGGACACAACTGGACCTGACAAGCGGTGCAGAGCCCCTGGATCCGTAGTGGTCTGGGGGAGGCCCCCTTCATAGACTGAGAGTGACAGGCACCATCGAGACCAGAACCCAGAAAAAGAGGGTGAATGTGGACCTTAGGCTAAGAGGACCCGAGATGTAGGTGCAGACAGGGCCGGGGCCTGGGAAACCCAGACGGTGTGCCATCTTGGCGGGGTCCCTCGGTCTCCGGTCATAGCTCTGTGCCCAGCCCCGCCTGCACCCAGACTGGACTGACTGCCTTTTCTCTCAAGACGCCTATGCTTCCTTCTTGTCTGGACGAGATGTGCCCTCTTTTACAAAGCTGCCCTGATGCCCTGTGGAAGAACTCTGTCTCCCCAGGTGGGATCGTAGGTGCCAGGTGGCCCAGTTTCCCGGGAGACACAGGGCTTCTGTCATGCCCATGTTCATGCTGCTGGCACCCAGCTCCCCCAGGGGTCTACAGGGAGCCCCCTGCAAGTGCTCCCTGCAGTGAGACTGAACGCATGAAGCCTACCCTCCTATCTCAGAGGCATTGATTTTAATGGTTAGAGAGTGAGAGCAAGGGCCAGGACCAACCCCCAGCCCTTCTCTGGAGAGCTGGGGTGGGCAGTCGGTCATCTCTACACAGGACGGAGGACATTCCTCCCCAGCACCTTCCCCCCATTCCCTGCCACCCACCTCACAACTCCACGCCTTCCTTCCAGGAAGGCCTGGTGCCCTGTCCTCGCGGCCTAGCCTGACTGGGCGCTCCCTCCCCAATCTCGAGTCTCTTTGCTGGGATCGCACACTGGGCTTCCAGAACACCTCCTGCTTGACACTCCCCTCGGGGTCCCATCCAAATAGCCAGAGATCTCCCAGACTTCCCAGGAGCTGGGAAACAAGGATGTGCTTGGAGTCCCCGATGGCAGAAAAAGGAATAGGCAGAGAATGCCTCAGGATGGAGCTGTGTGACCTTTGTTGGCCGGGGCAATCAGCTGGGGCAGAGCTGGGTCTGCGCCCCTGCAGGCCTCCACCGCACGCCGCCCCACCTCTTCTCCTACCGGAGGCCCCTCACTTCCGTCTCCAGTGACTTCAGGAAGCCCCTTTAGGTTTCCAGCAAATTCAAACTGAAAAAGAAGCCCTACAACAGAATCTGCAAGTGACACAAATGTTACCACCAAATAGGTGAGGCCTCAATCCATCTAAAGACGCAGGTGCACCTTCTCATCCTCCAGGGGTCCACCGATGGGCCACGCCCAGGACCACCGGGGAGGCCCTCAGGGCGGATGCCTCTGAGCTGGGGTCTGGTTTCCAGTTCTTCTTACTTGCAGTCCCAGGGACACATTTCTACTTTCCGTCAGCTTCTGTCTCCACAACCACAGGATGAGAGTCACAGGCATCTGCCTGGAGGGTGGTGGTAAGACGAACGAGGCAGTGTGTGGGCAGCATCGTGGAGACCTCGGCCCAGCTGGGCACTGACAAGCGATTCTCCACCGTCCATGCCCCTCCCTCATCATGGGGCATAGTCCCTGAGGAGCAAGGCCTAGTCCGGACACCCTGGGCACCATCAGTGAGACTCAGGTTCTGCAGTACGGGGAGTGGGGACAGCAAAGGAGGGCCTCGTGGGCTCCATTGGTGCCTGGCAGGTCCCAGAGGTGGGAGCAGATGCAGACACAGGGTGGGCCTTGCTACCGGGCCTTGGTCTGATTCATGCCAGGACCAGAGCTACAGAAAGCTCTTCCTGGAGAATCAAGTGGGGTGAAAGGCTCTGACAGCCACACTTGCCTGCCCAGCTTCCAATTCCACATGCTCAGGAGCCTGGGGGTCAGTCCCTGTGTTCTGACCCCACAGCAGCTGTGACCCCAGCAGGTACATAGCCTTCCCAGCCTCTTCCTTCTTCCTGGACATGGCCTGGGGTCCAGTTTGTGGAGCCCTACCCCAAGGCCACAGGTGCAAGGCCTTGCACCAGGGCACAGACATGGAGTCCAGAAACAAGGTCTTGTCGGGAACTGACTGAGACCCTTGGTGACCATTGCCTAAAGCCCCGCCTCTCCCCCATCATCATCAGCCTGACCCCAAACTAGGCAAAAATGCCCACCCTCTGCTTATGCTATAGCGCCCTACCCTGTCACCTAATGCCAGGCTGCCAGCAGGAATTTCCTTTGTGTTGAAAGTGAAAGTGCAAGTTGCTCAGTCGTGTCCAACTCTTTGTGACCCCATGGACTATACAGTCCATGGAATTCTCCAGGCCAGAATACTGAAGTGGGTAGCTTTTCCCTGCTCCAGGGTATCTCCCCAACCCGGGGATCAAACCCAGGTCTCCAGCATGGCAGGCCGATTCTTTACCAGCTGAGCCACCAGGGAACCCCAAGAAAACTGAAGCAGGGAGCCTATCCCTTCTCCAGGGGATCTTCCCAACCCAGGAATTGAACTGGGCTCTCCTGCATTGCAGGCGGATTCTTTACCAACTGAGTTTCTTTGTCCTGAGACTATAAAAGTTGGCTGGAAAATTGCCGGCTCTCCCCGGCCTGTCAGGAGGTTGGCCCGCTGCATTTGCAGTACCTTTATTATCTCTACTGTTTGCTTTTAATAAACTCACTCCCTTCTGAAATGCTCTGTCTGGAAATTCTTCTCCAACCCGAGCTCGGATTGCCGTGACAAAGTTCACGACGGGCGTGGGCAGCTACGCTGGCATCTCTCAGTCTGGCTGAACCCTGCCGTCCCTGCCCCCACTGCTGCTGGCCAAAATCTTGGCCTTCTTTGCCCACTGAAGCCGAATTTTCAGAGACGGAGTTTGGAGGAAATAGAGAGGTGGGGGAGAGGGGGACAGAGTAGGCTCAGACCTCAAGAACTGTGCCCCCTTCCTTGAGGAGTGTGGGGGTTTATATAAGACAAGGGGCTCGCAGTCATCGGTGATGAGGAACAGAGGTGATAGGATCTTGATTTCTCCCTCTTGCATCGTTTTGAAGACAGTCGTTGACTTGAGTCAGTAATCGGTAATTGAGTCTGGTAGGTGGGTGGCGCTGCGGCCTTCTTTCTGATATGTAGCTATAAGGGGAAGGGTGTTGTAAGGGTGAACACCAGATAGGGGATGTATTTAGCATGAAGTCAAAGGGAAAAATGTGAACTCTAGCTCCTGCAGAGTTAGGTGGCAGAAAACCAAACTTAGTTACAGACATGCAGAGTTAAAGAAGAAAAAAGCTAGGAATGTTCAGGCCTGCTCACTATTCTTTTTATCGTCTTTATTCTCAGGAAAGGGAAAAATAAAAACTCATTCCTCTCTTTTTCCTTCTTTTCACTGCAACACCACCCCCAAATCAGCAGTGTAGGACTCCTGTTCTCTCCTGGGATGAAATCAGGCCAGGGATCGCACGACCTCCCCCCAGTCAAGTGCCTCCCTCCACCCATCCTGGCCAGAGCTCCTCCCATGGTGCCTTTGGGGCTGTCCTGGCAGAGCCACTTTCTCACGCCATGTGGAGCCCTCCAGACGTTTCATTCTGACAACTCTGGGCCGCGTTTACCAATGCTCTTTTCAAAACGGTTCTTTAGATCCTGCCAATCTGACAAGCTTGTCCCTGTCGCCTTCACGGCTACTCCTACGCAGATGCTGGCTGCTTTCCCTTGAAACGACTTCATTCAGAGTTGGTTTGGGGTCTCCTGCCAGTCTCCGTCAATTCGGCCAAATTTCCACTTCTTCAATTCACATTGTCTGGGAGTCAGGCCCTACACTGGTGCTTATTTTAGAAACACCACACATCAGACTTGGTGTGGCGATGACACTCCCTTTCAGGGATCCAAAGACTGATCCATCCATGTTCTCCCTTCTTTATTTTTTCAGGCACCTCAGCTGTTCTCCCCCAAGCAAAACTTTCTGAAGCCTCCCACCACCCACATGAACTCAGGCCAGTCAGACTTGAATCCACCTCCACAGTGCTCACACACAGAGGCTCCAGTCAAAGGTGACCCTTAGCAGTACCGGTACGTGACCACCAGACACTGGAGGGGGGCCATCCTGTGTGGGTCCACCACCTCTTCCATATCAGCGATCACACAGGTAGTCTGACACCAGCCAGTTCAGGGCCAGACCAGCCACAGGGAGGCCCTGGGGGACCTGGGAAGTAGCGACTTGCTCCTGGGCCTGGTCGGCAGCTTGGAGCCATGAAGGGGCTGCTCTTCTGTACTTTTGGCGTGTGTTGATTCGAATTTGAGAACAAAGGAAATAATGGTTCCCAGCTCTTTGCTTCCCTGTGAATGCGAAGGGCAGCTGTGAGCCCCGCTCAGAGTGATGTGGGGGAAGGGGCACGGGCAGGAGGACTGGATGGGGGAGGCCTTCCTCTTTGGGGGTGTCCTCCACAGGGTGTCCAGGTGAGAAGCGGGACAGGAAGAAAGGATGGTGCTGGTGATAGCCAGGGCTCACTCGAGGAGGGGTCTGTGGCGCTTGTTCTATAGACTTTCAATCTAGAAGTTTAAGATACCCAAGGGGGCCGGGCTCTACTCACTACCGCCTGCCCCAGAGCTCAAATCCTAAGGAGGCTGCTCTGCCCTCAGGGTCCCCACCTCCCCGGGTCTCTGTGCTCCTCCCTCCTCTGAGCTTGCATTTCAAGAGATAGCAAGGTTTGCTTCAGAAAAAAACTGAATTCACAGCAATGTTGACTTATTCTGGCACTAGCAAACCCAACCAACTGAATAAAAAACCAGAAGACACCAAAGGACTCCTTAATGAAAGGGCAGGAGACCATCAAAACCTTACCTGATCCTGCTGCAGGGCAGTGGGAGGAGTGAGAAACCTGATTTGGTTGGAGACTGACCGTTCCAGCAGGGAAGCCACGGTTCTCAACATTAACGTGCAGCACAAGCCCCTAAGGGGAGGGGAATTCCTTTCCCATTGTGCCGGACTTAGTAACTCAGTCATACCCGACCCTTTTGCCCCTCCATCGACTGTAGTCTGCCAAACTCCTCTGTCCATGGAATTCTCCAGGCAGGAATACTGGAGTGTGTTGCCATTTCCTAACCCAGAGAACCTTCGCAACCTAGGGATCGAACCCTCATCTGCTGTACTTCAGGCAGATTTTCTATCACTGAGCCACCAGGGAAGCCCAGTTACCCATTGCTGTGAAACAAATTAGGCTTCCCAGGAGGCTCAGTGGTAAAGAATCCACTTGCAATGCAGGAGACACAAGTTCTATCCCTGGGTTGGGAAGATCCCCTGGAGGAGGGCATCGCAACCCACTCCAGTATTCTTGCCTGGAGAATCCCATGGACAGAGGAGCCTGATGGGCTGAAGTCCATAGGGTTGCAAAGAGTTGGACTTGACTGAGCTTGCAGGCACGTGAAATAAACTAACAACTTCAAACAGTGAGCACTGATTATCTCAAGTTTCTGTGCCCCAGGAATTCAGGTACAGCCAAACAGTGCGCTGGCCAAACTTGACGGTGCTGGCTGGTGGGAGACTGACTGCTTCCAAATGCCCCATGTACCTGCTGGCCCACCTTGGTTCCTCATCTGTGCATCCCTCCAGAGGCTACCTAAGAGTCCTTGTGGTCACACTGAGCCAGCTAGTGTCTGAGGTTGGAAGCCGCAGTCCACAAACATTTTGGGTAGATTGGGCAGTGATGGTCATCACTTCTGGCGTCGTCCTTTCATTCAAAACTAGTCACCAACTGTACAGATTCTGAATTGAAACTTACAAAAAAAATATTTCTTTCACACAAACAAGAGACAGGTCAGGAATATTGGGATCAAGATTTAAGTTTTAAAATTCAAAATGTTGTTATGTGGGGTGTTTTCACTAGAGTAGCAGATGACCTAAACATAAGAGAAAAATACTTTCTGTTCTAAAAACCAAATGGCTTTTTAAAAAGACATCTTTATTCTCCAAGAAATCAGATGCAATTGTAATGATGATCTGTTTTCTCTAAAATTTGACACTGCCATCCTGTATATTGTTGTTATTGTTGATTAGTACTAAGTTGTGCCTGACTTTTGCGACTCCATGGACAGAGGAGCCTGGAGGGCTGCAGTATTTCCCAGGTCAGTGCAGTGCCTTGCCATTTCCTCTCCAGCAGATCTTCCCGACCCAGGGATAGAACCTGAGTCTCCTGCATTAGCAGGCAGATTCTTTACCACTGAGCCACCGAGGTACATTGCTGTAAGTGTTCTGATGGAAATCAGTGATTTGCCCTAACTTTGCAGACTGCTCTTCCTGTTTTCTGAAGCTTAGACCTTCTTTGTCTATTTCTCCATTTGTTTATAAAGGCGGGCTCTGGTTCCACTGAGTGCATTATCCTGTGTAATGTGATTTTATGTCTTTTTAAAACTAACTGGATGAAAAAAATTATTTTTTAAACCGAAAAAACAAAAATTAGTCACCAAGTCCAGCCCATACTCAGAGGAAAGGAATTACATGAAGGCAAGAATCTCAGGAGATGGAGGTCAGGGAGACCAGCCAGGGTGCTGCCTGCCAGTTAATTAGCATGGATTATGGAGCTCCACCCAGACTTTATCATTCAGCAGGCAAGGGCCGGAGCCAGAGAATGTTCACTCCTAAATAATTCCTGGCCGGTGTTGCTGCTGCTGGTCCGAAGACCACATTTTGGGAGTTGCTGTTTTAAACCCCCTTCGTCCAATCACAGTGGGAAATAAAACCTGTTCGTCCAATCACAGTGGGAAACAGCCTCCAGCTGCCGCAGGAGATTGGACTTCACCCAGGCAGCAGTCAGACCCAGGCATCCAGTGCTGAGATTCTGGCTGAGCCTGAGCTGAATAAGAATTTAGGGAGTATTGTGAACTTTAAGACTTTGGATTTTTAACTCACAGGAGAACAAGAGCACTCTATTTGGGGTTTAATTCCTTTGGACTTCAATTTCTTAGGACTTCATTTTTAAGAGGAGTTAACCTTGAAATCTTAAATTTGATTTTTTCCTGGGAATGAGATAATAGAGGCCCAGTTAGGGTGGAAATTTCTAGGCTGACTTGTCATTAGAGTACAATTGTTTGACTGTGCTTGTTTAATTTTGTTGAGGCTTGGAAATGTGGCCAGAAGTTATTTGGGATGGGAAAGAGAATACACAGTAAACATTTGGTTTGGGTAAATTGTAACTTTAGGGTGAATTTTTACAACAACCACTTTATTCAGATATAATTCACAAACATCATGATTCAACCATTTCATGCGTACAATTCCCTGGTTCTTAGTATATTCATAGAATTGTGCAACTATTCCCGCCATCTACTTTTAGAACATTTTCATTATCCTCCAAGACAACCCCCTACCCATTACAGTCACTTCCCGCCTCTCTGCCACCCCCAGCCCTGGGCAACCACTAGTCTCCATTCTGTCTCCATAAATTTGTCTCTTTTGGCCATTTAACATAAACAGAATTATACAATATGTGGTGGTTTTGTTGCTGACTTTTTTCAAAGCATAATGTTTTCAGGGTTCACCCACGTGGTAGCATGGATCAATACTTCATTCTTTTTATTGTCTGATTATATGTCATTGTATAGATATACTACATTTTGTTTACTTGTTCATCAATTGACAGACATTTGGGTTTTTTTTTCCTATCTTTTGATACTATGAATAATATTGCTATAAGAGTTCATGTATTTTTTTTAATGGTCACATTTTCATTTATATCACCATTTACACAGGAGTAGAGTTGCTGGATGATGAAACTCTACCTTTAACCTTTTGCAGCTGTACCTTTTTATATCCCCACAAGCAATATAAGAAGATTCTAATTTATTGTCTGTCTTTCTTATTATAATCATGTGGTGGGTGTGCAGTGGTACCTCAGTTTGATTTTGATTTGTGTTTCCCTAGTGGCTAATGATGAGCTCTCTTCATGTGCCTATTGGTCATTTGCATGCCATTCTTGGAGACATGTCTGTTCATATTCTTTGATATCTTTAAATTGAATTATTTTTCTTTTTAAAAATTTAATTGGGTTATCTTAACATTTTTTAAATTGGAGCCTATTTATTTATTTAAATGATTAGTTGTCTTCTTACTGGCTGTAAGAGTTCTTTATAAATTCTGGCTACATGTTCCGTATCAGATAGATGATTTCCAGATGTTTTCTTCCCTTCTGTGGGTTGTCTTCCCTCTATCTTGACAGGATTGTCAAATGACAAAATTAAAACAATTTAGGAGCAAGTTTATACCTTTATTCAAGGGGAAGCTATCCTTGGGTTGGGGGTTACAGTGGTACACCCTCTCAAGGGATTTTGGTCAAGAGCGAGTTTCTGGAGCATTAGAAGCAGCAATGTAGAGACAGGGCATAACTGATTGGGCTTGCATATCTAACTTTATCTAGAAAGATCGAGGAACAAGGAAATAAGCATGGAGCCAGAGGTGGTTTGGTGCTTAGAGTTGGACTGATTGGATATTGCATTTCTGGTCCCAGGAAGCATTTATGAGAATGTGAAAGGTCAGTTTGCTGACATGGCACCTTCAGCAGAGCAGCCCCGTCTTGGGCCTAGACATTTATTTCCACAGTCCACCCTTTTGGTCAGCCTCTTGGCCACTCTAGTGGTCTGATGAAAACCATTGGCCTTAGTATGAGTCAGTTATCATTACATCTTTGGGTCCCAGTGTGGTGTTCACAGGAGAACACATCAAGTTCAAATTCTAGGAGTTGACTATGTCCTCTGGTCTCTTCCATCATCCTAGGCCATGAGAGACTAACCATTGCCTAGTCAACGGCTGCCCACATGCATTTAAAGCTTTTGAGAGAATGCATGTGTTATGAAGACAATTTTTAACAACGAGACAATGTCCATGGTGTGAACACTCCTGAGTGGGCATCCCCATGAACCAGCTAAAGTCAAATAAATCAAGAAATGATCCACAAGAAGGAGATACTGATCTTCTCGACTTACAATGTGCTTACAGCCTGGCAAACCCATTATAAGCTGAAAATATCACAAGTCAAACATGCATCTAATACACCTAACCTACCAAACATAGAAACTCAGCCTGAAAAGAAAGTGAAAGTCACTCAGTTGTGTCCGACTCTTTGTCACCCCGTGGACTACAGCTGACCAGGCTACTCTGTCTGTGGAAGTCTCCAAGCAAGAATACTGGAGCAGATTACCATTCCCTTCTCCAGGGGATCTTCCCCACCCAGGGATCAAACCTGGGTCTCCCGCACTGCAGGTGGTTTCCTTACCATCTGAGCCACCAGGGAAACCACCTCAAGTGTGTTCAGAACACTTACATTATCCGGCAGTTGGGCAAAACCATCTAATGCAAACCCCATTTTATAATAAGGTATTGACTTTCTCATGTAATTTATTGAATACTGTACCGAAAGTGAAACAGAGTGGTTGTGTGGGTCCAGAACAGTTGGAGTGTGTCAGTGTTCACCCTTGTGTTGAGTGCTGATGGGGAGTGTCAGTTGCTGCCTGGAGCCACGAGAGAGAATATCTGTTTGGACATGAAAAGGAATTTCATCCATAAGAATAAATATAACATATTAAAAATAAAATTTAGGAAAGAATAGAGAGGATGACTCTTACCTAACAGGTATGAAAACATGATATTTCAAATGGAGTAGTTGGCACAGAAAAATGAACCCAGCTAGAGTCACCACTGACATGCAGAAAGCAACCCCTGATGCTGTAGGAATGATGATAAGCTTTGTCTTTTGAAGAAGTTCTTGGAAAATCCACAAGGGGGAAAAAAAAAGAGCCTAATCATCTCATTTGAAAAAGTTATGTTAGACTCTTCGAAGACACCATCTAAAACTAAAACCTGTTGACATTCTGACTGGAGACGTGAGATGCATTTATGTGACAAACTTCAGTGGCTTCATATGTTGTGTGCCATTCTAAGTGTTTACAGACATGAACACACAGGATTCCCGTGACCCCACAAGGAAGGAGCTCCCTGGTCCCTCCCCACCACCCTGAACACCTGCAGCTCAGCACAGCAGGGAGCTGGGAGGTCACATGGCCAGTGGAACATTCACCCAGCTTCCCTGGGCATCACCCCTTCTGTGCCAGTGCCCACAGGCACAAGCCCCAGACCCACCATACGTGACAAATCCCTCAAACACTGGGAGGTGCAGTCCAGCCATTTTCACTTGCTTGGGGCTCTCCTGGGACTATAGTCAGGTGACAATCAGGGCTGCAGCCCCTGGTGAGTCCAGACAGGCTGGACATCCATGGTGGCCCAGGCACCTGGCAGCAGGTGATGTCAGCTTTGGCTGTGAGCTCCTCTGAGCATCTCCTCATGGCTTCCCCCAGGGCAAGTGTCCAAGGGAACTCAGGGAAGGAAGCTTTCTCTGCAGCCCAGAGGTCACAGGGCCACTTCCTCTGCAGTTTTTGGTGGAAGGAAGCCCACAAGCCCACCCAGAGTCAAGAGATGGCTTCTAGACGCACCTGTCAATGCAAAGAGTGTCAGCCTGTCAAACGACTGCAAAATATAGACAGATCAATGAGCATTCGTCCAGAGCCAGGCACTGGGCTAAATCTATTTATATGATGACTTAAATTATACACAAAGAGAAAACCCACAGTCCCCAGATGGTGTCACGTGTGCTAAACCCCAGGATACAAAATTTGGATTTAACGCCTCACGTAATTGTAGTCTCACCTTCCTCAGAAATGTCACCTTAATCAACCACATGGGGTTTTCTGCTCAGCACCATGAAGTCACCTGTCGTGTGGGAGGTCCAGAGGAAGAAGAGGCAACCCACATGGTAAAACCTATGTCCTCCCTACTCCCTTTCCTGGCATCTGGGCCCAAAATATGCCCCCCACACACACACTATTTTTTGCTGACTTCCTCGCCCATCCTCCTCTCTATAGAAGCTTCCATGTTCTAGGACTCCTCTGCATGCCCTCGTGTCCTGCTATGAAATGCTACCAGATTTCATGAGCCCTTGGGTGAAATCAAGACTTTCAAATTCACTCAGTTGAATCCTGCTTTTTAGCCACTCTTTTATTTATGTTTAAGATAAATAAGCCTAAAAGTACAACCATGAAGATAAATGTGGCAGGAGCTACGTTTCCTCCCTAGACACACTGGTCTGGGTGGCCTCCTGATCAGCAAGCCTTCCCACCTACTCCCTGGGGACTTGGGGTGGTGCTAACCTGAACCCTGAGGTGTGGGCTGCGCAACAGGGGGCTGGGTGAAGACAGGTGAGCCAAGCGAAGCACATCCCAACCCGACCGCCCTGACTTCCACAGGAACAGGGCACTGGAGGCATCACAAAGGGATGACTTTATGGGAAGTCAGCCTGGATGCTGGCTGACTTGTGGAAAGTCAAGATTTTCCACCCAGGAGAGCCTCTGCAGGGAGGCTGCCCCAGCCTTCACTTCTGTGTCCACAAGTCCCGCAACTCCCTGTAGGGGCCAGCCCCAGGTCCAGATCCAGCCAGTGCAAGGCCTGTGGGCAACCTTTCACTCCTCGAATTCCAAAGCCCTTTTGTTAAGTCCCATCTGGGGTGAGAAAGCTCTGCTATGCACTACATGAAGATAGAGACAGGGGAGGCCCTGGGGGCCCTGTGAGTCAGGGAGCAGCAGGTGGGAGGGCACAGTTCCCACCCTCTTCCTGGCATCCCAGTTCAAGTTCTGCAGGTGCACCATGGCATCTAGGGTACTGGCCTCAGAGCCACCTGTGTGAGTCCTGTTTGTCACTTCGCCTTCTGTGGACACCACGGCACAACAGGAGGGCTGGTCAATGCTGCCCTGAGTGTGGCGAGTGTCTGGAAACAGCCTCTGGGAGAGCAGCCTGTGAAGCGTCACCCTTGGGGTGAATGGTCAACATGAGGGCAGTGCCGGGAGCGGGGAGCAGGACTGGACCATTCCCAGCTGGGGGCACTAAATATCCACTCTGCTGCCCAGTGATGGTGACACTGACAGGTGCCATCTCCTATTGATTAAACACTCCTTAGGAAAAGAAAGTCCACTGTGTGTCTTAAGTTCTATATGCCTTCCGTGGCAAGCTGTGCTAAGACTTGTTTCACCTGGAAGCCCAGAGAAGGGCGGGTGGGGTGTGAATGAGTAAAATCCCTATAGATTCCACAGCTCCTGAAACGTATCCAGGAAGCTCTCCTAGTTCACTCTCAATTCCGACCTTGACTGACCTGGATTCCGGTGGGTACTCCCCCTACTCCGTTTCCATCAGTTACACATATTTTTAGTTTTTGTCTTTTGGTAGGTGCCCAGAGTTGTTTGTGGAAAGAGGATGACATAAACCATTCCTTATTTTGCTTCTAGGGAACATGACCAGTGAGTCATCCCAGCCGTCTGATCAGCTCAGCACACGGGCAGCTCCTCAGAGGGTGTCCATGCCTCGGACTCCATCACACTCCCCGCCCACCTGTCCAGCCCCGGCGGATGGTCCGACATTTTGCAAACACAGCAGCCAAGTTTCTGGGGTCAGCAGCTCAGGTCCCCTGCGCTCCCGTCTGACCATCAGAAGTCACCAAAGCTGAAGGTCCAGCTCCCAGCCGTGTCCGCTCCCCGCCCTGTGCCTGCCCTCAGAGCCAGTGAGAGGAGTAAAGTAACAGCATCGACCCTTCCTTCTCAACCTTCTGAGACAGTGAGCAACTCAATGTGTAGCTGCTAACTTTTTTATTGAGTAAAATAGCAGAGCACCATGCACTTGGAAAGCAATTAGAAGAAAGACACAAGTTAGAGCCCCCTGGCAGATCAGAAAATGCCCAAGGAGCCTGTGTCTGCGGGGGCAGCATGGGGAGGGCACGGCCAGTAGGCAGTCACCCACTGCAGGTGTGGGCGCTCTGCAGGGGCATGAGTGAGAGGCGGTCAGTGGCCTGCCTGACACCCAGTCCCCTATTAATCCTGGCAGCTAAACTTCACCAGGTTGATGGTGTTCATCCACGGGACGACGTAAACCTGGAAGGAGCACAGCTTTTCCTGTGAAAGGAAAGAGGGGAACAGTGGGTCAGGGTTACAGTTAAAGACTGAGGTGCACCCCCCTCCAGCCCCCCTCTCCAGAGCACTGGCACTGAGACAGGTCCAGAGGGAGGACCCAGGGGCCGGGATACAGGTCCAGGAAACCCCCACAGAGGTGGGGCCTGGGAAGGGTGACCAAGGAGTGCAGCCCTCCCTGAGACCCCCGAGAACCAGCCAAGCCCCCGGGAGAGCCTGGGCTTTGGTGAGTGGGCAGCATCTTAGGGTTTCAGCACGGTTCAGGCCTCTGCATGCATACGTGTTAAGCTGCTTCAGTTGTGTCCAACTCCTTGCGACCCTATGGATTATAGCCTGCCAGGCTCTCCTGTCCCGGGATTCTCCAGGCAAGAATACTGGCGGGCCATGTTCTCCTCCAAGGCATCTTCCTGACCCATGGACTGAACCCCCATCTTTTATGTCTCTTGCATTGGCAGGTGGGTTCTTTTCCACTGGTGCCACCTGGGAGGCCCTTACAAGCCTCTAAAGCCTACTAATCTGGGGTGGGGGTGGGGGACAAGGATGGGATTAAAGGGCCCTTTCTTGCTCCCCAGCAAATACCCCCAGCTGTGTCCTCCATCTGGCAGGCAACAACCCCTAAAGCACGTGGTACCCCAATTCCCCGGTGGAAACCCCCTATAGACACACAGCAGTCATGTGCACACATGTACCCTTCCCCATCACACCCCCAGCCACAGCTGTGATGTGTCCCCAAGGGCACCCCCATCCCTGCTCCCAGCAGGTACATACTCTCTTCAGGTGCGGCTGGTCATGGAAGGGACAGCTGTCTAAGTTGGTCTGGGACTTGGTACATGTAGTCCGGCCAAGCTTCACGTCCAAGAAGTAGTTCATCCCCGACACAACCTGGACATGCAGAGAGCAGACACAGTTAGCACACCCTGTGACCGTGAACATGTGCACGCACGCGTACACACACACACACGTGGTTACCTTCCTCCCACCACACCCCAAGTCCATGGTCACAAGTTGCCAGGGCCGCACCCTGGAAGCACAGTGGCTTCTCGACAGCCCCTGTATCCCAGGCCCTCCCTGGAACTTCTTTACCAGCTGCTCCAACCAGGCGTCTCCCACAGGGACCCAGAAAGGGGAATCCACAGGCCAATATGCTGACCAGGTCCAGGAACAGAAGGCACAGCTTTGAGGAGCCAGCCAGGGTGCGGACAAGCAACCGACCAGCGCCCCAGGCCAGGGCGGGGCCTGAGCACAAGGTGCGGCCATAGCCCACGCCGCACCCACAGGAAGGCTGCTGCCAGTGACTCCACTTTAGGGGAACTTCAGTCCCCACTGTGGAGCCCATGGCATCCCATTCCCTGTATGTAGTCCAGGTTTACTCACTCCCTCTCGGAGAGGGGAAACCAAGAGCTTCACATTCACAGATGTTCAGGCCAACAGAAGACTGCCTGGTATGCCTTCCTCTTAAGTGTGACTTCTGACAGTGTGGCACATCCTCTGGGTCTTTTACACTTGAGGTTACAGGAGAGATGTGAACTCTAGCCTCACAAGGGCACTCGAGACGTGCCTGGTTAGAACTTGCAGAAGCATGAGGGGCAGGGACCCGGCTCCAAGTCCCACCTGGTGGAACCACAATCCCTTTCTGCTGTCACTTTCCCATATGGCCAAGAAGCTAGTGTCACCCTGGAGAGGAGCAGGCTGGGGGGGACCTGGCAAGTGGGGAGAGCAGTCCCATTCAAAGGGAACGGCACCAGCCCACTGCCACAGGAGGAGAGATGGCTGTGGCCCTGACTCATCTCCTGTGGTTTCGGGAGAAGGGAGCAGGAAGCCCTGAGGCTGGCAGGCAGGACCACACTGCCGCTGCTTGTGTGGCTGCATCCCACTCTCCAAGGGGACATAGGCCAGATGGTCTCAACTCTAGCCTTCTTTCAAGGACCAGTGCAAAGCCCTGTAGCCCTTCCTGATTCTCCCTCCTGCCCTCTTCCCAACTCTGACAACAGGCTCCTCTCTGGCCAGAACCCCAGGCAGAGGTCAGCAACAGTGTGCCCATCTCAGGGTGGGGGTGTGACGTCACAGCCCAGAGGCTGCTCCTATGGACATGACATGTGGATGAACCACAGTCCATGAGCCTGTTTCCTTAGGCCAGGCCCCCTGCCGTGGGACACACCTGAGACCACAGGGCCCACTCATGAACTCGTCTGTTTGCTGATAACCTCCAGGTTCTCTGGAGAGCAGCCAGGCCTCCTGTAAGGAGGGTGTTTGGTGTGTCTGACCCCCAGGTCACTGCGTGATGATGAGAGGACCACGGGAGGCCAGGTGTGTTCAGTGGCACCTGCGGAGAGGAAGCTCAGAGGAACTCGCCTCTTCTGTGTGACTCAAGGCTCAGTTAGAGGAAACATCAAGCCAAACCCAGACCTGGTGACCGTCTGAGCCATGACTGGCCAGACACATCAGAAGCAACTCCAAGGTCATGAGACAGACCGGCAGCTGCCCCAGAGTAAAGGAGATCACAGGACAGAGGCTGAGGTGCGGGGCCCAGGAATATCCTTGGCTGTAACAGACATAGTGGGATGTCAGTGACATCTGAATAAGACCTGCGTATCAAAGCGTCAGGGTTGATATCTGATTTTCAAAATTGTATTGTGGTTACGGAAGAAAAGGCTTGCTTTTACGAAATATACACAGAAGTGTTCACCTTCAAAAACTTCAGAAAATAAATGCATATACGTACATCCCTACACACAGGTACGTGGGGAAGAGATGGATCACGCAAATATGGCAACTTTCAACAGTTAGGGCATCTGGGTGAAGAATCTACAGTGATTCTATGCTAGGTACTGTTTCTGAAACTGCTCTGTAAGTCTGAAATTGCGTCAAAATAAACAGCTAAAAGGAAAAGGTGCTTAAAGAATCACTCAGTGGGCAGTCAGGTGTGAGTTTCCTTCGTCTGTGGTCATTTAGTTGACAGCTCGCGATGAGCCTCGGGACCCAGTGACCCCAGAGCTTACCTAGCAAGCTGGCCAGTCCCGCGAAGGGCTGCAGGCGCCGGGAAAGGCCGGGGGCCGCGCCCGGGTGAGAAACGCAATTGCATCCTTGGCGATTCCCGGGGCCTCTAGGGGCTGGGGGTGCCCTCCCGAGCGAGTTCGGGGGCCCTCGGGCGGGGCTGGGGACTGCGCGCAGGCCTCGCCCTCCGGGGGCCGGGCTTGGGCAGAGTCCCCGCGCCCCTACCCTGAGGCCTGACCTGGGGCCCCTGATCTCCGCACCCTGCCCGGCCGGACGCACCTGCTTGCGGGCGCGCACCACGCGCATCGCGCGGCTCTGGTAAGCGTCGTTGCTTCGCTTGTTGAACTCGCTGACCGCAAAGGACAGCGCCTCCTGCACGCCCTCCTCGTTGACGTCCGCCTCCATCAGGCCGCCCAGCAGGCGACCCTTTCTAGGGCCCTGCGCGGCCGCAGGGCTCAAGGCCAGAGCCAGGGAGACGATCAGGGCGGCCAGCAGGAGCAGCGGGGCGCGCGGGGAGCCCACCATGGTCTCTCAGATGCAAACAGACTGCAGTCGAGGGACGATCCGTGGATGCTAGCATCGCCCGGCGGGCCCCGGCGCCTTTATGACCCGGCCGTGGTGGATCGCCCCGCCCCCTTCTACTTGGCCTCGCCTCTTCCGCCCCGTTGCCCGGCCCATGTCCTCCGCCCTGGCCCCGCCCCTCCCGGTGTCACCGTCCTCCTGACCCCGCCCACTCTCTCCCAGTCCCGCTCTCCTCCCATGGTCCCCAGCCTCCCCGCCGGCTGCAACGCCTTTACGCCTGGGCTGTGGGGGACCGCCTCGCCCGCTCCCGCTTGGCCCCGCCTCTTCCGCCCCGTTGCCCCTCCCGGGATGCTCGGTCCGCCCGACCCCGCCCACTCCCCCAGTCCCGTCCTCCTCCCGTGGTCCCCACCCGCCCTGCCCCCTCCCACTTGGCCCACCTCTTCCGCCCAGTTGCCCCGCCCACGGCCCCCACCCTAGCCCTGCCCCCCCGGGTTCTCGGTCCGCCCGACTGAGCCCGCTCCTCCCCAGCCCCGCCCTCCTCCCATGGCTCCCCATCCTCCCCCAGTCTGTCCCCGAGTCCTGATCTTGTTCTCCCGCGCTCCTCTAGCCGGCTCACCGCGGTCTTTCAGAGGGTGTCCCCGCTCCGGGCCGGCGAAGCTTGTGCACCCGAACTCTGTCTCCTGGCCTGAGAGGGCGTCTCGGCCTCCTGGCCGTCCGGGCGCCTGCTCCGCGTCTAGGAGTCCACAGAGAGCACGGCGGAGGTTTCCGAGGCAGCGGGAGGAAGACCTTGGTTGCGCCCCGTCCCGGGAAGTTCTTCCCCACAGAAGCTCATCGGGTTCTCTTTCTCACAACTCGTTTACTTATTCAACCGCACACCTTTCTGGGGCTTCTCCCTGGCCAGGGTGTCTGGGGCCTGTAGCTGGTGGCGGGGGACTCTTGAGGCGGTAGAGCCCCCGCTTGACCGAGGGGTAATGCGAACCCGTGCATAACTACATTTTCTAGGAGACACATTAAAAAGTGTAAGACGGTAACGGACGACCCTATATGCGAGACAGCAAAAGAGACACAGATATAAAGAACAGACTTTTGGACTCTGTAGCAGAAGGAGAGGGTGGGATGATTTGAGAGAATAGCATTGAAACAGGTATATTACCATATGTGAAATAGATCGCCAGTCCAAGTTTGATGCATGAAACAGGGCGCTCAAAGCCGGTGCACTGGGACAACTGTGAGGGATGGGATGGGGAGGGATGTGGGAGGGGGATTCAGGATGGGGGACACATGTACGTCCATGGCTGATTCATGTCAATGTATGGCAAAAATCACTACAACATTGTAAAGTAATTAGCCTCCAATTATAAATGAACACATTTTTTAAATGTAAAAAGAAAAAAATGTATAATATTGCTTTTTATTTAACTCAGTATATCCAAAATGTTATTTCAACATATACAAGCAATTGTGAATGACAACTTTTACACTCTTCTGTGTGTGTACCTTTTACCCTTGGAGCAGATGTCAAGGCCAGTAGGGCCCAGCTTTAGAGGGGTGGGGTGGGGATGGGGTCAGTGATCAGTGATTAAGATCAAGGGGTGATGGGGGGTTGTGTTGGAAGTGAAGGGTGAAATAGACATGGGTGCCTCTGGATGCTGGTCAGGAGGCCTCTGAGAGGATAGACATTTGGGCTGAAACCTACCTAAAGGGCAAGAAGCCCTGCCGACACAGAGGAGGAGCACCTCAGGCAAGGGAAGAGCCAGTGCAAAGGCCCTGGGGTGAGGCTGGGCCTCCCTGCTCTAGGGACAAGAGACTGCAGGTGTTTAAGCAGGGAAGCCGTATGACCCGGAATTTCACCCTGACAGCTGGGTGCACCCTAAACTGTGGGTGGGGGAACCCCTACCTTGTGGGTGTGGGAAGGATAGTCCCTGAGGGAATGGATGGAAGCCTGGGGCTGATCTCGCTCCTCTCCTCAGAGAGGCACATCACTGGCTCTGGTCCTCTGTCCACTGCTTAGAAAACTTGCTTGATTCTTAAAAATCAACTTTAATGAGGTATGACGCACACACAATAAATGCCTTATTTTATGTGTCCAGACAGGAATTTTAGCAAATACATACATTGGTATTACCTCCCTTCCAAGCTCTAGAACACTTCCATTAGCCTGAAAGTTTCCTCCTTCCTCTCTGTGGTCAATCTCTTGCTCATCCCTGGGCTTGGATGATGCGTACCCCTGTCTCTGTGGACTGAGGCCTCGCCTGTTCTTGAACTTTCCACAAATGGCCTCATGCAGTGTGTTCCTCTGGGTTTTGAGCATACAGACTTATAAAACAATACTTTTTACTTAACCCAATATGTCTAAAATATTATCTCAACATATACAAGCAATTTTTGAGCCTCCTCTACTGTGTTAACCTGGTTGTTGGTTCTCTTTCTTCCCAGACTGAGAGGATGTGGTCAGTTCGGTATTGATTGAGCTGTCAGATCCTTTAGTCCAGGACTGTGGAGATCCAGGCCGGAGAATGGCCCTGGGAGTGGAGGGAAAGGCTGTTCTCTAACCTCTACCCTGTGTGCCCGAAGGTGACCCAGTGACCAATGACCTAAAGAGATGCTGGCAGAAATACCAGGTGGCCTCTGGGCCTGTGGTGCGCATCCAGAGGAGGACTCTCCCGGGAGCGGTCAAGGCAATGGTCAGTGAGCGTCAGCCCACAGCCACTGTGGCCTTAGGGCTGGACCAGCAGGAGTCTGGCATGAAATCCAGAACGATATTAACAATGAATACTTATGTTCAGTATTTCTGAGACCCTGTTGCCTTGAGGCCCAGTTATAACTGTAGGGGGCAGGAAATTTTTCCTTATACCTTTCTAGGTTCTTTGGCTGGTCTAATAATTAAATTGCCAAAAGACAGATTAATGAGAGAAAAATATATTTAACTGTATACATTTAGAAACCCCATAAAGGAAAGACACAAAGGCAGTCAGGTAGTTGAAGCTTACAAGCCACCCTGACCTAAGGAAAGGAATAGGGGGCTGGGACTTCAAGCAGAGCAGGGGTGACTCATGGGAAGATGAGATGAGCAGGTGCTTGGGGATCAGATGACAGCCCTACGGCACAGATTACTCTTTCAGATAAATATGTCTCTCTGGTAGTGTCTCTCTGGTATCCAAATTCCTTTTGGCAATTTAGAGGAGGTAAAAGCTTTTCCTGAGGCTGCTGGATCTTGATTCCTTCAGTTCAAAATACCCCACCTGACATGGTGGCATGTTTAGGGGTGGTGTCTTCTGCCCCCTCCCCATCTCTCCCTGCTCTGACTCAGGGGTGTGTGTGTGTGTGCTCAGTTGTGTCTGACTCTTTGCAACTCCACGGACTATAGTCCGCCAGGCTCCTCTGTCCATGGAATTTTCCAGGCAAGAATACCAAAGCCGCTTGCCGTTCCCTTCTCCAGGGGATCTTCCTGACCCAGGGATCAAACCCAGTCTCCCGCATTGCAGGCAGATTCTTTATCCCTGCACCACCTGGGAAGCGCAGGAGGCTCTGGAAAAGTTATGGTGCCCACTAAGTGAAGCAGGGTTGCCTCTGCAGTACAGTAAGACAGAGGAAGTGCTTTCTCAGTGAGCTAGAAGAGAGGGGAACTCCACCAAGGGAAGAGTGGGCCGCTGCGGCCCACGCTTCTGAGTGGCGTGACTGTCTTTGAAGGGCAGGAACTGGTCCTCACCAGGGTTTCCCGCCTCGCAGGCAGTGGGGCTGCAGCCTCAGGAGGTGTGCTGGGTAGAGACGGGCAGGGTCCTCCCATCTGTGTCGTGGTCAGGGAGGAGGGCAGGGCAGCAGAGAATATGGGAGCACGGTGGTGGGTGTGGATGTGTTGGGGCAGCCTGAACACTGACCTGTGTGGCTGGAGGTCAGTTACACTGGTGATAGGCATTCTGATACAGAGACATCTCTTATCCCAGGAATGGATGCCCACAGAACTGCCAGAGTGGCCTGCAGGACAGTCTGATGAGGCAGAGAAGGCTGGGCTTCTCCTCTACCTGTAAGGGTGACCTTGGAAAATGTCAGAAGTCTTTGTTAACCACTTTGTCAGCCACTTTGTTAACCGTAGGGACTGGGGTCAGGAACACAGACATGGGCAGCCTTGGGTGGGATGTGTAAGCATGGGTAAAGATGACAGAGCACCCGTCGCTCTTACACTGTTGGTCGGAATGTAAATTGAAATGACGACTGTGGAAAACAGTATGAAGTTTCCATAAAAAACTAAAATTAGAACTGCAGTATGACCTAACAATCCCACTACTGGGCATATATCCTGAGAAAACTATAATTAAAAGGACACATGGATCCCAATCCCAGTGTTCCTTGCAGCACTATTTACCATAGCCGGGACACAGAAACAACCTAAGCATCCAACAGCTGAGTGGATAAAGTAGATGTGGTACATATATATGGTGGAATACTACTCAGCCATAAAAAGGAAGGAAATTGGATCATTTGTAGAGTCTTAGATGGACCTAGGGTCTGTCACATAGAATGAAGTAAGTCAGAAAGAGAAAAACAAATATACTAACTCATGCATATAGAACCTAGGTCTTCCCTGGTGGCTCAGTGGTAAAGAATCTGCCTGCAATGCAGGAGACCTGGGTTTGATCCCTGGGTCAGGAAGATCCTCTCGAGAAGGGACTGGTTACCTACTCCAATATTCTTGCCTGGAGAATTCCATGGACAGAAGAGCCTGGCAGGCTACAGTCCATAGGGTCACAAAGAGTCAGACATGACTGAGCAACCAACATACTTACGGAATCTAGAAAAATGGTACAGATGAACCTAGTTCCAGGGCAGGAATAGAGACCCAGATGTAGAAAACGGACTTGTGGACACAGAGGCCAAAGGGAAGGGTGGGATGAACTGAGAGAGTAGCATTGAGATATATACACTACCAAGTGTAGATTAGATAGCTACTGGGAAGCTGCTGTATAGCAGCCACCTGGGCTTGCCAGGTGGCTCAGTGGTAAAGAATCTGCCTTCCAAGTAGAAAACCTGGGTTAGATTCCTGGGTTGGTAAGATCCCCTGGAGGAGGAAACAGCAGTACTCTGGATGACCTAGAGGGGTGGGATAGGAGGAGTGGAGGGAAGTCCAAGAGAGAGGGGACATATGTATGCATATAGAAGATTCATCTTGTTGTACAGCAGAAACTAACACAACATTGTAAAGCAATAATCCTCCAAAAAAATTTTTAAAAAATGAGCAACCCATGGCTTGGGGTCTGTGACCTGTGGCTCCTAGGATAAAGCAGGAACCCAGAGAGAAAGAGAAAACTGAAGTTGAGGTAGGGGATTCTGGCACCCAACCATCAAGTGCAGCGTGGAGGGGCGCACGTCTGCACAGGAGATGAGTGTGTGTCCTTCTGCTAGGTGAAGAACAAACCAGTCGTCTTTCCACAAAGCTGTGTGTGTGACAGCTGATCTCATGATCTGAGTTAGCAGAGTGAGGAATTAAGGCAAGGGAGTGGCAGAAATTCTCTGAAATCAGTAAGCAATCATAAGTGGATACAAAGTAATACTTTAATAAATAAATGACCAAGTGCATAAAACTTTCCCCCAAAGTGTAAGTGACCACATGAAGTAGCTAAGAGTTGAGATTCTCAGTACTGGGGCTTTGAATAATTAAAACTTGGTGTCCAAAGAGTGGGCTTGCCTGGGCTTGCCAGGTGGCTCAGTGGTAAAGAATCTGCCTTCCAAGTAGAAAACCCGGGTTAGATTCCTGGGTTGGTAAGATCCCCTGGAGGAGGAAACGGCAACCTCCTGAAAAATTGCCTGAAAAATTCCATGGACAGAGAAGCCTGGCAGGCTACAGTTCATGGGGTCACAAAGAGTTAGACATGATTTAGCAACTAAAACCACCACCACCACAGAGGTAGCTTGAACTGAGCAAGGCCTGGGTTTTGTGGCATCTTATCATGGAAAGATTGGGAACCTCTCTTATGGGGGGCACAGGGTTCTCTGGGGTGGAGCTCTGGCGTCCCTTACACACACCTCCCCACAGTGCCCACTTCCACCCTCATGCTCTGGGAGACTCAGGGATGCTTCTAAACATGTGCCAATGTGGGCAAAGTATTTAGGGCTCTGCTAGGGGTTGATGCCACAGCAATAGGGCACCAGGATGCTCAGGTTGAAGGCTGCCAACAGCCCCCATAGAAGAGGCCAGAGCAAGCCCAGCAGCCTGAGGCTGACCTGTCCTTAATGTGGGAGAAGAGAGTCCTTTCAAAACTTGTGCTCAGGTCCACATGTAAATGGCCCTCCTTGCCTTGTGTTGTCAGTTACCATTTATCCTTTCAAGCTGCACATTTACCAGGGCTGCTCCTGAGCGTGTGTGTGTGTGTGTGTGTGTGTGTGTGTGTGTGAAGCAGCACAGCTAGGGTGTTAGGGGCAGGGAGAGGAGGTCCAGGGATGGGGGAGCGGCAGCTTGTGCATATCGTCTGCCCCCCTCCCTCCTACTCCTCCATCTCTCTGGGCCTCAGTCCAGCTCCGAGGAAAACAGCATGGCTCCGAGCCGGATTGAGCAATCCCCTTGGCACCTCTGGGTGGTAAGCATTTCCTTTCCAGATCCACAATGTAATCACTGCTTGACTTCCTCTGGGTGTTTGTGCTGCCTTGAAATCTCATTCCTTCAGCCATCTGCAGCGGGGTGGCCCTGTTAAAGCTGGATCCCTGGATGCTGGGCCTGGCACTCCCTGCCCCAGAGGACAAGTGTTAGAATAATTTCTTTCACACTAGAAGCCAGGCAGCCCGGTGCTCGGTCCAACCGCAGGTTTTGCCTGGAACATGGTGAAAATACTCTTGCCAAGTTGGGGCTTGTGAGATGAGGGAGAACCAGAGAAGGGAGATGTTGAAAGAGAGAGGCAGAGAAGGGTGGGGGCAGGAAGGAAGAGGGGGATACATTTCCCCTGACATTTCATTGTGGAAAGTTTCAAACAGGCAACCAAGTTAGAAGGATCTTATCGAAGCACCTGTACTCTCACCACCTAGACTGTGCCACTCGTACAGTACTTTAGTTATTTTATCACATGTCTCTCTACCTGTCCCTCTTTCTCTTCACCCCTCAGCCCATCCTTTTAAATGTATTTCAGAGAGAGCTGTCGACACCAGTGCATTTCACAGCCAAATACTTACACGTGCAGAGCATGACTAGACCTTGATGTTTGCTCATAGCTTCTTCATTTGTTGTAAAATTTACTGATTGTGAAATGTGCAAATCCAAAGTGAACATTCACTTGATTTTGAAAGGCGTGTGTAACCCTCACCCCTAGCAGCTAAGAAAGATGACCATCACCCCAGAAAGTCACCTCACCCCACTTACCAGTCACTTTGGGCCCCCACCCTCAGAGACAATGCTTCACTGACTGATTTTTTTTAAGTATATAGATTAATTTTATATAGAAACTAAGTATATAAAAATTAAGGCTTCCCTGGTGGCTCAGATGGTAAAGAATCCGCCTGCAATGCAAGAGGTCCAGGTTCAATCCCTGGGCCGGAAAGATCCCTTGGAGAAGTGAATGGCTACCCACTCCAGTATTCTTGCTACTGGAGAATCCCGTGGACAGAGAAGCCTGGTGGGCTACAGTCCATAAGATCGCAAAGAGTCAGACATGACTGAGCAACTAACACTTAACTATAGATTAATTTTGTCTATTCTGGCAGTTTATTGACTGGACTTCTACAGTATGTGGACTTACCAATGTGGCTTTTTTTCACTCAGTTTCTGAGATCATGACTTGCTGTTTAAGTTGTATATTTATAAGTCACCTCTTGACTACCACCAGAACCCTCCAGAAGAGTCTCAGGTGGGTCTCAGGCCCCCGATTGCAGGCACAGCCACAATGACCAGGACACCAGCTTTTGGTTACCCAGAATGTTTGCTGCAGCTTCTCTTTGCAACCTGAGACAACCTCTTTCCCTTTTCCTCCCTGCTCGCTCCCTGCTTCCCTTCCTTGCCCTATCCCCAAAACTGGCTTTAATTCTGGAAAAAAAAAAAAAAAAAGATGCCACCATCACTAGAGGAAACCTGATTTTAAAAGACCAAGAGTTGATGTTCCTAATGCTTCCCTGTATCTGAAAATAAAATTTCTTGTTCTTTTTTTTTAATCAAATTAGTAAAATATGTTTGTTATAAAAACAAAGAAAAGTGTAGAGGGGATAAGTTACCCGTGTTTGCACCTGTGTGGACATGTGTACAGGTGGTGGCTGTTTGCCTCACTGAGGTCATGTGATGACTTATTCCTGGCGCGTTTCTCCCTGTCATTATATCATGATTATTTTTCATGAAGTTAATCATCTTCAGAAGCTCTGCTATGCTCCGTATTCAACTTGCCATTCCATACTTTAATTATTTTTCTCTAATGCGAGATGTTTAGGTTCCCCCCTTTTTTTTTCTGTAATGAAAAATACTGTGATACAGATTGTGATAGGAAAAAGTCTTAGTGTGTATTTTGATTTTTTGCTTGTTTGTTTAAAGTCTTTATTGACTTTCTTACAATACTGCTTCTGTTTCATGTTTTGCTTTTGGGGCCACGAGACACGTGGAATCTTAGCTCCCTGATCAGGGATTGAACCTGCACCCGATGCATTGGAAGGCGAAGTCTTAACCACTGGACTGCCAGGGAAGTCCCTTCCTTGGTGTGGATTGTTTTCTTTCTGGAATTTGAACTATTAGGTCAGAGGCTACAAAGATTTTTTTTCCGGCGGCGGGGTGGGGTTTGGGGGGTGGCTACAGATTGCCAAGGAGTTCTCCGGAAAGCTGTGCATGACTCAGTCGGGTCCAAGGAGCAAAGAGAAAGTAATGGTAGTCAAGTCAGATCAGAAGCAGCATTCTGTGTTTTACTTGGTTTGGGGCTATTTACAAGCCCAGGTGGCCTTGATGCCACTTCCCTGGGCTGAGACTCTCGGTGGTGCCACCTATCCGGCAATTCTGTTCCCAGACTATAGCATTTCTATCTGGATCACATTGTGGTGGTCCCATCTTGGACTAGTTATCTTCCAAGAAAAATATGACCAGTTCCGTATTTATGCTGTTTCATCGACTTAGAGAACCTTTGTAGAACACAAGATGTCAGAGACTGACTTAAAGATGGAAAAGCTCAGCTCTGGCCCTGCAGAAGTCCTGGCCTAAGGAGAAAGGCTTGTAAACAGGCATTTCAACACTGAATGAGGCAAACCATCACAGTTTCGGGAAGGCCCAGAGGCTGTGCTCTGGGTTCTGCCTGGGCCTCTCACCAGGCACGTGGCCACGGCTGCAGAAGGAGCAGTGTGGTCTTGATTCGCTTGTGAACCCCAAGAAAGCTGGAGGGTGGCCTATTTTTCCTGGTCTAAGTCTGGAGAATTCCCTGGTCCAGCCTCCTTGCCAGCCTCAGCCAGGGCCCTACACTTGCAGCCCCCTTGAGCGCACCTTCCCTCGAGGCCTGGTCGTTTGCAGCTGTAATATCCTCCAAGCCCACAACTCCCACGCGGTGTCTCCTGCACAGACCTGCCACCTCACCCCCTGATGGTGTGATTTGCATGGCGAGCCCCACCTTCCAAAGTTCCCTTAAGGCCATCTCGCTTTTATGAAAGACCTGCTTTCACTAATGGAAGGGAATCTGAAAGGATTTTCATTTTTACAAAATAAAGGGGCAAGAAGTGAAAATTACATTCAGCCTCGGTTCCCATCAAGCCTTTATGGGGTCAGTGCACTCTAGGAGCAGGAATGGCCCCACCAGCTCCTTCCCTGGAACCACGATCATTGTCTCAGCCTCAGCCGTCAGAGTCGTGAGCTGTGTCTGTGAGCATGTGGGCCTGATCTCCAAGTGTTGTGTGCATCTGTTAGCAAGATGTGTCTTAAGGTAGCTGCTTCTTCCCCCTAGGCCAATTCTTCCATGAAAGTTTTCCTAGGACACTCTTGGATATTGGGGGGAACCTCTAATAAGAAACATATATTTGGTCTCCATCCTGTTCTTGGCACAGAGCTTCTGAAACTCTTACAGTTTCCTAAGGAAAGAAACATAAAGGTATCTTTCATTATGCAACTGAGGGGACGTTTGGACCCCCACCCAAGGCTGGGGGCTGTTTTCCACAGGATCCAACCATCTGGTTAGCGGGAGGGAACTTTCAGATCCACCACTCACCCTCGACCCTGGGGGTGGGCAGGAAGAGGGGCTGGAGGCTGAATCAATCTTGGACCTGGCTCCTGAAGTGGATGGGGGAGTCAGTTGGTAGGAGTTTACACTTCATAGAGACAGTGTCAGGACTGAGTAGAATTAAAGGACACCCAGCTGGTATCAGGACGCTGATAACTGTGGGAAAGGTTCGCACCTCTGAGCTGGTGACCAGCATCAGTCACTGGTACCAGAAGCCTACTTCCAAATCCATCTGATTGCCTTTCCTCTTGGTGGCCCGAGGCCCCTCGTCACTGCCCATCACCAGACTGCGAGCAGCTTTGCCCCTTTCCTTCCTGCCTCACAGAGTTCCCCACTGTGGTCGGGGCTGTGACTTCAGAATCAGCCCCTCGGGGGCACCTTCCACGACCACACCGTTTAAAATTGTGGCCCCCTCCCCCTTCTCCACCCTCCTAGCTTCCTTCCCTACTTTATTTTTCCCATCGTGCCTTCTGAATGTGTGGATATATAGTCTCCTTCTTTTCTGTCTCTACCCACAGAAGGCAAGCTTGGTTTTCCTGTTTTGTTCACTGCTTTTCCCCTTTCCTGGCCCATTACCATAATAATGTGAGTGCTACCTAAAATAATGAATGAACTGCATTAGTTGTCTTAAAAAAAAAAAACCTGATTTTTGTTGTTTTTGTGAAAATGATGTCACCATTTCCTCCCACTATAGCTTGTCTTTTTTTCCAGTGTTTATTTTTATTTATTTATTTGGCTGCGCCTGGTCTTAGTTGTGCCATTCGGGATCTTCAGTCTTTGCTTTGGCATGCCAACTCTTAGCTGTGGCATGTGGGATCTAGTTCCCTGACCAGGGGTTGAACTCCATCAGCATGGAGTCTTAATCACTGGATCACCAGGGAAGTCCCTATAGCTTAAGTCTTACAGAATTGAAGTTAATTCTTTTCAATAAGACAGTGAAAGGAAAACCCTTCAGGGACTTGGAAAAAAGAAGTAAAACTGAACACAGTCCCTGGGATCACTTGTTTTTCATGTCTCAGGAATTTGGGGAAATGAAACCTACAGTGAGGTCAGGTTCTGTGGTTGAGGCACAAGGAAGGCTGCCAAGGAGGTCAGGTCTAGACACACTCATCTGAACACAGCTGCTGGTTAAAGCATAATCCCATCCCCCTCTGCTTCTTATTGGCCCTCCAGAAGCACGCTTTCTGCACCCGAGGACCTTCACAGAATAAAGCTGCTTCTCCCTGAGCTGTTCTTGGTCAGTGCAAGAGGGAGGCTGGGAGGCTGCCAACGGATGGAAGCTGGCAGAGACAGTGACACGAAGCGGGGCCAGGGGGTGCCCTCCCCGCCTCCCCACACGGCCTCCAAGGCGAGGGGCGCTGATTGAGCACACCCAACTTGTCCAAGGAGAGGGAGTCTTTGGAAAGACGGACAAGCGTTAGCCAGCCCCCTGCCAAACGAGACTCTGCCTGCCTGTGAGGGTCATGGGGCGGAGGCGGGGAGGCAGGGGTTCCAAGCACCCTGGGCCAGTACAGTGGGGCACCAGCTCGTTCACCATGACCACAAAGACCGGAAAAATGGCCACTGTGGCCTCGTGCCTGTGTGTGAAAGACTCAGATCAGCTTGCAAGATGCAGAAGAAATGCAGAGAAAACAGGGCTATTTGGGAAGTTTGGGATACAGGCCCCAAACACGACAAAACAGCAGTCTAAAAGTAAAGCACCGACTTTTACTTTGGGAGGAGATTGTATCATAATTTGTCCAGCGTGCTCCTCTGGTTAGGCTAGTGTGTGGAAGATGACAGGGAAATAAAATAAAAAGAAAAACGGGAAAAGAATTTTTCCCTCGGTGACTCCTTCGCTTCCCCTCTTTATGTGGACCTGAGTTTCTGCCTGCGCTGTTTTCCTTCTTCCCAAAGAAACAGTGATTCATTTTTCAGTGGTTAGAAGCTCCATGGCTGAGGCCTGGCGCCCCGTCGGAGAGACTGCACACTGATTTGCTCAGGGGTTGGCAGGTCGGGTCCTCCAGGGGCCTCGAGGAACTCGGGAACACGTGGGAATGAAATTGTGCAGCCAGGCCAGCAGGCTGGGCGCTTGGACCCTTAGGTCTGGGTGAGGAACTCACAGCTCAGTGCGTGAGACTTTTTATTTAGAAAGATTTCAGAATTAGGAGAAAGTTTGTAAAGATAGATGGTGGGTCTTCTGTGTGACCTTCTTTGCATCCCCAGTTAATCAAGTCCTGATTTGAAGCTGTTGTGAAGGTTCTTTGTGGATGTGATAACAGTCCAGGTAGGTTTGCTTGAAGGAGGGGCAGATATTCCGGGTGACCTGGGTGAGCTTCCTGCAACAGGTCCAAAGACCTGAGAACAATACTGAGCTTCCTTGAGTCGAAAGGAACTGCCTGGGGGTTGGTGGGGGGTCCTGGGGCCACAGCTCCAGCCCAGCCGTCCCAATAGGCCTTTCTCCCCCGGTCTTGTAGCCGCCAGAGTCTCACCCCAAACCTTGTGGCCATCTCCTGGCTCTGCTTCTCTGCCTGAGCCCTGCCAATGCACACACCTGTATCACTTGTGACCTTTTGCCTGATTCGTACCCACACATAAACACACACCTATAAAATTAAAAGTTCAAGTTTGTCCAAGTTGGCAAATGCCCTTAGTCCCAAAACACCTCTAAGGGCATTACTTAACTTTCAGAGATTTCATTTCCTCTTTGATTTTGGACTTTTGTTTCTTGTTGTCTTACCAAATCTTTGATGCTTTAAGAAATTAAGATTTTGAGTCAGTAGTTTTTGTTGTTTCTAGTGGGAGGTTGGTCCCACTCCATCCTGCCTTCTTCCTGGAAATGGAGTCCTTCTCTGACCTTCCCAGACTTGGCTGAACTGCACACTTAGAAACTAAGATCCAACATGATTGTCTAAGCAAGTTAACATGTGGAAAAGCAGGTGTAAGCTTTTCAAGTCTTCTGTTCTTTAGGCAAAGAATCACTGCAAGTTTCCTTCAAATAGACTGTAAAAATGGAATTGCATAAAACTACCGAAATTGAATTGATTTAAAAAAATTGAAATTTTCTAGGAAATGTTTTGAAACATTTAATTTTTAGTCACTACTAAATCATTTTAAAATTGCAATGTTTTATCCAGAAAGTACTGCTCCAGCAAACCCAACCCCTAAGAATGCAAGAGTAAGGCAGAATGGCTCTGTGTAGGCCTATTATTATTATTAGTTTAAAAATTTTTTAGTGGAGTATAGTTGATTTACAATGCTGTGTTACTTTCAGCAAAGTGAGTCAGTTATACATATACATATATCCACTCTTTTTTAGATTCTTTTCCCATATAGGTCGCTACAAATTAATCACTAAAGGGAGGTTGCCTATAGCTTAAAGTATACACAACAGTCCATCTCCTGGAACCCTGCATCACTGGTCTGAACATTAAGCTAAAACACCCATTTTTTTTTAGCTGTCAGGAAACCTCCTGACCAGACCAACAACTAGACCAGGAAACATTTGCAACAACTTATGGCCTTTTTCTCGGAGAAGGAAATGGCAACCCATTCCAGTAGTCTTGCCTGGGAGCCTAGCAGATTACAGTCCATGGCGTCACAAAGAGTCAGACATGACTGAGCAACAAACACACATGGCCTTTTTTAGGGGCTTCCCCAGTGACTCGGCAGTAAAAGAATCTGCCTGCAACACAGGAGCTGCAGGGGATGCAGATTTGATCCCAGGTTGGGGAAGATTCCCCTGGAGGAGGAAATGGCAACCCACTCCAGTGTTTCTTGCCTGGAGATTTCCGTGGATAGAGGAGCCTGGCAGGCTTTAGTCCGCAGGAACTGAGCGCACAGACACGTGGCCTTTTTTATTCACCTCCTCACCTGCCCCTTTCTTTGTTCTATAGAAGAAACCGGCGTACAGACCCAAAGTAGTTCTTAGGAACATTCGTCCACCCGCGTCTCAGTCTGCGGGCTTTCCTATTCCTTTTCGTTCACTATTCCGTCCCCAACCACTCAGATCTCAATTGATCGTCCTGTTGTACGGTAAGCAGTAGAGTCTGGACTCGGTATGTTACTAGTTGGAGTCCACGTTCTGGTCCTTGGGGATGCTGACTCCAATCCCCTTGGCTGGGTAGGGGTCTGGGCAGTGTATGGTGATGCTAGGCCGAGGATCCGTGGCAGAAAGGGCCAAACTATGCATGTGTGGGTTTCTTCCTCAAATCCCCATCACAGTGCTTAGGAAATGTCACTCCCTGTCTCCCTGAGGCTGTTGAAGATGGTGATGAGAAATGGGGACGACCTGGAGGGGGCAAGCGTGGGAAAGGGGGAAGCGGCAGGAAAATGAAGGTGCTACCATGTCCTTTTCTACGTGCTTCCTCACTTTCCGCCAATCCGAGAGGCCCTTCCCGTGATTTGTAGATATTGAAATCCACCAAGAATTGGTGATTAGCACATCCTCACACTTACACGGTCAGAAAGGGGACAGGAACCAAGTGTGCTTCTTCCCCATGGACGTGGAAGCAGGCTGGTGTGCAACGACAGGGTGTGGAAAGTGATGGATCAGCCCAGCAGGGACCAGAAGGGAGTGAGAGGGTGAGGCTGGCACCCCACAGGCATAGCCCCAGGGCCGGAGCTGGGAGAGCAAGGCAGGCAGATTGCTCTGCCAACCTGGGCGCAGATTCCCTGAACACCATGGGGCTGTGTTATTGGTTAGCACCCAAAGGGTCTCCTGGTGCTTATGTTACCAAGGCTTTTACCCTTGCTTCTTAGTGAGATTCAGCCAAGCCCCAAAGGTCTGCAGACCTAAATACATGACCAGTCACATGCAGAGGGGTCTCGGTGGTGATAGTTTAAGAAGGGAGAAGTGAGTGCCAAGAATATGTCTATTAAGGATAAAATCACTGGTGGGCATGCATAGCTGAAGGGGTTTGTAAAAACCAAGAAGTGATTGATGGGGTAAAAAAGCTCTTTCCGGGCTCAATTGTGGATCTTCTGGGTTCAAGGCTGACTTCCTAAGCTGTGTGAATTCTTAGCATTTGGTCCGGCATTCCTTCATTAGCTGGTCTGGATAAATGTGAGCTTTGTCCTTTCTGGAATTTGAATTTCCCCTGGTGAGAACAGAATGGATAGAATAAAGGACTCTACTGTCAGCCAATGCTCTGCACTCAGACTGAGAGGCCACCGTCTCAGGCTGGCCCGACTCTCCTGGATGGGGTGGGAGCAGCGACTGGACTGCGTGGGAAAGAGCGTTTCTGTGTTGGGGAGCTGGGACCCGGCTAAACCCACAGCCTTTGGCCCAGCGGTGTCAGGACATGGGCCGTTGTGTCTCTGCTGCTTTGAGCGGGCTCCCTGTGTTGTCAGCTTTTAACAAATGCACAATGTGAGAATCGTGATCAGGTTTTATTTGAGGCAAAATGAGGAATACAGCCCAGGAGACAGCAACTCAGCTCCAAGAAACTGCTCCAAAGAGGCAGGGGTCAGTATAAATGTGATTTTGGTGAAGGGGGGGAACTTGCAATCAAGCACATATTTTTTGCAAAATGTTTCTGTAATCATGAGGAGCAGTCATCAGCATGCAGGATTTTAATGCTTTTCTAGATATGACGAGATACAAGAATTGGGCTCATGAAATCAGCTCCTGAATATATCTAACTATTTGGAGACCTGTTATGCCATTTTTCCCCCCAGAGCATAGAGTGCCTCATTTCTGCTCTCCACCCTGATTTCCTTGCAGTGAATGTGTGTTAAGTCACTTCAGTCATGTCTGACTCTTTGCAACCCCACAGACTGTAGCCCATCAGGCTCATCTGTCCATGGTATTCTCCAGGCAAGAATACTGGAGTGGGTTGCCATGCCCTTCTCCAGGGGGTCTTCCCAACCCAGAGATTGAACCCAGGTCTCTTAAGTCTTCTGAATTGGCAGATTCTTTACCACTAGTGCCACCTGGGACACTGATCTCCTTTCAGGCTGTTGTTGAAATTCTCAGCTACAGCAACACATAATTTAATCCTTGTAGAGGAAGATGGCAATGGCAAGTGCCAATTTGTAGTTGACAGAGTGCACTCGTTTGCCTGCTGGCTCTGCTCTCTCTCTGCCGGTGATCCAGAGGAGTGAGGCAGGGGCTCCTGCTCAAGAGGGGGTTTCCTTAGTTCCCTCACTTTGGGCCACAGCGACCTGCTTCCCACTTCCTCTTTCACTTCCTCCCCAAAGATCTGGAATAAAGAGTGGAATCTCTCCCCAGCACAGGAGGAACTCTGTCCTTCTCCATCCCCCTTTCACTTCTGCTGAGCTGAGCTCCCTGCAAAGGATTGACCTGAGGCCCCACCCGACCCCCCTACCCTCCTCCTACTGTTGTTTACCAAGTGGGTGGGTGGAGGGGGTGGGCGGCTGTGTGGGGTCTGCAACTCACCAGAAAGTCTCCTACAAGGTGCCGGGAAGTGGGGCTGGCACTGCTCTGACCTCATGGCTGTTTCCTCTGCACCTCTGGGGACAGAAGAGGAGGGATGGTGTGAGTCCCTAATACTCACCATCTGCCAAGTGGACACGGGCTTGAGTCACAAGGTGATAGACGACCTAGGTCAGAGGCTATCTGCCATGCAGGGCGTGGGTCTGAGACAGGGAGCCCAGTGGGAAAGCATTCCTGGACTGGGTCCACCTGCCGACAACAGGACAGCGATTCTGGAAACAAACTGGGCAGAACAGGTGGTCTGGAGGCCAGGAAGATCATCCCTGTCTGGGGGCTGCAGAGCATGGCTTCCCAAACTTGAACTTGCACCTGAAACGCCAGTTCTGACTCGTCTGTTCTGGGATGGACCTGAGACCCTGCATTTCTGTCCTGCTCCTGGGTGACACAGCGAACCTTGGAGCAGGGGGTGCAGACCCGGGGCTGAGCTGCAAGCACAGTCCTGGGGGTGTCCGGTCAGCTCTTGCCCTCTATCCTTGCTTCCTGTCAGGTGATTCGCTGGCTCATTTGTTTGGATAACCTCCTGCTGGGAGTAGACGTGAGCAGGACCACGTGGCTGCAGGTCAACACACGTGTCCAGCATCGAGCCCATGTCCTCAAGAGCAGTCACCCAGCATGAAGCACATGGACATACATTTCATATCACACGGTAAAAGCCATGGCTTTAATTACTTATGACTCTGAAGGCTCCCGTCACTGTAACTCCAGCGACCCTGGTTCTCTCTCAGAAGCGCTCTTAGGATAAAACCTTTGCAGAGCAGCCTGTGAAATTCGGGCTGACGGATGCTGCTGAAGCCGTCTTAATGATTTAGCTGCTTAGTCAAATCTAAGATTTTAGGTTTCTGTGCTAAACGCTTGCAGCTTTAATGTTTTATTTTGGGGGGTGCTGCTGAGTGTCTGAACTGGCTTTGTCTCTGGGGTGACCACTTTTGTGGCTCCTGGGGGAAGTCAGAGTTCCAATCTCAGTACATGACCCTCCTCCCACCCCCTGGACCAGGGAGCGTGGTGCCCATCAGATGCTGCCATTCTGGATTTTAATTTGAGGATTTCAATTTGAGCTCAGTGGTGAAGACTCCAATGCAGGAGACACAGGTTCAATCCCTAGGTTGGGAAAACTGGAGGAGGAAATGGCAGCTCACTCCAGTATTCTCGCCTGGAGAATCCCATGGACAGAGGAGCCTGGCGGGCTACAGTTCATAGGGTCACACAGAGTGGGACATGACTGAGCAACTTAGCACACACACGTACAGAGAGACCAGAACCTTTGATGAGAAAGTGTCCCTGTCCCCTGTGGCAGTGCTGGTGGGCTGCACACTGCCCTTCAGGCCACGATGCTGAAGGCCACATCCATTTCTGAGCAAAAGCAGGAGCTGCAGCCGTGATCAGTGTGTCCATGACGGTGACCGGGCCACCCAGCACCCCTCAGTCTGTGCTGGTTTCCAAGCCGGGCTCTCCAGCCACCCCTGGCCCCACCCCCACCTTTGTGAACCATCTCATTTCCTCTCAAATGAGCTTTTCTCTCTGAAGTCATTGGACTTGGTTTCAGTTCCTTGCACTGCACTGTGCTCCTTTTCTTCAGAGAATTGATATAAAAGACTCACTAATTTCCTCACTTTTTCCACCACTAGCTGCTGATTCTGGATCTTCTGGGATTTCCCACACTTTTCATTTAAAAGGCAGTGTACCCATGTTAAGCTAAATTAGAACACAGCTAACGTGTCATTGGTTGTAGTTTCTGGAGCACGATTTGTAAGCGTGTGTTAAGTAATTTAATAAGTATCTTCTCTGGAACTGCCCACGAGGTCCAGTGGTTAATACCTCATCTTCCAATGTAGGAGGTGTGGGTTCAATCCCTGGTTGGGGAACTAAGATCCCACATGCCTCGAGGCCAAAAAAAAAAGGTAAAACAAAAGCAATACAGGGCTTCCCTGGTGGCTCAGATGGTAAAGAACCTGCCCACAAGGCAGGAGATCTGGGTTCAATTCCTGGGTCAGGAAGATCCCTTGGAGAAAGAAATGGCAACCCACTCCAGTATTCTTGCCTGGAGAATCCCATAGACAGAGGAGGAGCCTGATGGGCTACAGTCTATAGGGTTGCAGAGAGTCGGACACGACTGAGCGACTTACACTTTGCTTGTAACAAATTCAATAAAGACTTTATAAATAGTCCACATCAAAACAATCTTTTAAAAATTAAGTATCTCCTCCAGCTACTAAGTGTTGATGTGCTGGCAGTGTGCGATGGGCAGGGCATTGCTCCGTCTGGCTGAGATCCAGGTGCACTGAGTCCAAGACGGTGTCATGGAGGGACTGCACCAACGTCCTTGAGGTGTGGTCCCAGTGTCCTTTCACTCCTTGGGCTGCTATCTAACGCTGACTAAGATAAGATAAAGCTCCCCAGGCTAGCCGCTGGGTGTTCAGAAGTCCACCGGTCAACAGTGGTGAGCACATGACTTCGGACTGCTATAATATTCTCTGAGGTGTGATCAGCCACCCTCCAGTGAAGCTTAATTAGCAATGACATCCTCAAAGAGCTGCCACGAAAATGTCCAGGGATATCAGCGCTAGCAAATGAAAGGGGGTGTAGGAAATCATCGTGTATCTTCTATTTCCAGCCGCTCACCTTGGTACAAGGGTGGAAGTGACAGTGTGAGCAGCCTGGCTGCAATGCCAAGGTCAGGTGGAAGGCCCCCCTCCTCCTTGCTCTCCCTGGTCCCTCTGAGAAGGGGAAATGTAACCTGTTCTCTTGAGCTTTCAGGCGTGGAATCCAAGACAAACCACCTTGAATCAGAACTGTTGAATCACAAATGTCAGGTTATTCTTCCAACCATGAAGGTGAACAGCTAACCTCCACTAATGGGACTTACTTGAGTGAAAGTAAAGATTAAGAGGCTAACGTGTTGAAAGCCAGAATCCATCACTGAATTCCTCCGTTCCTGGATGAGGGTACGGAAGGAAATGCCAGTTAGGCACCAAGTGAAAGTTACATGAACACACACACACACTCACACTCACACTCACACTCACACACACAGATGGCAGCTGGGACTTCTTGGCACAGGGTGAGCGCCCATCCAGGAGGCGTGCCACCTTACATGGCCTTTTCCATGTGGCCTGTCCACTTTACTTCCCTGGAATCTGGCTTCCCACCTGGTAGCCACCTTCTCGTCTGGCTACATGGTGAATTTGAGGCTTGGGCAATCCTGGTGCCTTCTGTTAGCTCCAGCAGAAACTTAACAAGATAGAGGCTTAGAAAAATTACAGAAGCCTTGAGATTTGTCCCTGACAAAAGCTGGGTTTCACACGGTGTCTGTACTTCGGGGCTTGCTATAGCTGGCTGCCTCTAATTTCTAACCCAAACCTTGGACTTGACACTTCCTGCTCCCTAGTTGGACCCCAGGGGTGGGTCAGCCCCTTCTAACTCAGGTGAGTGAGGAAAACAGCTCCAGGGGTAGAAGCAGAGACAGAAGGTAGAAAACTCAGACCTTCAGATTTGCTGGGACATGGGAGTGTGTCAGATATTGATACCATGGGAAGGTGAGCCCAGCAGTCAGACTCCTGGCCCACCCGCTTCTTCCTTCATTCCAGCAAGCTGCTGTTGCCAGGGGGACCACTCCAGAAACCATGGCAACAGGGGGTCTAGAGGAAGGAGTGCAGGTGAGGCCTGGGACCTGGGAACTGGGACCTGGGACCTGGCCCCCTACCCTCGGTCAGTGACCACCTGGATCCTGGATGCCATGAGGTTTGAAACGGTGACTTTACACTCATCACAGCCCTGCTGTCGTCTCACTCTTTGGTCTCGAGGCAAAAGTAACCTTATGTTCTGGGTTTCATTTCTCTGAACTCACCTTGCTTCCCTTTTACTTCTCTTCCCTGGATGCTCAGCTCATCCAAGGAGGAGAGATAGCAGGGCTGTTTTGGGGCGCAGGGCAGCAAAGCTGGGGGTTACACAGATGACGAGGACCAGAGGAGTCAGAACTCAGTCCCAGGAGGCGAACGGAACCTGGGCTTCTTCTCCTGAAATGAGCAAGCCGTGAGATGCTTAGGGAATAAGGTACTATCTCCAGGTGGGCCGAGTCTCTGAACTCAAGGAGAAGGTCACAGGTGGGGGAAGCTGTCAGGGTTTTCTAAGCCCCTGCCCACGTGGTCAGTAACGCAGCTGCAGGTTAAGGGGACAGGGGACCTGTGGTGTCAACATCAGTCCAGGAGGTCATTCTCCTTGCCTTTGGGATGCTGTCCAGCCTCACAGCCACACTCCCTCCCCAGGCCTCACCTGGAACCTTGTGTCAATGTTCAGGATACTGGGTTCCCAGCCCCACATGTGACATTTCTGAGTGGAGCCCAGGACACCCCTGTGGCAGGGCAGCGCCCCCAGCACCCCACCAGGCTGATTCGTCTCTATCCCCTACAAATTCATCTCCAGACAGATGTCCTTGGTTGAAGGCCTGGGCAACTGGCCCCCTGCTCTTGGTCAGTGACCATCTGGATCCTGTATGCCATGCCTCCAGAGGGACAACGCTGTGGTGCCACTTAAGCTCCAGGGACCCTGGAATCCCCTCAAGGCTGGAGCTCACCTGAAACCCACTCTGTTCATGGCTTTCTCTGCCCTCCAGGCTCTGTGAATTTCCCCCGGGAATCCCCTTTCAGGAAACCAGCATCCTGGGATCCCATCTCAGCTTCACCTCTAGAGACCCAGATCCAAGACCACCGTAAACCAGGCAGGGGAGGGCACAGCACCCCGCCATTCCTCCCTAGGATGGCAGATAGCGCGGGCCTCAGTGAAGACAGGGTACAGCCAGATTCCACAATCAACAGGTTTACCAAGGGCACATGGAGCTAAGAGCTGTGTCCCAGCTGCTGTTTGTCAAATGCCAGGAATAAATGAAGACAGTATGTGTTGGAACTCTACTTACATTGAGAAAGAGGCAACCGTGCTAAACCCACGCATTCTTGTTTAGCCTTTAGTTACAGCACACCTGCTGCCATTGCATTGTGTAAAGCAAGTGGCAGGGCCCAGCCCACAGTGAGGTGCTGGAGAGTGACAGGCCGCCATGGAGTGGCCGGGGTGGAGGAGTGGGGTAGCTGTGGTGGTGAATACTCTTGAACAATTGTCACAGGAGTGTTGCTTCCTCCCTCCTGGGGTGCTGGCAGAATTAGATGGGACAGGATTTGTAAAGTGCTTAGACCTGTACCTGGCCTTTCTCTTTTACACTCTCTCCTCTCTTTCTTCTTTCCTTCCTACCTTCTGTTTCTCCTCTCCTTCTTCCTATTGCCTATCTATCTAGCTATCTCTAATATTTCCATTTTTCCTTCATCTATCTACAACCAGTAAAGAAAAAAAAGGAAGACCTGCAAAATTCTCTTAAATATCTTTAACACGTCTCCCTCACCTCACTGCTATAGCTATAAGGAAACCTCTGGGTTTCTCATGCCTGAATTACCTTTGAATTACTGTTCTGCTCTGACCAGACTCCATGCTTCCTGTCCTTTTCCCTCCAACCCACTGCAGCAAAGCAGATGGTGATTCTCCGCGTAGAGCTCTCGCTGGTTCTAACTGGCCTCCAGTTAGTAGATGACATGACACGTAACTCTGTGGCCTTTCCCCTGATGCTCCCTGCAGGCCATGGGCTCTGGCCTGGCCTCTGGGGAGAGAGTCTGGGCTGCACTCCACCTGGAGTCGTGTTGCCATTCTGCGTGTACCTGTCCTGGGTCTCTTTTTGGTCCTTTGGGAGGCAGACTTCCTGTGGTTTCTCTTGATAGGTTCTGAATATAGTAGTGCTTTGGAAAGAGATTGGAAGCTAGAGGGAGGAAACTGCTGGGCCATGACAGAGACTGGACTCAGAAGGGAAGAACTGGAGCCAGGTGCAGCGTGACCATCACAGGCACCAGAAGGAAGCTCACAGCCTGTGGGCTGAGGGGCTCTCCTTCTTTGGATCCAGTGTGGGTTGAGGGGAATGGGCCTTTGCTCCAGGGGATGTTCAGGACAGCCTAAGTGTCCGGCCAGTTCCCTGTTGCTGCATACAGAGCCACCCCACAGCTTAGGGGCCTAAAACAACACAAGGCCTTTTTTCTGCATCTGCAGTTGTGGAGCAGTCCCTCTGCCACCCCCCTGGGTCCACTGGTGTGACTGCTGAGCTGGGGGGTAGAGTGGAGGGTGGGCCTGGCAGCAATAGCTGGGCCTGTCTTTCCATGAATTCTCTCATCCTCAAGGAGGACGGACCATTCGTCTCCACATCAGGAAGCATCCTCAGAGCACAAGCTCCAGTGGGCAAGCCTGGCTCCAGCCCCGGAGCACATGTTCCCTGATGTCTCATTGGCTGAAGCAGGTCATGTGGCCCAGCCCAGGGTCAGGGTGGGTGGGGCTCTAAGGGTGTGTGCACCCCCAGGCCTGATGCCTTGGGGACCATTCAGGTGGCAGGTGACAACAACCTGCCACCACCCTACATGGAATCCAGAGTCCTGAACCCTGAGCCTCTGGTTGCCGTTTTAAATGCTGTTATTTGGGTGAAATTAATGGCACCCCACTCCAGTACTCTTGCCTGGAAAATCCCATGGACAGAGAAGCCTGATAAGCTGCAGTCCATGGGGGAGCTAAGAGTTGGACATGACTGAGGGACTTCACTTTGACTTTTCACTTTCATGCATTGGAGAAGGAAATGGCAACCCACTCCAGTGTTCTTGCCTGGAGAATCCCAGGGATGGGGGAGCCTGGCAGGCTGCCGTCTATGGGGTCGCACAGAGTCGGACACAACTGAAGCAACTTAGCAGCAGCAGCAGCAGGATTCCCCTGATAGGTACGGTGTCCTTGACCACAGAGTCAGGGTGCAGAGGAAAAAGTGGAACCCAAGAGTCAGGGGGTCTAAGTGCAGCCTGTGTCTACCCTTCCTCATCACACGATCTGGTCAAACTGCTCCAGCCCCAGTGGATTGGAAAGGAGACAGACAAGCAGAGTTGGGGTGAGCCAGCTGGGAACCTCACCAGCCCTGTGTCTCCCCTGCACCAGGCTACACACCTTCTTCAAGTCTTCTGTGTTTTCTTACCTAAAAAAATAATCGTTTGGACTTTCCTGGTGGTCCAGTGGCTAAGACTCTGCCCTCCCAATGCAGGGGGCCCAGGTTCGATCTCTGGTCAGGGGACTAGATCCCACATGCCATGACTAAAGATCCCACATGCTGCAGCTAAGACTCGGTGCAGCCAAATAAATAAATAAATATTGAAAAGAAACATTCAGTGACTGCCTGCCCTTGGCCTTTATTTCTCAGTATTTAGTTTTAGGGTTAAGGCATTTCAGCGTGAGAGCTGGGGTTCCCCTCTTTACCTGGCCGATGTGCTGTCGCAAAGCAACATTGGGGCTTGCCTGGTTTTGGAGGGAGTGGTCCCTGGCAGTCACTTGCTGTGCTTTGCACACACCATTAGGATCACTTTATCCAGGATCCAAGAAGATAAGGACATCAGTCAGGAAGCATTTAAAGCTCTGTTTCCAGCCTTTAATGTAACCATACTGATTACTTATTGTGGAATGTGAGTTGTTATGGGGGCCAGGGAAAGAAAAGCTCATAGATGACGCAATGTAGAATGTGGGATGAATCACGTATTAGTGTTTTGCACAGCAAAGGCCTCACATCTCAGGGTTTCCGTCATGGCTTAGTGGTAAAGAATCCACCTACAATGCAGGAGACATCGGTTTGACACCTGGGTTGGTAAGATCCCCTGGAGGAGGGCACGGCAACCCATTCTGGTATTCTTGCCTAGAGAATCCCATGGACGGAGAAGCCTGGTGGGCTACAGTTCACGGGGTCACAAAAAACTGGACAGGACTGAAGTGACTTAGCATGTACACAACCTCACAGCTCAGGGGTTTACAGCCACACACTTCCTTGCAGGCTCTCGCGTTTGCAGCCTGAGGGGCTCGTGTTTTCATGGTGTGGCCGAGCACAGGGGGCAGGAGCTGTTGGGTTCAGCCTCTTCGTATTGGGGCTTTGAGTCAGGCAGGAGGACCAGTCACATCACACATGCACCTGTCTCAGCCGCTCACATTCAGTTGGCCCAAAGGCAATGGCGTGGGGCTTATGTCTGCATTGTCTAGAGGAAGGGGCTTACTCTGGGCAGAGGGCGTGGATGTGTATTTCAGCCAGGGAGGCAACTGTCCATTAATCCTATTCACCCCCACTGCATCCTGGAGAAAGTTCCCTAGAATGGGTGTGTCAGTGCACGCATGTTCCCAAGAAGCTATGACCTCACAGAAGCTGAACATCTATTAATATTAACAGGCTGTTTTCCTCCCCACCCCCCTCCCTGCCTGACCCCAGCGGGTCTGGGAAGTCACAGCTCCTAAATGGGCGCCTCCAAGGTGGCAACTTCTCTTCCCAGGGCCCCAGCTTCCTTCTCTCAAAAATGGAGAGACTAAAGGGCATGGTCTAGGAAAGTCCCTGCAACCCTCAATTTTGTGATTCATTAATTACCAAGTTCTTCACCTAGCTTCCTGCTCTGCCCCCAATCGACCCTGGGCCATGAAGCCCTGTGCTCTTGAAATCAGCCACATCCCGGGAGAGTGTGGGTGTGAGTCTTGTGGCAAAAACCCAGGAGGACACAGAAGAACAGAGATGGGAAACAGCAAGCCCATCTCCATCCCCTGGCAGAGGGAGGTGCAGGATGGGGTGAGGCAGAAGCCAGGGACCCTCCCCTTCTCAGTCCCCTGCCCTGAACCTTCTCTACTGTCACAGCCTTGCCCCCCACCAGCCCCACCACAGGCTCCAAGGAGACCATCATGGGTTTGGAAGCTGGTGGGACTTATCCCTCATCCTTAGCTGGTTCCAACCTTCTTCAGGCGGTGGTTTAGGAGCTGTGCATTTACCAAGGCATTGGTTACAGGAACCGTGGCATGGAGGGAGTCTGGGGGGCACTCAGGGCTTCATGGAGGGCGGTCAGGGAGGGTGGCCCTTCAGGGCTCAGAGAGAGGGAGGGTGCCTGGGGGGCACGCGGGAGGGGTGAGGCAACCCCACCCACAGTGACGAGGATGATCTGCTGAGACGCCAGAAAGAGGACCCTCCTCCGGGAGCACCTCAGCGCAGGCTCAGGGCCTCAGCCACCTACAGATCGCATCCGCCCCTGGACCACAGTGACCACTAGAGGGGGCCCTTCACCCGCTGATGATTCATCCTTCCTCTTCTGCTTCTTATTCCAGCGTCACCGCATGCAGAACACTCTGAGGGTGTCTCCAGGGTGACTGAGGGTCCGACCTGGGGGAGAGCTTTGCAAGCTGATTCCCCCCCACCCCCCGCCGCCCCGACCCCCCCAAGATTGCTGCCTTGGCTTCTGGAGACCCGTCTTCTGGGTTCTGCGCTCGCTGAGCCACCAGGATTTGGAAAGGTTGGTGGATTGTACTGAGCAGAGCAATTGCCAGTAGGGGGCAGCAGGCCCCCATCGTCCTGCTCTGCGGCCCGCGCAGACATCTGCAGGGCAACCACCCAGGACAGACCAGCGGTCCAGGGACCTCACGGGAGCAGGCCATGGTGAGTAAGTTGTCCTTCAAGTTTGGGTCCACATGGTCCGCCAGCCAGAGTTGTGCGTCCTCTCTCTAGCCCTCCAGCCCTTCTGAGTCTCTAGGGCGTTCCCCATCCTCCTCGTGGGTCGTTTCTACTTGTACATGTATTTCTGCCTCATCTGGCCATGGGCTCCTGGAGAGCAGGCATTGAGTCTCCTTCCCTATGCAGTTTGAATCTCAGAGGCCACTGAAATCATCACAAACAGAAAATAGCTGCTACTCTTACCACCACCACCCACCAACGGGGATCATGACACTCAGCAATTCCCTTTAGCCTCACAATAGCCATTCAGTAGGTAGTGGGACTCTCTCCACCTTACGGATGAGGAAACCGAGGCACAGAGAGGTTAGAAGAGTATCTCAGGGTCATGCAGCTTGTGAATGGCAGAACCAGTATTTTTAGCCCACGGGTTCTGGATCCAAGGGGCTTCCCTTGTGGCTCAGTTGGTAAAGAATCCACCTGCAATATGGGAGACCTGGGTTAGATCCCTGGGTTGGGAAGATGCCCTGGAGAAGGGAAAGGCTACCCACTCCAGCGTTCTGGCCTGGAGAAGTCCATGGACTATATAGTCCATGGGGTTGCAAAGAGTCAGACATGACTGGGTAACTGTCGCTTTTATGCATCCAAGTCCATGCTTGTGCTCTGAAGGGAGCTGTCTGCAGTCTCGAAGTCCTTTGGGTGTTTGACATATTCTGGGCTTCCCACAGCACACTAGTGGTAAAGAACCCTCCTGCCACTGCAGAAGACATAAGAGACACGGGCTCAATCCCTGGGTCAGGAAGATCCCCTGGAGGAGGGCATGGCAACCCACTCCAGTATTCTTGCTTGGATAATCCCATGGACAGAGGAGCCTGGCGGGCTACAGTTTATAGGGTCGCAAAGAGTCAGACAGGACTGAAGCCACTGAGCTCACGTGCACACATGGGCCATAGCTAAGCTGCTTCCGAGCTGCAGCTCAGTGGGTGCTTCCCTTTGCAACTCTAGGGTGATAGACCCACCCATGAATGTGTCTGGGCCCAGACCCTCCTTCTGCTGGGAGCTCCCTTCCCCTTAGGCTGCCTCACTGATGTCGCCCCACCTTTGGTGATTCAGCAGTTTTCCTTTTTTCGTGAAGGCGACCATCCAGGTTGGGCTGCCAAGAAGCAGATAAGTAACTGTAGGTGGTTTCTTGTTGGGGGGCAAACTCAGGAAAGATTGAAGTCAGGAGGAGAAGGGGGTGACAGAGGATGAGATGGTTGGATGGCATCACAGACTCAATGAACATGAATTTGAGTAAACCCCAGAAGATAGTAAAGGACAGGGAGGCCTGGTTGCTGCAGTCCATGGGGTCATGGAGAGTCAGACATGATTTAGCAACTGAACAACAACCCCAGGAAACATTTTTTGGGAGGGTGGGGAAGCGTCAGGGAAGAGGAGAGTGTGGACTGTCAGGAATTTCTGGGAGATGGTGCTGAGGGGTCCCTCTGGGGTGTTAGTCTCCTGGTTAATCTCCTGGACACCAACAGAGGTGAAGTATAGAGGAGGCTGGCAGCTGGCAGGTACGCAGGAGGCGCTAAGGCAGGAAGACCAAGGGTGAGTGGGCAGTGTCTGCCACCGCTGCATGGCACCCGTCCTTCCCCTACCTTCTGCGTGGGTTTAGTGCCCCCCGCCTGCTTGCCAGCACCCATCTTATCTCTGATTTCCATTTGCTCACTCAGCACCCATCTTCCATCAAGGCCAAAGGCTCGCAGAGGGCTGAAGGCTCTTCTCCTT
This sequence comes from Capricornis sumatraensis, assembly GCF_032405125.1. NCBI lineage: Eukaryota > Metazoa > Chordata > Mammalia > Artiodactyla > Bovidae > Capricornis > Capricornis sumatraensis. The sequence goes on from NC_091083.1 coordinate 45,281,301, forward strand.
GACTGATATCTCCAGCACCCGATCGTGTATCTAGTACAGACCTGTTATGACAGGCATGAAACATCCAGAAACTCAGAAACTGTAATTTATGGAGGAATGTGCTTGAATAATTAAAAGAGAGAAATGCTTTATAGAAGCTGCAGGAACAAATTGCTTTGTGCAATTTAGAAAATCACCCAGAAAAATTAAAATGCATAACAGGGAAGTGGAGGCGAAAGAAAAGGTAATGCACAGACTGAAGGCCCAGAAGGAAAATAAGGTAAAAAATGAAAATGAATCACAGGTGGTGGGACACTTGTTCTCTTTCTGGATAAACAAGTATTCAGGCCAGAGCTCAATGCAGCGAAAGGCTGGCCCCCCAGCTCATCGCCGGGTGGGACAGGCGGCCCTGTGGTCCTCCCGGTGAGCTTGGCTGAGCTGGAGGGAAAGTGTGAGTGGTCATCTGAGTGCTCTGTCCACATTGCCCTCAATCATCACACAAATGGGGTAGCATGCTTTTCTTTCTATTTAAGGAATTTTTAGAATCCTGAATAGCATCAGACCCCAAGCATGAGGTTTTGATGTCAATATTCACTGGGGATGGGGGATCGATGATCAGGGCAAAGTGGCTTTGAGGCCCTGCCCTGCCTTGTGCTGCCTGTGAGGCTGGGGATACCACCAGGGACATTTAGGTGGACATCTCACTGGCCATTAGGGCTGCCCTCTGGATGCTCCTGCGTCTTCCCATGAGAACCAGAGGGCATCATGCTGCCCCTTCTTGTGCACCAGGCATAGTCATGAGACTGGCTTTGGCCAACAGAGCAGAAGAGATGACATGTGCCATCTGTCGACACTTCAGGGGTTGGTGTCTGAGGCCTCTCTGTCTGGGACCCGGGGTGAGCACAGCCGGGGGCAGAGCCCCCCTCGGGCTCTCGGTGCCTCTTGGAACAAGCAGGACATATAGCTGTGAGTCATGTTACTGTCTTGTAGATGAGGTTCATTTTTTTTTTTTTTTCTGCAGCAGGAGCAGACTATCCTGACCACCGCAGCACTCAGGGGATCAAGAAACTCCCGACTGGCCCTGGGCAAGGTGCACACAGGCCCCAGGGGCTGTCCGCTCTGTTTTGAAAATTGTATTAATCGAGACACGGGGAAGAAGAAGAAAGCGAAGAAGAAGAAACAAAGGCATGGGATCCTTGCAACCCCTTCCCTAAAATGTCCTCCTGTTTTGTCCATTATAAGGAGAGGATGGGGCTCTCCCTTTCATTAGGAAAGGACTGCTCATGCTAAATTACATGATGTAAAGTGCCAGGTCAATTTAGCTGTAGAGTAAAAAGCATTTCGAGAGCCTGCCTGTTTGGTTGTATTTGGATGACATGGCCCCTGAAAACCTGCAGGAGCCCCTTTCTAAAGGATCCTTTAGGCTACAAAGGAAATAAAAATTTCTTATAGTACCTTGAAATGTCAACCGTCTGCCTGTAATGGTTGCAATGGCCATGTGCGTCTGGTTTAAGGAGGTTCCATACCATGTGCAAGAACTGTCTGCCCTGTGATGGTGAGTCAGGGAAGAAAGTCCATAGCGAAGATAGAGGGTCTCACGGAGGACCACCCCAACTCTGCCCACACTCATCAGCAGGACTGCCAGGAAGAGATATCTGCTTCAGCTTTAAGGGTTTGTTGCACACAAACCCGGGTGATGACACCTCTGTAAAACTCAGCAGTATGTTTCACAGGCGGAGTCTCCTGCAAGGAGAGGGGACTTTGGCCCCACACACTGGCCCCAGCAGCCTGGCTACACTCACACGGTTCCATGGGTTCTTGGGTGGCCGGTGCTCTTCTGAGGACGAACCCCACCCCCTCCTGTTACACGAGAAATTTTGATGAATTTTGATGTTCCCATGGTGATGACACTCGGGGAAGTGGCTGGTGGCGCTGAGCAGGAAGGGAGGTCTTTGAGTCTGATAATCCGTCACTGCCCCTCCTCTTGCCCACCGCTCTCAACTCATCTTTAAACTATTTGCTTCTCTGCTTAAACTTTGTGGGCCGCCACCGCCTATGACCTCAATTATGTGGCTCTTGGGCCCGCAGTCACCATGCACTGCCCACCTGTCCAGCTCCAGCCTGCCACTTCCCCCAAAGGAAGTTTCCAAGATGCAGTTCTCCCTGCCTTCTTTCTGGTCCTGCTCCCCTTCCCCATCACCTCTCCTGGCCTTTCATCACAACACAGGTAGAATCACATGCAAGCAGGTGGTCCCCCAGGGCTGGCATGGGGCCTTGTGATGGTTCCTGTGTCTTCAGCCTTCCCAGAGCCAAGCCTGGAACACTGCATGTTGGATTTCTCCGAACAGGGTATGAACTGACTGCCAAGACCCTGGACAAAAACAGGACTGTGTTCAGAGTTTACTTCGTATCAATACTACATTGCTTTAATCCTGTAGTATACTTTAATATAATGCATAACAGGCAAGTACTAAATGTTCTTAGGCATTTCTGTTTATTCTTTCAAATGACTCTTAGCAGCTTAAAAATGACTGAAAATATATTCATCGAATGAAATCCAAATCTATAGATTAATTTGAAACAAATTGGTGGGAGGGGCGAATTCATGTTTTAGACTCAAACCCCATTCCCACCAGAGACGCTCAGAGGGCTCAAACAAACCTCATGTGCACCAGGGCCCAGGGACCCCACAGATACTGAGACAGAACTGTGTGAGTATCTTCTGTGGAGGTACGGGTCAGCAGTGGCCTGCCACAGGGGCAGGGGCTCTGGGTGCAGCAGACCTGGGTGTGGCATTAACCCTCTTGGAGGAGGTCGCCATTAACCCCACCATAGAGCTGCCAGACCTTACACAGCACTGGGAAACAGACTCTTGGAGGGCACAAACAGAACCATGTGTGCACCAGGACCCAGGAGAAAGGAGCGGTGACCCCGCAAGAGACTGACCCAGACTTGCCTATGAGTGTCCAGGAGTCTCCAGTGGAGGCGTGGGTCGGTGGTGGACTGCTGCAGGGTTGGGGGCACTGAGTGTAGCAGTACATGATGGGATCTTTTGAAGGAGGCCCCATTATCTTCATTACCTCCACCATAGTTTGAAAGTGAAAGTGAAGTCGTTCAGTCGTGTCCGACTCTTTGTGACCCCATGGACTGTATAGCCTACCAGGCTTCTCAGTCCATGGGATTTTCCAGGCAAGAGTACTGGAGTGTGTTGCCATTTCCTTCTCCAGGGGATCTTCCCAACCCAGGGATTGAACCCGGGTCTCCCACATTGTAGGCAGATGCTTTACTCTCTGAGCCACCATAGTGTGGCCCCAGGTAAATAGCAGGGAGGGAACACAGCTCCACTCATCAACAGAAAATTGGATTAAATATTTATAGAGCACAGCCCTGCCCATCAGAACAAGACCCATTTTCCCCTTCAGTCAGTCTCTCCCATCAGGAAGCTTCCATAAGCTTCTTACCCTTCTCCATCAGAGGGCAGACAGACTGAAAACCACAATCACAAACAACTAACCAATCTAATCACATGGACCACAGCCTTGTCTAACTCAATGAAACTATGAGCCATGCTGTGTAGGGCCACCCAAGACGGACGGGTCATGGTGGAGCATTCTGATAAAATGTGGTCCACTGGAGAAGGGAATGGCAAACCACTTAAATATTCCTGCCTTGAGAAGAATGAACCCCAAGAACAGTATGAAAAGGCAAAAAAAATAGGATACTGAAAGATGAACTCCCCAGGTTGGTAGGTGCCCAATATGCTACTGGAGATCAGTGGAGAAATAACTCCAGAAAGAATGAAGAGACAGAGTCAAAGCAAAAACAACACCCAATTGTGGATGTGGCTGGTGATAGAAGCAAGCTCTGATCCTGTAAAGAGCAATATTGCATAGGAACCTGGAATGTTAGGTCCATGAATCAAGGCAAATTGGAAGTGGTTAAACAGGAGATAGTAAGAGTGAACATTGACATTTTAGGAATCAGCGAACTAAAATGGACTGGAAAGGGTGAATTTAATTCAAATGACAATTATATCTACTACTGTGGGCAAGAATCCCTTAGAAGAAATGGAGTAGCCATCATGGTCAACAAAAGAGTCCGAAATGCAGTACTTGAATGCAGTCTCAAAAACGACAGAATGATCTCTTTTCGTTTCCAAGGCAAACCATTCAATATCACAGTAATCCAAGTCTATACTCTGGCCAGTAATGCTGAGGAAGCTGAAGTTGAATGGTTCTGTGAAGACCTACAAGACCTTTTAGAACTAACACCCAAAACAGATGTCCTTTTCGTAATAGCGGACTGGAATGCAAAAGTAGGAAGTCAAGAAATACCTGGAGTAACAGGCAAATTTATCCTTGGAGTATAGAATGAAGCAGGGCAAAGGCTAATAGAGTTTTGCCAAGAGAACACACTAGTCATAGCAAACACCCTCTTCCAACAACACAAGAGAAGACTCTACACATGGACATCACCAGATGGTCAACACCGAAATCAGATTGATTCTATTCTTTGGAGCCAAAGATGGAGAAGCTCTATACAGTCAGCAAAAACAAGACCAGGAGCTGACTGTGGCTCAGATCATGAACTCCTTATTACCAAATTCAGACTCAAATTGAAGAAAGTAGGGAAAACTGCTAGACCATTCAGGTATGACCTAAATCAAATCCCTTATGATTATACAGTGGAAGTGAGAAATAGATTTAAGGGACTAGATCTGATAGACAAAATGCCTGATGAGCTATGGACAGAGGTTCGTGACATTGTACAGGAGACAGGGATCAAGACCATCCCCAAGAAAAAGAAATGCAAAAAAGCAAAATGGCTGTCTGGGGAGGCTTTACAAATAGCTGTGAAAAGAATAGGCGTGAAAAGCAAAGGAGAAAAGGAAAGATATACCCATTTGAATGCAGAGTTCCAAAGAATAGCAAGTAGAGGTAAGAAAGCCTTCCTCAGCAATCAATGCAAAGAAACAGAGGAAAACAACAAAATGGGAAAGACTAGAGCTGTTTTCAAGAAAATTAGAGATCCCAAAGGAAAATTTCACGCAAAGATGGGCAAAATAAAGGACAGAAATGGTATGGATCTAACAGAGGCAGAAGATATTAAAAAGAGGTGGCAAGAATACACAGAAGAATTGTACAAAAAGATCTTCATGACCGAGATAATCACAATGGTGTGATCACTCACCTAGAGCCAGACATTCTGGAATGTGAAGTCAAGTGGGCTTTAGGAAGCATCACTACGAACAAAGCTAGTGGAAGTGATGGAATTCCAGTTGAGCTATTTCAAATCCTAAAGGATGATGCTGTGAAAGTGCTGCACTCAATATGCCAGCAAATTTGGAAAACACAGCAGTGTTTTCCAGGCCACAGGACTGGAAAAGGTCAGTTTTCATTCCAATCCCAAAGAAAGGCAATGCCAAAGAATGCCCAGACTACCCCACAATTGCACTCATCTCACACACTAGTGAAGTAATGCTCAAAATTCTCCAAGCCAGGCTTCAACAATACGTGAACAGCGAACTTCCAGATCTTCAAGCTGGATTTAGAAAAGGCAGAGGAACCAGAGATCAAATTGCCAACATCTGTTGGATCATCGAAAAAGCAAGAGAGTTCCAGAAAAATATCTACTTCTACTTTATTCACTATGCCAAAGCCTTTGACTTGTGGATCACCACAAACTGTGGAAAATTCTGAAAGAGATGGGAATACCAGACCACCTGACCTGCCTCTTGAGAAATCTGTGTACACGTCAGGAAGCAACAGTCAGAACTGGACATGGAAAAACAGACTGCCTCCAAATCGGGAAAGGAGTACGTCAAGGCTGTATATTGTCACCCTACTTATTTAACTTCTATGCAGAGTACATCATGAGAAACACTGGGCTGGATGAAGCACAAGCTGGAATCAACATTGCTGAGAGAGATATCAATAACCTCAGATATGCAGATGATGCCATCCTTATGGCAGAAAGTAAAGAGGAACTAAAGAGCCTCTTGATGAAAGTGAAAGAGGAGAGTAAAAAAATTGGCTTAAAGCTCAACATTCAGAAAAGTAAGATCATGGCATCTGGTCCCATCACTCTGTGGCAAATAGATGGAGAAACAGTGGAAACAGTGTCAGACTTTATTTTGGGGGGCTCCCAAATCACTGCAGATGGTGATTGCAGCCATGAAATTAAAAGACATCTACTCCTTGGAAGAAAATCTATGCCCAACCTAGACAACATATTAAAAACAGAGACATTACTTTGCCAACAAAGGTCCTTCTAGTCAAGGCTATGGTTTTTCTAGTAGTCATGTATGAATGTGAGAGTTGTACTATAAAGAAAGCTGAGTGCCAAAGAACTGATACTTTTGAACTGTGGTGCTGGAGAAGACTCTTGAGAGTCCCTTGGACTGCAAGGAGAGATCCAATCAGTCCATCCTAAAGGAAATCAATCCTGAATATTCATTGGAAGGACTGACGCTGAAGCTGAAACTCCAATACTTTGGCCATCTGATGTGAAGAACTGACTCACTGGAAAAGACCTTGATGCTGGGAAAGATCGAAGGTGGGAGGAGAAAGGGATGACAGAGGATGAGGTGGTTGGATGGCATCACTGACTCAGTGGACATGAGTCTGAGTAAGCTCCGGTAGTTGGTGATGAACAGGGAGGCCTGGTGTGCTGCAGTTCATTGGGTTGCAAAGAGTTGAACACAACTGAGTGACTGAACTGAACTGAATGCCTTTATTATATTTATCCTCTCATACATAAAATAATAAAGCTTGAGATCATTTTATCTTGTCTTATTCTTCATAAGGAATATAATAAATTCTTTTTATTCTTCATAAAGAACTTGTTTCCTTAAACATTTTTGTATTATTATAAAATATGCATGACATAAAATTTGCCATTTAAGTGTACAGTTTAATGGCATTAAGTACATTCATATTGTTGTACAACAATCACCATCATCCATTTCCAGATATTTTCATCTCCCCAAACTGAAACTCTACACCCATTAAACGCTAACCAGCCCCACCCTTCTACTTTCCTTAACATTACCCCTCCAGTAACCTCATGTAAGTGGAACTGTGCAGTATTTCTCCTTTTGTGCCTGACTTATTTCCAGTTAGCGCAATGTATTCAAGGATCATCCATGTCGTAGCCTGTGTCAGAATTTCCATCCTTTTTTATTTTTTTATATGTTGTTGTTCAGTCACTAAGTCATGTTTGACTCTTTGTGACCCATGGACTGCAGCACGCCCTGTCTCCCGGAGTTTGCTCAAATTCATGTCCATTGAGTTGATGATGCCATCCAACCATTTCATCCTCTGTCGTCTCCTTCTTCTTTTGCCCCCAATCTTTCCCAGCATCAGGGTCTTTTCCAATGAGACGGCTCTTCTCATCACATGGCCAAAGTATTGGAGCTTCAGCTTCAGCCTTTCCAATGAATATTCAGGGCTGATTTCCTTAAGGATTGGCTGATTGGATCTCCTTGCTGTCTAAGGGACACTCAAGAGTCTTCTCCAGCTCCACATTTCGAAAGCATCAATTCTTTGACACTCCCATACATTTGAATACCTTCAAAAGTAGGTTAATTGGGTCATTCACCTTGATGGCTTTTCCAGTGTGTGGGATCCGGGTGAAGTCCAGCAGTTCCAGACAAGCTAGAAGTAAAATTATGACCTGGGCCACAGGATGTCATGAGGAAATTATCGTTTCAGTAAGAAATTCATATGCGGATTCACCACGCTAATCAATGTAGCTTACAATTGTAAGACAACACAATTTTGAAGCTCAAGACAACATAGCGACAATTTAAAATGCTGTGGTGGGTGAGCATTGTGAATACAGAGTCTTTCAGATTTACCAATGTCAGATCAAGGAACTTAGGAATTGCTAAAATCTTAGAGCTCATCTTTGAAAGAAAACTGACAAAGCTTGCTTGCCCAAACTTGGTAATAATTTGAAAAATTTGCATGCTATTACCAACTCTGAATTTTGAATCAGAAAGAAAATGTTATATGCCATCAACTTAAAAGTGATCAGCACTGTTAGTAGAAAGACTGGTTTATCTTTCCTTTATAGAAAATGGTGTTACAAAATCAATATCTTAAAATGAGGCAAGGCAATCATCATTCTTTGGCTGAGGATGAAAATACAAGCAGATATCATGACAAAGTTGTGTCAAGAAGTTCATTAGTGAAAATAGTATGTGACAAAGTAAAAATAACATGGATCATGGAAGAAAAAAACTGGCCATCTGTTCCATCCACAGGAAGGATAGGGGGAAGATGACAGCCTACGGCAACAAAACCAGGAAACAGAGATTCTCCTATCTTCCGCTTTGGAAGATCAAAACCCATCTTCTTTGACAAACCTTGGCTTTCTCACTCAATGAGAGACTTTGTTGTCTACATTCAAGGGCTGTCAGAGACTTCGCTCATCAAGAGAAGAAACATTCCACTGCCCCAAGGACCAAGGTCACCTCGACCCAGAAAAACACTGTGCGCTCAGAGGTGCAGAGAAGACTTTGGAGAAGGGGTTCTGGACAGGACACTGCCCCCTCCCCCCAATCTGGCTGCATGTCATGGTTTCCAAGCATATGGACTGGGTTCACTTTGCAGCGACTCTTGGCCCCATGGCCCCACTTCATTCTGAGTCTATTTAAATACAGTTTTCAAACCCCTTCCCCAAAGCTTATCATAACCGTCTTTCTCCATTTGGTGACTTGCCCATCTCCCTGGCTGCAGGGAGCCAGTAATGGTGACTGGTGGCTCCAGATCTGTTCTTGGAGCACTGACTGCACCATGACATATGTTATTTTTCTTGATTTTGTAAATGTCTGGATATTTATCAGCATTTTAGAATTTGTAGTAAGCTCTGACTTATTTTCTCTTTCTAAATAAGACAGCTTTTGTGCTTAGTTTGGTATTGGTAATACCAATGTGGTATTTTTCATAAAGACCATTCCCTGGACTGTCCAGGCTTAGGCTCAGATTCAGCTATTTGACTTTTAAATTTCCAGCCAGTGGTGGTGGTGGTGGTGGTGGTGGTTTAGTCACTAAGTCATGTGTCTGGTTCTTGGGACCCCATGGACTGGACCCTGCCAGGCTCCTCTGTCCATGAGATTTTCCAGGCAAGAATACTGGAGTCAGTTGCCATTTCCTTCTCCAAGGAATCTCCCTGACCCAGGGATCAAATCTATGTCTCCTGCATTGGGAGGCAAATGCTTTACCACTGGGCCACCTGGGAAGCCCCACAAGGAAGATACATCCCCATAAACCTGTCTTAAGTTGAAAATATTAGCAGTTGCATATGCATTTAATACACCTAACATAAACATCACTGATGCAATGAATATGAACTTGGGCAAACACCGGGAGGCGGTGAGGGACAGGAAGGCCTGGCGTGCTGCAGTCCATAAAGTTGCGAAGAGTCGGACACGATGGAGTTACTGAACAACAAGAACAACAAACATCATAGCTTACCCCACCCCACCTTAAACGGACGTCCTTCTGTCAGTGGTGGAGGCCCTACATCACAGACGCCTGTCTGCCACACTATAGAAGGCCACCTGCACGGTTTACTATGTTCTTTTTAATAAGGTATTTCTCTTTTTTCCCCAAATCAACTTATATTTACTGCGTGCCTGTAATATGTCAAGTTCCGCACCAGGCTTTCATGTAGTTCATTTTCCACTTGAACAATTTAAAATACATATTTGCATAGAGTAGACAGCGGCATGGTGTTTACTCAGAAAAATGGAACATTTCCCCATCCAGTCAATTATACACGGGCCATGAAACATGGAGCCAAAAACTATAGCCTCAGTAAAATGGATGCTTTTCTGGAACTGTGGGAATTAAAACAAAATTGCATCAAGAAGTACATGCTGGCCCCCCGGCAGGTGAGCAGCCTCTGCAGGAAAGACATCAGCTCTGTCCTCAGTAAGTTTCGAGGATGTTCTAGGTATGGAGCACGGATGGACAGAGCAGACCGGGAGCAGAGGCAGGTTGTGGCATTGTCCAGTGACAGCCGGACAACGGTGATGGCATGGCTGGCTTGCCGGGGTGCCTCCTCTGGGCCCATTCTCAGCACTAAACATGAGCCCTCCTGACAGCATCCCATAGTCACTCTCCTCACTTTGGAGCCCAGCAAACTGGCTCACAAGGGAAGTATCCCAAGGCAGGGAGAAAGAATGGGAACCAAGGACCTGTGCCAGCAAGGGACAGAGTAAGGACTTGACTGGTGAGGGGAGGGCTCTGCCGTGTGTGCTGGGCCTGCCACCAAGGTCAACTCAGGAAGGAAGACACCGTGTTCTCAAGCTTGTGTCAACAACAGAAAAGTAACAGGAAGGCAACGCTTCCCACAGCAGAGTTTAAGCCAGCACGTGGCCAGTAATGACCTCAAGGACAGCACTGATGCATAACTCCCATCAAAGCAGCCCATTCGTATCTCATGACCTCACCGAACTTACAGTGCATGGTCCCACCTCGGATGCTGACCCTGGTACTGCCAGGATGCAGGGCATTTGCACCATCACACAGATCCCTCTTGTTGTTTTTTTACAACAGCACTGACTTCCCTCTGGCCCCACGTCCTCCTTGCTGCTGCTGTTGCTCAGTTGCTCAGGAATGTCCGACTCTCTGTGACCCATAACACTAGCCCATGAGGCTCCTCTGTCCATGGGGATTCTCCAGGAAAGAATACTAGAGTGGGTTGCCATGTCCTCCTCCAGGGGATCTTCCCAACCCCAGGATCTAACCCCTGTCTCTTATCTATCCTACACTGGCAGGTGGGTTCTTTACCACTAGCACCATCTGGGAAGCCCCCGACCTCCTCCTTCATCCCTGATAAATGTGAAACTCTTCTATTTCTATAATTTTATCATTTCAAGAAGGTGACAGCAATGGAATCGTGATACTACATGTAGTATGTAATCTTCTGGGATTAGATATTTTTGTGCTGTATAATTCCCCTGAGAATTCATCCAAACTGTATCAATAGCTGCTCCTTTTCACTACTGAACAGGTAGCAGCAGAGTGGAGGTTCCACACTCTGCGTAAACATTCAGAAGTTGAATGACTCACAGCTGGTTGTTTCTAGTTAGAGGGACTGTGAATGAAGGAAGGCTGCTATCAATATTCCTGCACAGATTTTTCTGTGAACATAAATTTTCATCTTTCTGGGATAAAAGCCCAAGAGTGGATTTGTTGGATCCCATGTAAGTTGTATGTTTGGTCTTACAGGGCATGCCACACTGCTTGCTGGAGCGGCTGAATTATCATACATTTCCAATAGCAGTGCCCCAGGGACCCAGTTTTTATGCATCCTTGTCAGCACTTGATACTGTCATTATCTTTTATTTTAATTGTTCTGATAGGTGTGTCATAATATCTCACTGTGGTTTTAACCGGCATTTTCCTATGGTTAAGAATGCTGAAATTTTTTTCATGAGCTTTTTTGCCATCTATATATCCTCTCTTGAAAATCTCTTTCCTCCATCGAGTTGCTTTTGCACCTTTGTCAGAAATCGGTTGGACGTATGGGGTGGGTCTCTTTCCGGGTTCTCTACCATGTTCCAATCCAAGTCAGTCGACCAGCTAGTACTTGCCTTTAACGCCTGAGACGTGAACTAGGCCTTCATGCTGGGGAGAGTGACTTTGCTCACTTCAATATTTTTTTTCAAAATTGTCTTATTCCCGGGACTGTGATATTGCATACAGATTTTAAAATAAGTTTGTCTGAGCCTATAAAAAACCTTACTAGAACTAGAATATCCAAAACAATCTTTGAAAAAGATGGGGAAAATTGGAGGACTAACATTTCCCGGTTTTGAAACTTACTACAAATCTACAGAATTAAGACAAGATGGTCCTGATAGAAGTGTAGCAATTTAGATCAATTGTCTAGAAGTGAGCTCATTTATTCACCCAGTCATGGATCCATCCACCCACCCATCCATCCACCCATCCATCCATCCATCCATCCACCCACCCATCCACCTATCCATCCATCCATCCATCCATCCACCCACCCATCCATCCATCCACCCATCCATCCATCCATCCACCCATCCATCCATCCACCCATCCATCCATCCACCCATCCATCCATCCATCCACCCATCCATCCATCCATCCACCCATCCATCCATCCACCTATCCATCCATCCACCCATCCATCCATCCATCCACCCATCCATCCATCCATCCATCCATCCACCCACCCATCCACCCATCCACCCATCCATCCATCCACCCACCCATCCACCCACCCACCCATCCATCCATCCATCCATCCATCTACCCACCCATCCACCCATCCAATGACCATAGTTGTGTACCTACTGCAGCCGTGAGCTCTGCTGGGCTGCTCCTCTGGGTGGGGATGGGTAGGGACCCAGCATGATACAGCACTGCAGGTAGAGGGCACACAGGTGGGGAGCAAAGAGAAAGCTTTTCAAGCTCAGGTGATCTGCATCCTAGGATATTTGGCAATACCTGGAGGCATATTATCTGTCATGACTCGAGAGGTGCCATTAGCTAGTGTGGCAGCCTTATCCTACAATGCACATGACAGCCCGGGACAAAAATGATCTGGCCTCACTTGTCCATAGTGCCGAGGCTGAGACCCCTGCCTGAGTGACAGATGGGCAGCTAGTCAGACAAGAAGAGGCTGAGAGGGTGTGGGAAGCAGTGTGCCCAGAGCATGTGTCCACACGCAGGGGCCTTGGGGAGCTGAGACGGAGAGGTGAGGCCCCTGAGGGCCAAGATTCTCAACTGTCTTTTTTTTTTTTAATTTTCAGTGGAGTATGCTGCTGCTGCTGCTAAGTCGCTTCAGTTGCGTCCTACTCTGTGCAACCCCATAGACGGCATCCCACCACACTCCCCCGTCCCTGGGATTCTCCAGGCAAGAACACTGGAGTGGGTTGCCATTTCCTTCTCCAATGCATGAAAGTGAAAAGTGAAAGTGAAGTCGCTCAATTGTGTCCGACTCTTAGCGACCCCATGGGCCACAGCCTACCAGGTTTCTCCATCCATTGGGATTTTCCAGGCAAGAGTACCAGAGTGGGGTGCCATTGCCTTCTCCGTCAGTGGAGTATAATTGGTTTAAAACACTGTATAAGTTTCAGCAGTACAGCAAAGTCAATCAGTTATACATATACATATATTCACTCTTTTTTTCTCTTTTAGAATTCTAAGGAAAAATATCAATAACCTCAGATATGCAGATGACACCACCCTTATGGCAGAAAGTGAAGAGGAACTAAAGACCCTCTTAATGAAAGGGAAACAGGAGTGAAAAAGCTGGCTTAAAACTCAGCATTCAAAAAGTGAAGATCATGGCATCCGGTCCCATCACTTCATGACAAATAGATGGGAAAACAGTGGTAACAGTGACAGACTTCATTTTCTTGGGCTCCAAAATCATTGCAGATGGAGACTGCAGCCATGAAATTAAAAGACGCTTGTTCCTTGGAATAAAAGCTATGACAAACCTAAAAGAAGGTGAAGTCTCTCAGTCGTGTCTGACTCTTTGCAACACCGTGGACTGTAGCCTGCCACGCTCCTCTGTCCATGGGATTTTCCAGGCAAGAATATTGGAGTGGCTTGCCATTTTCCTTCTCCAGTGGTTCTTCCCAGCCCAGGGATCGAACCCAGGTCTCCCACATTGCAGGCAGACTCCTTACCATCTGAGCCACCAGGGAAGTCATGACCAACCTAGACAGCACATTAAAAGCAGAGACATGACTTTGCCATCTAGTCAAAGCTATGGTTTTGCCAGTGGTCATGTATGGATGTGAGAATTGGACCATAAAGAAAGCTGACCACCGAAGAATTGATGCGTTTGTACTATGGTGTCAGAGAAGACTCTTGAGAGTCCCTTGGACTGCAAGGAGATCCAACCAGTCCATCCTAAAGGAGATCAGTCCCGAATATTCATTGGAAGGACTGATGCTGAAGCTGAAGCTCCAATACTTTGGACACCTGATGTGAAGAACTGACTTATTGGAAAAGACCCTGATGCTGGGAAAGATTGAAGGCAGGAGGAGAAGGGGATGCCAGAGGATGAGATGGTTGGAGGGCGTCACTGACTTGATGGACATGAGTCTGAGCAAGCTCTGGGCGTTGGTAATGGACAGGGAAGCCTGGTGTGCTCCAGTCCACGGGGTCAAAAAAAGTTGGACAAGACTGAGCCACTGAACTGACTGACTCTTTTCTTAGATTCTTTTCTCATGTAGGTCACAGCAGAGTACTGAGTAGAGTTCCCTGTGCTATACAGTAGGGCCTTATTAGTTATCTATTGTGTACGTGTCCATTCCAATTTCTCAACAGTCTTGAAGGCAAATGGGAGGTGAGAACAATTCTAAGTCGGGGAGGGGTATAATGAGACTACTTTCCCAAAACAGGAGCTGCTTGACAGGGGCAGTGAGTGGTTGGGGCAGCAGGTGGAGGGACCAGAGCTAGGGGTCCTGTAGGGGCAGGGGCCTACACTGCAAGCCAGGAAGCCCGGCACACACATTTACTGTCTGATCTCCACACACTGTGCTACTGTACAAGCTGTCTCTTTTGAGATATTTTATTAATTCCTTTTCATTATCATATTTTTCAGAAAATAGACCAGATAAAATGACAAAGCCCTTAGTGGAGAAACCGTGTCTGGTGTTATTTGTCAGGTTGAAGCTGGACTCTTCCTGATGTGAGAAACATTTCTAGAATCACAGTGTAGCCAGAGATCAAGACCTAGAACCCAGGAATAGCTGGAAGCCAGTTCCAACCCTCCCTTGGTCAACAGAATTCTATAGGAGCCCAGTTTCTGCCCTCGGCTCTGACTAACCAAAGAAAATATCTAACTGAACCCAAAGCAAAATCAATTTCCCCTTTTAATTTTAATTGAAACTTTCAGCTGGCACGAGCATTGAAAAATGAACTTCATTCCCTGTTTGTAATATTAAAGGGAAAATTAATGTAATTAAAAAGTAATCACTGCACATTGTTCTCAAATTTCCATCCTGAATTATTAACACGAGCAATCCCACCCCTTGGTGGCCATGTTAGAGCATTGATATTTCCAGTTTCTGCCTCTCCTTTGCAGCCCTTCTTCTTTAGGATACTTACCCAGATTGACCTTTGTGTATCTATAGCAGGGGCTATAATTCGTGTGGTTGCTGCCAACCCTGGGATTAAATGAGACTCTTTCCTGCCTCAACAAAGAGTCAGCTCATTTCTCCTTATAAGAATTAATGAGCAAAGGTAATGTCTTCATCACAGGATTGAGTCTGAACCCCTGCATGGAAGATACATTTTTATCCAAGCTAATACTCTCTGCCCAGATGATTTTTCATGCTGTTGTAAAATTGAGCAAGGTTTCATAAAGGAACATGGATCCAGCTTGGAAATGAGGTTGCTAGGGAGTGAAATTATAAATGATAGAAAAAGTTAATCTTTCTTAGGTTAAAAAAAATAATAAATCTCTGTAATTAAGGTGTTTCAATTTTTCCTTCCCAAGTTCAAATTGGATTTTGTATATAGAAAGATCTCACTTGGGCATACATAAAAATGTATCAGAACTGGCTTGTGAGAATCATTTAAGGAGATGTTAAGAGTCACAGCAGACTTATATACAGGCAGAAATGCACAGCGAGGTTCTCTTGGGAAATTCCAGAGAATATGGCTTGTCTTTCAGAGTGTACATTTTACTTTATTTGGCTTGTAACAGAGAGAACCCTCCTTTACCAAGAGGGAGCCATTCCAGGTGGTGTGGCATCTTTGTCTCTCCAGCAACAAACCATATAAAGCAAGATATAAGAATTCTGTTTCATGACTTGAGTTGGTATTATTGAGTTCTAGAGCCCATTTATAGCTGATAAATGCGGTCAGGAAAAAAATGTCTTTGAATAGATGAGAATCAGTGGGATCATCACTGACCTCCTGGGTCTGGAAAGACCAGGAATATTGCTGTTATCCCATGAAAGTAGTGACCATCTGCTTTCTGAGCAAGAATCAGAGGAAAGCCCCTTCATCTTGGCATTGGAGATTTGTTTACAATTCTGCAGTAAACAGAATCGTAAACAAATCTGGGCCAGCTGGCCAGTTCTCCTGATCCTGCTGCTGATCAAGCCAACAGACCTGCTGAGGAGATACTGGGATGCTGAGATGCTGGGATGACCTCTGTCATTTTCTGCTAGTGTCAAGGTCATGTCCATGTGGTCTCTCCAGTCAGATACCCAAGCATCTTATGTGATAACTCAGGGCTCCCCAAAGTACAAGCCATCTTCTGGAAGCATAAGCCTAGAACTGGTACCACATCGCTGCCTCTGATTTTATTGCTTATAAGGCTTCACCGGGCCAGCCCTGACCCACACATGAGGGTGTGTGCCTCAAGGCATGGTTCTGCGAGAGACACTCATCCAGTCTACAACTGCGGCCCTGCCAGGGGATAGGAGGTCTCTCCTCATTTCCCAAAGGAGGGCAGCTTGTCAATCTCTCCAGAAAGGAGCCACAGGAGTTCCCTGGGGCCCTTCTGACCAAGGAAGACCAAGGTCATCCCAGAGGGAGAACCCTCTGCCAGCTTGTTTCTCACGCATCCCGGAGGACAGAGAGTGGTGTGCTTTCCCTTGCGGTGGGGCTTATCCCTGCTCCAGAGGCTGCAAAAGCCTGGCGGGTCTGGGTGATGAGGGGGCCCTCTAGAATGAGTGGAAAAAATATTTCAACTCAGGACATTCAAGGCTGTGAGAGAGGAGGCCCAAAGTGAATAACAAAACGCTCGGCTGCTGTTGAACTCGAGGAAGAATGACAAGAAAATTTAATAGGAAACAGTAATGAGAAGCTTTAGGAGATGTCGTCAGGGCACCAAATTACTCTCAGGAACTAAAAGTAGGCGAAACAATTGAGTTTTCAATTAAAATGTGTAACAGATGAAGTGAGAGAGAGAGAGGGAGACGATTACAGCAGACAATTGAATTACAGAGCTGGAGAACAAGCAGAGGAGACAGTCTGTAGCACGGGGAACACACACACACACACACACACACACACACACATTCACTCAGAGGTATGGAAGCCTCAGGGGGAAAGAGCAAAGGCCTGGGGGCCAAATTCTGGATACCCAATATATGAGCGATAGTCTACAGCAAACTAACAACCAACCAGCCAAAAGCAATGGGTGCAAGGAAAGTAATACTGAAAGATTCAGAGCAAGCCGTGAGCATGTCTACAAAACAGAAGCAGACTCCAGACCCAGAAAACAAACTTGTGGTTGCCAAGGGGGAGGGGGAGGGGAAGGATGGAGCGGGAGCTTGGGATTAGCAAACTGATATATAACATGTAGGATGGATAAGCAAGTCCTCATATATGCTTTAGTATACAATAGTTGTTCTGTTTCTGACTTACTTCACTCTCTATGACAGACTAGGTTTAGCTTGGTGCTCTGAGATGACTTAGAGGGGTGGATTAGGGGACAGGAAGGCACAAGAGTGAGGGGGTATATGTATACATGTGGTTGATTCACCTTGTTGTACAGCAGAAACTAACACATTATAAGGCTATTATACTCCAATCTAAAAATATTTATAATAAAATTAAAAGCAAAACAACAACAACAAAGAAACCAAACCAAAACAACAAGGTCCTACTGTATGACACAGGGATCCATATTCAATATCCTGGGATAAACCATAATGGAAAAGAATATGAAAAAGTATACACATATGCATGACTGAATCACTTTGCTATACAACAGAAATTAACACGTTGTAAACTAGCAATAGTTGAATAAAATTTTAAAAAGTGGAGTGAGCCATGAGTGTTTAAAAGAACTCTGCTAGCCCATGGGTGGTCGCTGTGGAGCTGGTGTCTCTCATGCACGTGGAGGAGTCCTCTCTGTGTGGGTATTTCTGGGCTGATGATCACTGGTCAGTTCCCAACAGGCAACATGCTCGGGCTCAGGGCTTCCCTGGCAGCTCAGCTGGTAAAGAATCTGCCTGCAATGCAGGAGACTCTGGTTCAATTTCTGGATTGGGAAGATCCCCTGGAGAATGGATAGGCTACACACTCCAGTATTCTTGGACTTCCCTGGTGGCTCAGCTGGTAAAGAATCTGCCTGCAATGCGGGAGACCTGCGTTCGATCCCTGGGTTGGGAAGATCCCCTGGAGGAGGGCATGGCACCCCACTCCAGTATTCTTGCCTGGAGAATCCCCATGGACAGAGGAGCCTGGCGGGCTGCAGTCCATGGTGTTGCAAGGAGCCGGGCACGACTGAGTGACTAAGCACAACAACGGGGCACTGACTGGTAGAGCTGGTGTTGCTGGGACACCCTTCCCACACTGAACACTGACCACACTGAACATGCTCCCTACCCACACTCAAGGAAGTTCAGCTCTTACTTCAAGAGTACTGAGGTCTTTATGACATCAAAATAGTTTTTTGCTGAACTAGAACAATCTTCATTAGGTCCTTAGGATAGATTGAACTAATGACCATGAGTCCATGGCTACGTGTATCCTCATTGTTGAATGGTGGCGTTAAACAGTCTCCCATCCAGAGATGGAGTCTGTCTCTCTAATAGCTGGTATCTGAGTTGGCTGTGTGAATTGCTTTGGCCAATGAGATCTTAACAAATGTGATGTTCACCAAGGCTTAAAAAGTACCTGGGCATCACTGCTCTGGCCCCCCAGGGTTCATGGGTACCAAGCCCAGACCAACCTCTTGAACAGTGGAAGACACAAGCCAGCCCCCCAGCCCACAGTCAGGCAGCTTGCAAACATGTTGGAAGCCATCCCAGACCACTGAGAAACCTCAAAATCCTCCTGCCGAGATGAACAGAATGACCAAGGTAGGTTCAGACAAAATTGCAGACCTACAGAGTCATGTGTTAGATAAATTCCTGTTTTTAAGGGACCAAGCTTTGTGCTGCTAGTCATGCAGCAGTGAACAACGGATACATGGTGGCCTGTAGGTACACACAGCAGATGTCACCCCGGCAGCCCCCACCCTCGGCATCTATACTGGACACAGAGGAGTGGTGCCCACACAACCCTGGTCTCTACTCAGGAGAGGTGACAAGTCGTACTGGAAGGAAAGCACCGGGGAACACAAGCCATTGACGGGGCCCAGCTGGACAGTCCAGTTGGCTGAAGACTGTTCTAGAAGTGGTGTCGAAGCATAGACAGTCTGATAGGCCAATAGCATCTGGGCTTTTCCACCTTGCAGGGCACCTGCAAACCTGCCTTAGAACTATCTCTGCGGAGGTGGCCTAAAATCCTCTCCTGCTCTGGGTGGGGACTGTGTGGGAGCCCCACCTACAGGACGGGGGCAGCAGTCAGGGGGCTCAGCTCGGATGCTGCAGGGCTGGGTTCTTCTGGGCAAGGGTACCAGCAGAGCAGGCATGTGATCGGAACCCTGCTTCCTCAATCGGGTGGGAAACTAGAGCATCCAGGTTCTCTCCACTCAAGCAGCAAGTGTTCATCCCCTCATCTGTTGTGACAACACATCTCTTGGCTGGGGTGGGGTCCTCAGGCTCAGCCATGGTCTGAGCCGCTGCTCCAGTGCCAACACGCAGGAGTGGGTCCAGTGCCTCACCTTAGCACCTTTCTCAGGTGGGATCACCAGCTGTGGAATAACTACAAGCTGCAGATCCCGTCCCAGGGCTGCTGAAGGGCCATGCTGGGGAGCACTGGGCTGTGGGCTAGAGGTACGACCTGCGACCTCTCACCACGATACTGACAGCCCAGCCCCACCTATGAGCCTCACATCTTGTCAAGATCAACAGAGGTTGTTCCGAATTGCTTCCTTTAGTTCAAAATAGTTTGGAGAAGTCATCCATTTTCAAATTGTGAGCTGTTTGAAGTAGATAAACCACGTTCCCCTCCAGCCAAAAAGTTCTAGAGTTTCTATCTTTTTAATACCTGTACATGCACAGAATTTAAAATAAATCTAGCAATGAATGTCGTCTTCATTACCATTGCCTTTGGGTCCCATCAAACAAAATTTCCTTAACGGAATTTTATTAAGGTCACCGTTGATTCCTCAGTCACTTCTCTGGGTAGAGGAGAAACCAATTCAGTCTCTTCTCACTAGAGGAATGGAAAGCCAGGCTTTCCAGGTTTGATAGGGGGCTTCTTCTCTGAACCTTCTTCCTTGGGCTTTGCTGTGGGCTTGAGAGAAAAACTGTGCTAAGTTCCCAGCAGGCTGGAAACTCTGAGGGTCAAGGGCAAGCGAAACAAAGAGATCTTTTCATGCTTTCTATGTGCTCCATTTTGGAAACTCCTTTAAATATACAAGGATGCTGGCTGATGAGACAGGAAAGACCCCAAGGAACCCTTGTTTACTAAAGGCCCCTTAGCTGTTATCAGAAACACTGCAAAATCCTTCCCCTCCTGGTTATCATGCTTCCTGCTTCTCCCACAGAGGCACCACCAGCCATGGCTACTTGCCTTGCCTGGGCACATCACTGAGTATCATGATGATGCTCAAATGCAGGGCAGAGGGACTTCCCTGGTAGTCCGGGGATTAAGATTTTATCTTCCAATGCAAGGGGTGCCAGTTCAGTTCCTGGCCAGGGAGCTAAGATCCCACATGCATTGTGGTCAAAAAGCCAAGCTGCAAAACAGAAGGAATATTGCTAAAAATTTAATAAAGACTTTTTAAAAAATGGTCTACACACACACCACAAAAATATCTTTAAAAAATTGCAGACCGGCTGTCCTGTTAATACTTTTAGAGTATGAGATCTCGGAATGCCATTTCATGACGGGCTCATATATTTCCTGTGGGTTATTGCTTTTTAACCTAGATCATCTTGGAGACAAATAGGTTTCATTTATATTCTAAACTCATGCAAAGGGCGGCCAAGCTTGCTATTTCAGGAGTCTGATTTATTTTACAGAAATTAGCATAACCACTAAAATCAAATCCATTCCCTGCCCCAGTGGGGCAGCTGAAGCGGCCCATTTACATGGCGAGAGTCCAGGAAAGCACCTCATTTTCCCGAGGGCTGGTGTCTGTTATTTTTGGTGGCCTTTTGTTATGTGCATGAAACCGTCTCCCCAGCTGGTCCTCTCCCTTCACTCCTGAACTAGCAGTCATTGTTTCTTATTTAACAGGACATCTCCTTCTGATTTAGATGGTGATTCCTTTTTTTTTTTTTTTTTTTTGGTTTGTTTATTGTAGTAAAATATCGTTGTACAATGATCATTGTAACAACTTTTAAGTGAAAAGTACAGAGGCATTGTCCATTTCCAATGTAGTGTAACCACTCATTTCCATTTCAAGAATGTTTTTATCTTCCCAAACTGTGCTCTGAATCCATGAAGCGGTAACTCCTTTATTCCCTCAGAAGTGGCATCACCCTAGGCTCTACCGCCTTCTTGTTTTTCCACTCTGACACGGAGCAGAGCATGAGTGACCAAAGGGTGAAACTTTGTAGATGTTCTCAAAAGCCTGCCCACGTACCTGGATGCCCACTTGCTGTCCTCAAACTCTCCCACGAGTCCTTCTCTGCACACCTGTGGCTCCTCAGAGAGCTTGCTCCCCAAGCTGCCCGATGGTCAGGAGCCCCTCCTGACCTGGTGCACATCCTGGAGCATCCTCACACCCTGGAGCACCCTTCAGCCAGGAGGGACGGTAGGCTGCTGGATGCCGGTGCAGAGTAAAACCCTTCCCTTCAGCCTTTCAGGCAGGTCTGGGACACATGGCACATTATCCCTGGGACCTCTAGGATCTTACATGAGCTGCCCATGATGGTGACCTTCTCTGTCAGTTTCCCGCACATGATCAGGGTCCCCCAGGTAGCAGACACTGGGAGGAGCAAGGTAGCACTTCCTGCAGTTTCTTGGGGGCGATGGCTGTGAAGAGCAATGAGGGGAAGAAGCAGGTTGGGCAGAGCAAGGACTCTGCCGTGCAGACCCCACACCTCTGACGAGAAAGGGTCAGCCGGGCTGCGATGTCATGCTTCTGGTGAGAGAGGACCTGAGATTTGCATCCATCTCCGATGCTCTTTTCCACAGTGGTTTGTGCTACCATGAGCTAACTCCATTTCCACCCAAGTTGAGGTTATTTGCAGGGAGGGCCCTGGTAACATGTCGGTCGAATAGATAAAGGGGCAGAGCTGATGGAGAGCTGTCACTGGCCACAGGACCATGGCAGGAGTTGTCTTCCCAGACACTCTGTCACTCTCTGGGGATGCATGGAGCCCTGGGCATCAGTCAGGAGCGGGTGTCACAAGGAAGCAGGCCAAGTTGTGCCCGGGGCTCTCAGGCCCCCTCATTAGATGTCACAGTCTTGCAAGGTGAGTTTCAGAAGACCCTCCAGAGGAGCAGGCCCACTTGGAAATCATGAGAGACTGAATCACTGCAGAGGAATTCCCATGCTTGCTGGGTGCTGAGCACCTGACATTGAGAGCTGCCTGGGGACCAGGGCAGTCAGAGCTGTGTGCTTGGGGGGCATGGGGTTTCCATCTCGTAAGACTGCCCCACAGGGCGCCTTTTCTACTGCATTTTCCCTTTATGGTCCCTGAATAAAAATGCCAGTCAAATGCAGATCAAACAAAAGGCATTTGAACACTGCAGGATTTGAGACAGGCATCCAGCTATCAGGAGGTGATTGCCTAAAAACATCAGTTAAGAGCAAGGTTTCCAATTTCCATACATGCTCAGCTTTGTCCCACAGGTTATTAGAACAACAAGTCCAACACTGCAAAGCTGTTCACCTGCACACACCCTGAGTGCTTGGAAATGGAGACCAACTTCTTTAATCACAGCGGCATGGAGCAAATGTCTGTTTCTCAGAGGAGCTGATTTTAAAGGTAGCTTGAAACTAAGTGACTCCAAGGCCCACGTGGGTGTCCCGGCAGCAGCCATGTGCCAGGGTGACTTCCCGCATCATGGACCGCAGTGCAGGGAAGGTTGAAATAATGAGGGGATTGGCTCTCCCTTCACTTGCTTCCTTAGTCTTTAGAATTCATCGAGGCAATTAAGTCCTGATTGTTCCTCCATGCCGGATGCTCTGAGACACGAATTATAAGCAGTAAGCCTGCAAACTGAGTGATAACCCCTGGCCACTCGGGAATGACCCCAACAGAAGCCTCCTCAGAAGGAGAGCCAGGTTCCTCCCAGTCCTCTCTGCTCACCCATCTCAGCTCAGGTCATGTCCAAGCACAGGTCCTCGGCTCACTTCCTCATCCCCGCGGGAGACAAAGGGGATGAGGAAATGGGGCGTGAAGATGGGTTGTCTGTGGGAGAAGCAGAGCTGAGTGAGAAGAGAAAAGAGGACCATCCCAGACACAGGAACAGAAAAAGGAGGAAGGGGAGGAGAAAGAGGAGGCGTGGGAGGGGGAGGAGGGGGAGAGAGGGGAGGAGGGAGAGAGAGGGAGGAGGGAGAGAGAGGGAGGAAGGAGGGGGAGAGAGGGGAGGAGGGAGAGAGAGGGGAGGAGGGAGAGAGAGGGGAGGAGGGAGAGAGAGGGGAGGAGGGAGAGAGAGGGGAGGAGGGAGAGAGAGGGGAGGAGGGAGAGAGAGGGAGGTAGGAGAGAGAGGGGAGGAGGGAGAGAGAGGGGAGGAGGGAGAGAGAGGGGAGGAGGGAGAGAGAGGGAGGAGGGGGAGGAGGACAGGGAGGAGGAGGGGGAGGGACACAGCCTGTGCTCATCATGCTGCCCAGGACGAACACACTTCCCCTCTCTACCAGCTTTACAGTTACCTTGACGTCAAACAAAGCATACTTTTCTAAGTTTGCTCTTTGAAAAATCCTGTAATTATGGTAACAGTGACAGCTTGACTCAGTGCAGTGCTTCATTCACTACGACATACTTGCGATGGTATCTTACTGTTTTCGGGTACAGAATGAGCCACATTGTGGGCCCCCAGGAATCTGGGTTATATGAAAACTGCAGGGTGGAGTCCACCCTCATCCGAACAAGAGAATGCCTCCGGGTGACCCTCTTAGGGGCTAAGAGGTATCCGATGAGGAGCCCCAAACTCAGCAGCTTAGAACATCACTAATGCTGCTCCCAGGGCTGGGGGGTGGGTGCTCAGGGAAGGCTGGGCTGTGTGATTCTCTCCCCAGCTGGAGCTGCAGTCCTCTGCAGACTCACAGCAGACAGCCCTCCCGGCCTCTCCAGTGACCCCTGGGGCAGTTGGACGTGTTACAGGGCATCGGGAACCCCCTTTCCCCAGAGCACGCATCCCAGGAGAGCAGGTGGTAGATGCGTGCCCTTCTTCCACCCCCGCTGAGTCCCTTTTTCCAGTGTCCGGTGCGTTCTGTTCATGACAGATTCAAGGAAGAGCTCCACAGACCCCACTTCCCAATAGCAGGAGCAGCAATCACAAGGGACTCTATTTTATAATCACCAAGAGATGGCCCCAGGCCAGTTCTGTCCGAGGACTAGGCTCCCAGGCACTTCTCTGCTCTACAAAAGTCTGAATCTTGAGGAGCAAAGCACACAGGATGGGGGCTCTTCCCTGGTGGTCCAGTGGCTAAGACTCTGTGCTCCCAATGCAGGGGGCCCAAGATTGATTCCTGGTCAGGGAAATAGATCCCACACATCACGACTAAGACCAAGCACAGCCAAATATATAAATAAATACATTAAAACGCGTGCGCGCACACACACACACACATACCACACGACGTCCCACCATGGGGCTGAAGCTCTGTGTTTTTAAGTAGGTTAACATTTAGATACCTTCCTCGCATGGACTATTAATTAATGTATCTTCTGTTGAGTGGCGGGAAGAAACCAGGGATGGTGAATGGGGGAGGGGAAGGGGAAGGGATTCTGTGTCTGCATGCATGGAAGTGAGGGCTAGACACGGAGCGAGTCAGGACTGCCTCTCCTCTGTCTTACACGCCTCAAGAAGGAAACGCTCATCTCAGACAGAAGTTGCATGGCTGGCATCTGGTCCTGGCCAAGAAGCCAGCACAGACAGTGGTCCAGGCGCAGCCCTGCACACCAGCCCTAGCCCCACTGATGAGCATGGGGCAGCCACAATTTGATGTGCACATCCTTGTAGAACCAGCTGTACACTTCTCATACCCTTCTTCATTAAGGAAAGTGCTGCACGTGGGCATGTATGTGGCTGGTGTGATGTAGCAGTGGGAACATGTAGATCCTGCCTTTAAGGGGCTCACAGCCCAGCAAATGAAGCCCAAACTGCCAACCTGCGAGCCCACGGAGAATTGCCGATTTTTCCTGGAAGAGTGTTTCAGGAAAGCCTTCTTCGAGAAGGTGAAATCTGAGCTTAATCCTGTAAAGTTCGCCTGCATCTCAGTATGCCTGCCTAGTGTGCTGAGATGGGGGTGAGGAGGGGACTCGAATAAAAGACAGCTACTGGCTGGGGGTTTTGTCTGAGCAGCCAAAGAGGGAGGAAAGGGCAAGGTTCTGACGAGTTCTGCCACCTCTGGTGTTCCAGGCAGGCCCTCCCCCACAACACAAGCAGGCCGTAGCCCTGGTTAGCTCGCAAGAAGTGAAGAAGGGTGGCAGATGGAGCCGCCCAGGGTTCCAAAGCATCTTTCTCTGACTCTGCTTCACCCCAGTTCTCTCCTTCAAAGCCACCAGGACTTGGGAAGCTCCAAGATTGTCATAAGTTCTCTAACTATTGGCAAATGTAGTTTCCTATTGACTCCCAGGTTGCTTTCCCTTTGGTCCAGTTCTGCCCTTGGGGGCACAGAGGGAAGCCTAATTAACTGTCCCCCAAGTCAGCCCTCTCACACTCACCAGTCATCACCGTGTTCACCCCAGTCTGGACCTGTGTTGTGTTGTGTTATGCTTAGTTGCTCAGTCGTGTCCAACTCTTTGCGACCCCATGGCTGTAGCCCTCCAGGCTCCTCTGACTGTGGGATTCTCCAGGCAAGTATCCTGGAGTGGGTTGCCATGCCCTTCTCCAGGGGATCTTCCCAACCCAGGGATCAAACGCAGGTCCCCCACATTGCAGGCAGATTCTTTACCATCTGAGCCACCAGGGAAACCCAATCTGGACCTCTTTGGCTCAAATTACTTCTACTTTCAGATATAGGACATAAGGCTGCCTCCAAACATGTCTCAATTCATACCTATCTCTTCATCCAGAGGACCAGGCTTTTATAATGGTGCAAATTAATTCCAGTCAATGAACTGTGTTTTGTCTCCCTTGTGTCTATTTAAATAATTGGAGGTGGCAAGTTCTGATTTTGAATTTGACTTAGCTTACAGGAGCGCTGACCATCTTGACAGCTGCTTGGAAATTGCTCTGACTCAGGCTGAGCTGTGGCAGATAAACACCCAGCCACAACCTTGGCGACGCTGCTGTAATTGATTATCGTTGGTGAAAGAGTGGTCTGTGTAAATGGCTTGAATGAGCCCGAGACACTTAGGATATATCGTTCAGCCACAGGGACTCTGATCCGCACCAAAGTAAAGCAAAATAACCTCATTATTAACCCAACAGTGGAGCTGGCTCTTGCCTCCCAATGAGTGGTAGTGCCGTTCTTGCTGTCACTGATAATTTTGGAAACCATTAGCTGAGCAGAGATAATTATTTCAAAAAAGGACACAGATAGGTGGTGGCTCTCACCTTCTTTCCAGGAGCTGAGAGGTCAGCATGCTTGTTTTCAGCTAGAAAGGGGTTAAAGGTCAAGAGAAATTGGAATTATTGCCATGCAAGGAGCCCACTTGGTGCAGCAACGTGATGGTGTCATGTGTGGGATCAGCCAGCTAAGGCATTGAGAATTGAGAGTAGAGTAGAAACACGAGCGTTTTTAGATATAACTTAAATTTCATATTTTTTAGTTTGAGGTACATGTTTTTCATAATGTGTTAATAGCTATCAAAGTAATACACAGCAAAAAAATAAAAATAGGAATGTCCATGGATACACAGTAAGAGACATAGTCCCTGCGCACCTCAATTCTGTCCCCTACTCTTCAACTCCTTCTGTTATGCATTCTGGTGGTTACCATCGAAATGCTCACAGCCTATTCTGCTATTTCATGCATCTTAAAATAATTTTCAGGCTTCCCAGGTGGTGGTAAAGCACTCCCTGCTGATGCAGGAGACACAAGAGATGTGGCTTCAATCTCTGGGTTGGTAAGATCCCTTGGAGGAGGGCATGGCAACCCACTCCAGTATTCTTTCCTGGAGAATCCCATGGACAGAGGAGCCTGGCGGGCTACGGTCCATAGGGTTGCAAAGAGTTGGACCCAACTGAAGCAGCTGAGCACGCACACGCACACCCAGCTCCATAAAAGCAGAACACAGGGAGAGAAGGGGGCAGGGAGAGGACAGGACCCTGCCCTGTGCCATCTGATGCCCAGTTGGCTGTGATGCATGTGGCACCTTGGTCTATTCCTGCTAAACCCCTTTTGAGTATGTGGTAGGTTTTCCATGAAAGCAGCGGAGAGACATGCTTAGCAAACTCTCAGAGCTCACATGAGAACAAAGTGACAGAGCAGGAGCTGGACTGCAAGGCCGCTCTGACTGCAAGCCAGAACTCGTCCAATAAATTACCATGAGCCAGTTGAATTTGGAAGCGTTGCCTGACTTCTTTCAGCTTTTGTTGCTCAGTCGCTCAGTCGTGTCTGACTCTTGGCTACCCCTGGTCCTCAACCATCCCTGTCCTTCACCATGTCCTGGAGTTTGCTCAAACTCATGTCCATTGAGTCAGCGATGCCATCCAACCATCTCATCCTCTGTCGTCCCCCTCTCCTCCTGCCTTCAATCTTTCCAAGAATCAGGGTCTTTTCCAACAAGCCAACCCTTATAGTCGGGTGGCCAGAGTATCGGAGCATTAGCATCAGTCCTTCCAACGGATATTCAGAGGATTAGAAAGGAATAAATAAAAGGAATGAAGGAATCCAATTTCTTTAGGATTGACTGGCTTGATCTCCTTGCAGATTTATGAACTGACATTTTCTGGGATGAAATTTTCTTTCACATCTATGATCATTACAAATAAAATATAGAATAAGGTCCTGCTTAAAGTGAAGTCACTCAGTCGTGTCTGACTCTTTGTGACTCCATGGACTGTAGCCTACCAGGCCCCTTTGTCCATGGGATTTTCCAGGCAATAGTACTGGAGTGGGTTGCCATTTCCTTCTCCAGGGGATCTTCCTGACCCAGGGATCGAACCCTGGTCTCCTGCATTGCAGACAGAAGCTTTACCCTCTGAGCTACTTAAGGTCCTGCTTAGGCTGATACAAAGTTAATAACTTCGCAGAAACGTATGTCCAAGGGCCAGTTTGGCAGCTGGTGTTTACATCAGCAGAGGCTGGAGATCTTCCCTCCTGGAGAAATGAGGATCCGGCAACGCTGTCAGTTCTCAGAACCTCCGAGGAGGGTGCAGCTGCCACAGTGTCAAGAGAAGGGACTTCACTCTTGGTTGGTCTCTGTCATCAGATCGTTTCCCCATAACTGAAGGGGAGATTTATCAGTGGCAGAAATAAATTGCATTATATGCCAGCTCTGTCTTTGCAGTCCTGCACATTCTGTCTGTGTAATAACCTGCTATGATTATGTATGAACTTCTAAGTGGGAACAGAGGAGACTTAATTCCATTAAATTTCCCAGGAGATGGGGAGTCTGACTCAGTTCCAACACAAAGCTTCTGTTTGTTATTAAGCTTTAGTGTTTGGAGCACTATTTTGCAGAGTTGTTGACGGTGCCTTGATGAGATTTTTCAGTTTATGTAACCAGTCCAGGCTCCCCACACTCACAAATGTGAGATGTGGCAACACAAAGAACTTTCTTCCTTCTGAATGAGTAAAAGGCCCTGCTTTTCCTGCTCCCCAGTCTAGGGGATGTGATCTCATGTAATTTCATTTTCCCTCTTTTCCACAAACCAGATTCTTTCTACTGATGCAGAAGTTCTACTAACCACAGGCACAGTTTGCCGATGATCTTGAATCACACGGTTTTGCAAAGGATGTGAAAAGTGGCAAACGCCATATAGAATCAAGAGACAAGACAAGGGCTCTGGTTTAATCACACAGACTTGTTCTTGGCAATGTTGTCATGGCTGTGTGACCCTTGGGGTGCATAACAGAAACCCAGTGAAGGATCTACACCTTACAAAAATTGGGGCGTGCCCCATTCTTAAAGACTTTATTGTATTTGTTACAATATTGCTTCTGTTTTATGCTTTGTGCTCTGTTGTTTTTTTCTTTAAGTGATGATGCATGTGGGATCTCAGCCCCCTGACCAGGGATCACACTTGCACCCACTTTATTTACTGGAAGGTGAAGTCCTATCTATTGGACTGCCAGGGAAGTCCCAAGGATCTGAAGATTAAGAGGATTGGTTCTATTGACCTGAGACATGGTGGGTGAGAAGTTGACAGGGCTGGGAGCAACAGGAGGTCGCCCATCCCCTCTGCCTGGCATTCTTGGTCATGCCCTCCTGTCTCAACACACCTGCTTTACCTTTCTCTGCAGACTGCCTCTGCCACACGCTGACCGGTGCTTTCCGGTGACCCCAGCGTCCACAGCCTGAGTCAAGCAAGTGTTGAGCTCAGGTCTGCACAAATGATAGTACCTCTGTCCCTACTCACACCTCAGAGGGAGGCTTACCTGGATGAGCCAGAGACACATCCGCCTTGGATCGCCTCAGCCGTGGTCAAGGAGTGGGTGTCCCGAGGAGTAGGTTGGTTTCTTCCCCACCACAGCCTTCCATGATGGAGGAGGGGAGTTAGCGATGAGTGCTAGGGGAAGAATAATGTCTCCCGGGCCTTCCCTGCTGATCCAGGTGTTAAAACACCACACTTGTACTGCAAGGGGCACGTGTTCCAGCCCTGGTCGGGGAACTGAGATCCCTACATGCCGTGCGAGGCAGCTGAAAAAGGGAAAAGATTGCAAAAAGCAGAGGAATGTCTCTGCAGGTGCCTGTGTCCTAATCCGGCATCCGTGAATGTCACCTTCCATGACAGGGGGACCTAGCAGGCGTGGTTAAGTCTTGATTTGGGAGATGACCCTGGACTTAGGCGGGTGGCCTGACATCAACATAAACTCCTCGTAGGAGGGAGGCAGGAGGGTCGGAGGCAGAGAGGCCGATGTGACCATATAATCAAAGGTTGGGGTCTTGTGATGAAGAGCCATGGACCCCTCTGGAAGCTGGAAAGGCAAGGACCAGGTTTGCCTGTGGAGGAGGGAACCAGCCCTTCCAGCTCCTCCATGCGGCCCAGGGAGGCCCGTGACAGACTTCTGATCCCCAGAACTGTAATTTACTTTTGGGGTGGACGTTATTGGAATCTGCAGGTGTAATCAAGCTGGAATATATGAAATGCATCCTTTGAATTGTATCCTTCATTTAGGTTTTTCTACAGTAATTTATCCAAAGGGTTTATTTGTGAGAGAAAAGGAGAAGAAGGGAGAAACATAAGGGTCAAACTGTCTTTATTTTTACTTAGAAGTGATTCTGGGTCTGGTGATAGCAGGGTTGTCCCCTGTTTTGAAGAGTGTGTGTAAAAAGCTCTACGGATATTGACTAGAAGTGACCGGAATCCCCGCAGCCTGCCCCATGTTCCATGCCCTCATCTTCTCATGGTGTGAGTCACCATGAGGCTGAATGGCCCAAATGACTTAACAAGGGAAACTCTTCTTCCAGTTCATGTTCTCTCTTGTGAAAACATCTGAGTCCCTGAAGTCAATCTCTGGCACCATGTCTATGCCCTCCAGGCTGAGGACACCGAGGACCCAGGAAGACGTTGGGAGCACCCCATTCTGATGCTCGAAGTGGGCACTGACCGGGGCAGGCATGTGCTTTAGAGGCAGGAAACACATCTGACCCCTGAGATGTGACCAAGGAGACCCTCAGAGCCCAGTAAGGGGTTCCGGCTCCTGGGGGCAGGATGAGGCTCATGGACTCGGTCTGTGATAGCTGTCTCGGACCAGGCTGCCAGGAGACACATGGAAAGGGAACCCGGACCCGTCCCAATCCAGGGCTCACACAGCACCTGAATGAACCAGGGGAGCCAGATGGGCTTTCTGAACACTTCCACTTTCATCCTCTTGCTGCAAAGAACCCCACCGGCTCCTGAGGGATTAGATTTGGGCTTTTTTAAAGTCTGTCCAATCTTACTGTAGACAAAGTCTATTTTGCTGAATTATTTAGAATCAGGCAAGATCTTCTGAAAATTTTAATTTGTGGTGTATACACCCGTTCTTCACCTTTGCCTGAGAAAAAGTCAGGTTCGACCAGAAGAAAAAGTTGAACTGTTGGGGATCTTTCAGGGATCATGAGTTTATTGTTCAGGAGAAGGTGGGGGGCCCGGGTGTAGATCGAGTCTGACAGCAAGGCTGGCCAGCACTGCACTCTTGGGGCTTCAAAGAAAAAGCCTGACTCACCAGGTGAAGACAGTCAAACAATATCCATCCCACCAGGCACAGCAGGGCAGGGCAGGCTGTGATGGGAGTGCTCCTATGACATCCGGCCAGGTGCATGGAAACCTGAGGCTAAGAGCCAGCAAGGGGAAGAAGCATTTCACATGTGTTTGGATAACAAGCTTGACTCAAGGCAGAGAAGCAGGGTATGGGGAGCTTAACAAGAAAAACATCAGGAAAGCCATCCCTGTGGTCCTTCTCTGTGGTCTGAAATGTTTAGTTCATCATGAATCTAAGGATGTGGTTCTTCTGGGCACTCTGAGAATGCATGAAGCCATCTCTGATTCTCCAGTGATTTCTGGAGCCCTGTTACTGTTCAGTGGGTACAGCTCAGTGACACTGAATACCTTGTGATGCACAGGACAGGTGTGCATTCAGCAGAATAACAAACATAAGCTGTCACATCAGAAAACCCCAAATTCTCAGGGGCTTCAGCCAATACACAGTTATTTCCTGCTTTCAGGAATCCCATGAGAGTTTGAGGGCTCCTTCATCCTGGCTCCCAGGCCCCTCTGGATCACATGCCCAGAACACATGCCCACAGATCATTTCTGCCTCCAGTCCCAGGGCCGGAAGCAGTCACATGCCCACAGCGTGCCTGCCAGGGAAGAGGGAGACTCAGGGGGCACAGGAAGTTTCAGGGAGCCCACTTATGCTGATGTCTCCACAGAAGGGTTGTTCACATCCCTCCAGATATCCACTCTCTTGCCTGAGACCCAAAGCCTGGAAAAGCCTTCCAATCACCCGTGGGCTAAAACTGTACCATACTTCATGTGGAAACACAAGTTAATTCTAGCCCAGTTTTAACAAACACCGAAGTAGGAATTGGAAAACCAGGTAACTTGAGGAGAGATGACACTGTGTTTTGAAACTTTCTCAGGAGCTGGTCACCAGCTTGGAAAACTATGGCACCCGTGAGAAACCTGCTAATATTTGCTTTGTGAATAAACACTCAGCTTTTGTCTTTTTCTGTGTGTCCATGGGTAATGCTGCACATGGGTGCAAGAAACTGATTCCTTAGGCCTAAACAGTTCTGGTTTGAAATACAGACAACTGTTATTTATCTTTGTATTATCGTTACGGGCATAGCTTTTGAAAAACTGCACATATGGGTAGATATATCATCTATTGATTTCATTTCAGGATAGAGATATGGGCACTGTGCTGTATTCATATTAAAGGGGTGCACAGGTCTCATGAGCTTGAGAACCACTGTTTCAGAAGGATTAACTCGGTGCTCCGTGATGACCTAGATGGGTGCAATGGGGGATGGTGGAGGAAGGTCCAAGAGGGAGGGGATATGTGTATACATATAGCTGATTCACTTCCTTGTACAGTAGAAACTAACACAACATTGCCAAGCAATTACACTCTAGTGAACAACTTTTTTTTTAATTTAAAGATGCTTTGGGCCTAATTTAATGCCTGTATGAGGGAGGAACCTGACAGGATAAATATGAAATCAGGGGAAAATGCACATTTAAAGAAGTCTGCAAGGGTAGAGGCAGGAAAGCCCCTCAGAGAAGAAACTCTGTAGTCAGCCCAGTCCAGGAGTGACTGAAGGGCTTACTTGGTGGCTTAGATGGTAAAGAATCTGCCTGCAATGCAGGAGACCCAGGTTCAATTCCTGGGTTGGGTAGATTCTCTGAGAAGGGAACAGCAACCCACTCCAGGATTCTTGCCTGCAGAATTCCTTGGACAGAAGATCCTGAAGGGCTGCAGTCCATGGGGTCTCAAAGAGTCGGACGTGACTAAGCGACCTAGAATTCAAAATATGAAGCAGTGGCCAGAACAAGGACATCAAGGGTCTGGGCAGAGGTAAAAAGTAACCTGGATCCCGTGACTGATGCTGCTGTACTTAAAGCTCAGAAATGTTCCTCAGGGCCTAACCCAGGGCAGGGTCACTTCTGGTCCAGAGATGGAGCTAAGGGGCCCATTTATCCCTTATCTTAGAGCCCACACCAGAAGCTGCAGGCAAAGGGGTGCTGAAAGAGCACAGAATGTGTAGACAGAAGCTCCAGAAACTGTCCCCAGGACCCTAAAGGGCCTCTGAGCCCAAGATGCAGTGTTCCTGATGCCAGTTATCCATGCAATGTGACCCTCCTGAATAATACCCGATACCCAGCATGTTAGGAAAACACTGATTGTACTCAGAGAACTCAGTTAAGTAGGCAGGAAACAGAATTACATATTTTAGAAAGATTTCCATGCAAATGTTTAAATGCAGTTTTGGCTTTAAAGTAAGTTTATATCATCTAGAACATTTAGTTCCTGGCTGATGCTGGATGCACATTTTCATCTTTGGTTTCACTATTAAAATAACAGAAGCTGGGCTGAGGACACCAGGTCTCCATGCTTCAGTCCGAGTGTGACCAGAGCAAGCTCCTAAGAAGGTGGACCAGAGATGCTGAACCTGCCCCGACCCTCGGAATGTAGGTCTGGGGGTGGCTGTGATGCAGCGGAGGAATGATTCTCCAGTCGAGCATGGTGGCTCCTTGGCCATGTCCCCCTGGATCTCCTCATCCAACAGTTGCCCCTGCAGCTTCTTTCAGGGCAGCCAGCAGGTGATGGCATCCCCAGGGTGCAGGGCACAAGTGCCCTGAGTTTCACTCCCCGTGTCACAGTGGAGCTGCCTGGCTGTGCAGGAATATGACAGCCCAGCCCCTTTCCCCAGGAGAGGATCCATCCCTTCGGGGTCAGACTGAGCCTGAGACTCTGCCCAGAATTGCAAGCATTCTGCCTTCATCCTGCTTCCCCCCAACCCCCTCGATCCTCAGGGACTCTTCCCTAATGCATAGTGTCTGACACTAACCAATCACTGCCTAGTGTCTGCTCTGGGGGAACCCTGACTTCAGACAGGAGGCGAGCAGATGATTACCTGCAGGAGTAGAATCCCCGGTTTCATTCAAAGCACAGGTTCATCTGTTTTGCTTCATTTTATCTAAGCAACCCCCAAAGAACAGTCTTAATCCCAGCGTCCTGTCTTTTTACCTTGAAACCTGGGATGTGGCAGCTGGTGGAGGATGCAGAGGTCTGGAGCCTGGAGGCCCTTCTGTGTCTGAGACCATCTGCCAGTCTGGACCAGAGGCAGATTCACACGGCAGGTGTCCTGACTCCAAAGTGAGTGAAGTGAAGTCGCTCAGTCATGTCTGACTCTTTTTGACCCCTTGGACTGTAGCCTACCAGGCTCCTCCATCCATGGGATTTTCCAGGCAAGAGTACTGGAGTGGGTTGCCACTTCCTTCTCCAGAGGATCTTCCCGACCCGGGGATTGAACCCAGGTCTCCCGCATTGTTGGCAGACACTGCCCTGCCTGGATCTGATGGGTGTGCCAGTCTGACTTTCAGTTTGAAAATTCTAGGGTCTCTCAACTTGTCTGATCAGGTAACCCTACAGATAACAGTGATAGATATGTGTATGTGTCTAGATATGTATTTACACATCATGTACATATGTGCATAGGTACACTTCACTAATGTTAACATTTTATCTATGTTTAAAACATGCTGGAATAGGTGATGACTATGACATGAAGAACACTTTAAAACATTTAATTTATTTACCAGCAGTACAACATCTTTTAGTAATGATGATAATATTTTAATGAGAGCAATAGAATCAAGTATGCTTCAGAAATTTTGAAAGAAAAATTTAACCTTCTGTAATATAGCAATTTGAGAGCATATTTTATATTGATTTATTTTTATATTTAGTTTCAAAGGCTGTCAGAGCAGACAAAAATATCTTACATGTGTAAAACATTGCTTATATACTCTAAATCTTAAAATCCATGTTTGATCTTTCCTACTTTTAAGTTACCCTCCTTCATATTGATTTTAATGAATAACTTCGTAACACATGAAGTCTTTTCATTTGGAAGTTTCTTTTTTTTAATCTGAATAATGTGTAGGTAAGAGTGACATTGAGGTAACACACTTCCTTCATTCTTAACAACAAAATTATGTGGCAAAGCAGTTTTTCCAATATTCATCTCACAGTGCCTCTCTGTATGATGAGTGCTCTTCAAGAGACGTATTTACAAACCGGAAATGGATTCACAAGCTTAGAGAACAAACTTACAGTTACCGGAGGGGAGGGATAAATTGGGAGCTTGGAATTGACATATACATACAGCTATATTTAAAATAGACAACCAACAAGGACCTATTGGAGAGCACAGGGAACTTTGCTCAGTCTTCTGTAACAACCTAAGTGGGAAGAGAAATTGAAAATAGATACATGTACATGTATAACCGAATCACTTTGCTCTACGCCTGAAACTAACATGACGTTGTTAGTCAACTACACTCCAATATAAAATAAATCTTTAAAAATGGAGTAAGTAGCTTCTTTGTGGAGAAGGCAATGGCAACCCACTCCAGTACTCTTGCCTGGAAAATCCCATGGACAGAGGAGCCTGGTAGGCTGCAGTCCATGGGGTCACGAAGAGTGACTGAGCAACTTCACTTTCACTTTTCACTGAAGGAAATGGCAACCCACTCCAGTGTTCTTGCCTGGAGAATCCCAGGGACAGGGGAGCCTGGTGGGCAGCCGTCTATGGAGTCACACAGAGTCGGACACAACTGAAGTGTCTTAGCAGCAGCAGCTTCTTCGTGACTCATCATCAGAAAACTGGCTCCACCTGAAGAGGTGGGTAAAGTATGTTGAATCTTTTCCTGGAGCACACGCTGACAGCCAGGTGACCGTCAGGCTGTTCCTTTTAGTGACAGAAGCCCGTCAGTGCCGGAAGCTGGTGGGACGGCCGGGCTTCATCTGCCGCAGGGGCTGTGGGGACAGAAGGCCCACAAGCCCTCTGGGCACGGGGTAGGCTGGGAGTGCCCCCTCCCATCTTGAGCTAGGGAGAGGAGCCGTGGTTGGATGAGAGACTGCAGGTGTGTTAGTTAGGGATGAATGTTCTTGTGGGCTTCCCAGGTGGCGCAAGTGCTGAAGTACCCGCCTGCCAATGCAGGAGACCCGGGTTTGATCCCTGCGTAGGGAAGATCCCCTGTAGGAGGGCATGGCAACCCACCCCAGTATTCTTGCCTGGAGAATCCCATGGACAGAAGAGCCTGGCGGGCCAGTCAGATACGCCTGAAGCGACTTAGCACACGCATGCACGCATGAACTTTCTTGTACCTAAAAACGAGCCTGAGGCAGTAACTGAAAGTAACAGGAAACTCATGGAAAGTTTCTCTGAATGTTAGTCCAGGAATAAGAAGGGAATCTGACCAAGTGTGCTCGGAGGTGGAAGTTAGAGGAAAGTGAAGCAGTTTCCTCCTGGGGCCCACAGCTTCCACCTGTCAGCTAAACCATCCACAATCTTCAGTTCTGTTGAATAATTATGCCAAGAGCTTTTTCTTCACAGTTAGACTTCAGGACAAAACCCCAGTGGTGCAGATCCCATAGTTTGAACACTAGACCCTTAGAAGCACTGTCTCTGAAGTCCTGGGAAAACCAAGAACCTTGTAAAACATTAGGCTTCCCTGGTGGCTCAGCTGGTAAAGAATCTGCCTGCAATGTGGGAGACCCGGGTTCGATCCCTGGGTTAGGAAGATCCCCTAGAGAAGGGAACGGCTTCCATCAGAATCACAGTGGCCGCCTAGTCATGCTGCCCCCTGACCTCACCATCAGCAGCCCTGTCGTGAGCTGTGTGTGTTTCACAGGCTGTTTGGGGCTGTCTCTCCCATGACTCCACCCTGCTCCCTGTCCCTTTCACCCTGTCCTCTGCCCCCTGTCCCTTGCCTCCTTTCCCCCATCCCCTGTCCCTTGCCCCGTCCCCCCCTGTCCCTTGCCCCTGTCCCGTCCCCTGTCCCCTATCCCATGTCCCCTGTCCCTTGCCCCCTGTCCCCGCCCCTGTCCCTTGCCTCCTGTCCCCTGTCCCCTGCCTCCTGTCCCCCATCCCCTGTCTCTTGCCCCCCATCCCCTGTCCCCTGTCCCCTGCCTCCTGTCCCTTTCCCCCTGTCCCTTGCCCCCTGTCCCCTGCCCCCTGCCCCCTGCCCCTACGCCCTGGCTCCCAGGAGGCACTCCCCTCTGGTCAGGAGAGCAGCACAAACACCAGGTCTCCGTCCTGGCCCCTGTGGTTTCACATTCTTCACAGACCAACAAACACGGACCCAAATGGAGTCCTCACGTCACTTTTTCAGACTGTTTCCTCGCTGAAGTTGGTGCTTTGTCTATTTCTAACTTAGCCTGAGGAGTTTAGATTTCATTTTGGAACACATTCCCAAGCAATTTAAACACTTACACATGATAGCTTTTTTTCTCTGAAGCACTGTAAACACCGAGCAGATTGAGAAAGAAATGCCCCAACACCTGAAGGCAAGGATCCCAGTAAGACAGGGCCAGCAGGCGAGCACTTCATGGAGGAACCTGTGATCGCTGGTGTTTGGCAGCCACTCGGGGCTCCGCGGTCTTGGGGCTGGATCCTCGTCTAGGGCTACCTCGCTGGGACCCTTTATACTCTAATCTCAAGGAGTCTCGATTGACTGAATTCTGCCTGTTTCAGCTCCACTGAAAAGCAGGTTCCTGGTCCTGTTGCTCCCTCCCGCCTCCCCTACCCCATCCCCACCCCCACCCTGGACTGCCCCGTTGCTATTTGCACCATCACTGTGATTGGAAAGCGACAGGCTGGTCGACCCTTTTCCTTGAAAGGAACCTCCTTCCACATGCAGCCACTTAGTGACGACATCAAGCGTTTCCTCCACCGTCGTCCCGGGGCCCCTCCTGCTCCCTGTGCTGCCACAGACGGACACACGGACACGCAAACCCCTGCGCCCCGCCCCCAACACACTCACTCTCTGCTGACTGAGGTGTTGAGGCACATTCTGAGATTTCAACCCAAACCCCTCTCATCTTCTATCTTTCTTGACACCTCCCCTGAATATCTGCCTCTCCTCCTAGGACAATGACACTCAGGTGTCACCTCGGATGTCCCCTGGTGACACCTGGTCCTGGGGTCCTGCCCTCCTGCACGCCCCTCAGCTCTGGACAGAGCCTCAGGAGTTCTGTAACATCCATCAGGGACTTTGGGGGTGGAGAAAATGTCCCCATGGACACTCATATCTTTGCACAGTCTGGTCCCCTCCTCTCTGTTTCCATGGATACCCTGGGGAGCAAAAGCACTGATGTCTAATTGGACGTAACATGTACAGTGCTGGTCACATGTGGTACCTTGATTAATCATCAAATTAACCCTGTAAAATGTGTGACACTTAGATAAGAACATGAAGGCTTTGACTTGCCCAAAGTCACGGCTGGCGAGGAGTTGAGTCAGGTCCCCATGCCAGAGCTGCTTGGCCCCACCACCTATGTCAGCCCAAGTGTTTCTGATGTTTTCCTTCCCTGACCCTATACCTGGTTGGTAGTATCTATTGAAAAGAAATATTAGCAGGATAAAAATGCAGCCACTAGGGCGGTATTTCCAAAGGCCCTGTCCAGGCTGATGGATGTTCTATGGACTCCAGCTAGGCTTCCAAAATATTGTTCTATGCACCAGAGGAATGCTTACTGTGGACATCAACTGATGGATTCCCTGTTGCAGCCATCAGCCTCTGGCCTTTGCTGTTCATACCCTGCTACTGTTCAGTTAAGGGCAGGTGCAGGACTCCTGGCCCCAGTCGGGGCAGGCTAGGATGGCAAGGAGCCAGTGTCCCGGGAGCAGCCATCAGTCCATGACTTAGTGGATAAAGATGCTTCTCCTGACCTTCAGCTAGGGTGGCATGGAAGCCCACACTATCTCCCAGGGCCCCACTCAGTGTGGACGCATCTCATCCTGGTCCCTTACCCGGTCTGTCAGTGCCTCCTAGCTCACAGCCTGCACTCGCATCCCATTCTATCAGCATCTGCTTGCAGCCCCAGCCTGGGGCAGCAGCTCCCAACAGGATAGTGCCCCGCGCTGTTAGAGCAGAAGGGATGGAGCACAACAGCTTTACTAGTCCTTGCGGGCATCTGGGGGTCAGCTTGATAGAACAAGCTGCATGCCATTCAGTGACAAGAAATGACCTGGGATGTGGAAGGACATGCATGAATTTCATGAGAACCAGAGTGTCCACCAGGGTAGATGAGAGTGTCCAGGTCTCACACAGAGGGACCCTCTCAGCCCCTCTCTCTCCCTCTTGTCTATCTCTCTGTCCATCTCTCCATCTCTCTCCCTGTCAGTTGAGGCAGGATTTGTGAGTTCACTCATATGCCTTTTTTCTTGCAGGGATTATTGTGCATTTACATTCTGTATTTCCCTCTCCCCTGAAAGAACGATATTAGATTATGGTGATGATAGTGTGCTTCTAATAAAGGAAGACAGATTAGACAGTTTTCACATGAGCAGAAGCCGCTGTGATTGGCCACCTTCCTCTTCCCCTGGCTCATGTTTTCTGTCTCCTTGAGCCATCTGCAACGACAAGGTTCTGAGGTTGCTCAAGCGAGCACCTGGTGCCCCTTGTAAAACCCAGTGAGGATAATCCTAGTTTGCTAAATTCTACTAATCTAAACACGTGCTTTTGGCACAATTTGGTATCTGGTACATTGAGATCCATTCTCCCTCATGTGGGCACCGCTATAATCACTTTTGATGCAGGTCCGTGAAGCCTGATTCTTCTGTGTATTCCTAGTGGTTTTGTTTCATGTTTATGAATCCTTGATCTGAATCAAATTCATCCTGAGGTTGAAATATTTTAATTATTTAGAAAGATAGTGTGATTCGTGCTCAGTCACTTCAGTCATGTCCAATTCTTTGCAACCCCATGCACTGTAGCCCACCAGGCTCCTCTGTCCATGGGATTCTCCAGGCAAGAATACAGGAGTGAGTTGTCATGCCCTTCTCCAGAAGATCTTCCCACCCCAGCGATTGAACCCAAGTCTCCCGCATTGCAGGCAGATTCTTTACTGCTGAGCCACCAGGGAAGCTCAATGTGATTCATGAGTTACTTAAACAACTCTTACCAGTGAGCATTATTCAAACAGAAAGTTATAAAGTCAGTTCTTTGGCCAGAATCTTTTGGCAGAAGGAGAAATTTCAACCAGAGAAAACAGCTAGTGACAAAGCAAAATTTCAGCAATGGAACTGCCACCTCATCCCTCGCATGAATGTGACCTGGAGAAAATCATGTCCTGTTTCTGGAGAAAAGAGAATATGGGAAAATTCTCAGGAAAGCTCCACTGTAAATTCTTATGTATTAAAGTTCTTTAAACTCAACTGAGTCTCTTTGGGAAATCCTCAATATCTTCCTGACTTCTTTCATGGCACTTACAATCCCCCCAGTAAAGACAAGTTTGCTTACCATGATGTGCAGGGTCTGTGTTTTTGGCCAAGCCTGTGCAAGGCCTTGTGGCTC
The DNA here is from genome assembly GCF_032405125.1 of Capricornis sumatraensis. Taxonomy (NCBI): domain Eukaryota; kingdom Metazoa; phylum Chordata; class Mammalia; order Artiodactyla; family Bovidae; genus Capricornis; species Capricornis sumatraensis. The sequence continues at coordinate 45,321,944 of NC_091083.1, forward strand.
AGCTGGTAAAGAATCCGTCTGCAATGCAGGAGACGTGGGGTTGATCCCTGGGTTGGGAAGATCCCCTGAAGAAGGGAATGACTACTCATTCCAGTATTCTGGCCAGGAGAATTCCATGGACTGTATAGTCTTTGGTGTCACAAAGAGTCGGACACAACTGAGCGACTCTCACTTTCCCATGTGAGACCCAGGAGGTGGCTACCCCCATGTCCGGACCCAGCCAAGGCACAGGGGCTAGTCCTGATTTACTCTTACTTCTAGAGAGAGAGAGTCAGACACGACTGAGCGACTTCACTTTCACTTTTCACTTTCATGCACTGGAGAAGGAAATGGCAACCCACTCCAATATTCTTGCCTTGAGAATCCCAGGGACGGGGGAGCCTGGCGGGCTGCCGTCTATGGGGTCGCACAGAGTTGGATACGACTGAAGTGACTTAGCAGCAGCAGCAGCAGCAGCTAGAGGGCTTGGCCATTGTCTTGTTGCCAAGGCAATGCAGGAGGGGTGCTGGCCTTGGTACTGAACACTACAGGACATGGATCAGGGGTTGGACATATGCATTCCTAACTTTGTCTTTCTGTTTTGAGCCTCCTTTGGGGGTTGGATTGCAAAAGAATGTGCACTCTACAACCTTTGGTTTTAGCAAATGCCAAGAATGGTCTTTTCCCATTAGAGGCAGTGTGCTTAGAGTAAGAAGGACTGCAACAGGGCATTTGATTGCTCTGACTTGGAAGTCTGTGGCTTAGGTCTGGGCCCAGAACCACAGCTTCAAGGACAATAGGTGGAAAGTCTTCATCCATCCCACCTCTGACAGATGGTAGAGGAGACTGGCTTTAGGGATCTTTGTGCTGGACAGGGCCACTCATCACTCAGAGCAGGGGAAATGAACTCAGTGTTAAAACAGCACTGTGAGTTCTCCTCTGCCATGGGTCCACTCAACCCAGCAATTGGGGGCTGGCAGATAGAGACATCTCTCACCTTCAGAATGAGGTGATGTTTCTCACCTCTTTCCCAAGGACATGACCTCTGCATTGCTTCACCAGCATCTTGCCTGGCATCATCACCAGACATCACCTGTCGGGTCCTAGCCTCTCTACCTGGTGGAATAGGAGGCGGGGCTCTGGGCTGCAGGAAGAGCTCTGTGGTCTTTAAGGTGAAACCCATCTTTCTGGGTCTGTGTTTTTCTTTTGGAAAATGAACAGCCCAACTGAAACTCTTCCGAGCCATGGTTCTCTCAGCTCTGCACAGAAGAGGGGAAACCCCTCTATGCAATGTTGCAAATATTTTAATCTGACAAATTCACCATGTGAACAAATGAGAAGTTAATTCATAAACACAGAGCAGGCCTGAAACTGGTTAGGATTGGGAAATGTTTCAAAGCAGGGATTCCAGTCCCTTACACCAGCCAACAAAAATTCTCAATGTTTTAAAATCCTCCAGGTGGTCTTGTTTTGAACCATGTAGCTTCCTGGTGAAATGCCAGGATGGATCAGTTGTAAAATGTATTCAAAGAAACTAAAGAAATTACCTTTCTATGTCATTATTGATTATAAAGTAAATTTTGAGGATCATGTTTCAAAATCATTGATTTTAGTTTTAGTACAATTGATCTGAGGTCATCCTGTTTGACAACATAAGAAAGAAAAATTAGTGGCTAATTAATATCACTCTTTATGACAATAAAATTTCTCAAGAACTTAAAGAAGACTCTCTTGTCTATTCTCCCCAGTAGGAATACACTCGGCCATGTCATTGAATAGGAGCATCAAATACTTAGAATATATATGTATGTGTATATAACAAACTTTACATATATGTGAGAAGAGACAATAGGTGTCTTTTGTAGGTCATTTTATTTTTTCTACATGCTGTTTTTTATTGGAGTATAGTTGATTTACAGTGTTGTGCTAATTACTGCTCTGCGGAAAAATGATGCTGTTCTATATATATATTTGTAGCTGTTGTTCAGTCGCTCAGTTGTGTCCAACTCTTTGTGACCCCATAGACTACAGCACACCAGGCTTCCCTGTCCTACACCATCTCCTAGAGTTTGCCCAAGTTCATGTCCATTGAATCAGTGATGCCATCCAACCATCTCATCCTCTGTTGTCCCCTTCTCCTCCTGCCTTCAATCTTTCCCAGCATCAGGGTCTTTTCAAATGAGTCAGTTCTTCACATCAGGTGGCCAAAGTATTGGAGTTTCAGCTTCAGCATCAGTCCTTCCAATGAATATTCAGCATTGATTTCCTTTAGGATGGATTTGTTGGATCTCCTATAGCAGTGACTTTTTGGATCTTTGTTGGCAAAATGATATCTCTGCTTTTTAACACACTATCTATGTTTGTTAGAGCTTTCCTGCCAAGAAGAAATCATCTAATTTCATGTGGCTGTCACCATCTGCAGTGATTTAAGAACTCAAAAAGAGGAAATCAGTCACCATTTCCATTGTTTCTCCATCTATTTGCCATGAAGCGATGTGGCCCGGTTTGCAGGGCACTTTTCTGGGATCCACTAAGAACAATGCCATGATCTTAGTTTTTCTAATATTTAGTTTTAAGCTGACTGTTTCACTCTCCTCCGTCACCGTCATCAAGAGGTTCTTTAGTTCCTCTTCACTTTCTGCCATTAGCTTGGTATGTGGTATATATATATATATATATATATATATATATACACACACATGCTTCCCTAGTGGCTCAGATGGTAAAGAACCTGCCCATGATGTGGGAGACCTGGGTTTAATCCCTGGGTTGGGAAGATTCCCTAGAGGAGGGCATGGCAACCCACTCTAGTATTCTTGCCTGGAGAATCCCATGGACAGGGGAGCCTGGCGGGGTCCTGGCAGGGTGCAGTCCATGAGGTCACAAAGAGTTGGACACGGCTGAGCAACTAAGCACAGGATGTATATGTGTATATAGATAGATAGATACACATTTTTTCCATTTTGATTTATTAGAGGATTCCAATAGTCATGTATGGATGTGAGAGTTGGACTGTGAAGAAGGCAGAGCACCGAAGAATCGATGCTTTTAAACTGTGGTGTTGGAGAAGACTCTTGACAGTCCCTTGGACTGCAAGGAGATCCAACCAGTCCATTCTGAAGGAGATCAGTCCTGGGATTTCTTTGGAAGGAATGATGCTAAAGCTGAAACTCCAGTACTTTAGCCACCTCATGTGAAGAGTTGACTCATTGGAAAAGACTTTGATGTTGGGAGGGATTGGGGGCAGGAGGAGAAGGGGACGACAGAGGATGAGATGGCTGGATGGCATCACGGACTCGATGGACGTGAATCTGAGTGAACTCCAGGAGTTGGTGATGGACAGGGAGGCCTGGCATGCTGCAATTCATGGGGTCACAAAGAGTCGGACACAACTGAGCGACTGAACTGAACTGACTGAACATCAGTATCTGTGCCATGGAGTAGGACCTTGCTGCTTATCTGTTCCATGTGGATGGATATCCAAAGCCTACATGTGCTAACTCCAATTTCCTACCCCAGCCTTCACCCCCTCCTCCTCGACAGCCGCCAGTCTGTCCTCCACATCTGTGGTTCTGATTCTGTCTCATAGGTAGACCAGGGATGCAGGCACACAGCTGCATGGTTTGTGTGAGTTTGTTGGTGTGAGCCGTTGTCAGAGGAGAGGGAGGCAAGGAGGCTAAAGCCCACAGATGCAACATATTTTCTTTTAAATGAGGTCTTCAACAATTTTCAATCTTGGGTCAGGAAACAGAGGCCATGCTCATTTCTCTAAGGGAATGTCATTAACATTTTAGGTGAATATTAATTTAATTTTCTCTATGATTTTTTTAAGTTACATTTGTCCAGAGAAATATTTTGAGACTGATGGCAGGTGGAATTCAATCAACCAGATAGCAGGTTATTAAAATTCTGAGAAAAGTTTGGAATCAGCCAGCAAGAATGGGACTCAAAGTTGCATGGAGCCCCTAGACCCCATGGAGACAAAACCTGTCGAGCCTCTGCATCACACGGGTTTTCCTCGCCAGTGTTTCCAGGGCAGCCTCGTCATGACTGGTCTGAACAGTAGGAAGAAACTGGCTTATGAAAGTGTTAGCTGCAACCAAGATGGCTGTGAGGGCTGCAGCTTTGGGAAACCAAGCTGGCTCTCAGAACGCTGGGTGAAGACAACAGGCAGAACCCAAGTAGAGAGAAATGGCAGATCATAGTGAGCTCGTTATGGGGGCTGCCCTTGGGGGAGAAGAGTGGGTCCCATAAAAGTGCCCTGCAAACCGGGCCACAGCTATGCTGGAAGGAAGAGAGAGACGTGTGTTTGCAGCAGGTTACACCATCACGGAAGCCACCCTAGGTTATGCCAATGGTGGATCTGATGGGGGAGACCAAGCGTTCTACCCCAACCCCTCCCCACTGCCTTTGCTGCAGATGGGGTTTGCAGGTGGATGGACTCTGGGATGGACCCTGAGCGTTGGCTACTATGGAAAAGCTGGAAGAGAGACCAGCTGGGCAGGGCAGAAGTGCGCTGGTGACGTGGGCTGACCCCATGGGGGCCCCGGAGCCAGAAAGGCCTTCAGTCCTTCAGGGTCATGTGGGGTCAAGCCTGAGCAACCAGGCTCTCATCATCAGCTGTGGCCCCAGGCTGGCCGGGCCCTCCCTGAAGGGCGGCCCCAGAAGGCCATCGGCCGCTGGCACTCCTGGCAGCAGGTCCCGGCCTTCACAGACCGACATCTGGGGGTCCTGCAAGCCCAGCAAGGCATTCAAACCCCTCCCCTCTCGCAGCTGAACCGAGTCGTCCACTCCAAATGCTACCTCTTCTGCAGCCCCTGACATTGCTCTGCACTTGCCCCTGAGTTTTTCCCTGGATGTAAGTTTGTCTGTTTACTGAGGTCCTTTCCTTGGCTGGGGTTGGGGGACACTGTTTATATTTTTCCATCTCCCCCTCATTGGGCTTCTCACGCCTTGGAGAACCAGGCTGTGCAGGTCCATCCAGTACCATGGCCCAGTGGTAACACACGTACCCATGAATCTGCTTCTTTCTTTTTAAACAGTATGTTTTTAATTGAAGTATAGTTGATATACAATGCTGTATTAATTTCTACTGTACAGCAGAGTGATTCAGTTATATACACACACACACACACACTCACACACATATATACACCATTCTTTTTTTCTTAATATTCTTTTCCATCTTTGCTAAGTCCCCACCTTTATGACCAGTGTAGCCCCAGGTACACATGTGAAGCTGGCGCATCACTATGGCTGACCAAAGGGGCAGGTGACGGATCTGCAAACGTGGACCCCCAGGAGCAGGCGACCTGGCTCCTCAGAGAGAAGAGAGGCCTGCAGAAATAATGATGGCTTCTTTCTGTGATTCCTGCTCTAGAGAATATATTATCATTATCTATGAAATGCCTGCATAACAGGGAGGAAGACTTGATTAATAAGTCACATGAAATGAAAACAATGAACCTCAGCAAGGCCTTTCTTTGGGTTGGAGGAAGAAAAAGCACTCAGAGTCATCTAGGCCGTGAGCATTGTCAGCCCAAGGTCCCATCAGGTCGCGCTCAGACAGGTGAGAGGCTGCTAGGCGGAGCTTTCAACAGGCTCTCAGGCAGAGAGGTATCTCTTTCCAGGGCTCGGGGAAGGACTCGCATCAGGACTCCTGCCTGATGCTTCTTCCTCTCAATTGAAAGGGATTGCAGCGCATACTTGGTAATTTTCCCCAGAGACTTCAGGTCTGAGAATATTCCTGCTCTTGGTAAGTTAAGGTATTCCTATTAAGCAGGACAAGGAGTAACACCACTTCCATGTCCAAGATCACCTGTTTCCCTCGCTATTTCATCTCTCCATCCAGAGCATTGTGTCTAGCTTCCTCTGCACTGGCGTTAGGACCTGGGCTGCATGGTGCTTGAATCCTGGCCAGTTGTGTGCACCAGGGTGCTTGGCAACTAGTGTCCTTTTCCAGCTTCGCCTCCGCTGCACATGCCCAGGGCTCCTGACACTTGGCCCAAAGCGCCCGCTATAAAAACAACCTTCCCTCAGCCAAGGGACCTGCTCGACTTGATTTGTAGGTGAAACATACACATTTCTTCATCCTGTTGACCCTGCCTCTACCTCCCTCGACTACCAAATGTGCACGTTTGTACTCGCAAAACTTCGTTGCCCATACCAAGAGACGTGGCTCACCCTGGGGGACGCCAGGCACTGCTGTGTGCTCTCCTGACCCACGGGTGAGGCTGGGAAGACCTTGGACATTGCGCACACTCTGCATCTAGGGATGAGCAAGGCTTCTGTGGGTGCAGCCTGTGTGCTCACATGCTTAATCACTTCTGACTCTGTGCGACCCCATGGACTGCAACCCATCAGGCTCCTCTGTCCAAGGGATTCTTGCGACAAGAATACTGGAGTGGGTTGCCATGCCCTCCTCCAGGGGCAGGGCGCAACATTGCCTCCCCCCCAAAACCAGTGACTTGATCCTCTCTGTCCATCTACCTGGTACTCCTTCCTGGCCTTCCCAGGCCCTGACCACAAGGTATTAGATAAATCAACACAAGAAGCACAGAGTTTCAGAAATTGCTAACTGTGGCCCATCCAATTATAGGAAACTCACTGTTGTCTGGCATCTATTAAGGAGAGGTTTCTATTAATGAAGTCTTCTGCTTAGCAACCAAGCAAAGGTAATGGATGTTTAAATGATAACCCTGAGGACGGTGAAACTCTGAAGTGCCTTCTGAATTATCAAAGAGAGATTAATATTCCTGAAATGTCCCTGCAATTCATTTTTTATAGAACAGCACAAAGGCGAGGATAAAGATAAATGGAAAGAATTCTTACGAAACAAAGATTAGGTTAATCACGAGAGTCGAGGCTTTAGAATGGGAGGACTTTAGAAAGAATTTAATGTAATTTTACAGAAAAGGAAAGTGAGGTTCATGACCGGCACGGTTTTTTAGAAAATAGGTCAAGTTTTGAACCTCTGGTTTCCAGCCCCTTCTTTAAGGGGATCCACGAGCGTCACCTCATCCACCCTTCACAGCAGACTTCGGGGGAGCACACTGCCCTGCTCTTAGCTCCCCTTCCCCTTTGCTGTCTCTCTTTTGGTGTCTCCCCCTCCTCTTGGATAGAAAAGCCACCCGGTGCATCCATCACCATCAGCGTATTTACGACACAGAGCATCAGTGACATGGTGTTAAAGGGTGCAGACTCAGGGCCACTCTCTCCAGCAGCCTTGACTTTGGGTGAATTGATTAGCCTCTCTGAGTCTCAGAAGGTGGTCGGAAGTAACCAATTCCATGGACTGTATAGTCCATGGAATACTGGACTAGAATACTGGAGTGGGTAGCCTTTCCCTTCTCCAGGGGATCTTCCCAACCCAGGGATCAAACCCAGGTCTCCCACATTGCAGGCAGATTCTTTACCAGCTGAGACACAGGGAAGACCACAAATAACTTAATCTTTTTTAATGATTAGAGCAGCTTGACTAGAGAATGTTCTATATTAGTGTTTGTTCAGGAAATACATCCCGCTGCCGAATATTTTTCTTGCAAAACATTTTTCTGGCAAGGAATGACTTCACGCTGCGTCATAACTGCTGTGAGGTAAGTCCTGTGAGGGAGAGTGTGGGGTCAGGGTGCCTTGTGGGTACATCCCAACCACAGCACAAAAAAACCTCCATCTTCTGGGTCGAGGGGTGAGGGCCTTGATGATCATAGTTTAATAGTGGTTTTGCTGGAAAGAAGCAGAAATAGTGGAAAGATCACAACTGTGGGAAAGTATTAAAGTTTACTTTCCTGCCTGAGAACTCTTTAAGAGAAGCCAAACCATCGATACAATCAATATGTGATGGGATGAGCTGGAGGAACTGCTCTCAACTGTTTGTTATAGACAAACATGTCCTATTCGTAAACACAGTTCTCCGAATAAGAACATCTGCATTTTCCTTGGGTGTTTGTTTTCCTCGGGAATTTGGGTGTTTGAGGGCCACCTTGGGGATTTTCTTTATCCCAGAGACTGTGATGTGTCTGATGAGGTTAGAGGTGAAATGGAGCCTATTTTTGAGCAGATTATTGATATTTGGATTTATGACTTTTAAACGTTTTAGTACGTAGACTGAGTTTCTCCATTTATGCTCTGGCCTGGAACTCTGTAGGCATTCCAGGCACCCTGTGGTTTCAGCTGGGAGTAAGAACCTAGTCCATGGGTTTGGCAGGGACCCATCCATGCTCTGTGATAGGAAGCTTTTCTCTGGTATTTGGCCCTCAGCCCCGCTCCCTCTCCACCCCTAGTCCCGGTGGGTTTGGTGGTCACTTCTCTACTCTGACCACCAGCCTCCTCTCTCCCCTCTCCAGTGAATGCGGCTCAGCCCTCAGCATCCAGCTGAACCCCAGAAAGGAGCCTGCTGATCCAGAAGGAGGAAGTCTTTGGGAGGAAATTCACTGATACGATGACTCTGATATATTCTTATCCCTAAGCGACCCCTGGGATACTTCTCCCATCTTCATCTTAATAAAGCAGCCTTGAATTTTATAAAAACCTAAATACCTGTCATTCTGGGACCTGAGGGCAACTCCCGTGTAATTTGTTTGAGAAAAAAAAAAAAAACATGCTCAAACCAAACACACTCTGAAGACCCAGCCCTTTCCTTATCCATTCTTCACCAGCAGCAAGATGCTCTTTTAAGAATATGTGAACAGTTGTTTGCCCACTTGAAATCCTCTGCAGGTTCCCACTGTCCTTAGAGGAGATGCTCATCCCTTGCTGGTCTCCAAGGTCCAGGATCTGCTGGCCTCCTCTTCCCCTAGCCCTCTCACAAGCTCCAGCCAGTCCAACATCCCCTGTGCTGCACTCCAAGTTCCTGGCTGCTTCGGGTCTAGCTTTCCTGTGTCTGGAACATGTTTCCTGCAGGGATCATCCATGATGGGTCTCCTCTCCCTCTGGTCTCCAGGGAGATTCCTCATGCCGAGGGGCCAGTCTGAATTAGAACATTACCAGTCACTACTGTGCCAACCCTGCATCCTCAGCTGGTCCCGGCCTCATCCCAAATCACACTGGTCTAACCTTCATCTTTATAACCTTAGCACCTCTCCTAACCTTGGGGTATCAACCCGGAAATTCCTGAGCCTTCCCCTTTCCCGAAGGGGCTGATTCCTCTTCTACAGTCGGTGGCACTCATCCCATCAAGAGTCCTCCCAGTTCAATCCTGCACAGTTGGCTGGTCTCGGGTATGAGACCCAGCAGAGACCTGCCAAGTTTGGTGGGTGTCGGGTTCCCCAACACCTTCCTGTAAAGTCTGTTACTGCTGAGGACACATTTTTTTGTAGCTTTACTTGGCCCTCCTGTGCCCTTTGATTCTGAGTCTGGGTTAAACTGAACAATTAGAGGTTCCTGGAAATTGCTGCTTCTACAAAGACTGACTCAGGATTCAGGGCAGCCTGACTGTCTACTACGATGGGTCCTTTCACACCTTGACACAGACAGGAGGGGCTGGGACCCCTCCTTCTTTTATCACGAATATCTTAAAAATCTGGAATATTCTGTGGATGACCCTCCCAAAGATCATTTGGGTTTGCATGTCAGAAATATGGGCTTGTTATCAGTAGGAGAGTCTGCCATCCAACACATGACACAAAAGAGGCCAGATCCAGAGATTCCAAACTAGAACCAGAACTTTCCTCCCAAATCCAACTGGTCCTTGTCCACTGGCTCCAAAATGCAAGCTGATTTGGTTGCAGGTACATGTTCGGCCATGAATTCATTCTGGCAGGAAATAACATCTCTCAAAATTAGACCTTCAGGAGAGGCACTGTACAGTTCTTCCCTTTCTGGCACATGGAAATACATACCTTGAAAATTTTCTAGGCCATAAGAATCACATTCCCACTGCACGGAGTTTAATTGATGGTGCTGTGTGCAGATGAATAACGCAGAGAACAACTTTTTGAGGAAACAGTCTCTTTTCTGTGACACCCCGCCATCCTGAGGTCACTTGAAATCTCCACCCAGGAACAATCCCAGGTGGTCCAGTGGCTAAGATTCCGTGTGCAGGGAGACCGGGTTCAATCCCTGGTCAGGGAACTAGTTTCCACATGCTGCAACTAAAGGTCCGCATACTGCAACAAAGACTGGAGACCCGGTGTGCTGCAACTAAGACCCAGCACAGCCAAATAAGTAAATAAATAAAATAAATGTTAAAAATACTCCACCTAGAGCAGTCCCTCTCATGAAGGAACTGAGGCTTCCCCCCTTGTCTCCTGTTTCTAAAACCTATGAATCAGATCCCAGCTCTCAGAGCAAGTCCTTCTTTTCCCAAGAGGTTAACTTCAAATTATTGGTTGATGGTACACAAGCAGAGCCTGACTGAAAAGCCATTTTTGAAGAGCAATTTAAAAGCTACCCAGTCCAAGGATTCTAAGCCTCAGTGTGAACTGGGTTGGGCCATTAGGCTCTCTCTTCTGTGCTTGCCAAATTTCCCTCCCTGAGCTGTGCTTCTGTGCGCTGCCATCAGCTGTTTCCAAGGAGAACCCAGACTCAGACTCGGGCCTCCAAAACCAGACCCCACTGAGTCATCCTCCACCCTCCAGAGAAGATGGGCAGGAAGCAAAGGCTCAAAGACTCAGTGAGAAGACTCCTTCCACTGCCCCTGGGAAGGGCTGGTCCACACTCTGTTTTAGACATGGAGCATCACCCCTGCTTTGGTTGCCAGGAAGCTGCAAAGGGACACCAGCCCCAATTCTGCTTCCTCTCAACTGGCACTCACCTACATTTTGGTTTTGAAATGATTGCACATTTTGTGGCAAGTTATTTCAAGGCCTTGTAACTTGACGAGGATTCTTCATCATTCAAACCCTTGGTGAGGATAATTTTCAAACAGGGTAGAAAAATGATGACTGAGTTCCCTTTCAGCCTGGACATTTCACAAGGCAGTAACTGAAATGCCCTTCCCTTTCCATTGATCCTGCTGAAATAAGTGTGTCTTTAAGACAGGCCGTGACAGCTGATGGCTGCTCAAATGTTCTTCCTGATTTAGAACCGATAATCAGTAGGCTTGTTGGTTCACTGTTGCTGCATCAAACTGAGAAGTGAAGCCTGGTGACTCATCGAAAGGCACTGTCTGAGCGTGCGGGGTGAAATTCTGTGCTTTTGGTTAAGAAGACAAGCAACCCAAATCCCCTCTTAGATGGGGATACAGCCAGTTACTACCTCTGAAAAGTCATCTGTCCCATTCATTTCCATTGAATTTCTTCCTGCTTTTCCTCCCTCCACCTTTCCCAGCCCCTGTTTTAATTCTTAAATCTTTTTTTTTTTTTTAAGATTTTTTTTGATGGGGATCATTTTTAAAGTTTTCATTGAATTTGTTACATTACTGTTTCTGCCATTCACACTCTGGCCTTTTGGCCTTGAAGCATGTGGGATCCTATCTATCTCTGAGACCAGGGATTAAAACCACCCCCTCCTTGGAAAGCGAAGTCCCAACCACTGAACCACCAAGGAAGTCCCATAAATCAGTTTTTTAAATGAGCTGTCATTTAACAAGAATCTCCAGTTCAGACTGAAAATGTGGCATGGGGTGAAAGTGAGGTCAGGATTGACGGAATGCACCCCTATCAATTTACGCCTATCAGAAAGTGTCACCCGCCTGGAAGGGAACTGATCACTCATAGCAAGAATCCTCAAAGCACATGCAGGCCCCTAAGGACCTGAAGAAGCCCAGGTAATTGAGATAAAAGTGATTCCACCAGGACTGTAATGAAGATTCTGAGAAGTCTGCTCCCAGCCAGTGGGGGCTGAGCCTGGGGGTTCTTAGATCAGTGGGACGGGAGCAGCAGCCTGAGGGAACCAGTGTGTGGCGGTGGGGAAATACCTACTCCAGCCACAAAGGCAGCTCCCGTCCTGGGTCTCTACCCGTTGGAAATTATGCAAGAGGCCAGAGGGGCCATGAAGATGTCAGGGTGACAGGCAGTAAGTCACAAACCAGCCCTATGCCCAGTTTTCCCCCGGGAGGGAGAACACCTCTTCACCGTGAGCATCTGAGGACCTCATACCCATTACCTGCTTAAAGGTGTGCTGGGCATGTTTTCAGCCTCCAGTAAGAGCCAAATCGAATTCATGTTGTTCAATAAAGTAGAAAATATTTCTGAGACCATATTTCACAGGTTATAAGAAATAAAAGGGCAAGGGTATTTGCAGAGTGAGAGTGAAAGCTGCTCAGTCATGTCTGACTCTCTGTCACCCCATAGACTATATAGTCCATGGAGTTCTCCAGGCCAGAATACTGGAGTGGGTAGCCTGTCCCTTCTCCAGGTGATCTTCCCGACCCAGGGATAGAACCAGGATCTCCTGCATTGCAGGCGGATTCTTTACCAACTGAGCTATCAGGGAAGCCCACTTGCAGAGTAGAAGTGTTTTAGGAAAATCAGAGGTAGACAGCAAACTACCTGGCTGGTACCTCCCATCATAGGATCACCTTTAATGTTCCCAGTGGGAACCACCAGTGCCTACTGGTGCTACGAAAAGTCAGCAGGAAGACCTTTCCTTGCCCGGCCACTGACACTCCATTTCCTCTCCTCCTTCACGCCCCTCATTTAACTCCACTCCTGACCTGGACTCTGTCGTTGCCAGTGGTCTGGCTGCTGCCACTGGTTCTTTACTTTGACTCCCTTCTCCCCAGCCCCTGTGTTTGATTGATTCTTAGGTTCTCCTTTTATGAAATGAAAGTATTGAGAAAAAAAAGGATTTTAAAATGCACATCACCAATAACTTCTTTGATTCATTTTTATGACAGTGTTTTGTTCAATGATTTGTTGAATAATTTACCTCCTTGAGATACATCAACACACTTTCCTGGTGCCTCCAAGGTCCTTCCCAAAGGATTCAAATGCAGATTAGCATGAACTGTGGATGCTTCCATCCTGGCTGCAGGGTTACTGGGAAGAAACGAAGACACACATCCCAGTGCTGCTGAGTCAGGAGGTCTGGGGAATACAAGAGAAGAGTTTTAAGTTTATTCTTAGGTGTTGTGCAGTGGCGTTCATAAGGTAAACATAAACTCTGGGGAGTTCACAGATGAAAGTAGAACTTTTATGACAGAAAAAGGAAGGGGAAAAGAAAATTATGCGTAGAGTAACCACGTCAGTGTTGCTGTCAACTCCTTGCTACCTGCCAGCTCAGGTTATAATTTTAGTAATCACGACCACTTATCCCCGGGCTTCCCTGGTGGCTCAGGAGGTAAAGAATCCAGTTGCAGTGCAGGAGACCTGGGTCCAATCCCTGGATCAGGGAGATCCCCTGGAGAAGGGCATGGCAACCCACTAGAGGAGCCTAGCAGGCTACAGTCCATAGGATCACGAAAGAGTCGGACATGACTGAGCTACTAAACAACAAAAACAACATAAATAGAATCATGCAGTATATGTTCTTCTGATATTAGCTTTTTTCCACCCAACATAATTTCCTTGAGCCTCATCCAAATGCATCACTCGTTGGTTCCCTTTATTGCTGAGTTTTCTGTGGAATGTCACTGTGAACTTTCAAATCATAAATTTGTCAATTAAGTAAAATTAACATGAACTTTGCAAGCAAAAAGTTGTGCCATTGCTAATCCACCTGACATGAGTTAAAACTCTGGCAGGCCATGAAACATGGACACAGTCACGTGGGAAACTTGTGCGATGTCTCACTAGCGCTCAGCAAAGGCCTGTGGGAAATCAGAGACTGCATGGAGGAGGTGCTGGGCGGGAGGGGGGTGCTTGTTGAAGAAACCAGTGGTCTGTGGTTCCACTTAGTCAGCACACGTGTGCCAGGCTTGGAAGAAAATCAACTTTGCTGATCCAGCCTCATGGTAGAGGCCATTGGGAGGACCTAGCAACCATGGCATCATTGCATCACTGAGTGTCCTTATATTACCAAAAGATTATCTCTAACAAAAAATATTTCAAAGAGAAAATAGCACTAGGGACTAAAGTTCTAAGGTTAGAAAGATGCATTCCTGAAGGAATTTCAACAATAAAGTGCTTTAGACTTGTGTGCTTAGCTATTGCAAATTAAAATTTAGAGATTGGTTTATCTACTTCCGAAGCAAACAAACCTAAAAGCCTCCTCCTTTGTCCTTAAATTCACATGTTCCACAGCTATCGGAGTCTTTCGTCACCTTGGTGTTTGTGAGATGTGTCACCAGCGACACTGGAGGGATAACAACAAATAACAACAAGGGTGTCTCAAGGGTGAACAGAAGCCCAGGAAGCACCTTTCCTTGCTCTCATTCCGCTTCGGTCCCAGACCCTAAACAGGTTAGAGCCAGTCCCAGTCAAGTCTGAGCAAATCCTGTTATCTAATTCACGAATCTCATGACCTCTGATGCGTGTTGTGACAACACATTGGTGGAAATGCCTAAATTAACAAAGATAGGAGAACAGTTCCTGAATCTCTGAACCCACCATCAGCTGTGTTTGCAAGACTTGTCTGTGTGGGCAGAGACCCTAAGACGTGACTCCAGTAAAGGAAGCAAGGCCACCATATGGCTGTCACAAGATGAGCACATGGCCTGGGAGGGCCATCCCCACGGTCTCTGAAGGTGGACGTCTCAGACTGGGACACTTTGGCTGTAGCCACACCGGGCTGGTAGGGCTGAGCTCCTTGAATCCTCCTTCCAGTCACCAGGTGCCAGGCAGTCTAGCTCCAGCACATCTCAGGCTGGGTTCCTTCTGCCCGCCCCCGTGGTGACGTGAGAGTTCAAGGCCTTTGCTGTCCATCAGCCCATCTGGCCTGCAGTCACACGCCCTGTGCTGAGTCAGCCTCCTGATATGAGTATTAGATGTGGCCACTTAGTGGATCAGGCTTTTGGGAGCTTGAACTGCCTTTAGAACATGCTATTGGAGCATCAGAGATCGTTTCCCCCCTCCAACCCCTGACTCCACTCTGGCCAAGGAGCACCTGAACCCCTAGATTCTGGATGCAGAGCCACTTTTAACCCCTCTTATTCGATTCCTTTTTCTCTCCAGTCCCCTTCTTTGTTCTTTCCTGTTTTTGCCCTTGTTTTAACATTTATTATTTACTCGGCTGTGTCAGGTCTTCGTTGCAGCATGCATGATCTTAGCTGTGGCATGTGGGATCTAGTTCCCTGACCCAGGATGGAACCCGGCCCCCCTGCATTGGGAGCATGGGGTCTTAGCCATTGGACCACCAGGAAGCTCCTTATCCTGTCTTTTACCTACAATGCTTTTACCCCAAAATAGTCTCCTGGGAGTCAATGGCTGCATTTACCCATAATTCCTCAGGAAGCCCTTGCCTGACCTCCCAGCAGGATGTTTTCTTGCCTCTGCGAAGCATTTCCATTGCACCTTTTATGGCATAAATACCCTTATCAAGGCTGTTTAATGATCTGTTTCCCCAAGTAGACTGATGAGTTCTTGACAACCAGGAGCAGTTGTTGTTCAGTCACTCAGTTGTGTCTGACTCTTTGTGGCCCCATGGACTATAGCCCACCAGGCTCTTCTGTCCATGGAACTCTCCAGGCAAGAATACTGGAGTGGGTTGCCATTCCCTTCTCCTCAGGATCTTTCTGATCCAGGGATTGAACCCAGGTCTCCCACATTGCAGGCAGATTCTTTACCCTCTGAACCACCTGGGAAGCCCCAACCAGGAGCAGATAGGATTCAAAACTTTGAACACTACCACTCGACTTTGGCTATAAGTGCACCGAAAATGTATGTGTTGAAATGAATGAATAGATTCCCTGAGAGGAATGTCTTTATGATTTCAGTAGTGAAAATTCCTGTCCCATTAGGACTTTCTCTGGCATAAGAACAGAGCAGGAATCAGAGTATGATGTACGGAAAGGAAGCGTGTAGGTATAGATGGATTTTTCTATGTTAAAGCATCTCTGTGCATGGAATTTTTGAGATGGATTTTCCCAGTTAATAACAAATAAGACAAGAGTTGAATTCCTTTTCTGCTTTTAGCCAAAAATTCCAGATTCTCCATCTCAGATGGGTTCGAGCAGTCGTCTGCTCCTCAGCACGTGTGGAAAGCCGGAGTCTTGACTTAGTTCGTTGTAGACGAGCAGACAGTGCTGCCTCAGCCTGAGTCTCCATTTCACCTACTGATGATGGGAAATGTCCCAAAGGACCTCCTGGCAGCACCTCAGGGACCGTGAGGCTAGACTCCCAGCATGTATCATTCCTAAATGGGTCAGAAACCCAGAGGGATGAAGGAAAACTCTTGTCAAAAGATAGTTAACAACCCTTGATACACAGTGTCTGTAGCTCACAATTATCTGCTTCTCAAAATCTGAGGGCTGGTCATCAGGAGTCTTCTGTTGGTCCCCTGGGCTCACATGTGTGCTGCAGTCTCTGGGGGGCCTCCCTAGGGCTAGGCGTCCATAAGGACCAGCAGATGTTGTGAGCTGTTGGCTTGCACAGCTATGTGCCTTCAAAGTGACTTCTAGCTCTCTAGGAGACCACCTAAGCCTCTTTCACAACCAGCAGGCCCAGGGCTGGAAGGAGCCAAAGGCAAGAGCTGAGGACATCTGGGCTCTGGAGTGTTACACAGCATCACCTACCAGGCTCATTCATCAGAGCAGGGTCCAGGGATCGCCTGAATCTAGGGAGTATTTTGCTCCAGGGAGCACCCAGATACAGGGATGACCCAGGTTCGGCGAGTGCCTGGGTCCAGGGAACATCCGGATCCAGGAGGAAGAGGCTCTTGACAGGAGAGGCAGCATCACATTGTAGTGGGAGGCCTGGATTAGACAGTCTGCCACAGCACAGGCTGGACCAATATGGGGAGTCTTCACTGACCAAGAACAGCACCAGCTTGGACCCGAGAGTCTCAGAGACCCACAGCGTGCAGAGCCGCAGTGATGCTAACAGGACTGTACTGAAGCAATGGGTTCACACGGAAGGCTCCCTCCACCTGGTCAGAAGGGACTCGGCCTGAGCACACACCACTCCTGCCCATCAGAGGAGACTGAGCTAGACTCGGGGTCTGTTCCTGAAGCAGTCCCGGGAGAAGTGCTGGCAGAGAGGAGAGTCGTGAAGGGAGGTTCCGAGCTGGAATCAGCAAGGCTAGGTAGAGCCAGGCTGTGACGCCTGCTTGGGGAGACCCGGGCTGTGGGAGGGAGGCTCCCAGACCACCGCCCATGCCCTATCCCCCGACCACTGTGTGCTCCAGCCCATCTCTACGAGTTCATCCAGTCTGTAAAATCAGGAGTGACAGGCAGATAACAAGTGTGTCTTAACACGCCAGGCATTTAAAAAAAAAAAACAAACCCTTCTAGATTTCAGCAGGGCCAGGAAGCCTGTGGCTCGTAGCCCAGCATCATGTGGTTTTGGTGGCTGTGGTGTTGGGAGTCTTCCTGGTTGTGAAGTGTTTGTGTTTCTCCTGTGTGGAGTCAGGCTGACTTCCTCTGAGACACCGATGTTGTCCCGATTCTGGACCAGGAGGCTCTGTCTGTGAGCTGGTCCCCTCTGGCTGGACTGGGATCAGAGGCGGAAGACTAGGATGTCTCACAGAAAGGCTGTGGGATTCCAAGACCGCTTCTTCATTGCCCGTGGCACCGTTAATGTGGTGCCCGGAGGCTGGTAGAAATAGGAACTTGGAGAGTCAGCTGTTTGTGTCTACAAGCAGGCAGTGGGTTCCTCATGGGAATCCAGAACCCACTTAAAAACCCAGCAAACCCAAGGCCTGACAAGGGGCCAGGGCGCCTCATTTCCCTAACATGGAGGCAACAGAAGGAGGGTTGTCCCTCGCCATCAGCACTATCCCTCTACCAAGGGTCCAACCACCGTATCATGACCCGTGGCCCCACAGGGCAGTCTTCAGGGGGGCCCTGGACCCACGCACTAGCCTGGGGGACAGTTTCAACCCCTATTTGCCTGTCACAACCCGCCTGGACCACAGTCACCCCATCCACAGGATCACTGAGACAATGGACCCTTGACCAGCCTTGGGGTTGCCAGGATCAACAGGGCAGATCTAATGGTGAGCTCACCACTTTATCTGGGGAACTGGCCACCGAGCAGGGTTGATAACAGGCATTGATTACAGGCAGAGCTTCAGCCACATGGTCTATGAATAATACACATAAGAGGTTAGGAATATACTTTATATCATACACGTCTATATGACTCATATGACAATGCCACTGGCTATCGGATTCATTCTCTGTGGGGATCTTAATTCTTTGAGTTTTAGTAACAGTCTGTGAAAACTGAGATTTAAACTGACACCATAAAAAAGATAATGCAAATGACTGATACACACATGAAGAAATGTTCATTAGTCACTAAGTAAACACAAATTGTAAACACAATAGAGTGTCACCACACACACACACACACACACACACACACAAACACCAGAATGGCTAAAATTTTTTTATAAGACCAAAAATGCCAACAGTTGGTTAGAATTTGGAAGAACTGGAACTCAGACATTTTGGAAAATAGTTTAAAGGTTTCTTATAAAGTGACATATATGCTTACCACCAGAGTATGAACACAGGCCCACACAGAAAGTTGTCTGCTAATGTTTACAGCAACTTTATTTGTGAGAGCTAAGACCTGGGGGGGAACCAAGTATTTATTGTCAATAGAAAAGGGTGACTGCTGAGACATGAACAATATGGATGGAACCCCAAAACATGATGCTGAGGGAAATAAACCCAGACACAAAAGCATATACACTGCATGATTCCATTCGTAAGGAACTCCAGGAAAGGCAAAACTAAACTACTGTGACACCCCAGGTCTGGGCTTGGGAAGGTATTGATCACAAACAACAGGAGAGGAACTGGAATGATGGACATGTTGGAAGATTGACCGTAAGGGTGATTGCATGGTATATATGCTTGTCAAAACCCAGCAAACACTGTACTTAAAATAGATGCATTTTACAGTGTGTACCTCTTGCCTCAATGAAATTTGCTTTTTATTTTATTTTTTAGTTTATTGGGGTATAGTTGCTTCCCAATGCTGTGTTAGTCTCTGCTATACAATGAAATACATCAGCTATATGTATACATATACCTCTCCTTCTTGGACTCTACCCCCACCCCACCCGTCTAGGTTATCACAGAGTACTGAGCTGAGCTCTGTGTGCTATATGGGAGCTCCCCGCTGGCTATCTATTTTATACATGGTAGTATATTTGTGTTAATCCCAATCTCCCTTTTATTATTCAGTCCCGCTAAATTACATCCCACTCTTTCTGACCCCATGGACCATAGCACACCAGGCTCCTCTGTCCTCCACTAACTGTCAGAGTTTGCTCACTTTCATGTCCTTGAATCACTGATGCCATCCAACCATCTCATCCTCTGTTGTCCCCTTTTCCCCCCACCTTCCATCTTTCCCAGCATCAGGGTCTTTTCCAATGAGTCATCTCTTTCCATCAGGTGGACGAAATATTGGAGCTTCAGCTTCAGCGACAGTCCTTCCAATGAATATTCAAGGTTGATTTCCTTTAGGATTGACTGGTTTGATCTCCTTGCAGCCCAAGGGACTCTTTAGAGTCTTTTCCAGCACCAGTTTAAAAGCATCAATCTCCCTTTAGAACTTCCCTAAAATGTACTTGACAGTCTTTTTATTCAGGAAGCAAACATGCTAAGTCCTGAGCCATTGCCTGCCAGGCTCTGCTCAGTTCTGGGGGATGGGGGCTGCTCACATGCTGGCCTCGTTGGACCTGAGGTCCCTGTTTGCACATCAGCTCTGCCTCCAGTTCCTCTTGGGGAAGAAAGCACTTTGCTAATGGGATTAGGGCTTCTTGGCTAGATGCCAGCAATGATCAAATAATTCTCCAGAGACTGAATCAAACCCAGCCTCCTTCTGAGTTGAAATATTGATCATTGCCAAGTTCACTTCTGCTCAGTCCCTGGAAGATCCTGTTTCTGACAGGAAACTGCTATTAGCATTTCTCTGTTTTTTCAGCCCAAAGACGGGGAGGGCTTTTTCCCCAAAGTCAATAGAAATGATGCCCACTGAACTGTGTTTATTAGAGATGAGCCACAGAGAGCGTTATTCTGTTTTGACATGTTTTTCCAAACGGCAGAATTTGGACAGAATGTGGAGAATTTGCATCACCAGAGAAATGATCTCAGGAAATATTCATTGAATGATCATAAGACCCTCTCTGAAATCTGCTACTTAAACACAGGAGATAAAACTATCTCCCCTTTAAAGCGTCTTCTGAGGATGTGTAGGAAGGAACCTCTGGCTGAAATAAACATCCTTTGGGCCATGATGAAATGACATCAAAACATACAGATTCACCCAAGGGGAAAAATAACCTCTCAGAGAAAATGTTATTTTCTTCATGAGAATGGGAGGCCAAAAGTGCCTCTGTGATGATGTCATTTCAGACCAGAAATAGCATCTTATCCAACCTCACCCAAGGCCAGCCCATCCTAGCCAACACAGCAGGGAATCTTAACCAAAACAGCAGCCCAGCTCTGGAGTAAAGGTTCATCCTCCCCCTCTAACATGGTTTCTTGCAAGATGGTGCACATTTCAAGATGAAAAGTTCAGGCTAATATCACAGTGGGGAACCTGTCAAAGCGGACAGTCTTCTTTCACCCTTTGGATTCTGATGACAGTGGCACCATGATGTCAATTTCCAGGTGCAGAGATTGAGCTGCCCGGGCACGTGTCACATGTGAAACACAGTGGATGGAGGGGGAGGAAGCCCACGGCCTGGGTGGGGGGGTCACAGCCTTCCATCCTTACCCACATCCCCCAGACCTGCACAGTCCCCAGGGTAGCATCTGAGAACAAGGAGGGGGTGGCAGCCTGTGCAATCTCAAGACTGACTCTGCAGAGCTTCTCTCCTGCACTTGATGTGCTTGGAAGAGGAGCCCAAACATCCGGATCCTGCTCCTGTCTGTTCCATATGCGTGAAGACCCTCTGCTGTTCTCCTCTAACACAGCACAGGATTGGAGTAACAGAGACATCTTCTCCCTAAAGGCGGGCGTGGGTCTCCCTCTGGCATCGTTAACACCCTGGGGCCTAATGACTTAGCTTCCTGAAGCAGGTGCCGGGGAGCTGACAACAGAGATTTGTGTTCTATCATCCCCAGGCTCTGCACTGTCCAAGGTGACAGACTCCAGAGAGCGTGGCACCCCTGGAAACCGGCAAAAAGCCAAGGGGTGCGAAGAGGATTCATGCTTTTTGACTTGGGATCCTGCCATCCCGGCCCCGCAGCCAGAGCGGGATCTAGCATCATCCATCGGCCAATGAGACAGGACTCGGGTATAAATCAATGATAACACCAGGGCTGACAGTTTCCAGCACAACCAGAAATAAGCATTTAAAAAATGTATAAGGGACTCATGAGAAAATGAACAAGGGAAAATGGAAACTCAAGAATGCATACAACTCAAATATGTAAATAAAATCCCCATCCTATGACAGAAGGGGGTGGTATATGTTTCACGGGACTGTATCAGAAAAGAAGAAATGCTGAAAATGGAACTCCCGGAACTTGAGATGCTAGAAAAGAATCCAGAAAGCAAGCCCAAAGAAAACAGCAGAAAGGAGTAATAGAGAAAAAGGTAGCAATTAATGAAATAGGGAAAATCAGCATATTCAAAGGCTTGCGGCTGACAAGACCAATAAGGTTGAAAAATTGATGCAGAGAAACTATATCAACAAGATGCAGAAAGAAAAGTCATGTATAATTACAGATGTAGCAGAGAATGAACACTTTGAGTAAGAGAAAAGTTGACATGTTCTTAGAGAACTATGAGTGATCAGACTCTACTGGAGAGGAAAGGGCGATGGACCAAGTCCGACCCCTTGTCGTTAAACTCGCGGAGGGAGCATTGGAAACTCGCCCACAGATGGGTCTGCACCCAGCTCCCGGGCAGCGCTTTTTGGATTTGCTGACGAGTGTCTGTCACGTGCCAGGCTTTATTCTCAGGGATTTTTATGAATTAACTTTTCACTGTTGCAATGACCCCCTTTGCAGGGCGTGGGCTGTTCAGACCTGCCGGGGAGTTAACTGGCTCTGAAGGAGGTTTTGAGACCTGCCTGGCATCACAGAGATCAGTCGGGATTTGAACCCGGAGGGTGTGGACTGCATGAGCCACATGCCCTGGGTGCGTGGATGCTCCACCAGGAGCAGATAGTCTCCGCCTTACACAAACCCCACCTGAGAAGGAGACCCCTTCCCTGAGCTGGCCAAACACAGATGCCAGAACCAGATACAGGAAAGGAAAGTCAGAACAATCTCCATCAGCATCCAAATGCAAAATGTTTAAACAAAATACTGCATTATTAAAAAATCAAGCACACTAAAGATGCTGCTGCTGCTAAGTCACTTCAGTCGTGTCCGACCCTGTGCGACCCCATAGACTACAGCCCACCAGGCTCCCCCGTCCCTGGGATTCTCCCAGCAAGAACACTGGAGTGGGTTGCCATTTCCTTCTCCAATGCATGAAAGTGAAAAGTGAAAGGGAAGTCGCTCAGTCGTGTCTGACTCTTCGCGACCCCATGGACCGCAGCTTACCAGGCTCCTCTGTCCATGGGATTTTCCAGGCAAGAGTACTGGAGTGGGGTGCCATCGCCTTCTCCAACACTAAAGATATTCTAAATCATATTTTCATAACAAACAGGAAATTTTAAAGAGTACTTAGTGGAATTGAGAAATAACACAACCCATAATTTTCAACTTGACTAAACACCAGCACAATTTATTTCTATAAGCTTCGATAGAACTTGATTCTATTATTTTATTATTACCTGGAGTCACTAGGAAACTATGAAATGTGAAAGCAGTTTGCCATTAATGCTTAAGTGATTCCATTAAAAGAAAATATTTCAATATTTTAAAAATCCCTCATTATATGAAACAGACAATACTCAGAAATATGTTGAAATTATTACAGAATGCAATAATGGGTAAACATTATACAATGAAAATATAATTCACGACTGTAATAATTAAAAGAAAATGCCAATATAGTTAGCTCAATGAGAGCAGAAAAAGATTGTTTGATAAATTTGATAAAAACCCACGGTAAAAACTCTTAGCAAACTAGAAATCAATATAAATTTCATAGTCTGATAAAATATATCTGTCAGAAAGTTATGAAAAAAAAATCCTGCCTAAGAATGAAACATCAGAAGCATTCTGTTTAAAAACAGGCAATAAGGAAAAAAAAAAGTAAGACCAAAACAGGGTGGCCCACCTGCACTCGTGAGCAATCCATAGCAGGACCCTCCAGGTACAGAAGGGCCGGAGAAGAAGGGAATGGCTGTGATTCAGATGTTACCACTGTTCACATGGAAAACAAAAGATCCTACAGACAAATTATGAGAAATAATAACAGAACCTAATGCTGTTGTTTAAGAGGCAGACTGTGCATTAAAGTTTATGGTATTTTTTATTCAAACAGCTGTTAAAAAAAAGTCAACGAAAGATTTTGTGGCGAATGGTACAAATATAAGGGACTTAAAAATGAATGTCTAAAATGTGAGATTTTAACCTGAAAATATCTGGTGCTTTACTGAAAGCTGTTACAGAAGTCTTAAGGAAGTAGAGAGACCTATGTTTATGGGCGAGGATTCTCAGTGTTCTAGAGTGGTCAAGCGTCCCCAGACCAATGTCTCAGTATAAGACGGTACAACAGATATAACACAATTCCTCACCAGGGTTTTTTCATGGGGCCCAACCAGCTGATCTAATAGGTGTGAGGGAGGGAAAGGCCCCCAAGAGTGAGTCACAGATGTTCCAACAGAAGCCCCCCTCCCCTGCCCCTCCCCACAGACCTACTGGCAGAGCTCATGGAGCCGGGGACCCAGGCCGTCATGGGGGTGCCCTCTGCAGGGGGCACTTGTGGGAGATGCCCACAAGCTTCCTCCAGTGCCTCTCTGTGGTGAGTGTCACTGCCTCCCTGCACTCTGGAACAGGGACCCTTTCAGAGCTCAGGGGCCAGCGGGCCTCGCTCTCCCATTGTCCAGCTGTGCAGTGGACAGGTGAGGCCATCCTGTGCACAGGACTGAACCTCCCTGCCTCGGAGCCTTGGTTCCCAAAACGGCGATGACCCAGCTCTGCAGAGGCGATGGGAGGGACAAAGAACAGTGCTCAGGTCTTTGCGGCTCAGGTCAATGGCAGTCCTGGCCCTCTTTCCAGAGGACAGTGAGGGGACTGAGGCTACTTTCTGATCCCGTCTGATGCCCCCCCTCTGCCCTCCCCCAGGGCTCTCTTCACTCTCAGGAGATGCTTGACAGGGGCAGAGCCTGCAGGTCAGCAGGTCACCAGCCTCCTTGCATAGATGGAGAAACTGAGGCTCAGAGAGGCACCGGGCCAGTGAAGGCCTGAGTGACACGACCCTGAGGACGCACCTCCAAAGCCTCCCTGTATCCAGGAGCGCAGGCTGTAGGGCGTAGCCACCCACCCAGGGGGCTGAGAGGTCGTCTAAGAAGGGTGGGTGTGAGCTGGGTGGGTGTCTGCTCGTGGTCTCTCCAAGGAGCACCACCAGCTCCTCCATTTGCTCTTTCAGGGTGAGGGCAGACTGACGTCCTCTCTCTCCCAATGTCCTGTCCTGGGCCTGCATCACCTCCAGGGTGTTCTATTCATGCCTGAAATCTCTTCCCCAAGGTTTAGGTCTGTGTCTGTCTCTCGCCTTTTAATCAAACTAGCGGTTTTCTGACTGCAGGGCCGGTGGATTAGGAGCAGAATAATCACCCACAAATTGGCCAGACAGCCCAGATGAGACAACTCAGGTCGGAGTAATTTAAACATCGGTGGAGATGATCAGAGAAGAGACAGAGAGACCAGCTCAGGGACACCTGGGCTGTGGTGGTGGCAGGGGGAGTTAGGTGGGTTCAAGACTGACAGTGTCACAGACATCTGACTACATCCTCCGCCCCCAGGACCCTGTGAAGGAAGAGACGACCCCCAAACACAGGTGTGCTGGGGGCACCCGAGCCCCTGACTCCTAGAATCGCTCTCATGGTCCACAGGGGCCCACACGTCCCCTCTTCGGAGGTCCCCAAGGATGTCAACAGCCCCTGGGCCAGCAGAGCCTTTGGCACAGCCAGCTGGCACGTCCAGCTGCTGCCCGTACTGAAGTTCCATCCAGGAAGGTCTCAGACCCCCGAGAACTGGACACCAGGAGGGCTGGACTCCAGTCTGGCCTGGCTCAGAGCTAAAATGCTGCCTGCTTCTCTTCTGGCCCCTTTATTTCTTGAAGCCGCTAGTGACTTAGCTGTTAAACAAGGTAACTCGAAACAACTTTCCTTTTGAGCAGAAATATTCTAGTCTGAAATATTCATGAAGCTTCTGAACTGAAGGCTTGACATTCTCTCTTTAACATGGAGTAAAACATGGGGCTCTGGTTGGATCATGTCCATCCTGAACAAACAGCACGTATCAGTCTGTACAAGGAGAGAGCACCCCACTTCCCAGGATGAGCCTGTATCCCCCAGACCCCAAGTGAGCACCTGAGCTGCCCTTTGTACGTGTTCCTCACAGTACAGCATGGTCCCTGAGTAGCGGAGTCGCCATCACCCGAAACTTGTCTGAAGGGCAGACTTCTGCCACCGCCCCCCCTACAGCCCCACAGGAGAATCTGGGGTCAGCCCCCAGCCCCAGCGACCAACGATGCGGCCGGCCTCGGCCTTGGCTGTCCCACCAGCTCACCTGTGCAGGGTCTCTGCCCCCATCTCTCCTGCTGCTCCTGTCAGGGGGCCTGGAGATCTCAGGGTTGAGTCTCCACAGCTGATTCTGATAGACAATCAAAACCAGGGACCCCAGAACTGGGTCATGGAGACCCAGGTTCTCAGGTGTGAGTTTGGAGCTCAGGGGAGGTTCTGACACATTCCCGAGGGCCTTTTGTCAAGGAGGTTTGGCCCTGAGGGATCAGGATTTGATCTTGGGTCTGCCCCACTCTTTCTGTGTTGCCAGTGGTTTTAGCCCCGACCTGCCTGGGTCCCCATGGCCACGTGGACTCTCCCAGCCTCAGCCAATCTCCTGGCACCGGTAAGAGGGAGATCTGGTCCTGTGCAGAGACCTGCTGTACAGAATACAGGTGACCCTTCAAAACAGCGTACCTGGCAAGGAATAGGCACCCAACAGAAACTTACTGTCGTAGACAATAATACAAGATCGCCCCCCAAAATTTGTTACTTATGCAGAGTTCAAGCTGAGTTAAAAAGTGCTCACTCTTGGAGACAAGTTTTTTGTTTTTTGTTTTTTGTTTTCTGGAAAAATGAGAGGAGGTTTACTGTGAGGGCTCCGAAGGGCCTGCAGGTTGGTGTGATCTTTGGGAGAGAAGAGTCAGACATTCTCCTTTAAATGACATTCTCTCAGAACGTATCACATTCTCCTTTAAATCCACCCAGGACCCCGGGGTCACTCCTATCAGGATTCAGCAAGGGAGAAAGACAGCCCACCTCCCACAGAGTCCTGGACTCCCCCCACCACCACCACCACACACACACACACATACACACACATACACACCTTTTTGGGTTTCTCACAGCTGCTACTCATATTCAGATTACTTGCTCCCTCAGGAAGCAGAATCACATCCTGACACAAGGTTGGAACTCCATTTAACACGTTTTCCCTGGTAAAAATGGTTTCTGTAGCCATCTGGGCAGACCAGGCTTCATTTTCCTAATGGAGTGTTTCTGCATTGAGTCCGCATTAGGGACACCTCACTGGCAGCATCCTTGAGCCTTGTCCAGTAGTCTGGGGGTGTTAGGACCTCTTTGGGGAACTGGGATGAAGTGGCCATTCTCGCTATCTGAGGGCTTTTCCCAGTCAGCTGCCCCCGAGCTCTCCTCGACCTGCAGAGTTTTCTCATCTATGAAATAATCAGAATAAAATTAGACGCTACTGGTATCCAGATCCCTGTGATTACGCCCCAGGGAGGGGAGAGGAGAGAATTGCGGGGTGGGCTGCTTGGCTGTTGGCAGCAGGCAGAGGAGACACAAATCCTTTGATGGTGAAGCCTTTCCCCTCTCCCTCCAGGATTACCTCTGTGTTCAGTTCCCTCCAGGATTATCTCTGTGGCCCAGCATCTCACACCAGGATGGAAAGAGGAGGAATTTGCTCAGGAATGTAGGTCCATCTTTCAATTTTGTGCTTAACTGGGGGTGTGACCTTGAGGACAGTACTTCGTCCCCCTGTGGCTTTGTTTTCTCGTTTGAAGAAAAATCCGTTGTTTCCTGATCCTCTCCGTTTCTAACCTTAGACTCCGTGAAGCTTTTGTGCTGATTGCTGCTGTTTCCTGGGACTCGGTTCTGTCTTGTGCACTGTGGGCACACTCCTGGTGAGGTCAGGTGACGTGTCCCACCCCAAGCCCTGCAGTATCCTGGGGACTGCAGCTGCCGGAACACAGCCTCTTTGCTCCCTGCCCCGAGGCAGTGATGGGTGGGAACCGCCCTGGGACAGAAACCTGCCCTCACTTCCCGAACAGTAGCTGCCAGTCAAGTTCGTCTCAGGTGGGTTGAATCCCTGTGCCCTTCTCATCACTGATGTTTCCATGGAGGGTTTTCACCTAGAAAAGGCGGTATAACATGGTGATTGTACAGAGATTCTGCTTCCAAGAGCAAAGTGAGTATGCCCAGTCACTGGCCAGCCAAGGCTTCGGCCACCAGGACACCTGTTGCTCAAGTTGCCCCGAGCCCGTCCCCCGAGTGTCCCCACCTTGTCCTTGGCTCGTGGTGGCCCTGCTGTAGGGATACAGAGGGCCTTCCCTTCTTGGTGAACTGGTTAGAATTTCACTCTCTCTTCCCAATATCGGAGGCTGCCAGCAAAGAAAGTGGACCCCTGAGAGGGTGCAGGCTCCTGAATGTGCTCCCCACCAAGGGGAACCGGGGATTATGATGGCCTTTTAACTTCTGTTTTTCAGTATTTCACAGATAAATACAAGACAAAATGCAGACAGAAAACAGAAGTATTTTCAGTGAGAAAGGTGTGTCTTTAGTGGATGAGCAGGAGTTTGCACAAAGCTACTCTCAGAGACAGGCCGGATGGCACTCCATCAGGACCCCCAGCAGCACCCCCAGTTTGGGTCTGGACTCAAGATTCATTCTGTCCAATCAGAAGCCTGAAGGCCATGCAGTCCATGTGAGCACTTTGGTATCTAACGCTCTCATTCTCCTTGAACTTCAGGAAAATTACTATATGAAGATACGTTATTACTTGCAAAGTCAGAAGGTTCAACAGCCGTGCACAAGGCTTGCTTCATAAGGTCAATACTCACGGCTTCAGTAGAACACTCGAATCTTAAAAATGGAGAAGCAGATGTCAGGGTGGAAGGAAACAAGACACTGGGCTCTCCTGCCTCATCTTCCGTCTGCTGGGGAGAGAGGACAGGAGGACGGGATGAGCAGTGGTCAGGGAGCTTTCTTAGGGAACAGGGGAGGAACACAGTCAGTCATTCATCTCTGCCCAAAGCAGACCTGGGGGACAGTTGATAAATCTCCTACAGGAGATGCCACGGATGAGAAGCTAGACTCAGGCACTCGGGCAGGAAACTGGGGGTGGAAAAAGGAGAGAGGTTTCAGAATAAGAGAGCTTATTTTGCTGAAACATAAAAGCTTGAGAGGAGAACATTTTTCATGTTGACATATCCTTAGGATATTTCCCTGGCCTGCTATTGTTTTATTTCAGAACTTGCCAGAGTGAAAAACAAACCAAAGAAATGAACCAAAAAAAGAAGAAGAAGAAGGAGAAGAAAGGAAGGAAGGAAGTTCAGGCTCCACAGATAACATTCCCCCTATACCTGCAGCGAGACCTGTTTCTGGCATCAGAAGCCTCCCCCATCCCTCCACCCCCACTGATGGTGCAGAGGCCAGAGACCCAGGTAGCTGGGCGCTTGGAACAGGGGACCCTCTGGAGTGCACAAAAGTAATAGAACCTCTTGATATTTTTTATCTCAACCTTTTAAATATTCTATTGTGCATTATAAGTGCCCCTGTACAAAGTGTGCTGGGTACAAAAGTTCATGGCTATGATTTATATAGAGGTAAGGCCATACATACTGGGTATTTCCTCACAGAAGTACTGATCGCATGGATTTGGGGGTCTTGGTTTGTAAGATCGCCAGGAAGCTAAGTGTGTTCCTGAGTGTTTCTCCAGTAGCTCAGAGCTGCTTAGAATCAGCAGAGCCCTGGGCCACCTCCGCCTGGGCTGGGCCCCAAGACTCAAATGGAAGACAAGGAAGGGGTTAGAAGGGAGGGGCCGCAGGAGGCAGGAGTCTGTCTGTCTTCTGGGACCACTGCAGGCGATGGTGACTGCAAACGCGTATCACTTAATTCATTGATGGGATGACAGATTCCTCACCACCTGACCTCCACAGCCACATTTACAACACGAAAGATCAAAAATGCTACTTCAGTAAGAAACTCTGGGCTGTGGTTTCTGGCTGCAGGAGTTATAAGCTAATTGTGCCTGAGCAGAAATGCCAAGTCTGTCTTTGGAATCTTTGCAACTGCACTCTGAACCTGCCTGGGACTGCCCCGCTCCCACACCAGTCACCCCTCAACTGCCCCATCACCACCAATTACACCCACCTGGAACCCACTGTCCTCACCTTGGGTCCTGGGTCCTCTGGGGACTGTGCCTCTCTCCTCTGACCCTTGCTCCAGGGAGACAAAGCCACAGGCAGCCCGCAGCTTTACTCTGCATGGGATGGTTGCCCAGACACCCATTCTTCCCTGCCTGGTCACTCTTCTCTTCCCATTCCAGGACACCCCACCAGGCGGCTTCCTTCCCTTCTCGTATGTGAAGAAAAAAACAAAACAGACCACATCCAGGCACACCAGAAGGAAGGAGCCTCTGTCTGCAGAGGTCAGCCCTCATCCCCTGCTATGAACCTATGCCTCTGAGGTCTCCGACCCCTCCCCTTCCCAAATCAAGCTGCCAGGCTTCGCTTTCCTCCCCTGTCTGTTCAGTTCAGTGATGTTAAGAATATTTGCATGGTCACATGGCTGTGCAACCAATCTCAAGAAATTTTTCACCTTGCAAAACTGAAATTCTATATCCACTGATCAACAATTGTCATCACTCTCCCCCCAAACCCCGACTTCGTCTCTCCATGGGTTGATCACTCCAGATACCTCACATAAAGTAGAACCACACAGCTTTGTCTCTTTGTACCTGATTTACGGGGCTTCTCTGCTGGCTTAGATGGTGAGGGGTCTGCCTGCAATGCAGAAGGCCCAAGTTCAATCCCTGGGTCGGGAAGATACCCTAGAGAATGGAATGGCAACCCACTCCAGTATTCTCGCCTGGAGAATTCATGGACAGAGGAGTCTGGTGGGCTCCATGGGGTGGCAAAGAGACATGACTGAGCAACTGACGGTTTCACTTCAGCACATTTGAGTTATGTCAGTCAGCATAATGCCCTCCAGACTCATCCACGTTGCTGGAAGAATTAGAACTTCTCTCCCTTTAAGGATCAGTGATATGCCATGGTACGTGTTTACCACATTTTTAGCTTTCTATCCTTTATCTGTCACCGGACACTGGGTAGGCTTTTGTTGGAGTTTTTCTCATCTGCATTGATTAATATTTCTGGGTTTCTAACTTCTTCAAGTCCAGAATATACAAAGCAGAAAGAAACCCAGAAAAATCTATAGCGTGTCGTTCCCCGGGGCCCGGGCTCTCAGTCTGTCTGCTCTCCACCTTTGTGCGTCTTCTCTTGTTCGTTTCCTGTATAATGTCAGGACGATGGTAATGCTGATCGAGACAAACAGGGCCAAACTCCTCTGCTCCATCTCCTTGGAAGAAGAGGCCCTGCCGCCGACTTCTGTGTTAGCGTCTAGTGAGTATTTTGCTCTTTCTAAAAAGGTTAATTTCAAAAATATCCTAAATTTTGTTTTTTTCACTGAATCAGATAAGGCTTTCCTACCTTTTTGTTTAGAGTACATGTAATTTTACTTTCTGAGACTTGTATTTTAATAGTTCTGAGGTTTTTCACTTGAAGACATTAAATTAGTTTGCAAAAAAATTGTAAGTCAAAGGCCTCTCTTTGTACTATTTGTAAACTCGGTTTCTTTTGTCAGTGCCAACCATTTGGTGAGGGTCTCATAGTCCCTTCTGGGATGTTGGACTTGAAGCCACTGACACAAATCTGTGTTATTGGACCATGGCTTTCAGAAAGGCCGGATGATAAAGTCTTTCAAGATTCTCCTAGACAACTAATAGCCATAAATTTTATGGACTTCAAACACTTAATAAAATTTACACCTGCTGAGAAAATGATTTGCCATCTTTTTAGAGAGTGCTGGGTTGAACTCTGCTCAATATTATGTAACAACCTAAATGGAAAAAGAAATTGAAAAAAAATAGTTGCATGTATAAATATAATGGAATCACTTTGCTGTACACCTGAAGCTAACACAGCATTGTCAATCAACTATACTCTGATATAAAATTAAAAGTTTAAAAGGAAGTGCTGGGCTTCTCTCCAGCACAAAGATGGGACCTCATATTTCTCCACCAACCTGTGAAGCCTGTGTGAAAGATGGGACCTGGGGCATTTAGCTGTACTAAGAACTTGCTCTGACCCAGCAGAGATCTTTTGATGGTCCAAGGAAATTTACTTCTAGTGAAAAATCTTCCATTTGAAGGGTTTTAAGTATAAATAAATCCCTTATCTACAGATTCTATTTCCATAAAATTTCCATAAATTTAAAAAGAAAGAAAACCTCCTCCTAGATGGAAATATATCATTACTAGTGAGATTGGAAGATAGTTGGAGATACTCCTGAACCACAAAGCTCCTCTCACCTTGAAGAGTGGCTTGTTGTAGAAATTCAAGGGAACAGTCATTGCAATGGCTCAAATGAACGAGTATCTGACTCCAAGAGAAATATCAAAGTGAAACTAAATCATCAAAGTTGTTCTTGCTTTATTTTTCCTTCAGAGATAAAAATGTCAGTTCAGTTCAGTCGCTCAGTCGTGTCCGACTCTTTGCGACCCCATGAATCGCAGCACACCAGGCCTCCCTGTCCATCACCATCTCCTGGAGTTCACTCAGACTCACGTCCATCGAGTCTGTGATGCCATCCAGCCATCTCATCCTTGGTCGTCCCCTTCTCCTCCTGCCCCCAATCCCTCCCAGCATCAGAGTCTTTTCCAATGAAAAACAATGTCAACATATACAAAAGCCAACTTGGGGGGCTTCCCTGGTGGCCTAGTGGCTGAGACTCCATGCTCCCAATGCAGAGGGCCCCCAGTTCGATCCCTGGTCAGGAAACTAGATCCCACATGCCACAACTAACACCCAATGCAGCCAAATAAATAAATATTAAGGCAAAACAAAAGTGACCACCAGTGGGGCTTCACTTGTATTCCTGTAGTGCTGATGTGG
Source organism: Capricornis sumatraensis (assembly GCF_032405125.1). NCBI lineage: Eukaryota > Metazoa > Chordata > Mammalia > Artiodactyla > Bovidae > Capricornis > Capricornis sumatraensis. The sequence continues at coordinate 45,354,244 of NC_091083.1, forward strand.
AATGTATTCATGTCTGTAAGGACACTCTTATCTTGAGCAAAAGTGCCCGATTGAAGTAGAAGGTCACTGCTAGACCCAGAAATTAAGAAACTCTCATCTGCTCACTCCTTTTGAACAGCAAGCAGATGACTTTCAAACCCCAAAGCCTTAGTTTGTAGAATTAGCAACAGGCTTGTGCATTATCTCCAGGTTCCAGTCATAAACCCCAGGCATTTGGCTGAGCTAAGACTCTGAGCTAAGACATCAACCTGAACAAATTAGCACCAAGCTCTGTTCAACAACTTATGGCTCAAAACAAATTTTTATTATGTCTCACAAGTTTGTGGGTAGGCATTTAGGCTGGGCTCAACAGAGATTCTTCTGCTCCCAGTGAAGTGGCTAGGGCACTCAGATGTCCAGTTGGTAGACTGGTTGGTCTAAAGACCCAAGATGACTACTTCACATGCCTGGTGCCTTGGTGCTCGTGTCTGGGAGGCCAAGCTCACCTGACCCCCTTGGGGTCACTCCATGGCCTCTTCCACTCTCCAGTAGAGGGGGCGGACTTCTCCCATGGAGATTCAACATGCCAGCAGACCCATGAGCTGCCAGGCTGCTCACAACCTTGCCATTGGCCTCCCAGGACAGTTTCTCTGGCATCAGGGAGTCACGCAAGTCACTGAAGCAGCAGTCACCAACTGGGTGGTAAACTCCACCTCTTAATGGGAGAAGTTGACAGAGAATCTATGGGCCATCAATAATTCACAGTCTCATTTTTCACCAACTCAAGTAGCATGATAGTCCTGAATTTTTACAAAATTATTTTTGAAGATCCCAGTATGCCTTAGCCATAAACATCATCTATATTCATGGGAGATAGCTTGCTGAGGTAGACTGATGGAGGCAGCCTTCCTCAAAGGTCTCAGATGCCAAAAAAATCTAAAGATGCTACTCCTTCTTCCAGGGAGGAGAGCAGGCTGTGGATGGTTCTGCTACAACACAGCCCTCCACAGCCCTGGCTACCTGATGTTCACAGACTATTTGCTGCAGAGATGGGCTGCAAAGAGAACAGAGACCAAGAAGTTGCTCAATATCCTGGGCTTTATCTCCACCATCTGTCTCAAGGCACATGAATTAGCATCGATCAAAAGCGATCAGTGTTTCCAGAAGGCAGCATTGAAGGCCACTTGAGATGGGAGATGTGGCTGCTGAAAAGATGCTGTACCCCACACTCAGCCTCCAGTGGGAGAGGTGACCCTAGGTGTGCCAGGCTTATACTCTGGAATGCAGTCACTCCAATGGAGAAGCAAGGGTATAAGGGTAGATGTTTGTTGGGTACACTTAGTGCCTTAGTGCTGAGGGTTAAGGCAACACAGAGAACTTGAGGAAGCACTCCCTTGAAGGGGCATTCACTGGACTTTGTTACTTCCCAGGTAAACTCTGAGTCTGTCTTCAGATCACCTGAGGATCTGAGCAGGCAGGGAAGGGCATTTGGCCAGCACTGTTTATGCCAGGGAGCCTCAGGCCAGAGCCTGACCCAGCATCAGCTATCACACAGCTTGGATATTTCAGGGAACCCTAAGAAAATCCAATTTCCTGAGTAACAGAAAGTTGGTTTCAGTAGTTACCCATTCTAAAATGTTGCATGCTCAGTTGCGTCCTACTCTTTGTGACCCCCGTGGACTGTAGTCTATCAGTCTCCTCTGTCCATGGAATTTCCCAGGGAAAAATACTGGAGTGGGTTGCCATTTCCTTCTCCGGGGGATCTTCCCGACCCAGGAATGGAACGCACGTCTCCTGCATCTCCTGCATTGGCAGGCGGGTTCTTTACCACTAGCACCACCTGGGAAGACCCATAATGTCAGTGCTATTCTGCAGGAATGGAGAAGGCAATGGCACCCCACTCCGGTACTCTTGCCTGGAAAATCCCATGGACGGAGGAGCCTGGTGGGCTGTAGTCCATGGGGTCGCTAAGAGTTGGAAATGACTGAGCAACTTCACTTTCACTTCACTTTCCACTTTCATGCATTGGAGAAGGAAATGGCAACCCACTCCAGTGTTCTTGCCTGGAGAATCCCAGGGACGGGGGAGTCTGGTGGGCTGCCATCTATGGGGTCGCACAGAGTCGAACATGACTGAAGTGACTTAGCAGTAGCATTCTGAAGGAAACAGGGCAGGATTTGGCTTCCCTGGGATTGAGTTCTTGTTCAGTAGATAAACCTTTATGGATGCTGCAGCCTCTGGAAGCACAGGCTTCATGGGGCCTGGATGCTGATGAAGAGCTCAGAGACAAGAGTGATGGACCTAGATGAGGCAGAGCCTGAATGAAACAAGACGAGCTGGAGCAAGTCTTCCGCAGAAGCCTTCCTGCAGGCTGCAGCTGTAAGTCGGCATTGATTAGACTTGGGGACATGGTCTCCTGCAACCCGGTGCCTGGAGCACGTGCACCTTCTGCATCTGACCAACCCTCTGTGCTTTTATCAGAGAGTCAGAGAGAAGAAGAACCTCCTGTCGGAAGGAGTCAGGCCCCCGGAGAGTCACCTACTAGATGCGTACATACCTGCCTGATGTTCCTCCTCTCAACTCCCGGTTGTTGATTGTGGGCAACTTCTGGACATTCAGGCCCCTCTGAACTCTCCACTCAGGTCAGGCCTGACCATAGTGATTCAAAGATGCAAACCCTCTCCTGCATCCAGTCATCAGTCCTGGGCTGTGGTCTTTCCCACCTCAAGGCACATCTTTCTTCCTCTACTGGACAAGATCCATAGTGCCTGGCACACAGGAAGTGCTCAGAGAATGTGAGCTGGGCACATCAGCAGATGTGGATAGGGGACCATGTCCATTATAAACTTAGGTCAAGAATAACAATACATTAAATGATGACTGTAACCAACGTACAACTAAGAAGCAGGGAACCCAGGGAAGAGGGCCTTCTGAGATCCATTAAAAAGTTGAAGATACAAGAAACAATTTTATAGTGATGATTCGAAACTCGAAAATAATTATGTATCAACCACTAGTGAACATGATTCCTATTCGTGTGTGTGTGTGTGCACGCATGTGCATGAGCTTCTAGGATTTCAAACTGGGAGATGGGAAAGCAGAATCTTGTTTGTTCAGAAGTTACCAATTTTGGGTAAATACTGAAAACAAACTTCTTGTTACTCATGAAAAATTCTCTTTCTCTTACTTTTCCTGACTGTAGTAGCAGGTCTCCCACTTGAAATCCTCTTCCATAATCTGAATGCTAGACTTTAGTGCTGTGTAGACTATGGATGGACCGATCATGTAGGCAAGTCAGTATCAGGTTGCTCAGAAAATTGTTGATTTTCTCCTTGGGCTCAAGGTGTGTCACATTGATTAGGGTTAGGCCAGAACTATCCAGCCAGGCCATATCTGCACTCTTGACCAGCAGAATTCATGAGACATAATAAATAGTCATTGTTGTTTCAAGCCACTGAGCTTTGGGATTATTTATTAGGTGGCGTTTAGTAACTAGGAGTTGACTAATTTTCTGATTCTATTTCAACCACTCTGAGCTGCTCAGTGGAAGTTTATTTCTGACTCAAGAACTTTGTGCTTCCTGTTTCCAAATCAAAGGAAATGTTCTTTTCTAGCACTGCCATATCATGAACTCCCTCTTTGTTGGTATATCTGTTCCAGTGTCAAATCCCAGGAGACCCTCCTTCACTGTCCACACAGAAATGCCTCCTCCTGCCGCTGCAATCATTTTCTGCCCATTTACCTTGTTATTTTTTTCCACTGAACTTTACTGTACCTGAAACTACGTGTCTATATATTTATTTACCTATTATCTGTCTCTCATTAGAATGCAAGCTCCATGAAGGCAACAATTTCAAAAGACTTATTCAACAGTAGGTCTTCCAAAATAGGACAATACTTAGGACATTAAAAAAAGACTCCACCTAGTTTATATTAGATAGACATTGAGATAACCCAGCTAGTCATTGTTCCCTCACAAGATAAACTGAGCAGAATTTTTCTCCAGACTATATGAAGAATTATCTCAAGTAGGAGTACTGTCATTCAGTTTTGCTTATATTTAGAAGTAGATCTAGGCAATATATTTGTATCATAGACAGATATATAGTATCTGACCAATTTTTTAAATTAAGGATTTTAAAGTATATCCCTAGAACAAACAGGAGCAAATATAAAGCCTTGACTCTTAACACTTCTTGTTATCTATGAATCCCATGCAAAAGCAGATTAACATAACCTGACCACTCCCTGAAAGGGAGCAAGATTTTTGATGTGTCAGCTGGGAGACAGTAAGAGTTGGTCACCTGTTTATAGTGGAAATATTGCTACAGGAGAACAGGCAGGATTAAAGACACCCACACACATTTTGACAACCTCATCAGTGGAGGGGCGGAGCCAGTGCCCGTCTCTGAACTGGAGTGGAGTCTGTGGATGCTTGGTTAAGAGAGGATGCAGGTGTGACCCTGCATCAGGTTCTGAGGCCAGATTTTAAGAAATCAAGAGCTTCTGTTTCCCGATGCCTTGAACACTTGCTCTTGGAGCCCTGAGCTCTTGTAAGAAGCCCAACTCTACTCCTGCAGAGACCACACGTGGAGATATCTGGATATGACATAAGGATGGAGAGGGATGGCTAAGCCCAGCCTCCTAGCCATCTGCACCAAAGTACCAGAGGCTGGAAAGTCACCTTGACCCTCCGGGCCACACCAGCTTCCAGCTGACCATCATCAAATAACTCTGGTCAACACCATACATCACTGAAGAATCACCCAGCTGAACCCAGCCTGTAGTCCCAACCCACTGATCATGAGCAAAACAGAACAATTGCCTTGTCTCTATGTTTTGGGCTTATTTGTTGTGCAACAATGGCTAACATGAACAAAGGGCGTCCACCCTTCCTTTCTTAGATTAGTAGCAGATCCTCTTCTCTGAAATATCCCTGTGCATTCATGCCAGGGGCCTGATGCCAAGGACATCCCCGGGAACCCCTCACAGAAGCTATTGCTTACTGTGCCTGCCTGGGAAAAAAACCAGATACATCAAGAAATAATTACAGTCACACTTTCAATTCTTAACTTCTTTTAATTGAGATCATCAAAGAGAAATAGATTTCATTACACACACAGCATGAGGGCTGTACTCTCTGGAATTCATGCTTTATTCATTCAAATGATTACATTTCACTTGTTTTGTTGCAAACAAGTGACTTAAATTGGAAAAGAAGAGAAGAGAGAACATTTTAAGCTAAAAAGTAAAATTTAATACTTTGGTATGAGATGAGTCTGTCAAGAGTGAGACTCTACAACTAAATCTTTAATGACTAATGTAAAAATTTAATATACTGTGTGTACCTCTGGTGGGACCACGTAGTTAATTACTGCTGGGCAGTGGACAACAATGTTCAGGACATCGATACACATCTTTCCTAAAGGAAATGTTGCCTTTGCAACATGTTTTCTCACTTTCTTCTTGTTTTTTTAAGGATTAAAAAATTTCTTTTTATCTGCCTGTCTTTTGAGGGAATATTTCACTAATCTCTCTGGCATTTTAATTGTTAGAAATGTTAGATATTATTGAGCAGCTATGGACATGAGATCCATTTATAATTCTTGAGCCAAGTGATAGCTACAGTTAGCATTTTGGTTTTTTTCTTCCTACTCTATTTCTATGCCTACTCATGTCTGCCCCTCTCCCTTTTTGAAGAACAGAAGAGTGTATGTGTATTGTCTTAATTCATAAACAGCATCACTGGCTTTGCTATGATTTTTCCATTGATGAGATGCACATTTATCTTATTTACACCAAAATAACTCAAGACAGGTTTCCAGCCAGGGGGATAATTTGTCCCGAGCTGGCAAATGTCAGCAGCACCTGGGCTGTACTCGTGAACCAACACAAGGCAAGCACTGAGACATTAGTGTACTTAATACCAACTGTTGAGGTCTGTGTTCATGGGGAAATAATACAGAAAGATAGATATTTGCATAAAATCTGGCTCCTGCTAATAAAGGACTTGTGAGTCAGCAGGAAACAGACTATAATAAGAGGGTTTTATCTTAATATGATAAATCCACTAATAGATGTATGTCCCAAGTGACTAAGGGGTGAAACAGGGGTTCATTTGCTGCCCTTGGCACAGTTAGAACATCCTGGCTTAATTATATTAATGGTCTATAATTAGAAGAAATAACTATTCCAGAAAGGGTTGAGGCTGGAAAACAAGCGACCGTCAGACCAGAAAAGGAGGCAGAGGCAAAATGCCCGACGCAGCCCACGACACTTCTAACACATGGAGGACCTGTCTTTCTGCCTGTCCACCTGTCGTGACCTGGGCAGCTGCCAGCTCTCACATGAGGTGAGCAGCGAGCAGCCCCAGAGAAATGCAGGTTTTCCTGGTCTGCATAGGGACCACCCACTGTAATCTACAACCATCCCTCATTCAGCCCTTACCAAAAATACCTGATGGGACTCAGAATTCACAGCCCACCACTGTGCCCTTCTGCTTCTCCTTGGAGCTGCTGACAGCCCCTCAAGGCTTCTCACCCATCCCCTCTCATCCTTCCCCTGACCACTGCCCTCACCCACAGCACCCAGGAACTCAAACAGGGCAAACAACGAGGGCTTCTGTCCCCAGCTCAACCCTCTTCCCGCTGAAGCACAAAGCTTTGCTTCTGTGAGCAGCTTTTGTTTCATGCCTTGTCAGTTAGATGGCACATTCTCGAGGATAAGGGGAAAGTCTCATTTCTTTTGTTTCTTCCTCAGTCCTAGAAACGTAATAAGCACTTGAAATGCAAGTTGAATGTAGTAGTGAAGTGAGCAGATGCACGCATTACTGGCTCAATTGGTCCTTGATAGAAATAAACTTCAATCCAAGAGTTTACTGAGATGTCAGGCCAGTAAAAAAGATCTGTCATCAGAAAACTCAAGGCCCACCTTGGGCTTCCTTTCCTGAATTATCCAAATGTCAAGTGGAGGAAAGTGAAGCAGACAAGAGAGTCCTCGATACGCAAGAGGACGGACAGCACACCCCTGAACTGATCTCAGTGGGTGGGACTCTTCATGGGAGGAGGAACTGACTGACCGCCTGAAGCTTCTGAGCCTATGTTTTGTGACTATTCCCTTTAACGGCCTCTCCTAGAGGGACCCTCACGTGACTATGCGGCACAACCGTTCCCTGCTAAGATACTGCTGTCTAACATGGGTATGCTTGAATTTGGTGTTCTCATCCTACTTAATTACATTTAACCAGTTATTTCACTGATGCATTTGTTTGTTCTCATGTTCGACATGTGTTTGTGAAGAACCTAAATGGAGGCCAGCATCCCATCTTCCTCCCTGCCCTGCCCGCTCCCAGCATCTGACACCCAGCGCATTTCCCAGCTGGGTGCTTTCCCCTGCTCTCCCATAAAAATGGCCACCCTGCCACTGACATTAGGTAACAGTACTGACTCTCACATGCCTTCATCTTGGTCCTAAGGATTTTCTGTGTACAAGAATCTAATCTTCCCAAAACAAATTGGTGGCATGGATCCAATTATTATCCCCATTTCACAGGTGGGAAAACTGAGTCATAAGCCATGGGATTTTTCCAAGATACCTGGGTAATTTATAGTAAAGGTGGGTTTTGAAGGTCAGTTGTCCCAGCAGTGAGGGGACATGTGATGAGATTTGGTGAATCCACATAGACACCCTCATCAGACCCGCCATATACGGGGTGAATTACCGGCTATGTATCCAGGATTGTATGAAGGATTGTCCTTGCTCTGCCTATTAGCAGGGAACCTAAGATCTTATCAGTAATTAAGGATATGCACAGATTATTGAATTCTACAGATGTACTTAAGTCTGATGGTATGAAGATACGGTTGGTTATAAAAAGGAGATCTTATTTTGAGGTGAATAAGCACAGCAAGCATGATGAATGACATGGTTTTTGAGAATGAGGGGCTTTTTCCTCAACAGAATAAAATCTGTTAGCTCCTAGTTATAATCTCTTGGATAGCCCAATAATCATTTTGAATTTGAAAAAATCTTATATACTGAATCACAAATTCTTAAAATATTACTTAACAAGTAATGAAAATTTGGAGTCTTGAGCAAATCCCAAGATTGCATTTTGGGGATTGTTACAATGCCCTTTGGCTTAGAATCTCTTTAGAAAATCACTCTGATAAATGAGGTGCTGGTCAATGACTCTGTTAATTCTTCCCCAAACATGAGATTCCTCATGTCTCAAACATGAGATAATCCTACACATCCTTACTTCTCCATCAATCAGCTTAGCACATCTATGCCCCAGATGTCAGGCTTCCCCTGTGGTGCTAGTGGTTAAGAACCTGCCTGTCAGCGTAGGAGACATGAGAGATCTGGGTTTGATCCCTGTGTTGGGAAAATTCCCTGGAGGAAGGGCATAGCAACCCACTTCAATATTCTTGCCTGGAGAATCCCATGGCTAGAGGAGCCTGTCAGGCTACAGTCCATAGGGTCACACAGAGTCAGGCACAACCAAAGAGTCTTAGCGAGCATACGCATCTTAGATTCCATCACCAACTGAGTAAATAAAACATGCCTACAGGATCCTTGAAACCATGCATCATGCACGTGAAAGAGAAGTGACCTGGACCAGAGTCCACTGCCTGGACCAGAGCTCACTGACTGGATTAAAGCTCAGGGACCAAGTACCTTGAAGGTCAATGCAGATGGCCCCTGAGAAGGAGGCACTTTGTTTGTCATCTTAAAAACTAAACATCTACACAGCAGTAGTGCTGCTGGCAAATGTTCCTTTCCACAATTCCATATTTAAGAATACGGCTTTGGAAGTTATGCATTGTTGGTTATTATCTGACGCTCTCAACTTGGACCTTGCTACATAATGACTTCCCCAGTAGGATGCTCAGCTGCTAATTCACAAACTCCTTCTCAAAAAACTTTTCAGGAAATTTTTAACAAATCCATTAAATTAAAATGAATTTGTGCTATATTGAGAAGCACCTGAACCATAGGGGGCCAATCCAAATGATGTTCATTTTTTTTATTTTCTCCAACCTGAGGAGCATTCTATTTACTTATCTTCAGTGAGAGAGGCACGCCCTATTCTTCTATGGTCAGGGTCCTTATGATCCATGCAGAAGAAAATCACCTCTCATCATTGGATGCATTTGAAACTGTCCTCTTTAACTAGATATCTGCCTAGTTTCCATCTAGCTTTGTAGACAGTGGGCTGGAACTGCTTCAGAATCATAGACTATTTCTGAGTTGGGGTTTCCACACGAAAGAACTTCCCTGGTGGTTCAGTGGTAAAGAATCCACCTGCCAATGCAGGAGACATGGGTTCAATTCCTGAGCCTGGAAAATCCCCAGAGAAGGAAATGGCAACCCATTCCACCATTCTTGCTTGGAACACTCCATGGATGAAGGAGCATGGCGGGCTAGAGTCCACTGGGTCACGAAACAGTCGGACATGACTGAGCGACTAAGCAACAACAAAGGGCAGCAGTTTGTAAGCTCGGCTACACTTCAGAATTCAGGGAGCTTAAAGATCCAGATGTACAGGCCGTGCTCCAGATCAGCTAAATCAGTGCCCAGCAGAGGACCCAGACACTAGCACTTTTCTTAGAGAACACGGGTGTTTCCCTGGGTTTCCACTGCCCAGGACAGTGGTTTTCAGTCCCACGTGTGTGTACCAGCATCACCAGGACCGTTACCCTCCCTCCCAGCCCCAGGTTCTGACCCAGCAGGGCTCCACTGGGGCTGAGAATTCCCTGTTGATCTGGCATCACACTCTCCAGAGGCAGCACTCCAAGCTTGTCCAAACCCTTGTAGCTCAAGACATCTGAGCCTCATCTCCAACATCTGCAAAACAGGCACAATAGTGAACCCTGCCAACATTTTCTGAGCAAATCCAGTGGATCATTTGTGAACAGCCTTGACAAAACCTCCCTGGTAACTCAACTGGTAAAGAATCCACCTGCAATGCAGGAGACCCCGCTTCGATTCTTGGGTCGGGAAGATCCCCTGGAGAAGGGTTAGCCTACCCACTCCAGTATTCTTGGGCTTCCCTGGTGGCTCAGATGGTAAAGAATCCACCTGCAATGTGGGAGACCTGGATTTGATCCCTGGGATGGGAAGATCCCCTGGAGAAGGAAATGGCCACCCACTCCAGTTTTCTTGCCAGGAGAATTCCATGGACAGAGGGGTCTGGAAAGCTATAGTCCATGGGGTCACAAAAAGCTGGACACGACTGAGCAACTTTCACTTGATAAAACTTAAGCTTTGCAATATCTGGGTTTTAGCTGGTGAGGAGTAGAAACTCTTAAAGGCTAGCATTCAAAAGGTAAAGTCATGACTTTAACACAAATGTAAACATGCCTTAATAATTTTGATTCATTAATTAATGATATAAGATACAAAAACAGGTTCAAAGAAAAAGGGAAACAGTATCTAAAGAACAGAAATGTAATAGATAAGCAGGATGCTAAGATGAATTCACTCAGAGATGCAAAACTGGGTCATAATTCAGGCATTAAAATGTAAAGTTTGAAAAAAAGTAGAATGTTTGGATCATCCTTTATTCAGGCCGGAAATCAATTCCATTTCCACCAAGGAAAAACATTTGCATTGCTCTGAAAAAGAATCATTTGCATCACAATGGACACAAAACACCTGCCTCACCATCTGCCCTCCACAACCCACTTCTATTTTCAGGAACAGCAAACCAGCAGGAGAAGAACCACCACAGAGTCAGACGTGCCTGGGGTGGCAGGTCCTCCACCCCCCCAAAATTCCTCTGTGGACCCATGGTCTCCTCTGCCCCTTTCTAAAGATGGCCTTCAGGACAGAATCAGGGCTTCCCTGGTGGCTTAGATGGGCCACCAAAATCTGCCTGCAATGCCAGAGTCCTAGGTTTGATCCCTGGGTCAGAAAGATCGCCTGGAGAAGGGAATGCAACCCACTCAATATTCTTGCCTGGAGAATCTCATGGACACAGGAGCCTGGTAGGCTGCAGTCCGTGGGGTCACAAAAAGTCAGACATGACAGAGCCACTAACACTTTCACTTTCAGGACGGAATCAGAACATTTCTACACTTGCAGATCATGGCTCCTGCCTGGCTTCTGAGATGGTGGATGACCTTGGCGCTGTCAGAGCAGAGAACATGTGTGTGTACTAACCATGTGTTGTGCTGTGTACTAAGTTGCTTCAGTCATGTCTGACAGTGCAACCCCATGGGATGTAGCCTTCCAGGCTCTTCTGTCCATGGAATTCTCCAGGCAAGAATACTGGAGTGGGTAGACATTCTCTTCTCCAGGGAATCTTCCCAAGGCGGGGATCGAACCTGGGTTTTGTGCATTGCAGGCAGATTCTTTACCGTCTGAGCTACTGGGAAGCCCATGTACTAACCATGCTTGTACATATATCTAGGGATACTGTATGTATGACCACCTGTGTGTATTAAGTTAATCATGAGCTCACTCTGATGTCTGATCACCCCGTGGGCCACTCTTATCTCCCCCTCTGACTTCCCTATAAGCTTGCCTCCAACAGGGAGAACTGGCTTCCACCACCCAGGGTCTGTTCCAGGCATATGCAAGTCGTCATCAGAAGGCCCATCCTGCTCCCACGGGAGTAGTCCCTTCACCTGTACTCCTAGAGACCGGTCACTTCCAATGGGACTTAGCGTCTGTTCTCACCACTCCCTCCATACATTTGTCACACTTAGATTTTTTTGTCATATCTGCATTCCATCCTAAAAATCTCCCAACCAATTAAACATTTTATTTTTCAATTTTCATATGCTGTTTCACTCTTTGGGTTGTAAAACTCTGTGGATTTTGACAAATGCACAAAATGGTGTAGCCACCATAGCTGTATCAAGCGAAATATTGATCGTTTCACTGCCCTAGAAATTCCCCTGTGCTTTGTCTGTTCAGCCCTCAAGGAGCCTGCAGGCAGGGTCTCTGGTCCAGAGTCCAGAGAGGCCCCCACCACACTCTCAGCAGGAAGAGGGCAGCAAAGGGGTGACCGAGCACCCACCAGGGAGGGAGGAGCCTGATGGAAGGACAGCTTTGCCATCCTGCTGGGATGTGGATCAAGGCCGCTGCACCCAACCCGACCTCAGTCCAACAAAGACCTTGAGGCTCAGAGGGATGCCGCAAGTTCTCCCAGAAGGACTCAAACAGAAGTCAGCTTGATTGCAGGCTTTCGAGTTTATTTACAAAATAACCAGGCTTCTTACTCATGCTGGAGACAATGGTGGAATGTTACTTCTAACAAGACCTTTACTTTGTAGTAAAGTAAAAAATGTTATATAATTACTTGTTTCAGCAGATTTCTTGGTGATTTTATGAGGAAGGCTAGAGGACAATGGCACCCCACTCCAGTATTCTTGCCTGGAAAATCCCATGGGCGGAGGAGCCTGGTGGGCCGCAGTCCATGGGGTCACTAAGAGTCGGACACGACTGAGCAACTTCACTTTCACTTTTCACTTTCCGGCATTGGAGAAGGAAATGGCAACCCACTCCAGTGTTCTTGCCTGGAGAATCCCAGGGATAGGGGAGCCTGGTGCACTGCTATCTATGGGATCGCACAGAGTCGGACACGACTGAAGCAACTTAGCAGCAGCAGCAGCAGAAAGGAAAATACTGCCATTCTGCTGAAAGTATGTGTAATCCTGTAAAAAGAATGTATGTACCCAGGTCGCAATGTTCTTGCTAAGTTCCCCCTCAATTAGTTTACAAATAAATCCTCTTTTAAATGTTCTAGAGGAACACATATTTAAAAGTCATGGCAAATTTTCTTATACAGTTGACACTTCCTTTTTAATGTGATTATTCTAAAACATATGAGAATGGAATTTAACATTTTTAGCCTGGTTCTGAGTGTGTTTTTAATTAGCTGTAAACTAGGGCCTGTGACTTAGCATCGTTTAGCCTCCATGTCCTCCTCTGTAAAATGACACCATTTTACATTGGCCAGTTCACATCTCAGACACCTTCCAAAATTACTGTCCTAGTGGTGCTGATAAAAGCCATACGTCTTAGCCACAACTTAGAAACACTCTCCTGAGGTCCCACGGAACACAAACTTCTATCCACTGATATCTCTGCTACATTATTATTAAGCGCTGAGGTGTTTGTTATATTTTCTGACACAAACAATGATCTAATCAACATCTAAAAAACATCCTCAAAGACATACTGATGTCATTTGCAATTCCTTCTTGTGACTCGCAAGGACAGTTACAATATTTTCCGAAGTAAAGCAGTTGTCCTAGAGATTGTTGCTGAGCAGTGTGATCTTATGAAATGCTCTTTGTCACGTATAAATGCTAGATCCTGGGACTTCCCTGGTGATCCAGGGGCTAAGACTCTGCACTTCCATGGTGGGGGACATGAGTTCAATCCCTGGTTGAGGAACTAGAATCCTGCATGCCATGCAGTATGGCCAAAAATTTTTTTTAAATAAAATAAACTCTAGATTCTGTTTCTGAGTTATTTGTTCCATTAATTTCTGTGTCTTATTGTGCAAATCATTATATCTTTATAACATGTCTTGCTATCAGCTGGAACACACATATGATTTTATTTTAATATGATATTCTTGGTTACTTCTGTTTAATATTTAACTGGAGCCTATTATACAGAGTGAAGTAAGCCAGAAAGAAAAACACCAATACAGTATACTAACACATATATATGGAATTTAGAAAGATGGCAATGATGACCCTGTATGCAAGACAGCAAAAAAGACACAGATGTGTATAGCGGACTTTTGGACTCAGAGGGAGAGGGAGAGGGTGGGATGATTTGGGAGAATGGCATTGAAACATGTATACTATCATGTAAGAATCGAATCTCCAGTCTATGTCCGATGCAGGATACAGCATGCTTGGGGCTGGTGCACGGGGATGACCCAGAGGGATGTTATGGGGAGGGAAGTGGGAGGGGGGTTCATGTTTGGGATCGCATGTACACCCGTGGTGGATTCATGTCAATGTATGGCAAAACCAATACAATATTGTAAAGTAAAATAAAGTAAAAGTAAAAAGTTAAAAAAATAAAATAAAAAGATATTGACGTACCTTCAGAAAACTCTCATGTGCACCATTGCAGCTCATTTCCCAGCACGCAGCCCCAGGCAGCCCCTCTCTGTAATTCCGGGTCAGCTTCTCTGTACTGGAATTCTGTTTAGATGGAGTTACATTCTACAGCATGTGTCTGTTTGGGCCAAGCTTCTTTGGCTCAACATAAGGATACTGAAATTCATCTTTGTTGTGGTGTGTATCACTACTTCACTCTGTTTTACTGATAACTTGAATTACAGTGTATGAACTCACTACAGTTTTGATGGACATTTGCCTGCTTTCCAGTTTTTGACAATTATGAGCCACGCTGCTATCAACATTCTTAATACAAGCTTTATTATAAATATAATTTTATTTTATCTTGGAGAATATATAGAACTGCTGTGTCACAAGATACATATATGTGTAACTTTTACTTTTAACAGCTTTATTGAGATATAACTCATATCCCATACAATTCACCAACACAAATGTACACTTCAGTAAGTTTTAGAATATTCTTAGACTCATTCAACTACAACAACAATCAGCTTGTGGATGTTACCATCACTCCAAAGAGAAAGTCAGTCATGTTTCAGAGTCATTCCCTGCTTCCTCCTCACCCTTACAGTTCCAGGCAATCCTAACCTACTTTATATCTCTCTAGATCTGCCTATTCTCAAAAGAATTCACACAATACGTTTGGGAACTGGCTTCTTTTTCTTACCACAGTGCTTTCAAAGTTCATTCATATAGAAGAATGTATCAACACTATTTCTTTTTATGTAAAATAACATTCCCATGTATGGATAGACCACATGTATTTATCCATTCACCTGCTGAAGAACACTTGGTCTGATTCTACCTTTTTGGTTCCTATGAGTAAGGCTGCTGTGAGCATGTGTGTGTGTACACGTCTATTTGCATTTCTCTTGGGTGTATGCTGGGGAGTGGAATTGCTGGTCCTACAACAGCTCTGTGCTAAACTGTCCAGGGATCTGCCTGGCTAATTCCCGCCACAGCCGCACTCCCAACATCCCCACCAACAACAAGAGCGAGTCTCCCTCCTTCACAGTCTTGCCAACACATTCTATTGTTCATCTTCCTAATTTAGTCTTCCTAGTGTGTATAAAGTAACAGCTCATCGTTCTGATTTGTATTCCTCTGAGGGACAAAAATTAGAGATACCAAGGGAATATTTCATGCAAAGATGGGCTCGATAAAGGACAGAAATGGTATGGACATAACAGAAGCAGAAGATATTAAGAAGAGGTGGCAAGAATACACACAAAAACTGTACAAAAAGGAGCTTCAGACCCAGATAATCACGATGGTGTGATCACCAACCTAGAGCCAGACATCCTGGAATGAGAAGTCAAGAGGGCCTTAGAAAGCATCACTATGAACAAAGCTAGTGGAGCTGATGGAATTCCAGTTGAGCTGTTTCAAATCCTGAAAGATGATGCTGTGAAAGTGCTGCACCCAATATGCCAGCAAATTTGGAAAACTCAGCAGTGGCCACAGGACTGGAAAAGGTCAGTTTTCATTCCAATCCCAAAGAAAGGCAATGCCAAAGAATGCTCAAACTACCACACAGTTGCACTCATCTCACATGCTAGTAAAGTAATGCTCAAAATTCTCCAAGCCAGGCTTCAGCAATACGTGAACCGTGAAATTCCAGATGTTCAAGCTGGTTTTAGAAAAGGCAGAGGAACCAGAGATCAAATTGCCAACATATGCTGGATCATTGAAAAAGCAAGAGAGTTCCAGAAAAAATCTGCTTCTGCTTTATTGACTATGCCAAAGCCTTTGACTGTGTGGATCACAATAAACTGTGGAAAACTCTGAAAGAGATGGGAATGTCAGACCACCTGACCTGCCTCTTGAGAAACCTATATGCAGGTCAGGAAGCAACAGTTAGAACTGGACATGGAACAACAAACTGGTTCCAAATAGGAAAAGGAGTAAGTCAAGGCTATATATTGTCACCCTGCTTATTTAACTTATATGCAGAGTACATCATGAGAAACGCTGGGCTGGAAGAAGCACAAGTTGGAATCAAGATTGCCGGGAGAAATATCAATAACCTCATATATGCAGATGACACCACCCTTATGGCAGAAAGTGAAGAGGAACTAAAAAGCCTCTTGATGAAAGTGAAAGAAGAGAGTGAAAAAGTTGGCTTAAGGCTCAACATTCAGAAAACAAAGATCATGGCATCTGGTCCCATCACTTCATGGAAAATAGATGGGGAAACAGTGGAAACAGTGACAGACTTTATTTTGGGGGGCTCCAAAATCACTGCAGATAGCGATTGCAGCCATGAAATTAAAAGACACTTACTCCTTGGAAGGAAAGTTATGACCAACCTAGACAGAATATTCAAAAGCAGAGACATTACTTTGCTAACAAAGGTCTGTCTAGTCAAGGCTATGGTTTTTCCAGTAGTCATGTATGGATATGAGAGTTGGACTGTGAAGAAAGCTGAGCGCCGATGAATTGATGCTTTTGAACTGTGGTGTTGGAGAAGACTCTTGAGAGTCCCTTGGAGTGCAAGGCGGTCCAACCAGTCCATCCTAAAGAAGATCAATCCTGTGTGTTCACTGGAAGGACTGATGCTAAAGCTGAAGCTCCAGTACTTTGGACACCTCATGAGAAGAGTTGACTCATTGGAAAAGACTCTGATGCTGGGAGGGACTGCGGGCAGGAGGAGAAGGGGACGACCGAGGATGAGATGGCTGGATGGCACCACTGACTCAATGGATATGAGTTTGAGTGAACTTCGGGAATTGGTGATGGACAGGGAGGCCTGGCATGCTGCAATTCCTAGGATCGCAAAGAGTTGGACACGACTGAGCGACTGAACTGACTGACTGAAGGGACGACAAGGAGCAGCATCTTTCCACAGGCTCCTTGGCCATTTGTGTATCTTCTTGAGAGAAGCATCCGTGTGTAATAGATGCTTTGCCTGCTTTAGTTGGTTACATTTACTTTTATCATTAAGTTGTAGGCGTTCTTTATATATTCTGGATACTAAACTTGTATTGGATGCAGTCAGTCCTTATTAGTCACAGAATCTATAATTGCAAGTTCACCTACTTGCTAACATGTATTTGTATCTGCAAGATCAGTTGTGTAGTGATTCACAGACATGCACGGGGAGGCAGAAGACAATTGTGTTGCCTGATGCATGTGTTCCCAGCTGAGGTCAGATAAGACCTTCTCATTCCAGCCCTCACCCTGGAAACACATGTCCTGTTTGTGTTTGATTAGTGTTGTGGCTTTTTTGTCTTGTGACTTTTGTGGGTGATTTGTCTGTTTTAAGTGGCCTTATCCTAGTGCCGGCCTTCCATGATGGCTCAGTGGTGAAGAATCCACCTATCAACGTAGAAGACTTGGGTTCATTTCCTGAGTCAGGAAGATCCCCTGGAGAAGGAAATGACACCCCACTCCAGTATTCTTGCCTGAGAAATTCCATGGACAGTGGAGCCTGGTGGGCTACACTCCACAGGCTCACAAAAGAGTCAGACATGACTTAGCAACTAAGCAACAACAACAAGCCTAGTGCTGACACACTGCCTGGTGCCCTAAATGCCTTAGTGTCCAGCAGTGGAGAGGTCACTGCTGCTCCATGGTGTGATATGGCAAGAGAGACACACAAAGTGTCATCAGCGGATACTCCTAACCGAATACTTACAAAGCAAGGAAGGGTCTGAATGACTGTGTATGATACTGTTGAACATTTTTGTAAAACTAACAAGGCAGTGAGATGAGCTGTTTGCTCCTAATGTCACTGGACAAGATGGGGAGCAATAAAATGGGGCTCCAGAATCTGAAATTCCCAGATCAAGCACCGTATCAGTGAGCTTCAGTGTTGCCCAGAAGACACCTGTCTCCAATAGCTGATGGGCTGAGATGGAGGAAAGGCAAACCCAGAAACCTCATCCTGGGAGAGGTGGACCCACAACACAAGTGAAGCTTCTAGTCTCACACAATGTCTGCCATTCAGGTGGGGGGCATTGACTGGGAAGAAATGGTATCCTGAGAATCAGAATGGGGATGCGTGGGAAGATCATATCCTAAAGATGAAGCTGGGCACCCTGAGCCCCTAAATTCCAGTAGAAGCAACCCCTCCATACCCAGTAGGAACAGAGCCTTCATCTCCACCTGAGGATATCAGCTCCCTGTGAGGCGGATGCTTTACAAGACCTCATTGGTGCCCTCCAGAATGATTGCCCCATCCCAATGTGTTTGGGCTAATTTCTCTTTCTCTCTCTCTGACACACTGTTTTGGCAGGCAGGTGTATATCTATCAGAGTATTTTCTAAAGTAATTTAAGACCTCTTAGAATCCTAGGAAATGGGGAATCCACAGGCTCCTGTGTCTCCTTTGCATGCTCTCCAGTCTCAGTACCTGGCTAACTGTGACTTAAACACGATTTATGATTCCAGTCAAGAGCCTGATTACATTTAGCTTGCTGGTGACAGGATCAATTCATTTCCTCCAGGAGAAATGATGATTGACTGTCAGGCCTCTGGTCTGGGGACATCAGGTTCTCCCAGAGCCTCCGCCCTGCATCGAGGGCGCCTGCCTCTAGCTTCTGCCCTTTCAAAACAACAGCGCTGGGCCCCAGCTCGCCAGCATGGGGTCAGGGGCAGCGAACTGTGATCCATCATCCAGGGAGAGCCGGCAGGATGACTCCATCAGCAGCTGAGTGGACGCCTTTGGAGGAAGCTGGGCAACCATGGAGAAAAACTGGTTTTACAGAAGGGGGGTCTGGTCAGGCTGGGACTCGGGCAGCCTGGGTGACAGGACGGTCCCCACAGTGCCGAGGGCAGGAGGTGGGCAGTGCAGCCAGAGGTGGGAGGTCAGTGGCGAGCACAGACAGCCTGCCCTCGACTCTCCTTAGATCCAGTCCTAAGGCAAGACCCCCATCACCACTCCTGCAGTGTGTCAGCCCCACACAGGACTCATCTGAAAACCAACCCCTCTGGACAGGAGATGAAATAGAGGAATTGCAATGTGAGCTGTTAGCCCAATCGTTTGTTGGCTGCTGTTTCTTTGTGCTGGTGATCAGTTTGGTCGGAAGTCTTGTATTAGATGGAAGTCGGGGTCTGGGATTCTTGTTTTCTGAAGACAGAGAAAGGGGAAGTGTGTGAGTCGGACATGCCAGCCAGCCACAACTTGGCGACCCAGCCCTCCTATCTTAAGAGCATTGCTGTAGGTGAAGAGGAGCCCATGGGTTCTCGGATGAGGGTTGATTTGGGCAGTTAATGGAGACATGTCAGCATCCAGGTAGCGCACCCTGAACTGTCTTCTCTCCTCGGAGTCTGACTAGGCAGAGAATCCAATTCCCCCGGCCAGGCCGTATGCGTGGATGCCGCCACTGTCCTGGGAGATGCGATCTTCTGTGAAGAAACAACGCTCACATCACTTCCTAAGCATCACAGGACCCAGAAACGTGATGCCCTGCTTTTCAGGAATAGCTCAGAGCACATTTAAGAACACAGCACTCTCAGAACTTGAGGGCAGGGGTTGGTGGCCTGGCCCCAGGTGCCCACAGCCGCAAGGGGGCCGCAGAGCAGGGGTGGCTTCATTTATGAACTTTGCAAAGCTCACTGCTGTGCGATTGATTTAAATTAGAAACAAGGTGCAGAGAACCTGTGTTTCTGTCTTTTCCAGGAAACCTGAGTACCCAGTGTGTGCTTAATCAGTCAGTTGGGTTGACTCTGTGACTCTGTGGACTGTAGCCCACCCAGCTCCTCTGTCCATGGGAATTCTCCAGGAAAGAATACTGGAATGGGTTGCCATTCCTTCTTCCAGGGGGTCTTCCCAACCCAGGGATGGAATCCAGGTCTCCTGCATTGCAAGTAGATTCTTTACCGTTTGAGCCACGGGGGAAGAACCCACAGCATGTGTGTTGGCCACTGATTTCTGTGGATTCAGTAAAACCACAGGTAATGGATTTCTGAGGATTTTATACATTCAGAAGCAGCAGAAGAATTCTCATGGACAATGAGAAACTGGCTTAGTCAACCTGTTCACTGCCTGACTTGGCCATCATAAGGCCTAGTGGATTATCCCTTCTGTCGTAAAGATGAGCCTTATTCTAACATCACCCCTGCTCCACTTTCTTCCCATGTGGCAACAGCTTGGAGGGGCTTGAAAAATGGCACGAGAAACATGAACTTTAGAATGAGACACGCCACGAGGCCCAGGCCAGCTTCTCAGAGGGGACCTGAGACTCTTGTCGTGGAGACTGGCCATAGGTTCTGGTCGGTTTGCTTCCAGTGGGAAAGAACTGGGAGCAGGACCTCCACTAATGGCCATCACTGGGTTTCCAGGGCTGGGACCACTGACATCCCACTCACAGAGGAGGAGACAGGACTGGGAGGGGCAGGGGGCTGTGTCCTGGACTCAAGAGCAGGGGGAATGTCGTCAGGCTCTGTTTCCTCTGCCTAGTGGGGCTCGTGGCTGTGGTTCTCACACAGGCCCGGCTGTTAGATGACAGTGGGGCGGTGGAACAGTCCACAGATGGGTAGCACTAAAAACAATGGGGAGATGGATATTAATTCTCGGTGTATGATAAGCATGCTACGTTATGTGAGCAACTTTAATTCCAAAACTCCGGGGCACTAACAGAGGCTGTGGGCTTCCCTGGTGGCTCAGTGGTAAAGAATCCTCCAGCAAAGCAGGAGGTGCAGGTTCGATCCCTGGTTCAGGAAGATCCCTTGCAGAAGGGAACATCTACCCACTCCAGTCTTCTTGCCCGAGAATCCCATGGACAGAGGAGCCTGGAGGGCTACAGTCCATGGGGTCACAAAAGAGTTGGACACGACTTAGCAACTGAACTGCAACAGTAGCTCAGGCTGCACGTGGGCTGATTTTGACGTTAAGACAGAGGGAGGACAGGTAACTTCTGAGTCTCAGATTATATGAACACAATCCTGTCCCTTTTCTCTGACTTGTCTAGAATAAATACCACAAGACAGGGAAACAGGGAACTGCAGACCCTTGGTGCAAAACAACAACAAACTCTGAAACCAGAAAGGGTATCGGAGGCTTATCTGACGTGAATCTCGAGGACCCTCCAAGTTCTAGTCTCTTCTCCAAGCGCAGCCCAGAAGCTGCGGTAAGTTTATCAGCTCTGATGACACAGGCATGAAGCCAAGCTGCCCAGCCTGTCAGGACCAGCAGGAGAGTGGGGGAAACGGAGGACCAGGACTAGAGGCATCACAGGGGAGGCCAAAGGGCTAGAGACCGTAGACCCAAAGGAGCAGACGAAGAAGGAAGTGAGGAAATCCAGGAACATCTGAGATTTTATGGCCTCAGGAGTTCCCATTCCCCCTGGATAAACACGCTCCACCCCATTCTCTCCATCCCAGGACGGGGAGCCCACTGGCTGCAGACAGAGGCTGTCTCCTCGGCGCCACGGACACAAGATCTCTGGGCACCTTTGCTGACGCTTCTTATCATCTGCATGGACTCACAGTCTGGAGCAGCCTTGAACTGTCTGCTGGTCTCCAGTTCCAATGGAAATAAATCACCATAAATACGAGGCCATTAGATCAGCAAAGAATGGCTTTTATAGAAGCGTAAAAGCTTGCTGACAGCCATGAGCTCAAGGGCTTAGTTAAGTCAGAACATATGAGCCTCCAAGTTTTCAGCAAAATCTCCCTTCTGAATCCTCAGGAACCCAGCTCTGGCCAAGGGGCCCTTGTGAGTCGACCTGTACACCTTGACAAGGCTTCTTCACTGGAAATCAGCTCAATTTTCAGCTCCCCAACTGCGGGTCATGGGACATCTCAGTCTCCATAATCATAGGAGCCAAGTTCATTATTAATCAGTATACACATTATATTTCATATACATCCTAGGAGATACACACACACACACACACACACACACACACACACACACACACACATATGTATAAGCCTGTATGTATATAATGTAGGGAGGTTGAGATAATCAGATTCAATGAGGCCGTGCAGTCATGTCTGTTCAGAGCCAAAGCTGACACAGGGCGAACTAGAGATGGTGATGGCTATCCTCGTGGGAGGTGAAAATGTTGGCTCTTATCGAGGAAGAGTGGCAAGAGAGATGCGAACTTGGCAGAAATTGAGACTGAGTGGTGCAATGAAGATCATGGCATCCGGTCCCATCACCTCATGGGAAATAGATGGGGAAACAGTGGAAACAGTGACAGACTATATTTTGGGGGGCTCCAAAATCACTGCAGATGGTGACTGCAGCCATGAAATTAAAAGATGCTTACTCCTTGGAAGAAAAGTTATGACCAACCTAGATAGCATATTCAAAAGCAGAGACATTACTTTGCCGACTAAGGTCCATCTAGTCAAGGCTATGGTTTTTCCTGTGGTCATGTATGGATGTGAGAGTTGGACTGTGAAGAAGGCTGAGAGCCGAAAAACTGATGCTTTTGAACTGTGGTGTTGGAGAAGACTCTTGAGAGTCCCTTGGACTGCAAGGAGATCCAACCAGTCCATTCTGAAGGAGAGCAGCCCTGGGATTTCTTTGGAAGGAATGATGCTAAAGCTGAAGCTCCAATACTTTGGCCACCTCATGAGAAGAGTTGACTCATTGGAAAAGACTGTGATGCTGGGAGGGATTGGGGGCAGGAGGAGAAGGGGACGACCGAGGATGAGATGGCTGGATGGCATCACGGACTTGATGGACGTGAGTCTGAGTGAACTCCGGGAGATGATGATGGACAGGGAGGCCTGGAGTGCTGTGATTCATGAGGTCGCAAAGAGTTGGACACGACTGAGCGACTGAACTGAACTGAACTGAACTGGTGCCTCTGGAACAGCAAAAAGGGGCAAGAAGCCTAGAGTTTCCAGTTTCTGCAAAACACACTTGCATTCCTGCAATTTCCCCATAAATCCTCCCAGGAAGCTCCCGGGCCAATAGACGGCACAGTGGTTACAGCCATCCACACCTCCCCTGCGCTGCCCTCTGAAGCTCCTCCCGTTTCCCCATCCCTGCCATTTCAGCTCTCCCGTCATCATCTCTGGCTGCCAGAATGTGCCAGAAGCAATGCTGTCCCCCTGCACAATTCCCCTGGGACCCCAGCTCTGCCGTGAGAACCACCCAGGCCTAGCCAGGTAGGGAACAAGAGACACAGATGACCAGAGGCAGCCCAAACCCACATAGGTAAGGGGCCCAGTTGGGTCTAGCCAGCGACCCAGCCCGGCCAGCCTGGGCCAGCAGAGCTGCCTGTGGACCCAGAGGCTGACAGCCCTGGAACTCCTATTTCGAGTTCCTGAGTTCCAGCGTGCTTGGCGATCACCATGATGCTTCAGTAGCTCTCTGGACCCTGCACACAAGTGGTCCTTGACTACGAGCTGGGCGCCCTGCTTTCTGCTCAGGAACTGCACGACTGGGTGAGGGTGGATGGGCTTTCTGATCCCGTGGCCCTGTGTGGTGACACCGGCTGCTAATGTGTCCCCAAAAGACCTTAAATTGAACCCATCACCCCTCACCCTGGGGAGAGCAATCCCACCCCTAGAAGCCCCTAGGCATCCAAGGCCCACTGTCACCACAAGCAACGACCCCAGTGTGTGTGAGTCATCACTTCTTGCCTCTCCGACGGCACACAGTTCTGTTCTGCCTCTATTTCTGTGGCCAGAACAAGGTGGCCACAACACACCAGACTTCCCATACAAGTCCAGCCAGTTGTTGAGAAGAATTGGATGGTCTGTCAGAGAAATCAGGTTTCCGTTTACTGGCGGTTCCTCCCCTGTGGTTCTCGGGGGTCTCACTCGACCTCCAGCTCTGATCCAGTCCTCCTGAAGAGCCAGAAAAGTCTCGTCCCTCAGACCCTCCTCTGAAGTCCTGAAAAGGCCACAAGACCAGGTAACAAAAGTGATGCTTGCCCAGGGACTTCCATGGAGGTCCAGTGGCTAAGACTCCCAGCTCCCAATGCAGGGGGCCTAGGTTCTATCCCTGGTCAGGGAACTTGATCCCACAGGCCACAATCAAAAGCATTCACATGCTGCAGCTAGAGATCCCACGTGCTGCGGTGAAGACTGAAGATCGGCGTGCTGCAACTAGGACATGGTACGGCCAAGTAAATTTTTTATTTTTGACAAAAGAGTGATGCCTGGCCAGGAACATAACACACCTCATTTGCCCATCATGTAACATGGCTCAGAATATTCTCTGCCGTGGTTACAGTGAGAAATAAATGAAAACATGCTCTTGGGAAAACCTATAGCCATACCTAGCCTAGAGCAAAAGCACTTAAATCCCTTCCTAAGCAAGAAAAAATGGACAGAATGGAGGGAAGCGTTAAACAGTGGACCTTACATCTTGAGAAAGAGAGAGAGGTTGGGGGAAGAAAGAGAGAAAAACTTTTCCAAGAAGAAACTATTTCTGTGGCCTCCGAGGCCATTTGGAGGCTGGAGGTGCATCTTGTGCTCCAGCGGCCCATCCGTTAATCCCCACTGTGCCCTTGGCAGCCAGGATGGTGAGGAATCCGGGCCCAGAGGGAATGTCTGGCCGAGGGCAGCTCTTGTCCAGTGAGAAGCTGTTCAGAGAACGTGGATATAAAGGCCAAGGCCAGAGCTTCCCACACGTCTTGGTTGGTGTGCCTGCAGGACAGAGTTCCTCTTCCACAGCCCTGTAGCTTTGGGCCCTGAAGGAAGTGGATGGTGGTCCCCAGACCCCCATCCTGAGAGGGTTAGGAAGAGAGAGAAAATGTGTGAGAGCCCCTCCACCGCCCCTGATCTTCCTGAGAGCTGGGTGTGAATGGGGAGGGCTTTGGGTAGTGGGAGGTGTACCCTTTGGAGGTTAAACAACCCACATGTGCATAACTAAGGTCCAGACATAGTAATCTGGCACCAAAGCAGAGGATGAGTTTTCTGAGCTGCCTGTGGGCCCGTGAACCCTAAGCTGTTAGAACAGCCTTCTTCCCGGGGGACCCACAAGCCAGTCAGGCCTGCAGAAGACGATTTGCCTGACTATTCTCTTATTTATACCCAGCAAGGCAGGGCCTGTGGCAGTCTAGATGGAGAGAGGTAAACTAGTCCTGCTTCAGCTGTAGTGGACCCTTGGGAAATCTGGCTGAGAGGGCAGGAACCCATGCAGCCACATGGGGCTGCAGAGAGCAAGACGGCTCTCCTTCTCCGCTGCCTTGCTGCGGGCTCATCCACCCCAGGAAGCAAGGCTGCAACTACAGGTGAAATAGTGCCCAGGAAGCCTTGTGCTGCTGTTCATATCACCAACTCCAGAGGCAAGTCCATCCACTGCCACACACCCTCCTAAGTCTGAGACCTGCTGGCACATAAAACAGTGCTTTATGGTGTATCATGACACCCGTGAAGACTTTTTTTTTATTCCAATTAGCAGAGTTTATCCTGCAATATTTATGAATTAGGCAGACTCAGGGATAAAATTCTGCTGTTAATTATAATGATCATCTCAGAAAAGTGAATCATTGGATACCAGTGTTTAATTATTACTGTCAAAGGTGTGGCTGTTTAACCATAGATGTTCTCTCATACACAGTTGAGTGATTATGTGTACTTGAAGTCTGGAATTTTTAATTCTACAAGAAAACTATAGAGCAGCCTGAATGCCTGACTTGTCAGAACCTTTGGAATAACAAGGGCTTGTGAGCAAGACTAGCTTTGAATCACTCCACGTGTTGTTTCTGCACTCCCCTTGATGGATCTCAGAATTCAGCCAGAGTTCCCAAGCCTGCCAGCAGCACTCTTGAGGGGCAGTCAAGCCCTGGGCTGACCCTGCATGACCTTGCATACCCCGCTTCAAGTCAGTGTTTTTGTTTTTGTTTTCCTTCATCTGTTTCCACTCTCACCTACCTCCTCCCTTCATCTCACCTAGGACTCTGTCTAAAGTCTTTTCTTCCCCTGGTGGAACAACAGCTCACTTCCAGTGTCCAGGCCCCCTTCCTGCTTCTTAGCTTGTCTCCATGATCACTCACCTGGACACCTGCCCACCCCTGGGAACACCTGCTCAACCTGAGCGTGGCTCTCCACCCTCACCTGACCCAAGAGCTCTCCCATCTGAGCCCCCACCTCTTCCAGAGGGGAGGAGGAGGTGGCTGGGGGCTTGGGGATCCCCCTGTGCTCTGTGAGAAGCTGCTAACAGTTTAAATCAAGGCCTACCACCCAGGGGCCAGGCTGAGTTTTTCTTTTACTTTTTTAAAAAAAGTTTTATTGTATTTTTTAATCTACCTATTTTATAGGACCATAGTGAGAATTTGTTCATTTATTTAGTCTCACTGCTTGGCATGTGGGATCTTAGTTCCCTGACAAGGGATCGAGCCTGCACCCGCTGCATTGCAAGTGCGAAGTCTTAAACACTGGACCACCAGGGAATTTTTCCTGAGCTTTTCCTTCTCAGTGGGATCACTGACAGTCCCTGGCTCAACTCTCAAATTTTAGAGTCTATTTCTATGCGAAGTTATGATCTGACACATAATGTTTGCTCTTTAAAAATAGTTTTATTTCAATTTAAAAAATGACATACAGGGAAAATTAACTTTACACCACTTTTACGGAAGATCCATCGCAGTGCCTGTTTTCACTAACAGAAAGCAGCTGCTGTTACAGGGGAAGCACACCCCGGGGGGGGGAGCGACCCTGCCAGCTCCTTCCCTGGTACCACAATCATCGTCTCAGCTTCAGCTGTCAGAGCCGAGAGCCGTGTCTGTGAGCATCCGGGCCTGATCTCCACGCATTTTGTGCATCTGTCAGCAAGATAGGTCCTAAGGTAACTGCTACTTCACTCTAGGCCACTTCTTCTATGAAAGGTTTCCTAGGAACACTCTATTTTCAGATAGCAGGGGAAGCCTGTCCATGTACACGGATTTTTCAAATGTCAGCTAGAGCCCATGTGCATCCAATGGGAGGTGGTCAGCGTCTGATGGGGTCATAGGGTCCAGTCTCTTCCTCAAACAGGAATCCTGGCAGGCTTGCTTTTCTTTTTATTTCATTTTGCTTTGCTGGCTTATCTATGGAGAAATAATCTACACAAATACGTTTCTTCTTTTAAACAAATGAAAATGTATTCTCTGTATTCTGCAGTTTCCTAGGCTTTAAACTATACTTTTGAGCTAATGTCATAGTGTCAAAAATAGGCAATTATTTCTCTAAAAGATTCATGACATATGTTTGTAAGAACAAACCATAATTATTTAGCTGGTCCTCTATTAATAAATGTTTACTTGGGTCCAGGCTTCATCCTACAAAATCCTTACAAAGTCCTTGCATCCTTGGACTTGAGTGACTTTTTCTGCAGGTTTCATTTCCAGACTGAAAATGTCTGGGACAGAGTGTGATTCATTTTAAATTTGAACAGACATCTTCAAATTAGCCTTTTGAGAGGTTGTATAAACTTGACATGCCACTAGCTACCTTAATTTTTAATTTTACTTTTATTTATTTACTTTTTTTTGGCCATGCCATGCAGCCTGTGGGATCTTAACTCCCCAGCCAGGGATCAAACCCCTGCCCCCTGCAGTGGAAGCACAGAGTCCTAACCACTGAACCTCCAGGAAAGTCCCCAAGCTACCCTATTTTGCTTTCTGGAAGGTTTTCAGCTAAATCTGAAAAAATAACATTTTCTAAATATTATTAGTTAATTCTTTTTGGTATTTTCAAATCTATAAGTCTGCCTTTTCCAGTCCACGTGTTAGATGTTTTTTCCTGTCTGATTTAAATGACTAGTATTTACAGAGCAATAAAATTATGAGGAAAGCTCGTGGATATTCTTGGTTCATTCTTGCCTTAAGAAGAGGAGCCAAGAGGTTCGATTTGCCTTCAGAAGTGTGTGTGTGTCTATGGAGACGCAGCTCTAGAACCGGGTGATCCCACCAGCCACCCCTATGATCTTATGAGCCTTTCTCCAATTCACCTTTCCCCGGTCCTTTTTCAGTTACAGCCTGCATCCTCTGCCCTGTATGTCCAGACACTTAGAGATCTACAAACACTGAGACTTCCTTAAAGTCTTGGGACTCACAGTGCCAATGGGCAGTGGTCCTATGGCTGATATCTACTCTGGACTTACCCCCAGAGGATCTGATATTTGAGAGTCCTGGACCTGGGGAGGCCAGGCCTTTTCCCCCACCCCACCACTCATCACATCCCACATTGAGGGACAAGTTTACACAAGTAAGGTGCTTCCAGTGGTGTGTGTGACGCTTACAGTGCAGCCTGCCCCAAGTCTCCCAGGCCAGGTCCACAGCCAGGCCTTCTTTTCTCGTTTTCCAGGAAGTTAAATTGGGAGCAGACAAGCCCAGGCTTAACCAGAGTGTCTTCCTCTGATCGAAAGCACCATGAGAATGTGGACAGACTGCAAAAGCCCCATCTGCTCAGGCCCCTTCGCTCTGTATGACATGATCGCTGAAGCTTTACCAACCTCTCTCCCAACAAGCGGACTCACCACCACCATCCCTGCCACTCCTGCAGTCGCCACCTTTTTTTTGTTTTAGTATGATTTTATTTATTTGGCTGTGCTGAGCTTTAGTTGTGGCATGTGGGATCTTTAGTTGTGGCATGTGGGATCTAGTCCCCTGACCAGGGATGGAGTCTGAGCCCCTTCTGCTCTGGGAGCACAGAGTCTTAGGCACAGGACCACCAGAGAAGTACAGCTCACTTCTTGATCACTGACCCCGCTTTTCAGATGGGACCTGAGGTTTGGGGGAGGGAAGTCCTCTCTCCAGTCACCATTTGGGATCTCATGGGCTCTGAGCACCAGAGTCGCCCATCTGGATCTAAATCTACCCTTTCCCCTCGATCGCCTTCTTTGATTTCCTTCCAAATGTTTTCTTACTCCAGCCTTTCCATTCTTCTTCCGCTCTAGATACATTCATTCCTAAAATACTCCTCTGCCCCCACACCTCTTTGTTTAAGTTTCTTAAGGCAGGAAGCCCTGTCTACGGGCTTCGTCCCAGGAGGAGCCTCAGGGCAGAGAAAGGAGCCCTTTGGAATAAAATTGAATCCCCACAAAATAATTCCTCCCCTGTTCCTCTGCCTCTTCTATGCCCGCGTCCTCCTCTCCCAGGGTTTCGCGACCCATCCTTCCGCTCCTCAGAACCCACTTCTTGTGGCCTTCTTCCCAGGGGGAGTACTGTGTCCACCATCTGCAGGATTCCTGGATCTTTGCTACAGGTGAGAGGATTCCCTCTGCAAAGTCCTCCCTCTTGTTATCTGGGGCCATCAGGGTCTCAGAACCTGCAGCTTTAATACCCAACGGGAATGGATGCTTTAAAAAATACCTGGGCTCACTTTATCTTCTGACATTTAAGTAAAATGTCATTAAAACTCCAAAATGCAAGTGTGTCGCCGTGTTACAAATCACATTGACTAAAGAGAGGAAGTGGCTTAGGGGCCTATTTGAGGTTGTCTTTCTAATGATTCATACAGCGATCAGACAGATCTTGGGAAGTTCAACTTGAGCTTTAGGAATTCAGAGTTCTTTGGGGCAACTAGTTTCCATTGTTTCCCCCACCTCTTTTTGGCCACACTTCAAGGTATGCAGAACTTCTCCAACTAGGGATCAAACCCAGGCCCCCTGCAGGGGACACACAGAGTATTAACCACTGGACCACGAGGGAAGGCCTCCTCCATTGGTTTGTCTGTTCCCTTAAAGCAGCGGGGTCTCCAGTCTTTTTGGCACCTGGGCCCAGTTTCATGGAATGCAGTTTTCCAGGGGCCAGGGGAGGGTATGAGTTTCAGGAAGATTCAAACACATTACATTTATTGTGCACTTTTCTATTATTATTACATCAGCTCCACCTCAGATCATCAGGCATTAGATCTCGGAGGTTTGGGGACCGCTGTCTAAAAGGGCAACAAACACATCACAAGTCAAACAACAATCATGAGGGCAAAGCAGTCAATGGGGGGTCATCCTGCCCTATTTGGGGGAATTTTTATGTAGTATATTTTACAAAATATTTTAATATGAATGATCTAATATGAATGATCTAATATAAATTAATCCCAATTAATATTAAGGCACTGCTTCTTTGTTTTGGTTCTATCTTCATTCAATAGACATCAGGTTTTTTGATGCAACCAGTACCTAAATAAGTGTTAAAGAATGCAACAAATAATACAGCTGCAGTTTCTATTTCAGAGCTGTTTCATTCATTCGTGCGTTGTTTGTCATTTCTGAATTAGAACGGAACACACCAAAATACGTGACCATAGGCTTCACCCTTAGAGCTCCAACCTGTTTAGAAGACTGCTTTCTGCAGCGCTGCAGTGCAGCACTTTCCCAAAGCAACTTTTCACATTGCTCTTACCGTTTCCTGTGTCTTTCATGTTGTTTTCACACTCTTTTTCTCTTAAACGTCCTCTGGCTTTCATAGTTGCACCACATTTCCTTCCATCTCTTTTTTTATCTTTGATCTCCTTCTGAAAACACCTCCATCCATGCACTGAAACATATATGAAAAAGCTTTCAGATTTGTTTTGTCCTTTTCATCTCCTTTCATTTTTAAGCCAGGGTCTTCCCATTTTGATTTGTTGTTGTTGTTGTTTGTACTGAAAAACCTTCCTCTCGTCACAGGCACCTTCTTCCTCTTTATTCAGTTTCTTTTGGCTTTAATATATTGGTTTTAAAGTTGGCTGTTTCAGATTTTTTTTTTTTGTAGTTTAATGACACTCTATATGAGAAGTCACACTATAATCTTCCAGAAGTCCTTTTCCCCCAGGTTTTAATGAATTAATGCACTTATTTTGGGTGCACAAGTAGGGTCCTGTGGCAGGGGGAGGGCTGTGAGCCCCACCATGCCTCCAAGACGGAGAGTAGCCAGTTGGATGAACTGGTGCCTCTTCTCAAAAGCCCCTCAGCAACCTTCTCTAGTCCTGCTGCCCCTGGTCTCCTGGGAGGCAGCATCATGGTCCCCACAGAGCATCCACGTCATGACTCCCGGGGACATGGGCATTCTGGCATCATCAGCACCTCCTCTTGGCCTTGCTCTCCAAACTCAGGGGCTGGGCCTGGAGGCACACAACTTTGTGCCTGAGACTGGATATGGGAACTGAGTAGATAAAACCCACGACAACACAAATAAGGCACCCACGAGGGACAGTCAGGTCCTGCTTGACACACTATAGCTATGTCATACCTGAAAAGGAGAATGGAGGAAACAGCAGTTCATGGGGCTTTCATTCTCAGAAGTAAAGCCTCAGCTCTCAGACCTGTATCTCCTATAGGTCGCTCTCCTGGCGGTTGCACTAAGCAGCCTTTGGACCTCTGTCTGCTCCCTCCTGGTTTCATTTAGCACAGAAAGGAAAGCAGGAGAACCCACTTAGAGAAGACAGGAGAGGAGATGAGGCTGCAGACAGAGACTCAGCAGTTGGTCTTTGGAGAAACCACCCGCTGGATGGGGCCCCCATCTCTGCTTATCTGCTCCAAAGGCCCGGGGTGCGGTCACAAGTGTGCTGCAGGTGAAACGCAAAAGAAACCCCATCTCCACCGCCACCACTGAGAGAGCTTGTGTGGCCTCAGATATGGGACAGGGTGCAGCGCAGGGAGGGAAGAAGGAGGCTGGCCGCTCTCTCTGAAACGATGCCCAAGCCCTCTCAGCATCCCTCCCACCCCCACCTCCGCCGAAACGTTCCCACCAGCATTTCATTCCTCTGGGGTTTTCACAAGCGTCCCTTGTTGGAAGAGACCACAACCCAGGGCAAGGGAGGGGATGAGTGAACTATCAAGCCCCTGCCCAGGCTCACACAGTGACTTCTGAACTAGAGACAACAAGCCACAACATCTCCTTCCCTTCTGTCTGGGTCTTAATGTGGACCAGCGTCCCGAATCACCCCGGTTGTCCCAGCCTTGCTAGCGGTAGCACCTCTCATAGTGAAAGTGTCCTGATCTGGATGGTAATTATACAATAGTCCTACCAACTGGGGGCCCTGTGCCCCTGATGCCCATCTGAGAATCCCATCTGTATTCCTAAGCCCGGCAGGCTGGGGAGAAACTCAGGCATAAATAACTCGGGCTTCTCGGGTGGGTCCTCCGATGACAGTCCCGTTTCTAGAGACCATCTGTCCCCAGGCTGAAGAGCACAGAGAGTTGGGGAAGAATACCAGCTGTAACACAGAAAAGTGCTCACTCACAAAAGAAAGAAAGTGAAAGTGTTAGTTGCTCAGTAGTGTCTGACTCTTAGTCCCTGGAATTCTCCAGGCCAGAATAGAGGAGTGGGTTGCCATTCCTTTCTCGTGGGGATCGTCCCAACACAGGGATCGAACCTGGGTCTCCTGCACTGCAGGCAGATTCTTCACCATCTGAGCCACTAGGAAGCCCTAGACCTTGTCAAAAAGAACAGACAGTAACACCTGGCTTGGGAAATCACAGCACGATTCTCCAGTGTCATTTGGTTTAATCCTCCCAATAATCCCGTGGATGGAAATGAGCCCCCATGGAGCTCAAGTTCCCCCAGCTATGAGTGGCTGGATGCCAGCCTTGGGCAGAGGTCACTGGACCCCCGTCCTGGTCCTTCCTCCATGCTCAGCTGCTGGGCCAGACTTGGAAGATGAGGAAGCTACAGTGCGATACCCCTCAGTCCCTCTCCTTTCTCCCTGCTGATGTCTGACATCCAATCAATCTTCCAAATGTTTTGTTGGGGGAGGAGCGCACATGCAGAAGGCAAGGATAGCTATAACGAGGCATTAATAAAAGCCTACTTCCTCAAATGCACAGCTCCCATCTTTGTTTCAGGTGGGCCCATGCATCCCTGTGGCGTTCCCATGTGTGCAAACAGAAGATACGAGGAGGCAAGGTGGGCTCCAGATGTAAATTACCAGAGAGGGATTCTGTGGTCTTAATTAGTGGGCGTCACTGCAGCGAAGCGAGACTTATCTGCTTTTCTCAGCCCTGCAGGCTTTATTGGTTATGAAAAGACATTTGGCACAAATTAACTTTCTCTTATTGGAAAAATAGAGCGTGGGGACAAAGCTCTTTCACGCACCTGAGAGTCAGTGTAATAGAGGCGCTGGTGGTTGCAGGATGGGGTTAATCTATTTGGGCAGGTGTGACTGCAAACAAATGGTTTTCAGAGGGGAAAATGGTCCCTGAGTGCTACGGAGTGATTTGAAAGTAAAACAAATAACTCAAACAACCCCAGTGACCCCCAAAGCTGGCAGAGCACAGAGTACCATTCTGGGAAGATGCCAACAAATGAAGTCAGCAGCTACTGGGCTGCATATGGGTTTTTCTCCAGGCTGACTGTTTTTGGAAGCTGGTGAAAATAGACTAAAGTTACAGATTACCAGTCAGGCCATTAGCACGCACATGTGACACGCCAGCCAGTGGTCCCATAGTGCACTGGGTACCATGGGAGATACATGCAGAGGCTCCCCGGGCTTGAATCTGGTGGCAGGAAAGTCAGGTGCAACCATCTGAGGTCCCTGAGAAACTGCTGCTGAGGGATGATGTGGTCTAGGCTCCGAGGCTGCAGGAGGGCCAGGGTCTGGGAGCAAGTCACAGAAAAGGAAAAAGCTGTGGTGGGAGCTCAAGAATAGTGTCAAACAGCACATTCAGCTGCCCCTTGAGCCCGATAACTTGAGAAATAAAACCAACACCCTGACATCACGGGCAGGCTGCTGTCCACTCTGCACTCAGGATAAACCTCCCCTGAGAGCAGGGTAAGGTTCAGAGTAAGACAGGGGCTGGACCAGGCTGGAGGGGTCCTTCCTCTGGCCTGGCACTTCCTCGGGCAGGCTGCTCTTCTGCATTGTATCCTGGCTTCCTCATATGTATCTGGAGAGTATTAGTATCTGCCACACAGGGTTGTCACCTGGTTAAGTGAGAAAATCCATATGAAATTCTTCAAGCAGGTCCAGATGGAGATATCACAGAGGCAGAAGGGTGCTTGAGGGACGTAACACAGCAGCAAGCCTGGGAAGCAGGGGGCAGGAGAAGCCCTCTGGGTTTACAGTAGTGAACTCTCTTGGGACAGATGTCTCAGTGAAATGGAAGATTTTCCTGGGAAAAATCTGAAAAAAAAATTTGTTTTCCCAGGCTGAGAAATAAACAGGTCAGTGAGAGTGGTTCTGATTGACCATTGCATCAAATATCCAAGGATATGTTCATGTAAAGAAGAGATGGAAAAAGATCCAGCACCAGGCTAAACCAACAGGAGTGTTGTGTATTGTTGTTCAGTCACTCAGTCATGTCTGACTCTTTGCCACCCCATGTTCCTCAGCACATCAGGCTTTCCTATTCTTCACCATCTCTGGGAGCTTGCTCAGACTTATGTCCATTGAATTGGTGGTGTCATCCAAACATCTTATCCTCTGTTGTCCCCTTCTCCTCCTGTCCTCAGTCTTTCCCAGCATCAGGGTCTTTTCCAATAAGTCTGTTCTTCACATCAGGTGGCCTAAGTATTGGAGCTTCAGGACTGATTTCCTTTAGGGTTGACTGGTTTGGTCTCCTTGCATTGTATAGTGGAAAAGAAGGTTTATGCTTTTTTTTTTTTTTAATGTGAAAGACTTTGGTAAGTGTCTACATTGATGAGAAAATTCTAGTAGAGAAGAGATGTGTAAAAATTCAGGATATAGGACATGAGGGCACAGACTCAGAAGTCTGACAAGCTTCATCACAAAACTCCTCCCGGATTCCCATTAATCTTTATTATCAGTTGGGAGGCAATCGACTTTCAAATAATCATTGGAGAGGTTG
This sequence comes from Capricornis sumatraensis, assembly GCF_032405125.1. Classification (NCBI taxonomy): domain Eukaryota; kingdom Metazoa; phylum Chordata; class Mammalia; order Artiodactyla; family Bovidae; genus Capricornis; species Capricornis sumatraensis. The sequence goes on from NC_091083.1 coordinate 45,388,962, forward strand.
GGCAATTTATTTGCTCCCTTGCAGGAAGAGCTCCAAATAGGAGGGTTATTGCAGGAAGGTAAAGGTCTCTGAGCAGAGGTCAGCCAGTGGAGGATCCACAACCAGCTTCTTACCAAAAGAGGCCTCTGTGGGGCATGAGGAGGGAAGGCATGGAAACTGGGCACAGGAAGAGGACATCAGGACCAATTTCCTGGCTGCTGGGCTCTTGGAGCTGTGGTGAGTGGTCCTCGTTGTGGGTGGGCTTCAGGAGGGTGGGTGGCTCTAGCTGCTGAGACCCAGGGTTTTGTGGCTCCTGAGTGTCCAGAGGAGAGGGAGGAGTCATGCCTGGAGGAGGGTTTTTCAGAGCTCTGGGAGCAGGGAAAGCAACAAGCAAGGGAAGTAGGAAGAGCAGGGTGGGTGCTGGGCAGGCAAGCCTGCAGGCGGGAGGGAGAGTAGGAGCTGGCAGTTGGAGGGAAGCAGTTGGGGAGGGTAGAGAGAGCATTAGATTTGGGGTGTTCTTTGAAGGTAGAGCCAACATCACTTGCTGATGGATTGAATGTCAGCTACGAAAACAAAGAATCAAGGATGACTCCATTGTTTTGTACTCAACCAACTGAAGGAAAAGAGAGGTAAAGATACAAAAAGAAATGCAGGGGCAGCTGGTGTGCAGGAAGGAGCAGGCACCCTGTTTGGGGCATAGTCAGTCTTATAGTGATGGGATTTATCCCTGCAGAGGATTGGGAAGCTTTGCATAATGCTGAAATCTTCCACTTCGTTCCCAAAACAGTCCCAACGTCTTGCCTTAGTTTCTTTACTTAGCTCAACATTATTCAGCTTCCTAACAATAACTCTAGGAGGTGCGTTCATATCCTGATGCGAGTCGAAATCTATTTTTCTCCTCTAAAATGATGGCCGTGCGATTCAGATCCCTGTGTGCTCCTCCTGGTGTGGAGGAGATGAAGGCATCAGAGATCAACCGCGTGCAGGCGGGGAGAGAGCTTTGTCCCTGAGACTGTGTGCCCAGGGTAGAGGGGTCTGTCCCTTAATTGCTTTGCTTGTGACTTTACTCTGTGAGGAAGGTGTCATCGTTTGGATAAAAGTTGAGCTGGGAAGGCTCCGCACACAATGGAAGGTAGATGGGGTTAGAAACATCTACACACTGCCCTCGCCGCCCAGGAGTCCTCCCCGAGTTGGGAGCCTCACCCATCTTTCCTTTGTCTGGTTTTCCCTGTGGCGTCAGAAGGGAGCACCTAGACCAACCCTGCAGAAACACTTAGGTCAGTTTCCCCCTGAGAGGCCCATGGCGTTCTCCACCTCCCGCCTCTGTTGCTGCTCAAGGCGCTGGGAATCAGATCCCTCGGAGGCCCCAAAGGGAGCCCAGGAGAAGAATTCTGAGATTCCCTGAGTTTGCATGAGAAAAATGTAACTTTACTTTCACTTACATAACTGAAAAGGAAAATTTCCTTTTAAATGTTGGCCCAGGGATTCCCGATGGTCCAGGGGTTAGGACTCCACCCTTCCCCTGCAGGGGGCACCGGTGGGTTCAATCCTTGGTAGGGAAACTAAGATCCCACATGCCAGCATCGTGGCCAAAAATTATAAATAAATAAACTTAAAAGAACTTGGGCCAAAGGAAAAAAACAACCCTGAAATGTTAGCAGTACCTTCGTCTTTGTCACCCATAAAAACCACAGATATTTTCATGTCTCATCACAATTGTCAATTGTCATAAAGTTAATACATCAACTTAAAATTACATCTATTACTACACTGCAGCTTTTATAATAGTTTAGTAACAGTATCTCTACACCTATAATCCATTTTATGTTTTAATCTTATTTATTTTGTTTTATGTCTCTAAAAATACTCTTCTGAGAAAGATTGCACAGGCTTGGAAGCTCCTAGAAAACAGAGACGGTGTTTTGCTATTCTCATGACTCAGCCCCAAGGACGGGGACCAACACAGTAGATGCTGAGCTAATACTGTCAAATGAATAAATGGCTGAATGGCTCTGTTATCTTAATTTTTCAAGGCTGACAATTAATCTAAAAATTGAAATTTGTTGGAAACATGGAGTAGCTAAAGTAGGTCTTACAAAGACTGAGACCTGACTATATTTTACCATTTTACTCATTATGACTTGTCAGCATCCTTGTGGCTTTAACTATAATTTCTATTTCGAGGTATGTTCCTTCCTGCCCACCACTCAGCTGAGAACTGCTCTCTACACTGAACTACACAGATTGGTTTCCTCGTCATTCTCTGCCTGGGGTGGGGAGGTAGAAAGAAGGAGGTTAATTTTCTCATTTTTTCTCAGCTACGTGGGTTCCAATGGTGAATATCATCTCTCCTGCACACTTGACTTTATTTGCCTCTTTAAATGTCTTTCAGTTAAGATGAAATGTACATTAATTGGTTGACATTCAAAGAGATTATGCATTTATAAAAGTACGCATTTCTGAAAGTAATCTTAAATATCAATTCGTTTAGAAGAATACTTATGAAAACTGCTATTGTTTGTCTTTCAACTTGGTGAAAAAAGGGAAAACAAGACAGCCAGGGATGATTCTGTTTGCAGTGTTCATACCCCAACCTTCTTCATCAGACAGTACACTTTCTGAGCAGGTGTCTTTTTAGGCACAAAATCACTCTGGGAGCTGCTCCTGCCAGCAGGCGCAGAGACATGTGGGTAATTAATGCTGTTCAGTTTACCTGGGATGTAACTGAGGCCGGCTGCTCAAACAGCACCCACAGCAGCAGCAACACAGAGAGACAATGGCAAGTTCCAGGGTTACAGCACTGAAAGATGAGGCAGGGCCAAGACCCCCATCACGTCTCAGATGCCCAAGTGCCCATGCGTGCTCATGGATCCTCACCTTACACGCCAGGAGACAGCCCCACCCTGGTCAGAGGCACAGGCAGCAGAGCCAGGGATCTTACCAAAGGCTTTCATTGGACTGTCTGGTGGACTATGGCTTTGGACCCCCATCCAAAGGCCGACTCCCCCCAGTTCCTGAGAATCAAGGGACAAGAGTTTTACAGACAGAGGGAGGGGGCTCCATGTAGAAACAGCACAGTCAGCTCTGATGGTCCTCTTGCTATTGGCCATCGGTGGTCTGAGCAGCAGCATCTTGATTGTTTTGAGAACAGTTAGTCTTCAGTTCCAGAGTTGGTTTGTTCCCATTTCTTCAAGGCCAGTTCTTGGAACTGTAGCAGCTTACATCCATGTCTACAGGCTGGTCATCATGTAATTAACTTCTCCACCTGGTGGGGGTTTCAGCATGTTTGAAACAGCTCACAGGATATGGTTCAGAGTGTTACATATAACACTTGAGAAAGAAATAAAGGTCCTTGACTTTACGTACTGACTAAACTATTATTGTTTGGTCCTGTTTGACTCCTTTGCTTTGCTTCTGCTTTTTCTCACTTCTCTGATTAAACTTATTCTTTGGCTAAAGTTTTTCCACAGATGAAAACCAGACAGAGACATGGTGGGTAAGGACGAGGGGGTCCTGCTCTGTTTCAGTCTGACTGGATCCACTCAATATTCTCCCAAGTAATTTCCCAGCCCTCAGCTCCACTCCTAATCCCCTTCTCCACCTGCATCCAGAGCTGTTTTCCCAAAACAAAATCTCATTTTTCTTCCATGACCTGGTGTAGCCATCACCTCCCCAAGTCATCCCAAGGAAGGGCAAACACTTTGTGGTTCCCAGAGACTTTCTCCTCGTGGCCTCATATGCTTCACCAGGCCCTTTTCTTGCTAAGCTCTGGCTCTGCTGACTGATTTTCATGCCCTATAGTCCTCAGACTTTTATGGGCCTCATGGTCTCTGCATGCACTGGCCCCATTACCTGAAACCCTTCCCCTCCATCCTGCTCTTTCTTTGCAGCCCCAATTCAACCTCTCTCCTCTGGAGCTGGAGTAGTGAGGTCACTGCCTTCAGTAGAAGATGGGGTTCTCTTCTTCGGTCCCATAGCTCCCAGTAACACGTCTCCATGACAGCTTCATACTTTGGGATCCTCACCTGGCTGACCTCCGTTCTGTTTGCTGGAGCACAAGATCCCTGAAGGCAGAGAGCACATCCGATTCCACGTCCTATTGCATCCCAACTCCTTGCTCCGTTCTGGCACATAGTACGAGCTCAGCTGAGATTTGGTGAATGCAGAGATCAGTAAATGGGGCATTCATGAGGCCTCCCTCCGCTGCCTCCTACAAGGCGATTCACGAGCAAACCCCTTTTTGCAGTGAGTCATCTGTTCTCTCTTTTGCTTCGTTCCTGCCAAAGAGAAGAGAATGAGACTGATTGTGCTGTGGATCCTTGGATGGGACTCTGTTAAGTTGATACCAGGGCTTCAAATAATCCACCTTCACCTGGTTTAGAGCAGCAGCTTTGGGCTCAAGAGAATATTCCCTGGAGGACGTGGGGACACACAGGTGTCAGGGCCCCACCCCCACCCAAACCTCTGTCTCCGCAGGTCTGCCGGGAAGCCTGAATTTCTTCATTCCTAACAGTCCAATGATGCTGACACGTGGGACATACTCTGCTGCTGCTGCTGCTAAGTCACTTCAGTCGTGTCCATCTCTGTGCGACCCCGTAGATGGCAGCCCACCAGGCTCCCCCATCCCTGGGACTCTCCAGGCAAGAACACTGGAGTGGGTTGCCATTGCCTTCTCCGAGGACATACTCTACATGACCACAAAAGAAAAGCTGCAAGTTCACTGCCTGGCATGACTGTTTAATAGAACCAGGGAGAGTTGGTGCCAGTTTGGACTGGAACTGAATCCTTTTTGGATCAGTGAGAGATGAAGTCTTATCCTATTGTTCTATAATCATGTCTTGCTCCTTTTCCAAAGTATCTGAGAAAAAAAATAGCATTCATTTTTTTGGAGTACCTTCCATATTGCTTGCAGTATTTGCTTTTTAAATTTACCTCATAGGGACAATTTGATACACTCAGTGTACAAAGTCAGTCATCTTGTTAGCTTTGGGGTTTTACTGTCATGATGACCAGTAGTTGTCTTTTAAGCGTTGCATATAGTTTACAGAATAACTACTGAACAAGCAGCATTTACCCTAAAGAAAAAATATTGGATCTAGAAAGATTTTAGGAGATGTTGGTCATTTCTTTCCTCCCTCAGTCCACAGGATTCCAAGGGATTTCAGTGTCTCTCTAACAGATGCTGAGAGGCTACTAAAGGCTGAGACCTCATCTGTTGACTTATCCATTTGGCACTGATCAGAATCGGTTCACCAATCACCCAGCCGTATATTCATCCATCCATCTATCATCTACCCTTTCACCCATCCATCCACCATCTACTTATCTACCCATCCATCCATCCACCCATCCATCAGCTCTAGCCATTTACCCATCCAGTCACTCAACAAAACACAACAACATAAAACTCAGTGTACTCTGTGTTGTGTGGACCAAAGCTCATCAGAGTTGTCTTAAATTCGGGGATCTTATAATTCTATGGGAAAAATATAACACAAACAATTAGTGTCATGCAGAGATATAATTAAAAAGTTAAATATGTCCAGAAGAGAGAATGTGGTGGCAGAGCTTCTAAAGAAGGAGATCTCTGCATCTGCAGTGAAGCTCTTGTCAGAGAGGCAGGAGCTGGCCCTGAACTTCCGCTTCCTCATTTCTTTGAAATTTGAAAAGGAAGTGACAATATCCAGGCTTATGTGTTTAAGGTTTAGGATGTTATGGGATGTTACTTAGTGAGGACTATGCTCTCAACACAGCGAGGTGCTGTCATCGCTCTCAGAACTAAAACTGGCAGGTCTCACTGGCAGCCTTGCTTTATCTCCCAGGATCAGGCATTCCTCTTTGCAAACCTCCCTCACGCTCTCTGCCTGTGCTCTCGTCTCCACCTGCATGACCTTCACTGCTGGCGAACCTCAGGAGTCTATTTCTTCCTGGAAGAAAGAAGCAAGATAACAAGTCCAACTGCCCCTGGGGTCCAACTTGGAGTCTCAATGCCGCCTCTTTTCTAAATGTAGAGACCAGGATCAAAGAATGTACAGGTGGACTAAGCCAGCATATGCAGTGCACACACGCGTGTCCTTTGAAGGCCTGAATGAGTGGGGCTTGGTGCCTCTCTGTGCTGGAAGCCCTCTGGGTTTGATAGATGCTGAGCAGAGCACCATCTGTTCTAGGCTGACACAGAGACGGGCAATCCCTGCGAGGCTCGGTCTATAGAGCTGATGGATCACCTAACCGCACGCCCAGGCTACGTCTTCCAACTCTATCTAAGAGAGGCCCCAACACATCTGGAAATACACGCAGCATGTGGGAAGGAGCCTGCAGGGCAGGGCATTCCAACACCATGACCACCCCAGAAGATGCACGCCCTCAGGAAAGAGCAGTCAGCCTGCAGGGGAAAGCATGTCTTGATGGATTTGGGTTAGAGGAGGAGATATGAAAATGAATAACAACACACATGTAAGCTGTGTTTCTGTAACTGTGCGAATCCATGAAAAAGTCATATTCCCATCTGATTACAAGGAGACAGGTCTGTTTCACTTAAAATGCAGAAGGAGTCTATCCCCCCTGTGTCAGCCACAGCGGGTGATATGCTTGCTGCACTATGGGGTGGTGCTAGCCTGTTAGGCATCAGAAACGACAATTAACCCACCAAGAAGTACCAGTGTGTATGGTCGCAGGTACCATCCACAGTCAATGTCTCTGTCACATGCCAGGGAGGGGCGTGCATGGGGATGACCACGCTGTTCTCAGACCACAGACAGAACAATGTCAGGGGACAGAGGAATGGCCGGACCTCTTCTTGAGACCATCATGTAAACAGAATGGGCTCGTCACCTGCCTCATCAGCCAAGGCTGTCCCCGCATGGCCATGCTTGTCTTTCTTCTCTTTTTTGACCAGTACTTAAAGGTATATTAATTTCATTGATTCATTTGAAAAAAGTAAATGACATCATTTAAATTCAAAGATTTCCAAGACGATCCTGGAGATCCCATACCCATGCCATGCCATAAAGACATTGTCATGTCAAGCGTTTCCCATCCACCTTCCACCAAGAAGTCAGGTATTCTGGGGACTTCCCTGGTGGTTCAGGGGTTAAGACTCCATGCTTCCAAGGCAGTGGGCATTGGTTCAATCCCTAGTCAGGGAACTAAGATCCCACATGCTGTGCAACCCAGAAAAGAAGAAGAAAGAACTCAGACATCCTGTTGGCTTTGTGTTCTTGGAGAAAATGCCCAGGAGGGGGTCACTCCAATAGGAGATACTCACCACTTGGGTTTACAAAGTGTGGGATTCACAGCCCCATTGTCTGACGATTGTCCTGTCCGTGACCACTGTCCATCCCATTATCCTGCTCCTGAAGTTGAAGTGTCTCTGGTTGGAGAATCATCAGTGAAGTCAAAATTCCCAGCGGCTTTGTAAACAGTAATGCTCATAATTGGCAGTGTACCCATTTTTCCCCCTGCCCCTGGAAATCAGGCCCAGTTTGGGGCTCCCCTTTGCAAAAAATAACTGTCTTCAAGTGTCCACAGGGAGCAGGCATGAAAGGGTCATTCTCTGAACCCAAACTCTGAGTTCCTGGGACACATCGCCTTCTAACTGATCAGGACGAGAAGCTGACATTAACGCAGGAGAAAACTGTTCCAGGGTGGCTTCTGGGGACAAGTTGTGAGCAGATTTGCAGGCGTCCACCTTCACTTGCCCAAGAAGAGCTCAACCACTCGCAGCAATGTGACCAAATGATGGAGAAGTACCCTCTTCAGAGAACCACAGGTCCTGGGTGAGTTCACTGCATCAAGTCAGCATGCTTCTAAATCATCTGCGTGTCAACAGAGTAATAGGACACAAAAGCTAATACAAACTAGGAAATTTAACAGGAGTCCAAGCTCACCTGTGAAAGCACAGGATCCTCTGGCTGATGACTTCCTTGGTCCCCAGAGGAAAACCATGGCTGTTTACTGGAGGGGAGGGGACACCGTGCACAGAAGGATGGATCGGGAGAGGCATGAAAGGATGAGCCCTGGTGGGAAGGGAGAAAGTCTGGCTTCATATCTGCTGGCTGCAAGTAGAGGGGCTCTGGGGAGTCATTTAACAATCTAGGATGGCCAAGACATTTGCTGTAGAACTGATAAATGTGTATCTTTTAAAAAGTTGACTTAATTTCTGTTGTGCTGGGGCGCAGTTGCTTTGCACAGGCTTCCTGTCGTTGCGGCGAGCTGGGGCTACTCTCTGAGGCAGGGCACAGGCTTCTCGCTGTGGCAGCTTCTCTGATTCCGAAGCACAGGCTCTAGTCGTGGGCTCAGTAGTCGTGGCACATGGGCTTCATTGCTCCACAGCATGTGGAATCCTCCGGGACCAGAGCTCAAACCCATGTCCTCTGCATCGGCAGGCAGACTCCCATCCACTGCACCACCAGGGAAGCCCACTATCTTTACATCTTTGTTGATATGAACACATTAATGGAGTGGACATCGAAGGAGCAACTATCACAGGCTCCCATGCACAGTATTTTATCTAATCTTCACTGCATTTGGGGACTCAAATTTAGTAGCCCAGTGTTTGTAGTCCTTGCAAGATATTATGTCTGTTTAATGATCTCATCCCAAAGTAATGTAATAGAATTACTATATTCATGTATCAATATTTTATTTCCTATAGATATATTATACTGAAGACATAGCATATGTTTTTTTCAAAAAAGGCAAAGTCATCTGCTAACGCTAGGGAAAAAAGAGAGAGTGGGGACTTGAAGGACCTCTGATTTAAGATGAAAAATCAGAATCTTGGAAAATATTTTAATTCTAAAACCAGTACCATAGTTACCTTAGAAAATGGGATTCGTAACTTTGGCAATAGAGGGTTTGCTAATTAAAGGCATTACAGTATAAAAACATCGATTAACAGTTTGTTCTTTTCTAAAAGAGTTGGAGGAGACGTACTTGACCAGTGGATATTTCTGGTGTAATCACACGAAAGACAAAACAAATATTAAAACTGAGCTTCGGCCGTGAAACAGGGACTGACGCTTGGCTGGAATCTCACTTGAGGGATGACACTTCACTGTAAATCTTGAAAATAGGTCCATGACTGTTTTTTGTTTGTTTTTGTTTTTGTTTTTTGAGGTGGGAAATAGCTCTTCTTTTTCTTCAGGGCAATGAAAATACAAATACAAACTGTACTGACAAGTCAATGATCAACTTCATTGTCCGTGTCAAGTCAGACACATATTTGTGTTCATAGACGCACCCAAAACATGTACCCATACTTGTCAGCTTCCTGATGAATGTTGTTTACATGCAAAGAAGATTGTATTATAAATAGGAGTTTCCAGAAATAATACATTCTTCCTACTTTCTCCACCCTGCTGTGGCTTCTTGGTTCTACTCTGTAGTAAATCTATAGCTTCATCAGAGGGTACACAGCACCAAGTACAAGAAATGTAAGCTCGAAACCATCAGCATCTGAATGGGAACTTAGAATATGGACCTGAGATGGGAGCCCACATCCCAGGAGCTGAAATGCAGGTTCTGAGCACACATGGGGTTATTTGCTTTCCTGGCCCCGCCTGTAACTACGGACAATCACAGCATGACTTGACTGTGTATGTGACTACAGGGATTTATTGAATAAACATTTACCATGTTTACAAATCCAGAAAAGGCTGGTATAACTGAGAAAGTAACTAGGGATCACGTTTGAGTAGGCAGGTCATATCATCACCTGGATTAATGGTTTTTTGGAAGAGGATTTGGAGTCAATGGGACCACAACCAGCCCCAAGCACCAAGCATCGTCAGTGCCTGTGCTGGACCAGTCATGAGAGGTCAGAGTCAGAGCGGTCTCAGGTATCACCAGAGCACAGAGAGCCTCCTGATCGACACCGTGGACCTGTTGACTCCCTCCAGCAGATTCCCGGACCTGGTGCCCAGCTCTTCCTCGATTTGTTTCTCGCCATCTTCTTTGGCAGCCCTCATTCTCATACTGCCCAGGCCTGCGAGATTATCAGTGCTTTTCTTGACTCCATGCATTCACCTAACTTCTCTTTCGAGTAATCTCTATGACTAGGGTTGCAAATAGTTAAAGAAGAATACATCTGACAGTTTCTGATGGTGTGGCACCCTCAATAAACATTCTTCTCTTGATCTTTGTGAGGATGAACGCTTCCCCTTGACTTCTCCATATTGTCATTTTGAAAACTGCCTTTTTGATTGAATCGGCTGCACTCACATAAACTATCACTCATTTTGGCAATCACCAACAACGTTTATCACCAAAAACTGACAAAATTCTAAATCAACCTCAGGAAAAAAATGTCAGGAGGCTGAGCAGTGAATAGAAAATGGTAATTATGCAGTTCCTGGACTTCTTTTAAGCTCATTGTATTGAGTTTTTAAAAAACAGATGACAAAATCTATCAGCATCAGCAAGGCAAGGTCCTGATTCTGTGCCCCAAACTGAAACATCCCTGCCTTCAGGAGGGCGGGGCCAGGTGACAGGGCCAGGCAGCAGACAGGCGCTTCCCCTGGCGACAGAGACGCAGTTTCTGTAGGTGCAGGAGGCACAAACCACAACCCTCTTCACCACCAACCAGCAAATGTGGCTTTAGGGCCAAGAGCAGCCTCACCAGATCCCCTTTCATGTTAAATATGCAGAAAGAAAGCCCATAAACACACCAAGACTTTGATACAAATCCATCCCATCTCATCCTGGAAATACTTATCTAAGCATTTCTAAACCTACATTTCCCAAATGCGGTGAGTGTGACACTATGCAGGACTTTATAAAAGATCAACAGCCAAGAAGTTTATAGCCAAGGGTTGCCATGCCTGTGTACTCATCAATAATCTCTATAGGGAAGCAAAATTTGCCACCCAAAAATGTCTCTTCAGCATGTGGAATATTTGAAAACTATCAAGGCCCAGATAATGCAGGAAGAACATTTGACCTTCCCGTAACTGCCTAAAGAACGTGGATGGAGGGCTGGTTCCAAGAAAGAAGCATCACCACAGACCATTACAGTACGAAGCAGTTGTGCAGGCAGGGAGGAGCCCAGCACGGTCAGTGTGTTAAAAGTCCTCTCTGTGCCCCATTGTCTCTACTGGCCCAGCAAACACTTGTTTACCAAACCTTTGCTTTCCCACCTCCAAGTAAATCGAAACCTCTATCCTCAACATCTTCCTTTCTCTTTGGCTAAAGATGACATTTAAAGGAGGAATTCAGTCGTTTGCTTGCCTGGTAGCTCAGCTGGTAAAGAATTCACCTGCAGTGCCGGAGACCCCCTGGTTCAATTCCTGGGTCAGAAAGATCCCCTGGAAAAAGGATGGACTATCCAATGGCTCAGTTTCCCTGGGTCTCTCCAACATATGCACATTATTAAACTTTAGTCTGATTTTCTCCTGCTAATCTATCTCATGCCTCTAATTATTAGACCATCTAGAAGAACCTAGAAAGGCCAAGAAAGTTTCCTCCTCTCCGACATCTCCATGGGGATAATTTCCTGAAATGGCAATTGCCTCATTGTTCCATAGAGGTCCAAACCCATTATGTCCAGGCTGAAATGCTCTCCTTGGTCTCCAGCACAATGCTGTTTACCTGGGCACAGTACCGGGTTGCTGGGAATGGAAGGGTCAATGCAGCTATGGCATGGGAGCGGTTGGTCCTTCTCACTCTTGTGTCACTGAGTAACAGCCATCACTGAGTTCTTGGGAGGTCAACATCCTCAGTAAATCACCCCTGGGGACCAGCAATAATACCAGCCAAGAAAAAATGCAACACACAGAGAGAAATGCATGCATCCCTCCCCCCAGAAACAAGGTGGGACGTGATGGCTCTAGATCCCAGTAAGATGTTGTTGTCCTGCCAATGGGCTCTTCTCCTTGACTGATTCCTGTAGGCAGCTTCAAGAGTTCCCAGGAAGGAGCTTTCCTGGTGGTCCCATTGGCTAAGTCTCCAAGCTGCCTGCGCAGGGGGCCCAGGTTCGATCCCTAGTCAGGGAACTAGATCCCACATGCAGCAACTAACAGTCGGAATGCTGTAACTAAAAGTCCCGAGGGCTTTCGTGAAGGTCAGAAATCCCCAGTGCCACAAATAAGACCCAGCACAGCCAAGGGAATAAATAAAACAAACATAAGAAAAAGAATTCCCAGGAAGACGAGGTATGAAGATCACCCTGCTGTAGGGTGAGTGTCTGTGTGGCAGTCACAAGGGGGCTCAGCTCCTGACTCTGAAACTGGGCCGTTACCACTGAAAGGGTCAGTTCAGTGCCTGAAATGCTGGCGCAGGCCAGGCCAAGCTGCCATCTCACAGACTAGTTAACAGCAGCATGGTCACCAAGATTTGGAGTTCCCCATGAGAGCCACTAGCAGAAAGCATTCACTCTCACAGACTCATCCTAACCTCAGACCCCTCATTACGACCCTGGGCCAGGTCTGAAGGCCCCTTTGTACAAGCTGCTGGGCACGCCACGGGGTCTCATGGAGGGCAGCGTGGTGGGCACATGGAGAACCATCATGATAGGAAGGTGCCCGTTCCCCCTCCAGCTCTGGGGGATGCTCATTCACTGACTGTCTGCACCGCCCCTCCTCCTGCCTGCTGGGCGGCCAGAGGGCTGGAGTGAAAGGCCTTCTGAGAGGCCCTTCCCACACACTCCGACGGAGCACCGGTCTCACAGCTGGCAGATGTTTGTCCCAGACTGGCAAGAGAGGCTGCTGTGTCTTCTGCGACCGTAGACAAGGCAGCAACAGCTCCGAAAGCCAGCCAGGCCCTGAAATCCGAGGAAGCAAACCTCTCTCCCAGCCACAGAGTTCCTTTTCCTGAAACACATCCTAGGTTGAGTTGGTCACATGAACTTGGCATGATTTCCTCCACACTGCCTCCCTTTGCCCAGTGTGTCTGGATGACTTGCTCCATGACACGGTAGTCCGGGCTCTCAGCTCATTTCCAGCAGATACTGGTTGCCATGGAAACATGGATGGCACCACCTTGGACAGGACTCACCAATGCTCTTTACAAAAGAAATCAAGCTTTCTCTTGGCTTGAGCAGCAGCACTGACACACATCCGCCCCTGAGTGACTGAACTGACAAGTAGCCTAAGAGCCTCTGTGCTCACGTGGCATAAAGACGAGGGGTCCCTCGGCTCTTAGATGGACTCCTCTGCTGCTGCCGTCCACCGTGGGAAGGCAGGCTGGGCAGAGTGTGTCCAGAGCTTTTTGTGACTCAGGAGACCTGCGAACTCAGGGGACTATTGCATTCGAGCGGAGAGGTTTCCACGGGGCAAAATGCAGCTGATTTATGATGACTTCCCACCCAAACCCAAGACAGCTGGGGTGAGAGTCAAGAGAGAAACCTGGACCCCTATCTACCCCAGTGAAAGTGACTCCTCCTTAGCTTATGAAGGTTACTGGTCCATGAGCAATGGGGGAAAATCTTGTCTCTTTGGAAATGTCCTTATGTATATTTGGTAAAATAATTCTTTCATATACACAGAAATGCTAATAGCCAGTGTTCTTGCCTGGAGAATCCCATGGATGGGGGAGCCTGGTGGGCTGCTATCTATGGGGTCACACAGTCGGACATGACTGAAGTGACTCAGCAGCAGCAGCAGCGTATCATTTTAAACTAAAACAGTTTAATTTTTTTTCAGAGAACTTCAGATGAGTTTAGGTCTCAAAATGAGTCTGTAGTGAGACAATGTTGTATTTCAAGGGTATACAAAGAAAGACCTTGCTGGGGTGGGATTTACTTAGCTCACAGCACCCTGGGTAAAGTCAGAGACCTGGGTCAGTCCCAAAAGGGCTGAAACAGAGGCTTCCTGAGGCCCAAGGTCATCCAAGGTCCCAGCAGCGTTGTGAGGTTGGGATGGGTATTCGAAGGCCAAGATGGGGGTTCTGGGTGAGCTCTGGTGCTGGCCGGCTTTCTAGCATCAGTGATGAAGTCTCCACATGTCTGTCAGGTTCAGTTCTGTACCCACAAAATGAGAGATTTGTATGAAATGAGTACCAAGCCCATTTGCAGACCTGAAATGCCAATTTGGGCCCTGCACGGAGACTCTTAATTGGGCAGGTTGGTTAAAATCATGTTCTGTGGGTGAGCTAATCTCACCAGGGCTGATGGTGGTTGACAGGGAGGATGTCTGGGGATTCTAATTGAGTTCACTAACCTGCCGAGTGCTGCTCTGTCTCCCAGCATCCATCAGTCAGCCTCGTTTGGGGGAATAAATGGCAGTGCCTGCAACAACCGAGCGATACATAATTGCTAGACCCCATGGTGCTGACTGCAAATACGGTGGCCGCAGTCAGATGGGATAAATTATCATGACAAATGGAAGTGACCACATTTTTTTCTTTCTTTCAGATTCAGATGCTCTCACTGAGAAATGAAAGTAGATGCCCCAGGATGGCTCAGAAGCTTATTCTAGGACCCCTCTGTGTATGATAAGTAGTTTTGATGATGACAGACGCTCTCTATAGCCATGAAAAGCTGTTATAGTTGGGTTTCTTAAGAGAGCAACTGTATATTAAATCTAAAACAATAAAGATATGGTTTTCATGTTACGATCCCATCTCTTCTCTCAATGGCTTTATTGAAATATAATCTACATCCCATACATTTCACCCACTTAAAGTATATGATTCTATATTTTTTAAGTTATATTCACAGGGTTGTGCAGCCATCACCTGAATTAAGTTTTGAGCATTTTCATCACCCCAGCAAGAAAGCCCATACTTGCAAGCATCACTCCCAAAGCCCTTGGTAACACTGCTCTTCTTTCTATATCTATAGATTAGCTTGTTTTGCACATTGCATACACATAGAATCATGCAATATGTTGTCTTTTCTGATTGGCTTATTTCATTTAGCATAATGCTTTTAAAGTTCATGTATCAGTACTTTTTTTTCTTGTTGAATAATATTCCATTGGATGGATGCGCCACACTGCATATATCCATTCTTCTGTTGATGAATATTGGAGACTTTTCACTTTTTGGTTACGAAGAGTGTTGCTCTGAACATTCCTATTACAAGATTTTGTGTAGACACACATTTTCATTTCTCTTGGGCGTATACCTGAAAGTGGAACTGATGAGTTATATGGTAATTCTGTTTAACCTTTTGAAGACTGGTCAGACTGTTTCCCAAAAAAGCTACACCATTTTAGTTTCTACTAGCAGTGTGTAAGTGTCCCAGTGTATCCACTAAAGAAGCAGGGAGCTCAGTTAGGAGAAAATGCAATAATCAAGGTCGAAGACAAGCATCCTGCTCAAGCCATCAGTGAGGATGGTGGGGAGGGGACTCAGCCCCCAGGAGGAAGTGGGGCAGTGAGAAACATGGAGGGATAATGACTTCCGCTTCTTCATGGGTGTCTCACGGGATGGTGGTCCTCTCTTTTACACGAGGGCTTACGATGCATTCAGTTATGAAATTCTGGAGACAGAGACAATGAGAGAGACAGAGAAGGAAGCCAGGATTTATGGATTCATAGGGCAAAGTTCTCAGGTTTATGTATATAAGACAAAACTTACATATAATCAAAATTATCCCCAATCCCATAAAACTCTTCTTTTAAAATTTTTTTAAAATGATATCAGTCATAACAACAAATTATAATTTTATCTTTTTTGGCTATACCACGCAGCATGTAGAATCCTAGTTCCCCAACGAGGGGTCAAATCCACGTCCCTTGCATTGGAAGTGTTGAATCTGAACCACTGAACTGCCAGGGAATCCCCCATAAAACTCTTAATTCACCAGAAAACTGAAAAGACAACATAAATGTCTGTGTCTCTCTGTATTTTATCTGTGAGCCCCTTTTTCTGGATCCTGTAATGGAATCCAGGAGTCTTTAAAATGTGAAAAGCACAAAATAATACATGTTTCTCTTTTTCCTACAGGATATAGTCAATCATAGTTGACTTCATGTTAGATGTGATGTCATTCCTTTACATGCCTTCAGCAGGACACCTCAGGTGAAGGCTGGTGGGTGAACATGAAACCCTTGGTCATCTGGAGCCAACATAGTGTGGTGATGGGTTGGGACCAGGGGCCAAGCGAACATGTTCTGATTTTAGCTTCTCGGACACTTGTTTCTAGTCCCACTTCCCCCTGCCGACCAGGCATCTCTTGGGTCCTCTGGAATTATTGGTGTTTGAAAAGGCAGAAAAATGTGAAACCTCCTCTTCGAAAAACTCTCAGAAAAACAAAAGTACAAATTCCAATACCTCCTCCCACCATCGGATTCCAGAAATTGGGCTGGCCTTGGTACAATCACCTCTTGCCCAGCATAGTGTCATCTAGGAATAAATTCAAGAAAATTTTCCTTTGTTCTTCCACTAAATGGAAGAGGTTTCCTCCCTAGACACTGTGTGGCCTCACATGCTTCCTGCCAAGAATGTAGGAATCCCCATTTCCTTCTGCGTTTAACACATCTTGATCAGTAAAAGGAAGGATCATTAGGAGTCAAACCCATAAAATTGAAGTCACTTAATTAGTACTCGACACAGTGTGCGCGCTTAATTACTATGATTACCAAGCCCAAGAGTCGTCGTAGTGCATTTTAATGACTTGCCTTGACAGCTAATTGATGTCTCTGGATGGTTCTAGGGAGGTATGGAGTTCCCCTCCCCAGAGGGTCCTCAACAGGGTCACAGAGATGCTTAGGCAGCCGGGTGAGGAAGAGCAAAGACGACATCTCCATTTTCAGATGTAGAGAAGAGCCTCCTGAGCCCCAAGAACCACCAGGATAGGCCTCCCACTCCCAGGTCTGCGTGATTCCCTGTGAGATGGCTCTGTAAGCCTTTTCTCGTCTCAGGTAGTTTTTTTCCTCCTAACCGGGATCTAAAGCCATCAAAAGCCAGGAACATGAGCTCTAAGCAAAGACATCAAGAGGCACCCTGGGCTTCAGGACCAGGAGAGGTTTCCAGAGCCTCTGGCAGGAGGCTTCGTTCGGCTTCCACTGAGACTTGTAAATTGAATTGACGAGTGGGAAATTACAAGGTCTCACTCAAACCTTCTCCTCCTCCTGAAGTCCTCCCCAAGCACAGCACCTTTTTCCTCACATCCCTTTCTCCTGATTTATTGGCTCAAACCTTAACACATTTCCACCACCAGTACCCTCAGGTCAAGCCCTAGGATGGCCAGGGCTGGGTCCTCCTGGGTAACTCCTGCTGAGTTAGGCTGGTCCTTCACCTCCTGCCTCATTCTAACCCCTGAGTAAGGACCTGCCCTCCTGTCAGCTCCATCCCTCCTTCCCTGTGCTCCCCTGACAAGCTGGGAGACCCACTCAACTCACAGTTGAGGTCTTTGGAAAACTGGTAAAAATGCTATACTTGTGGAAAACCATGCTAAGGCCCAGGCTTTCTCTTGTTTAACTACATCAGATCTTCCAGGGCATATGTTATTAACCCAAGGATTTACAGAGTTCATGGATAGACTTCAAGGAGGTTCAGAAATTTTTAAATTACACTCTCTGCAAATAATTTAAAGTCTGTGAAGTTTTCTGGGGAGAACTTTTCCAAAATACTGAAAGGAAAGCCTGAGCCGGGGGAAAAAAAAATTTTAAAAATGTCAGATACACTGTTTTAGACTAAAGCTGTCCTTGGAGGCTACATGCAGGCTCTCTAACTGCATGTTGAAGGAGCATGTGAAAGCTTACAAACTCACATGGGCAGAGGGTAGTGAGCAACAACCCTTGTTGTGGGTTGTGACCCCAACAAGGGAGCAGTACTTGGTACCCAGTGGGCTCCCTAACCCCCTGGTCTGAGCTGCTTCTTTTATCAAGATGACTTTCATCTTCTCCAGCACCTGCAGATTTCCAGTGTCAGAAAGGGAAAAGCAAGTAATCTATGGTGGGTTGGAAAACTTGGAGAGCACTACAGGAGATTCGATAACCTAGGCTCCAGCCTGCAGAGAGTTAAGAGTTAAAAGTGTCCATCTGTATTGGTCAGATTTGCTGCATAAGAAACCACCCCAGATATTGTGGCTCAGTGTCCATCTATTTAACTGGCTATTCTACAGGATGGCGATGTGGGCTTCTGAAGGGTTCTGGGTTCAGTGGTTCTCAGTGATTCCAGTGTATGCATCTGTGGTCTTTGAGTTGGGAGGCAGGGGCTCATAACGCAGGATGAACAGGCGGGGATGTCAGGGATGACCCTGGCCTTTCTCCCTGGGGTTTCTCATCCTCCAGTAGGCTGGCTCAGCACATTCTCAGGGTAGGAACAGCCTAAGGGCAAAGAATAGGAGCTGCAAAGATGCTTAGACCTGGGCTTAAAACTGTCACATCCTGTTGTCCAAAGTACAAGAGGAACCCAGACTCAAAGTGTAGGAAAATAGATTCCACCCATGAACGAGAAGAGATACAAAATATCTTGGCCCATTTTACAGTCTCCCAGACCAGGAAAAACCCTCCAGTTGAGCCCAGCACAAACCACCAAGCTGCAGAACTGTTAAGTTCGATAAACAGCAGTTGTTCTGAGCCACTAAGAGTAAGGTCATTTGTTTCGCAGCCAAAATTAAACCATACTTGGTCTTAAGTCAGATTTCCCTAAGCCAGATGATGAGATGAGGGTTCACGTGGATATGACTGGTTAGGAAGTATGGCCAGCAAGGCGAGTCGGGGGTGGGCAATGGGGACCAGGAAGGGACAGTGGTCCATCACAGGCTAGGTAACCAGCAGAGCCTGTAGAGAGGAAACCTCTTCAGAGAATTGGTCCCACCTCTGAGTGTATCAGCCAGGGTGATGTCTCTGCACCCGGTGATCATTGATGAAGACTCAGGAGCATGCGGCCCTCCAGTCAAGAGACCAGCCAGTTGGGAGTGACTTGCACCAGGGTCAGCTCTGCACCAGGTGGCTTTGGGGACCTGTCGGGAGCAGGACACAATCAGCCCCAGGGTCCAGGACAGGTCATTCTCCCTCCAGGGTCTTGAGTCTGCTCTTTGGACCCTGTAGAATGATTCTAACTCTTACCGCATGGAAGTTCTTTCTTCTCTTTCTAATGGAACATTTCTGTTGCTGCTGTTACAACTCCAGTGCATGTCTCACTGTTTGTACCTCCGGGGAGAAAGCAAATTGCTGTGAAGTGTCCTTACCACCACCTCTCAGACACTCAATGACCTTCACTAATCCACCTCCCGGACACGTTCTGCTGGAGAAGTGGCCTCAACTCCATTAACCTCTCCCTGTAATTGCCAGACTCTCCCTTTAATCACTTGGTCAGTTCCTCTCTTAATCCTCTCTCTGCTGCCCACCTCTTCCACACGCCAGGCTCTTTCTTAAAGGCAAAGACCCAAGCTAGACACTGAGCTCTCTTAATTATTTAGTCAGCGACAGTCAGTTGGAACAAGTCTGTGCATCCTGGCCTAGCGTCCCCTTCTCCAAACAAGATGTTGGACATTGGTAGGTTTGCTTTGACTTTTGAAGATGCAATTATGTCTTCAACATACAAGTCATTAGTACTATTGTGCTTTATAAGAAACAAACATCTCAAGGGGGGAAAAAATCAAAGCTCAAAAGATATATTAGGGACTTCCCCGGTGATCCAGTGGTTAGAAATCCACCTGCCAATGGCAGAGACACAGGTTCAATCCTTGGTCCGGGAAGATTCCAAATACCGTGGGGCAACTAAGCCTGTGAGCCACAACTACTGAGGCCCCTGAACCCAGAGCCCGTGAACCTAGAGCTCCGCAATAAAGGAAGCCACGGCAATAAGAAGCCCAGGCTTGCTACAACTAAAGTAGCCCCCATTTACTACAACTAGAGAAAGCCCACACATAGCAGCAAAGACCCAGTGCAGCCAAAAATAAATAGATAAATAATGTTTTTAAAGATATACTGGGCTCCACAGACCCTTTGTGTCTGGAGGGGCTTCACTTGCCTAGTGACCCTCCCCTCGTAATTACATCCAGGAGGTTAGAGGTCTGCTGATACAGATACAACATTTGCATCTTCCCATGTGCTTTTCTGTGTCATTTCTAAACTTTGGCTCCAAACACTCAACATATGGGAACAAATTATAAGCACCCCAGGAATGAATACACGTGCGTGCGTATTAAGTCACTTCAGTCGTGTCTGACTCTTTGTGACCCCATGGACCGTAGCCCACCAGGCTCCTCTGTCCATGGGATTCTCCAGACAAGAATACTGGAGTGGATTGCCATGCCCTCCTCCAGGTGATCTTCCAAACCCAGGAACCTGCATCTCCTGTGACTCGTGCCTTGCAGCCGGATTCTTTACCACTGAGCCACTGGGGAAGCCCTAGGACTGAGTATACTTCCTTCTAAAATATGACTCTGATATTTCTATTTGTAATAAGATATATATTTGGTCTTCATCCTCATTTCTCGTTCTACAAACTCTTGGAATTTCCTAAGCGTTGAGAGCCTTGAAAACGTGTCTTTTGTTATGTCAACAAGGTGACTTCTGAATCCCACTTAAGGGTGGGAGCTGGCTGCCATGAGAACCAACAGTGAATAACAGAGGCTTCAGTTCAGTTCAGTTCAGTTCAGTTCAGTTGCTCAGTCATGTCCAACTCTTTGCGACCCCATAAATCATAGCACGTCAGGCCTCCCTGTCCACCGTCAACTCCCGAAGTTCACTCAAACTCATGTCTATAGTGTCGGTGATGCCATCCAGCCATCTCATCCTCTGTCATCCCCTTCTCCTCCTGCCCTCAATCCCTCGCAGCATCAGGGTCTTTTCCAATGTTAGGCCCCCTTATTTCCAGGGAAGGGAGAGGAGCCAGAGGTTGAATCCAATCACCAACGGCCAATGTTTTAATCCATCATGCATCTGTAAAGAAGCCTCTATAACAACCCAAAATGATGGGGTTTGGGGAGGTTCCAAGTTGGGGAACCCAAATGCTTCCACATACCACCATGCCAGGCTCCAAATCCAATGGAGAGAGAAGGGACCTCACCCTATGTATCTCTTCATCTGACTGTTGCTTCATACCCTTTAAAATCTTTGTAATAAGCTGGTAGACCTAGGGAATAAACCGGCTTCCTGAGCCCTGCGAGCAGCCCAAGCAAATTAATCGAAACCAAAGAGGGTGTCATGGGAACCCAGCAGTGAGAACCCAGGAATGGCCCTCGAGTTGGTGAATATCTTCTGTATGTGCCCCAGGGAAAGGGGACTCGGCTTGTACCCTTTGGTCTAGAGTTTGCCCCAGGATCAGCTGAGGAGGCCCTTTAGAAAGACAGGGGACAATGGCTGGTGTTCTTCATTCAAGGGTGTTAAAAGATAGAGACAAATGCATCCTCAAAAGGGCCAGAGAACTAAGTCAGAGCGTCCTCTGTGTCCTGAGGTGTGTGTTACAGATACGGGTCCTGGAAAACCCTCTGCTGTGCTTACCTACAGCGTCTTTTAGACGAATGATTCCCAAACTGGCCGGCATCGGGGTCCCCAGGAAGGTTGGTGGAAGCACCCCGTGATGGCCCCACCTCCCACCCCCAGGGTATGAACCTACCTTAATGCTTTCTAGGTGGCGCTGATACTGCTGATCCAGGAACCGGAGATGAAGGCCAGTGCTGTAGGCCACGCAGTGAATTTCCTGGCAGCAAGGACGATGTCTCTTATGCCTTTAATTACCACATATTTCTTAGGAGAGTGCTGTTTCTCAGCTAAGGTGCCCT
Organism: Capricornis sumatraensis; assembly: GCF_032405125.1. Lineage (NCBI taxonomy): Eukaryota > Metazoa > Chordata > Mammalia > Artiodactyla > Bovidae > Capricornis > Capricornis sumatraensis. The sequence goes on from NC_091083.1 coordinate 45,410,560, forward strand.
AACTCACACCACAGGAGGCAGCAAGGCTTGCACTGCCTGCAGAGCCTTGGCAAGGCCACAGTTTTTTTTCTCCTTCACTCAAAATCTGAGGCAGGCAGGTAAGACTGTCCTCCATCCTATGCCTCAAGGATCCAAGCTCCCTCCATGGAGATGGGGGGCATCCAGGTCACTGGACAGAGGAGAGCAGAAGGCTGCCCAGTGGCCCCTGAACGTTTTGGTCCAAAAGTCTCGGGCATCACTTCTGCCCACAACAAGTTGTATCTCCTGTTTGGGGAGAGTCACAGACACAGCTGCTTTCTTTTGTCCCATCTCAGGGCCCCGCTGTCCTCTGGAAGTTCAAGTTCTTTACATCTTTACCTGCTAACACACCACCTTTCACCAGTGCTGGCGGACATGAGTTTGAGCAAACTCCGGGAGATAGTTGAAGGACAGGGAAGCCTGGAATACTGCCGTTCATGGGGTTGCAAAGAGTCAGATACGACTTAGCAAATGAACAGCACAAATAGAGGAACAGCCGTGGAAAATCTCCCATGAGGCAACTCTGACCAAGCAGACTTAACTATGTTTCCCTGCAGTCAAAGCCAACCTGGGCTGAAGCCGCAAGAATGGAGAGTCAGAGCTCTGATTAGAGGAGGATGGTCCGAGCTGCCCACTCCTCCAGTGTCCACAGTGAATGTTGTCTTTGCAAGACAGCCATGTATTGACACATACATCTAGGGGGATGGAGGATGCGAGTGAGTGTAAAAAAAGTCTTCACTGCTGTCTTATGGATGTAGCTACAGATCCTAACATGTGTCTACTTTAACAACATCCCCGAAACATGCCACTTGGACTGCGGACTTAGTTATAGGGGTCTTGCAAAGACAGCAAAAATATTCACCTCACTGCACTGTCTTTTCCTACCGTCCGTGGGGGTCTCCCATTGGAAATCAACCCTGAATATTCATTGGCAGGACTGATACTGAAGCTGAAGCTCCAATACTCTGGCCACCTGATGCAGAGAGCTGACTCATTGGATGGAAAAGACTTTGATGCTCAGAAAGATTGAAGGCAGGAGGAGAAGGGGGCAACAGAGGATGAGATGGTTAGATGGCATCACCAACTCGGTGGACATGAATTTGAGCAATCTCGGAGAGATGGTGAAGGACAGGAAAGGCAGGCATGCTGCAGTCCACAGTCACACAATCTGGACCAGCCACATTCTCTGGCTGGTACTGTCTCCCCCCCGCCACAACTGCCACAGTGCTTGTCACCCACAGCAGTAACTGGCCACTCATCCTTTCTTTTCATCCTGCTTGTCTTTTCTTCTTTTGGGGCAGCATCTGCTCATGCTTTCTGAAAGCTTCATTTGGTTTCAGACAAATTCAGGTTGCTTCCTACTTAATTGGTCATTGGACTCCAATTAGCAGATTGTACCTAAAGTGAGAAAAGATAATAGATAAGAAAGCAGACGTGCATTCATATTTTATCACTTATCAGTAGCATTTATTGGCACAGTTCTGTCTCATCAGAGGACTTGAGCTGCACCCTTGCAGACAGAGAGCAGGAGGGCAGAGGATGGCCCTGGGAACTTCCAGAGGCCTGAGCTTAAAATCGAATCTGCAGCCACTGACTCAGCACCTGGGCTACATCAGTGCTGCTGCTCACAGAATACACAGTCCAGCCTTCAGGATATGCACTGAGGGGAGAAAACCCTGAAGACAAATCAATATAAATAACAGGTATGCTGAGCACACAATCAGAATAGAATGAGGAATTACCTGTGTCCTGAGGAGGCTGGGGTGTGAAGCTCTTCCCAGGGCTGCTGACACTTGATTAGAACTTGGGGGAAGAACAAGGGCTTGTCTGGGGACTGGGAGATGGGTGGAAGGGAGAGGCAGAATGTTCCGGAAAGGGCAGCAGAGATGCAGGACCTGGAGGAGCTGAGGGCACAGCATCCCAAGAACTGACAGGAGAACCTGAGACCCACCTCACTTTTCTCCTGTGATTATTGAGCTCCCAAAATGTGCTAAGTTCACAGTTAGAGGGACTGCTGCGTAGATGCACACTGGACTTGAATACTTAATATGAAATAGTTCCTTAACATCAGTTACAGATTAAAATAATAAGCTTTGGGATATTTTTTGTTCGCGAAGTAAAGTGTTAGTTGCTCAGTCGTGTCTGACATTTTGCGCCCCCATGGACCGAAGCCTGCCAGACTCCTGTCCAGGGAATTCTCCAGGCAAGTATACCGGAGTGGGTAGACATTCCCTTCTCCAGGGGAGCTTCTGAACCCAGAGATCAAATCCAGTATCCTGCATTGCAGGCAGATTCTTTACCATCTGAGCCACCAGAAAAGCCCCCTTTCTGGTTAATATTACTAGAATTAATTTCACTTTTTTCTCTTTTTTAATGTAGCTGCTATAAAATTTCAAGTTACATATGCAGCTTGGGTTAGATGTCTAGTGTTGGACTGCACTGCTGGCCTTACCGTGTATCCTCCAAGACTGATTTGAAGAAAATCTATATTTTGGTCCCATCTTTAGTGCAGGGGACTTTGTGTTCTTTAAAGAATATGACCTCATGAATCTGCAAAAGTCCCCTCAGAAAAGCAGCAGAGTTTAGATCAAGTGTGATGAGGTCAAGGGGGCATTTGTCTCATGATATGTTTTGCAGGAATGAAAGAGGATATCTTATTAGAAAAAATCCTCATGAATTATTCTTAGAGAAGAGATGAAGTTACAGTTCCTTGTTTCTAAATCTTTGTTAGCAACTTGCAAACATTTGATTCTAATAATTAAAGAGCTGTTTGGAAAAGATTGAACATAATCTAGTCCAACAGCCTGATTTTCCCGGCAGCTATGACTTACGCAAAGTGCTCATAGCTTAGGTCACACAGCTCAAATATGGGTCAAGTTCAGCCTGCACTGTCTGTCGGCATATTTCCAGCTAAAGTGCTTGAGATAAAACAGGGAGGCTTCAACAGAACAAGACATTTTCTTGTGACTGAAGACCTGGGACCTGCCCTCCAACCACACGTCCTCATGGGGCAGGTGTGGGAACTCATGTCTGGGGCTTCAGTCTTGATTTCAAGGTGGACAGGAACCTACATTGTCCTCAGATCATCACTGCCGCTCCCACATAAACAACCACCATTCCTGCAGCCTCTGTGGGTACCAATCACAGCACCGCCCAGGGCCAGCAGCCCCTACCACAAAAGAGCAACTCTGAACATCACTTAGTCCTAGGGATGGAGGAGTTGGGAGCTCTGAATGGTCCTGATTTCGATTAAATCCTCTTGAACAATGTCTTTCTCTCTTCCTGAAAAAAATGAGCTGACATTTGCAATATGTATGGTCCCCTCTGTCCCCGATTATAAACACTCGGTGGGTGGACCCTCACCACCACAAGCTAAGATGTAATATGTAGACAGATAGGGAACCTACTATTGGTCTATTAGTGTTATTGGTCATGATGCAAAATAATTGTTGAATCCCATTCTGTGCTGAGCACCCCGTCCCATCAGCTCATTTAACCCTGAAAACACAGCTACTGTCACGTCCCACATCTTACTGACAACAAAACAGACACTGAGGAGTCCAGTCGCTTTTCCCACCTCCCCCACAGTGACTCACAAACAAACAACCAGATTTAGTCTAAAGAGAGTGGAATTGAAGGTAGCAAGAAGAAAAGATGAAAGTGAATATGTCAACAAAAACCAAGGCTGGTGACTGTCAGAAACCTCAGGCCTCACTGAGCGGTTTGTGGTGATGGTCCTCCAGCCGCCAGCCGCCCCAAAACCCCTTGCCCCCGTGAGCACATTGTCCCCTCGAGTCACAGGACTGCTCCATTAGGAGGAGGCAAATTCTAAAAGCATAAACATAGCTTCACAGAGAGCCAGGCAGGTTAGGAAGGATTATTTGGTGTAGTTGAGGGAAAAGCTTAATTCTAATTTTTTCCATATTTATGTACCAACAGCTATATGCAAGGCACTCTCCTGTGTGCCTCCACTGAAGCAGCATTTAGGTTTTAGCTGGACAGATGTCTAGGCCACACCTGCTATGAGTCTGCACTGGCCTGGACGGGACCAGTAGGGTGTGGTCCTGTTGAGGGGTACAGTAAGGAGACAAGGCTCTATTTTGCCCTCTTGGGGCCCTCCTTTCAGGGTCGGGGGGGCACTCTGGTGAGGGGCCAGACCCACTTAGCAGAGAAAATCTGCAAACAGTAGTCGAGGACCCGTAGGGCACAGACCATCCCCCTCAGAGCTGAGACAGGACGGGAGCTGAGTTAGCTAAGAGCCCGAGGGACACTGAGGGTAAAGGACAAGCCTACTGCTGGTGGGGGTGGGGGGATTCTTGATACCAAGAACAAGCTGCAAAGAGTGCACACGTATGTGATGCAGGAGGGGGCATCTGCTCTGCCCTTAGACTTGGCACTGGGGCTGTGCCACCATCCCCTACAGAACTCAGTGGCTCCACACGGCACCAGTTGGTATTCCCCCCAGTTCTGTGGCTCACAGCTTTGGGCAGAACTGGAATAGGTGGTACCCCCTCCTTGTGGCTCAAGCTGGGACCGCTCACTTGGCTGCACTCAGTTGGCTGAAGGCCGGAGAAGACCCCCACGCCTGCCTGTCCCCTCCCCTGTCCTTTCCCCAAAGATCCTCTCATTCAGTGGTCCAATCAAGAGGTCCTGATGGCATGGGGGTTGGGCTCCCCACAGAGCGTGGGTGCAGTTGCTGCCAGGCCTAAGGCTAATGCCTAGAGACTTTGTTGGTCAAAGCAAGAGGACAACAAGGATGAAAAATCTTAGTAGAAACTTTGATAATAGACCCAAGCACGCGCGTGCGCGGGCGCGTGTGTATGTATGTGCATATATGTGTATACACACATGTAAGTGTATGTGTGTATGTGTGTGTGTGTGTGTATGTGTGTGTGTGCATGTGCTTATGTTTTGAAAAGCAGTTTTTCCCACAAGTACAGGCACACTTGTCAGGATTCTGCTCAATTTCGATAAGCAAAGCCTTCAGCATTTCTAAAGTCAGGCAAGCTTTAAATTGACACGGTTTTGGTTGCCTGGAGATTATCTTGGTGATATGCTGACTGGTTTTTCTATTTCTAAGGGAACTTATTCCACTGCTCTTTTTGTAAAATACTGAGAGCTCTCTACTTCTTCACAAATTTCCACTTTGCTTTTCAAATGTGCCTGAATCACAGCTTCTGCAGTAGCTGCGACTGGCCTCTGATCCTCACCACTGGTGTCCAGGGCATGTAGAGCAGATATCTCTTTCCGTTCTTCTGTCTTCTGTGTTTCAAGATATGTGTATGCATCTATAGAAAGGGGGAAGACAAGATATGTGTATGAATCTATAGAAAGGGGTGGGGGAAAGAAAGGAAAACAAATTCCCTCTCCTTAAAAAATAACCTTGAAAGAAAGCTTTCGGAAAATAAGGGAGGAGAGTATTTTAAGGATTTCTTGAACATGAACAAAACACATCCAGCAATAAAGAAAAGGACTGCCATGTCAGACTGTTCCTTTAGCAGTTTGTTCATCAAAACAACATCACTGAATAAGTGAAAGGCAAATGACAGGGCAGGAAAACAAGGACAGAGGAGCGGACCACTAACATCTATAAATCAATAAAAGAGAGACAACCCAAAGGAAAGTGGGTGAGAGGGATGAGCCAGGGGCTCACGAAGGGGGCTGGATGGCTTAGTCCTCGAGGAGGTGCAGGTGAACACAGGGGAGGGGGCCATTAGGCGCACCACAGAATGTCTGGAACAGAGCAGAAGAAGGCCTGTAAGACTAGTGCTCGCAAGCAGGCAGCGACTCGAAAGTCCAGTGCCGGGTGTGTGCGCTGCTGAGGGTTTTGGAAAACTGTCAGGCAGCATTGATTAATCTGACCATGTGTGTCTCTCGTGTTGCAGCAGCTTTTTTTCCAGGCGTTTAAGACATGCACAAGAATGTTCACAGAAGCCCTGTTAATAACAGCAAGAAAATGAGAAAATCCACACACACACCTCATCGACACTAGAATGGATGAAAAGTATTACTCAGACAGTGGGAAGCTGGCCTGGCACATGAAAGGATACACCACTGCTCTTCATGACAAGGAGATCAACTTCACAGACACAGGGAAGCCAGATTCAAAAGAACGCATTTCAAATTGACTCCTTTTATAGGACGTTTACAAACACTGGTTTACAGTGAAGGAAGTGGGAAAACTGCTTGCCTCTAGGGAGGAAGAGGGTGACTGGGCAGTGGTTTCCTGTCCATTCTCATTCAGAGAATTAGTGAACCAATAAAATGTTTGACTCAGAGGGAAGGCACAGACAGTAATCCGAAGAGACAAACGCGAGGTAACAGCTGCTCCTGGCTGCAGGGACGAGAATGTTGAATAAGAACCGCCTGAAAGGCATCTGGCTCTGTGTCACCAAAGCAGTGTAGCCTGGGTCCCAGACTGATTCCAGCAGAGCAGACGCCCTGGGAGGTGTCAGTGTGCTGACCCATTCTACTACCGACCTTATCACAAAGTGCATCGACAAACATTCTCGTATGTATCTTCGGTGTAAATATGGTATGACTCTGGAATGGATTTCTGTGTCATAGATTGTGGGTATGTTCTATCTTGGTAGACACTCCTAAGCACGTTCCAAGTAGTTTCACACATTAAAATTCCCATTAGAAATGTGTCAGAATTCAATTTGCTTCACATGTTTTTCAACAACTGGCTGAGTGAGTGAAGTGAAGTCGCTCATGTCGGACCTCTTTGCGACCCCGTGGACTGTAGCCCGCCAGGCTCCTCTGTCCATGGGATTCTCCAGGCAAGAACACTGAAGTGGGTTGTCATTTCCTTCTCCAGGGGATCTTCCCAACCCAGGGATCGAACCTGGGTCTCCTGCATTGCAGGCAGATGCTTTATCCTCTGAGCCTGAAATACCACCGTATTAGTCATTAAGGAAATGCAAATATATATGGAATGTAATATATAGAGAAATATAATATATAGGTACAGAAGTTTAATATATAGAGAGAAATACTTAATATAGATGTATTTCCTTGATGGACAAGGTGGCAGTTTACTTTTTCATATGTCTGCTGCTGCTGCTAAGTCACTGCAGTCGTGTCCGACTCTGTGTAACCCCATAGACGGCAGCCCATGAGGCTCCCGTGTCCCTGGGATTCTCCAGGCAAGAACACTGGAGTGGGTTGCCATTTCCTTCTCTAATGCATGAAAGTGAAAAGTGAAAGTGAAGTCGCTCAGTCGTGTCCAACCCTCAGCGACCCCATGGACTGCAGCCTTCCAGGCTTCTCCGTCTATGGGATTTTCCAGGCAAGAGTACTGGAGTGGGGTGCCATTGCCTTCTCCGTTTCATATGTCTATTGGTCATTAAAATATTCTCCTTAAAGAGGTACTTTTTCCAGGCTTCTGTGTTTTTTATTCAGTTGTCTGTCTTTATCTTTTATAAAAAGCACTTTTATTTGAAAGAATTATAGATTTGTGGGAAGTTGCAAAGCTAGTACAAAGAGGTCCCATGTGCCCTTTACCCAGCTATCCCCAAGGGTTACATCAGATACAATTATAATGCAAAATCAAAATCAGAAGAGGAAGACTGGCTCTTATTATTCAGCACAACTCTCTGCAGATTGATTCAGGATGCTCCTGTATCACATTCATTCTGTTTTATTGTTGAATTGAAGTCCGCAGTATGGCTGTACCATCATTTATTTAACTACCATCTATTAGAAAAGGCAGAGGAACCAGAGACCAAATTGCCAACATCCTCTGGATCATCAAAAAAGCAACAGAGTTCCAGAGAAACATCTATTTTTGCTTTATTGACTATGCCAAAGCCTTTGACTGTGTGGATCACAATAAACTGTGGAAAATTCTGAAAGAGATGGGAATACCAGACCACCTGATCTGCCTCTTGAGAAACCTGTATGCAGGTCAGGAAGCAACAGTTAGAACTGGACGTGGAACAACAGACTGGTTCCAGATAGGAAAGGGAGTGCGTCAGGGCTGTGTATTGACATCATGAGAAATGCCTGACTGGATGAAGCACAAGCTGGAATCAAGATTGCTGGGAGAAATATCAATAACCTCAGATATGCAGATGACACCACCCTTATGGCAGAAAGTGAAGAAGAACTAAAGATCCTCTTGATGAAAGTGAAAGAGGAGATTAAAAAAGTCGCCTTAAAGCTCAACATTCAAAAAATGAAGATCATGGCATCCGGTCCCATCACTTCATGGGAAATAGATGGGGAAACAGTGGAAACAGCGGCTGACTTTATTTTTCTGGCTTCCCAAGTCACTGCAGTCATTAAATTAAAAGATGCTTACTCCTTAGAAAGAAAGTTATGACCAACCTAGACAGCATATTAAAAAGCAGAGCCATGTTACTTTGTCAACAAAGGTCCATCTAGTCAAGGCTATGGTTTTTCCAGTGGTCATGTATGGATGTGAGAGTTGGACTATAAAGAAAGCTGAGCACTGAAGAATTCATGCTTTTAAACTGTGGTGTTAGAGAAGACTCTTGAGAGTCCCTTGGACTGCAAGGAGATCCAACCAGTCCATCCTAAAGGAGATCAGTCCTGGGTGTTCATTGGAAGGACTGATGTTAAAGCTGAAACTCTACTACTTTGGCCACCTGATGTGAAGAGCTGACTCATTTGAAAAGACCCTGGTGCTGGGAAAGATTGAGGGCAGGAGGAGAAGGGGACGACAGAGGATGAGATGGTGGATGGCATCACCGACTCAATGGACATGGGTTTGGGTGGACTCCGGGAATTGGTGATGGACAGGGAGGCCTGGCGTGCTGCGGTTCATGGAGTTGCAAAGAGTCAGACACAACTGAGTGACTGAACTGAACTGAATTAGGGATATTTTTGGTATTTTCAGTTTTTAGCTGCTACAAACAAAACTGCCATGAACAATCATGTACAAGTTTTTATGCTAACCTAGTTTTCATGTCTCTAGAATAAAGACCCAGGAATGCCATTAGTGGGTTACATGGTAAGTATATATATAGTTTGGCTGTTTTTTTTTTTTTTTTTTAAAGAAACTGCCAAACTATTGATATTTCCCAGAGTGTCTGCACCATTTTACGTTTCTATCAACAGTGTATGAATGACCCAGTTTCTCTGCATCTGCAGCAGCATTTAGTATTGTCAGCTGTCCTTTTTTTCTATATTTCAGTTGTTCTGATGGGTGTGTAGTGATTGCTCACCGTGGTCCTAATTTGTCTCTCTAATAGTTAGTGGTGCTGAACTTTTTCTCATATGCTTACTTCACATCTTCAGTGAAATGTCTCTTTGCATCTTTTACCCATTTTCCAAAGAAATAAATGTTGAGCTTAGAGCATCGTATATTCTTGATATGAGACATTTGCCATGGTCTTCAAATATTTTCTTCCAGTCCTGAGCTTGTCTATTAATTCTTTTAGCAATTGATTTTGTAGAACAAACTGTTTTAATTTTAGTGAAACCTGTCTTTATCTTAATAATTTTTAGTCTATTATTTGGACAAAGGTGCATATCAAATGTGTGTGTGGAGCATGTGTGTTTGAGTTGGCAGCTCTGGCCCAGTAGCAAGGCAACCTATCTTATCGACCTTTCTGGGCATCCGAAGACCTGCTGTCACCCACCCTCAGTCCTGTGTGGACCAGTTTCCCTGAGCTGGGCTCCTACTCAGATGAGCACCCTGAGCTCTGAGCTGGGTGCCACCAGCTGCTTCAGGCTGACAGATGAACAAATGAGACAGAAGTCACACCCCGAATGTTGCCTCCTTTGATGCCGTGTTCATGATTGTAATTCTGAGTCCATTTTAGAGCATGACCTTTCAAAAATTTTCGCTTGTCTTAATTATTTCCTGGAGAGTCTCTCTAGTGCTTGAGTTCTGTAAAGAAATTATATCCATCTACAAACTGCAACATTCAGAAATGAATTTAAACTTAACCTTTGTGAGTTACAGGCTTCTCTGGTGGCTCAGCTGATAAAGAATCCACTTGCAATGCAGGGGACATGGGTTTGCTCCCTGGGTTTAGAAGATTCCCCTGGAGAAGGGAACAGCTACCAACTCCAGTATTCAGGCCTGGAGAATTCCATGGACTGTATAGTTCATGGGGTTACAAAGAGTCAGAC